>NC_141700.1:580826320-582026320 GCF_964263255.1 Lissotriton vulgaris | reverse complement strand
CCTAAATCCTTCACCTGTTTACACAAAGAGTATGGCCTCTCCCGCACGCCACACTAGAATACATCCAGCTCAGTCATGCCCTGCAGAGCAAAGTGGTGGACTGGGTTTCAATGCATGACTCATTTCTGCTGGAGACCCACCAATTGGCTGGACCATCGGTAAGGGTGGAATATCTTCCACATACGGGGTACTCATTAATAACCACTCCGATGGCCTTGCAGGCCTCAGACAAGTGCTGTAACGAGTCATGGGCAAAACGGAGGATGTTTAGAGGCAGTATTGATGCCTCCCTCTGAGGTGGCAATAAGAGCATGCTTCAGTCTGATTCAGCTAACAATTGTATGGTCTATATAGCATGGGACAGGTTACAAACGATGAGGAAGCCCATCTCTTCATGTTGTAAAATTCACATAGGTTTATTCTACCACATGCTATGGGAATGTTTAGTGATACAGCAGGATTGGTCAGTTCTATTGAAAGAATTAAAGGATATATTAGAGGGAGAGAATCAGCTGAAGCCCCTCAATTCATGCTCTTGGGAATACTGGGAGGATATAGACATGCCATGTAAGAAAGTACTGTTTTGGTCATTGGGCTTGGTGGTAGTGAAGAGGGACGTGGTGATGGTATGGGGTGTAAAGCATATCTCCCCTAAAGAAGGAACAATGGATTTCTGGAATGAAGGCTTGTATGGGGCCTGAAAAAATAGGTCTCTGCTGTCAGGGGTTGCTCTAGGAAATATGAGAGGGTTTGGGGCAGGTTGAGGGAGTTACATAGTCTGGGAATGCTCAACTCTCATAGGATACAAGATTGAGCTTCGAGCAGGGATCACCTGGCCCTGGGGAAAATGGATGGGTGATAGTTGATGGACATCCATTCTGGGTGGCTCTCCACCCTGGACTCATTTATTGAACATTTACATGCAATTTCATGTCAGTTTCTTTATCCATTGTACTGTGTCCTAACAATGATTCTTCCTGGGTCTCTAGTGATGTAATGTGGGTTTGCTCATTTTGTATATTTTTGCATAAAACACTAATAAAAAGATATTTTTTTTCAAATGGCACTAATCATATCTCCATCTCTCGCCTGCGGGAACATTAAAAAACAAGTTATCTTAATATTTTTATGTTTCACGCAGGGAGTTCTACAGCAGGCCTGGGTGGAGCCCGCTAAGTTTCACTCCATGGAATTCTGCAGAGTTGCAGAAAAACTCAGCAAAATTTCATGAGCGGGCAGAGTTACTCGCCCATCCCAGCTCTTCTGCTTCATTGGTTGTTCAAACTTCCTTTTATGGCATGTGAAATCTCACACTCTTAAAAACAGAAATGTGGGTGACCCTGTTAAATAAACAAAAAAAAGAAAAACAAAATCTTGCTCTTGACTTTAACACAGTGTGTGAGAGGAGGGGGTACTTCCCATATCGCCCATCAGAAATCAAGTGCACAGCAAGATAACTTAGTGCAAGGACAGGGGCCCTCTGATTCCTCCTCCTTCGAACCTCACTCACCAAGGGCAAGTTTTCCGTTCAGCCATCTCCCCATGCCTGTGCACCGTTCTGTCCATATTGCAATGCTCACTCTGTCTCCTACAATCATCCCATCAAGTTAGAGCCTCGCGCCCGTAGAGCCAAGGATGGTGGCACGCGCAGCTGCTGCATGAGATACCAGAAGCACCTGGGTGAGTGCTATCCCTGCAAAGTCACCCGAATACCGAGCAACACACCTTGTGTCTGAGCTTCCCTGACAGGTAATGTGCTTCTCTTGCACTGTACTCGTGGGTCCATGTATGCCGAGAGCAATATTTCCTGAGGCCATGCTATTGGCCTTGTTCAATGCCAGCCTCAATGTAATTCTCTTGGACATTTTTAGGTCGAGGCTACCGTCCCACTGCGAAGCAGTGGGGGGGCGGAGCCGAAGACTTTATGACTTCAACAGTGTGGGGCTTTATCCCGCCTCTCTCTTCCATTGGCTAGCTTCGTAAATGGAGGCTAGCCATTGGAAAAGATGTGTTTCAATTACTATTTTCCCCGCCTTGATGCGATCCGTGGGCGTTTCTGTCTCTTTTTTTAAGTCCCGCCCCCCCCACCCACCCTCTCGCCGAGGTCCCAAACTCTTTTCCCCGGCTTGATGCGATCCGTGGGCATTGTGTCTGTGTCTGTGCCTGTCTCTCGCTTCTCGGCTAAGCCTCCCCACCTCCTCCGCCCTCTCACCTCCCTCCTCCTCTCCCCCTGTCTCCGGCTTCCCTGGGCTCCGGCAGGTCAGTCTCTCCACGGGTTATTTATGACCCTTTGCCTGGCGGCGCTGCGGCTCCGAGGCCGCCGCCAACAGGAGCCGTGGGGCCGTGAGGAACGACGGAACGGTGCCCAAGGCAGCAACCAGCAAGAGCGAATGTGAGAGAGATCTAGGAAGCGACGGGGGCAAAGAAAGGGATAAGTGGAAAGGAGAGTAGGAGGTAATGAATCAACAGTAAGTGGAAGAGAGGAGCAGACAAATGAAGGGGGATTAAGGAAAGCAGTAGGGTGACGAAGAGAAATAACACGAGGATACAAAGAAATCACTTAATGCACTTAATGTGAGGTAATATACAACCGCAGGGTAGGAATAAGCACACATCGAGCTGGAGTGGATGGGATGTTGTAAACAGAGTTGGCAGCGCCGACAAACGTGCGCCTTCCCTGCCTCGCACCTTTTAGCTTAGTATCCATTTTAATTGGAGCAGCTCAGACCCCGGAGAGGGGGGAGGGGCCGCACTCGTCCTCACACTGCGAAGGCAGTGCCCGGAGCCACCTCGGCTGCCACGGTTGGTTCAATGAAAGGTTTACGGGCCCTCGGGGAGAAAGGACGCAGGTGGTTGTCAGCGGAGCTCGGCCACAGTGCCTCCCCGCTCCACGGAGAGATCTCACTCTTAGGGAACAAAACTCACAGGGGGCAGAGCGAGCAGGGGAGGGGTGCAGCGAACCGGGAGCTGGTGATGGTAGGATAGGGAGATGTGCTGTAAACCAGGTTCAAACAATGAGATGAGGAGGGAGATGTTCTATAAGCCAGGAGCCTGTGATGGGCAGAGGCTGAGGTGTGCTTTAAACCAGAATCCACAGATGGGAAGAGGCCAGGAACTAGTGTTGGGTGAAAGGGAGCGCTGTTCTTTTAAACCAGGGCACGGTCGAACTGTTGCAGAGGTGATGCCCTGAGGGTGTTGCAGAAGCTAACCAATAATGGTGTGTCTGGCCAGGCAAGCTGGTGCGAACGGGTTAAAAAAAAATATTGCATGCATATACCTCAAAAAATAAAAAAAGAATAAATATTATATGTAGTCACCTAAACGTTGCTGCCTTATGCTTGCAGTAATAAGTTTACATTTAAAATCACTCACCAATGCTTCTGTTTTATTAGCGATGGTTTTAAACACCTACCCTTTCACTTGCACCTGGATGTTATCAGATTGATTTTTGAAGGGACCGTGATAAGTCACCACTGAATCCAAGGGCTTGGATCACAGGCAGCTGCGATATTACAATGTCACTTAAAATACACAATTTACAATTTTAAAGTGTAAACTTTAAGAATGAGTGCAGGCAAAATAAATAGCCGGTATTTAAAGTTAATATGAAATATATAAAACAAAAAAGCCCACTGTCAAGACCTGTGCAACTATCGTGTACATGGAGCTGCCTAGTTTTTTCATTTAAATGAAGTGGGCATAAAAACGTTTTATTTTTGTTTACAAAGCCTTTGCAATGTATGAATACTTTCTGCAGTACACAGTAGCGTTTCTTTCTGTGCATGAGGTGTGTTTGGAGTGGGTAAAGTGTTTTAGCGGTTTCTGGTGCTGCCTCTTCGCGGCGTGTTTTCTCCGGCACCCGGGCTGTACCCTGCCGCCAGGACCCCAGACTGAGCCCTGGACAGGAGGACACGCTGCTATGGTACTTATTTTGCAGAATACGTTTACTTATTTTGTTTTCTTGCCTGCGTGTTTGTGTGGTTGTGTTTTCCTTCTAGTACGTCAGTCTTTTTGCACTTCTCTCTTCTTGTTTCATTTCATCTCATGAGGGGGTGAGGGTGCTGGGGGTGCTACGGGGGGTGGGGTGGGGGTGAGGGTGCTGGCAGAGCCTCATTGCAGATTTTACTTGTAAACACAGACACAGTCTTTAAAGTCGCCTCCTCTACATGCTTCTTTCACCCCCGCACCCGCCCCCCCTCTGGCGTCTTGCATTGGAGGAAAGATGCTGGGTGGGGGCTTGGATTCATGTCTGGGCTGCGGCCCCCCATTGCTTGCTCTGAGGGCTGCCGGGGGGTGGGGTGGGAGGGGGTCTGGAAGTGAAGGAAGGCGGGGCAGGCTGGCACTGGGCAGCTCGAGGTCCGGGGAGGGGGCAAGGCTTGAGCCCGGGCAAGGTAGGGACAGAGGGGGGTGGTAAAGTATCCACCACTATCCGACCTGCACACCATAAATAGATCTCACTTACTAGTGTTTATTTCGTTTTATTTTTTACAGGGAATGAAGTAGGTCTGTATTGAGCGTAGGAGAGCTTCATTTTATTTAGCTGCGAGTCTTCCTGTGTGTGTGGTTCTGTGTGTGTGGGGGGGGGTTCTGTGTGTGTGTGTGACTTTGAGTGTTTGTGTGGCTTTGAGTGTGTGTGTGTGTGTGTGTGTGGCTTTGAGTGTGTGTGTGTGGAGGGCTCTGTGTGTGTGTGTGGGGGGCTCTGTGTGTGTGGGGCTCTGTGTGTGTGGGGGGCCCTGTGTGTGTGGGGGGCTCAGTGTGTGTGGGGGGCTCTGTGTGTGGGGGGGCTGTGTGTGTGGGGGGGCTCTGTATGTGGGTGGGGGGCTCTGTGTGTGTGGGGGAGCTCTGTGTGTGTGTGGGGGGCTCTGTGTGTGTGTGGCTCTGTGTGTGGGTGGGGGTGGCTTTGTGTGTGTGGCTCTGCGTGGGTGCAAATGCAATAGGTCTTTTAAAAACAAAACATAATGCCATTTATTTATGTTTTAAAAACCAAAACATAAATAAAAATAATGTCATGAGCAATGCCAATAGCTCTAACTTTAACAGTGCCGAGACCATTGCATTGTAAATGCTTGTTTTCTGTGGCATGTGGCAAACATTCCTCTGGGAATTGGAATGGGAAATGCAACTTTTTCGAGTCCCTGTAATGTTCTCCCTTGAAAATCTGCATGGAAATTTGTAGGGTCAACGTTTTATAAGTTCATCCTCTTTTGTAAAATGTTGTGTAGGTTTGTAAAACAGATGGAAAGTCAATTGTGATCAAATAGGAATTATATATTTGAATGCGCCTCCCAGCCCTGCTTAGTAGTACAGAGCCTCCATACCTCTCACAGACCACTGTACCCTGATAGTAGGACCATTAAAGAGGATTACAATGTTAGAATTGATATGTAGGGGTCAAATAACGTGGCTACGGTTGTTGTCACAGGCTCGATCAAGACTGCCTTCATACACAAAGATTTGTTAACAGTGAGCTTGCGTCAGGCTAGCATGGTTTTGCACCGGGTAAGCTGCACTTTGTACGGGTGAACTGGAATTAGTACCAAGTCAGCTGCAGTTTAGACCAGGTGGTCCCCCTATTCACCTGGATTTTGCGTCAGGTGAATTAAACTTTGCATGCATTTGATATTTTTACCTAGCTAAAAGCCTAGGGCTGGGCAGTGCATCAGGTGAGATGGAATTTGCACAAGGTGAGCACAAATTTGCACCAAGTGAGCATGAATTTGCCCCTGGAGAGAAGGGGCTTTGAACCAGCTGAGACTCTGCTGCTGGTAATATGGACCGTGCACCTTGTGAGCTGGGCTTTACACCACATGAGCTGGAATTTGCACCAGGTAAATTGGACTTTACACCTGCCATCAGGTGAAATGTATTTTATACAGTTGTTGTGAGTGGGTCCCCACTGCCCTGGCTCTCACTCACTGAGTCATCCTTCTTCCTCTCATTCTGTGCACACTGGTGAGCTCATTATTGCACAAACGAAAGCCAAGCCCACTCCCGCCCTCCTACCCTCTTTACTTGAGGCTGCCTTGTGATGAGTCCAAGCCACATATCTGCTCATGTTCTCCATCTCAAAAACAGTGACTGGATGAAGGTGAGAAATGGACCAAGAGGACTTGGCGTCAAGCTGCGCCTCAAAAGCCACCTGCGTTTCATCAGCCACATCAGGCATTCACTAGAGTGCTCAAACAAAAGAAAGGTGCACTTGATAGAAGTCAGAACAAGTGACAAATGAATACTTCATAAGTTCTTCTTTTTATTGAATTCTTGTAAAAACACCGGCACACAGCCAACGCGTTTCATTCCCCAGTGCCACGGGAACTTCATTAGGGCTTATGTAATGTATAGGTTCAGTAACCTGTAGAATAAGTTGTTTCGTGATCATTCATATATGAGACATTGAGATGTCGAGGCGAATTCACATAATCCTGGGTCAGAAAGTGAACTTTAGGACAATGTACAGGTAACTTGTGGATTTTCAAAGGACCATTAAATTATTACTGTAAGCTTAATATGATGGATGAGAAAGGTCCACTGATGAATGTCAAAAGGGTGAATGCTTGGTTCAAGGGCACCTGAGAATAAGATGACCTGTCACATGTATCTTGGACTGGTTATAACGATTGTCCCAAGCAGGGATGTCACAAGTGCTGCTATGGTAATCTCAAATAATGAGGAGAAGTTCACCAATCGCGGTCACCCAATAAAAAATATGTGGACGCTATGAGGATAACGTGGTCAAGGTTTGTTAGAGGTTTCACCTTCAGTATCAATAAGTGTCATAACTTCTAGGATCGAAAGTCGAGCAGCATGGTAGCTTGCACGGGCGTCGGAGAACCCTATAATCTAACATTGACTGACATCATTGTAAGTCAAGTGAATTGTCGTCCCAATTTCACTCTGCCACAAATCACTCCACAACAAACAACAAATGTGCTCTTGTAGGCTGTTGATGGATATCACCACTGGGAACGAAAAATAAATCTTTAAATCTGGCATCTCTTTTGTAAAATGCTCTTGACTATTGTAGAAACGTATAGGGTTTACATTGGGGGGGTCTGTTTCCAGTAAAGTAGTTCCTTGTGTTCGTCATCTGGGAAAACGAAGTTACTGTGTGGTTGTGGGTCCGTTCTTGGGAAAAGTTGGCATCTAGATACTAAGGCAAGCGTGCAGCAGTATACTCCGCTTCATTGGCAGTTGACAGAGTTTTACTGAACTCTGCATTCCAAACAGAGCAGCCAAAACTCTGTGAACTCCACCGGCAGTTGGCATATGAGAGGATGTGGATGTCATGGGTGCAGATGATATTGGCCAGTGGAGTCATGTACATGTTTCAGAGGATAGACCTGAGGGACACACTTGAGGCACTCTGAAGATGAGTTACCACGCTTCTGAAGTGTACAGTGCTGAGTTGACTTTTGTGCTATTTCCATCAAGAAGGAACAGATCCAGTGGATGGCAGGTTCTAGAAGGCTGATCGCATGAAGATGTCTGAAGAAGATAGCGTGAAATACTGTGTCAAAAGCCAATAGGTTTAGTAGGATGAGGGCTGCATCTACTCTATTCAGGCTCACACCAATGTTGTGTGTTATAGAGATGAGGGCTATCTCCATACTGTAGCTTGGTCTGAATCATAACTGTGTGGCATCGAGGAGTTGGTGGTTGAGGAGGTGCTTGTTGATTCATCTGTTGATAAGCTACTCAAGTACCTTGGTTGGGTAAGGTAGTAGGTAGATTTGTCTGTAGTAGGTGAGCTATGCAGGGTCCACAGTGGTTTTCTTAAGAACGGGAGCAACAGCAAGATGTTTCCACAATTCCGGGAAGGTGTCTGATTTGATGAAGGCATTGAGGAACAAAGTCAGAGGTTCTCTAATGGGGTGAATTCCTTGTGAAGGCTTAGTGGGGGCATCGGTCTGATTGGGCCTCTGAGTGAATGGGCTTCATTGTGAAAGTGGTTTCATCTGTGGTAATGGCAGGCCACATGGTCAGAGTTTGTTCTTCAGCTGATATGGGAAGACTTGCAGTGAGGTCAATAGGTCCGGTTGAGGATGGAAACTTCTGTATATGTCTGTGGTTTTGTTGCATAAAAATGAGGGCTTGTAACAAATGTGTGATGTGGCTAGAGGTGTGGTGAAATCTTTGACAATGGTGAGGATTCCCTTCCTGCTGTTGCTGAGGGCATCAATGTGGTCTGCGAGTGCTATGTGAATAATGAGCCTGATTTATTGGTGGTAGCATCTCGAGGCAGATTTAAAAGTGTTCTTGCCTTTGTTCTCCTGGCTCAATCTCCATTTGCTCTCTTGTTGTTTGCAGAGCCATTTGTTATTCTTCTGTGGACCAGCTGGATTGTTTTCTTGTTTCTTTTTCTGCAAGTTGGTGAGTGAGATGGAGCAAGCGGTAAGTTGAAGTTCTTGATGTCTTCTGTGAGGCTGCTAATATCTTTTGGGACAGTCCCTGGAGGGGGTAAAAGCCCATTTTTTCCCTCTATTTGTTCAGCAGCGGTGGCCTGGTCTAGTGATGATAGATTTTTTATGGTTTAAGACAGGAATGCTCAAGCTGAAGAGGGCATGATTTGACCAGGTGATGGGTGATAGTTTGTTGACAGAATCTTTTCTGGAGGAGTACGACATCAGGTCCAGGAGGTGTTTTGGGTGGTGTAGGTGGGTCCAGTGACATGCTGGTTGAGGCCAAGGTTCCAGAGGGTCTCTAGCAGGGTTACTGAGTTGGGATCAGGGAGGTGTTCTAAGTGAAAATTCAGGTCTCTGAGGAAGGTGTTGCATTTGATGATGAGGAGCGTGGCAAAGTTCACAATGTTAGTGGCTAATTTAGCACTGTGTCCCGTTTGTCTGAATAAAAGGGTCCCTCAGATGGTGAAGCAGACTGTGATTCAATGCTTGAAGATGAGGTGCTCCATGTAGCTGGTCGTGGTTTCTGTCAAGGTGATGAAGGTGAAGCTGTCCTTGAGGATAATTGGGACTCTGCCTCCAGGTTTGTGCTGGTTGTTTGTCTGGTGATCTTGCATCCAACAGGGATTGTTGAGGCGATGTCTGGTGCCAAGGCTGGGTTCAGCCACATTTCTATGATGAGCAGATCCAGCACACAATTGTGCAGCAGGTCCCAAATCTCTTTGGTGTGCTTCCTGAGCAAATGGTTGTTGAGGAGCTTACATGTGAGAGTGAAGTAGTATGAGGGTAGAGTTTGGTTAGTGAGTGCGAAAGCAGGTGGGTGCTGTTGGTGAGGGAGTTTTGGTGGAGTCCGAGTGCAGGAGAGTTTGCAAGCAATGCAGGTGAAGACATCTTCCATGTGGTGAGGTGCGATGCAACAGCAGCACAGTGGGTGGAGTTTAGGGCTTTGTGGGCCATGGCAGGGTAGCAGTGTGGGGTGGAGGACCAGTGGAGAGAGAGACGGGAAGGAGTGGAGTGAGGGGGGCGCATCAATGCACACTAGAGGGGTCCGCAAGGGCCTTGTCTGGTTTGAAGACCAGACATAGGTAAGTCCTAGGGGGCTAGGGCAATTCACTTGCTTAATGGTTAGTTTGCACTGCGGCCACCATTAAGTATGTTCTGGGAGGAGTGTTGGGGGCTGGGCTGGGGGGCACCAGAAGCGAGAGAGCTGGATACGAGCGAGGAGTAGAGTGATAAGGAAGTAAGGAGCGGCAGGGGAAGGATGGGGCAGTAGACTGGGGAGCAGCACACAAGGAATGAAAAACTGCAGAAAACCAGTGAGTAAGTAGCAGAAGTCAGACACAAGAGTGAAACAAGTAAGGCAGAGAGAGGGCACAGAATAGACAGGGATGAAAGTGAAAGAGAAACACAAGAATGGCAGAATGAACACTGACAAACAAATGGTGACACAGTGGTGAACAGTGGCAAACCAAATGGTAGTCAAGACAAATGAAAGCAAACAATAGCAGAGTGAACAATAGCAAAACAAACTGTTACAAAAGCAAACTAAAAGAGACCATATCAGAGCGAAAAGTTGCAAAACACAGAGTTGCAAAGACTGACAAATATGTGGCAGAATGAGCAAAGGAAAAATAGCCAGTGGCAGAGAAAGACCATGAAAAGGCAAAAACAGATGAAGGGAGCAAGACAGGTAGAAAAGTTGAGTTAGTCGCACAACTTTTATGTTGAACACCAATTTTTACAGTGAAGAAATATAAACCTCCTAAGGGGGGTTCACTGATACACCTGGTTCTTTTAACCAACAAAGAAGAGATTGGCACAGAAGCTGTAATATAAAGAAAACATATTAAATGATCTCACATGAGGGAGACTGTATGAGACAGTCTAAGGAGTACAGAGAACAGGGGCCTTATATATGCTTAGGTTACATTAGTCAGCATAGAACCAAGGGGAGGTCCTGGCACATACCAGCAATGGGTATACAAAATTTGCTTGCTCAACAAAGTGGGAGGAGAGACATTTCTCCTTACATCAGCAAGATTGGCCTGACATTTCTATACTAGGAGCAGGTGCATTCTATCAACTAGGCCCCTCTGAACATGTGCAAGGCTCTGGAAGAGGGAAAAAGCACATGGCAAGCACATGGCTAACTAAGATGGCTGCCACGTACAAAATGGCTTTCAGCTCATGCTAACAGATTCCTGCAATCTTTAACAGATGGTCCTTTTATCTTGAGCTAAAGGCATTCCCATGATCTAGTAGGAACATAGAAAATATTTTGCACATTTATTCTTATAAATGTATCGGTATCCTAATTCATTGCTAGGTGGCAATTTTTCATTGTAAACATTTTATTAAGCGGGTATATATAAGGTATAAGCAGGAGTACAAATGGAACAGAGTATTGGGTCATAATTAACATACAGATATCAGGAGAGAGTGACTATTATCACAAACAGAATTATCAATTTTACTAACAAAAAGAAGTCCTTGGGAAATTGAAGCCGCTGTACAACCAGCCGGAGGGGAGTCTTCTCCCTGTGTCCGTTTGAGCCTCACAGGCAGGCTCTTGTTTTTCCCATGGTGGAGCTGCAACACTCACAAATCAGGAATCACGGCCCAGTTTGAGAAGAAAGAGAAGTCTTTTAATGATCCTGTCCAGTGGCTCAGGCAGTGCACCAGTTTTTTTCACTTCAATCTAACAGGCATTAAAGACACAGCACCTGTACTCTAAACTCAAGTCCTTCCCTAACTCCTGTATTGCTCTGTTGGCACACTGCTCTTATGTTGGGGCCACAAATTATCCAGTATGCCTAGGCACTCTTGATCAACAAACAATGGTGCAAACTTGCATTCACTTTGGGACCAGGATTCAGGGGCTTGATGCTAGGATCTCTGTAGCAACCCTTGTTTCAAAAGGGTTCACCTCAAACAAAGCCTCCTCGCCATTCTAGTCAGTCTGTGACTCTCAGCTAGGCATCAAAAACTTGATCCATGATTTCTCCTTTCTGATTTGTGACCCCGTCTTTCGCCGAAGACAGTGGCAGGGGTACCCACTTCACATCCCAGCGCTTCCGCCTTCACTGAGGTCCTGGTTGGCAGCAACGTCTGTGCTAGTTATCTTCACCTTGGCTTCAAGCTGGACTGGTGCTGACTCCCCAGGCTGGATCTGATGTGTGGGCCACTCTGGCAATGGTTGTAAGGCTGCCAATATCTATTGGTGGACAGAACAAAAGGTCTTTAGATAACGCACAGAAATAATCTATCAACAGAGAGGATAGTCTCAGAATACTTCCTAGTCTTGGGACGCCCCATATATTAGCAAGGCACCCAAGAACCACTGCATCAATCTGAGAGTAAAAAAAAAAACTGGACCTATTACTCTATTTGAAGCAGCTAAGGAAGTCTGTGTTCATTTACTACATTCTGAAGAAAAGAGAAAAACAAATACAGACATACTCTAAATCCTTACATCCGTGTATTTCTATATTACTAATCTGAAGACCCCCTCAAGAAAAAAGGAAATGTTCTACACTTTTACTCTTAGACTTTGCATTACTTTTACAGTACTGCAGACACTTCGAAAATGATTTATTTTAATAAAAACACCTACATTGTACGCTTAGTAACATGCTCTCATGTTATAGGTGCAGCAGGAAAATCTAAAACTGCTAATTTAACAGGGATTCTTATTCCATAAAGAACTAAAAACCTCAACATGTTGTGACAAACAAACTCCTATAAAATAATATTTTCTTAAAAAATGTTGGCTAAGCATCACATGGGCGTCTTTCCTGCATTTTACTTTTCATGAACCAAACTATGCAACATCCGCTCTAATAAGGACTGTCAGCTTATTTACACACACTAGCTAATAATAATGGTGTTATCACCTGAGAATTTTAGAACAAAAACTACCCACATCTAGTTCCCGCTAAAGATCTAATAAGGGAACAGCAATCTAGACTACTGATCCTTTAATAATTTCATCAGACAGGATGGGCAGTAACATAGCATATATATATTTATTCATTTTATTAATGCTAACAATGTTTAAAACAATATTTCTGAATAGCCAATTAAATGTCTCATGGCTGTTTCACAGACAGCTTAGACAGGCTCAAAAGAGATTGAGAAAAAGAGAGAGAAGACATTAATTTGTAGAGGAGCTAGCCTCCTTCCCCCATTTCGACAGTAGGAAAACCTGAAACAGGTTTCACTTCTTTTGACACTATCTACACTATCTATTGACTTCTATTTGTGGCAGGTGAGCACAAATACACTTGCAGGAGGTAAATAACACATGTAGCTAGCTAGAAAACATTACTAACCAACCACTAATTCCTTTAGCAAGAATACTAGTTGTAACATGAGGGCACAGAAAATGTGCTTTTGTCAAAAAAATAGTAAGCAAAACTTCCCTTTCTCTCCCTGAGCTGTCATCTTGTCTTTATGGTAAGATAGCTAAGTGGGTTCATGAATTTGTGGAACAGACCCAGGTGTAATGAGGCGGTTACTAGTATCAATCCATCTAAGATAATTCAGTTAGTTATGCACACCCTGCAAATACCTTAATGTAATATGCAAGGAAATGTTTCAGTGCCTGAAAGACTGTAACAAATGTTTATTCTTTCCACAGTAATAATATCAGGACAATTGAGGTGGGTAGTAAATAATGTCTTTGACTTTCAATAAAGCTTTATTCGATAAAAACATATCTTATAGCAACTTGCAATACAATTAAAATTAAACCAACTCCAGGTTGGTTTACCAAAAAATGCAGGGGGAAGAAATCTGTGCTAATAGCTGCTATTAAAGGCAAATCCCCGGCTAGGATTAGGGTAGCGAGGAAAGATTATAAGCAGACTATCAATGAGGCAAAGAAAGAATGGGATGACCGGTTTTGGTCTGACCTAAAGGTGACCAGTGCAGGGAGAGATTCCAGAGCGTTCTGTAACCTTGTGAGGACCAGGGATAGGCCAGATAACACCCTCATTACGTGTAATATCCCGGGCCAACACTGGTTTAACCACTTTTCCTCCCTATACACAATTAAACGGAAGATAGTTAGGTGCTGCGTTTGCCTCATATTATCCCAACCACCCGACTAGGGGAATCAATAGGGCTCCCTTTCACCCTCAAGGAAGTTGAGAATGTTATAAGATCCTTGGTGCCTCTTAAAGCAGCTGGGCCTGATGGGATCCCGGCGGATCTGCTACTCGCTAACCCGATAGAGTGGGGGGGAATAATAACATCACTACTTAATGCTGTTAACAATGGCGCGCCAGTCCCTGATTCATGGAAGGGGGCGGAGGTTGTCCCTATCTTTAAGAAGGGCTGTCTGGACGACCACGCGAACTATCGCCCGATAAGTCTTATCGACTGTTCAAAGAAGGTCGCAGGAAAAGTAGTTCTGGGGAGGGTACTTCAGTGGGTAGACGAAAAAACATCTTATCTGACTATCAAGCCGGATTTAGATCAGGGACAGGGACCATTGAGCAGGCCTTTAGATTGATGCTTTTTTATTGGAAGGTGGTGGTGCTGGGCAAGGGCAGTCTCTATCTAGCCTTTATAGACTTGCAGACTGCCTTTGACCTAGTACCCCGGGAGGGGTTGTGGGGGGTTCTGACCGAAATGGGGATGCCTCCGTACATTTTGTCCCTGTTGGTGAGGTTACATTCTGACAACTATGCCCAGGTACGATGGGGCACCCAGGGGCAAAAAACCAACAGGATTCCAGTGAATAGGGGTGTCCGCCAGGGTTGTGTGCTTGCCCCCACTCTATTCTCTCTTTATGTGAATGGAGTGGTTGACCATCTTCTAAAAATTCCATCGGATGCACCTACCCTGGCGGGCAAGCGTATACTAACTCTCCTATTCGCTGATGACACCCTCTGCATTATCAAGTCCCCTATGGGCCTGCAGAGTCTCCTGGACAGTTTTTATATCTTTTGTACCCAAAGGGGCCTGATAATTAACACAGGAAAAACTAAGTATCTGGTTCTGAACCCACCCAAACTATTAGGTTGCCCTCCATTATTAAACTCCGTCCCCCTAGAGAGGGTCTCCGAGTTTGACTATTTAGGTATTCGCCTCACTGGCTCTATGCGGTGGAACGCACACATTGAAAAAATGCTTATCACCCACAAGAGAATAGCAGGGTCCCTTCTTAAAGAGCAGCGCTCCTCCACAACCAAACCCATCACACCGGTTTTTGAAATCTACAAAGCTAGAGGGGTGAGCGCGGCCCTGTATGTGGCCGAACTTTGGGGCACAAGCAATATGGTGTCGTTAGCCAGATCCGAGAGCAAATTCCTGAAGGATCTTATGGCTCTCGCACTGAGTATTCCCTCCTTACCGTTGCTCTTAGACATAGGGTGTCGCTCAATCAAAGATCAGGCCCAAATTCGCCCCTTGCTCCTCTGGGCACGGCTGTGGGGTGTCCCAGAACTGGCCTCTTACGCGGAAGGCCTTTTGGAGGTAATGCCAATGCATGGATGGTCACAAATTAAGTGGTTAAAATATGTTAAAACCTTACTATGTGAGTTGGGCCTCGGAGACGCATGGGTTTCTAGAACTGCTCCCCTGAAGCCCACTCTTAAGAAATTGTATTGGACCTGGATAACCAGTAGTAACAATTCTAATTCGAAGCAAGGCAGAACCACCTCTGAGTTTCTGAGGCTTAAGGATGTGCCTGTCTTTGAACCATACCTTGACACTTACCAATCCAACTGACCGGGCGCTGTATTTTAAATTCAGAGTGGGCACCCTTCCAGTAAATGAACTGACTGCGCATTGGAAGGCATCGTCCATGACCTCACCTTATTGCCCAGTCTGCCCGTCACGAGTAAAGTCTGTTGCCCATCTGATGTTTGAATGCCCGGCATACGAAGTTCCAAGATATTGCTGGTTGAAACCCATTTGCCGAGAATTAGGCACTCAGCACCATATTGTGGCCCTACGTATTCTGAAGTCGGACACTCGGACTCTGTTTTTATGTGGTGTTTCTAAATTTTTAAGTTGGGCATGGTTCATCCGGAGCAAAAGGCTTTTGTTATCTATTTAAATGGCTGTTTCTAAACTGGATTTTAACGCCTGTTTTTATTGAAGTATCATTGTTTTAACAGGGCACTGCAATTTTTTTTATTTTAATTGTATTGCAAGTTGCTATAAGATATGTTTTTATCGAGTAATTAATGTATTATAGAGAGCTTAGAAACTATTTAGTTAATGTTGTGCTCTGTATTTATTAGTTATTATTAGTAAAAATACTCATGTAGTAAGAGCACCTACAGAAGATGCATTGTGCACCTAGGAAGCATTCCTGTTGCAGGCACGGAGGGCAGAATATATCACATCTTTCAATAATATCTGCTGTACGGTTTTCAGATCCTCTTTGGCAGGCCACGTAGCCAGTAGAGGCTACTGGGCCACAGCTATGTGGGCTCGGGCCAGTAGCCTCAACTATCTAGGGACTTGTCCTACTATGGCTCTGAAAACGGAACCAAGTACACCTCTTTCAGCACTTGACTTGCAGTGGTAGCAATGGCAAGCAGTTACATGCTTGTCAGGGAGATTTGTGTGGTTACTCAGGTTAATAGGTTAAATACCCAGCCCAATGCTTCTCTTTATGAAAGGAAAACAATTTATTACACAGATAGCACCTCTCTGGAGATGTTCTCTTACCCCCACTTGCCATTGTCAACACCTTCCTCACTCATGGGATCTTTCCAGATGCTATCAAGACTAGCCAGATTCTCCCACTCATAAAGAAACCTAAACTAGACCCTGATTACCTTCCAGTCTCTCACCTATTATTCATTGGTAAGATCATTGAAAACACAGTCTATTTTCAACTCCAAGACCACATCAATGCTAACCATCTCCTGCACGACACACAGTCTGGCTTCAGATCATGCTGCAGTATGGAAATTGGTACCTTGCACTTCATAGACTTCATAGACAATGCCTGTTGACCACAAATGAAAATTACCCCTGCCTTCTGATACTGCTGGGCCTCACAGCTGCACTCAAGACAATCCACCATCCCACTCCACGAGCACTCTAGAGTTTTCAATGGGAGTCACCCTCAATGTCATTAACTGGTTCTCCTCCTAACTTTCCAACTGTTACCAGTCTAATCCCACTGGCACATCTGCATCTCCAAAATATCCCTATCACCTGCAGACTCCTCAGGGCACAATACTGTCTCCTTTCATTTTCAACATATACTTGGAGCTGTTTTGTGTTCTACTCACAGACATATATATATGTTGGATTTCCTTTCTCATGGAAACCCAATCCCACAGTGGCACAGGTCCAGCAAGCACAAATGCAAACTCCGACTTCCAGCTCCGTATTATACAAAGGTTCTCTGTTTATTTTTTCATTCACTGCCAAAGCCCAGAACCCCATGAAGAAGTGCTTTCCTTGCACGAAAAGCGTTGGGATGGTCTACATGATTGCAACGATGTCCGCTCCTGTCTTTGCTGTCACTCGATAAATGGTTGTAAGATTGAACATTTTCCTGGTGTGGTCCTCTTACAGCACGCAACTTTGTGTGTTGGATATTTGCCGCCCTGCCTGAGCCGCAAGAGTGACCCCGCTGCACTGTGCTCAGTCCAGCTGAGGTGCCAACCAGCATTTCCACCATGAACAGGCAAATGCAATTGAGCGGAGTGAGTGGCAATTCAAGACTGGCATGCTGTTTGCACACTCACTTGGGAAATACTTGAAGTACGCAGGCTTGAATCACGGCGATTCACAGGAATAATACTCAGCACTACATCTACCATCAGGCCACAGTGGTGGCCATACCTACATGGGCGGAGAAACTTCGATTGAAAAGGAGTGCTGACAAACTGCCGGTTTCATTCACTGCAATATATATATATATATATATATATATATATATATATATATATATATATATATATATATATATATATATATATATATATATATATATATATATATATATATTACCTACTGGCTATCGCCAGTAGGTATATATAGTTAGGATTAATTCCCTATGGGATTTTTGAAAATTCTATGTCTAATAACTTTGGCGTTTGAGGACAGAATTTTCAGGAAAATGGCACATTTTGTTTCTGAGCAGCCCCTGAAAATTTGGTGGGGTTTCGTCAAGGGGGGGCTGAGAAAAAAGGGGGGTCCCAAAACGCGTTTTTCCCATTCATTTTTCCATAGGGCGGTTGGACTCACTTTTAGCTCGAACGGCTGAATGGATTTGCACGAAACTTGGCAAAATTGTAGGGACTGTTAGCCCGATGTGCCTTTGCTAGGTCTCAATATATGTGCTCCAGTAGTTTTTGAGAAATTAACGTTCAAAACAAGATATATATCTGTAACAGCGCTCCGGGCAGCGATCCGGTCCGCTTACTTTTCGCGAAACGGAACTTTGCGCGCAGAAAGCTGATTGGCTCTCCGGTGTCTGTCCACATTCTAAACAGTCCGGAGCGGCCGCCATCTTATCTCTCGGTAGGATCGAGAGAGAAGAAGAGGTGAAAAACGAAGGGGGAATTTATTGAAAGGGGGCAAGGTATACCCCTCTTGACCCCCTAGGAATGTTGTTGGGGTTATTAAAGGGTCCCGTGGGGAAAATAAAAAAAAATGATTTTTCACGGTAGAAGCGCTTCACGGGCCGCGAACTGGGCCGCAAACTGGTAGCGAAACGGGAATTCGCCATTTTGTGCTTCGTTTTAATTGTTTAGAGACAAAAATTATCGCCGCACATCGGCCACAATGCATGAATATCGCTGAAAAGTCAGCGATAGTCATGCATTATCCAGCAAATGCTCTTAGCCATGTTATCCACCTTCCATTGGATAACATGGCTAAAAACTGCTCTGTGCGTGAGCTTTTTTTTTTTTTTTTTGCTGCGTGACGTTTGTTAACGTTCGAATCGATGGAAATCAGGAAGTGTTGACCACCATTTTGTCACTGCGAGTAAATATTTTGTTATAAATGAATCCTTATTGAAAAACATTGTCTGCGCCATCTTGCGTTTTTGTCCAATGCCACAATTTTGTCGTGCACGGCAGCCATTTTAGATGCCTTGACCAGGGCCACTCTCTGCACGCCGCCGATCCTCAGCATGGCTCCCCACCCTCGCAAGCATCTCCCCCACGCACTGGTCACCCCCGCTCTCTCTCTCATGCATGGGCCATAAACCTCGCCCCATCTGCGCTGCTATTCCCTGAGAATCACACCCAGTGCCCGCCCGACACCTCCCTTTCACCCTATTCACTACCGCACCCTCTGACACTCCCCTTCCTCTGTGTCCGATTGTCCAGGCCGGACCTAGGCTATAACCTAGCCCTGCGGATGTAGTTTATGGCCCCAGCTGTAGAGTATCCAGACATGCCAACCCTCCCGATTCAGGCGTGAGACTACTGATTTCAGTGCTAGTCTTTCGCTTCCCGATTCCTGCAAGGAAAAACCCGGGGGCATATTACCAACAACTAGCGGTAATTTTTGTCTCTAACTTGTTTAGAGACAAAAATTATCGCCGCACTTCGGCGAATTTTATCACACATAAACCTTGCTATTAGCAAGGTTTATCGCAAATGCGATAAAAAACGGCCGCAATGCATGAATATCGTTGAAAAGTCAGCGATATTCATGCATTATCCAGCAAATGCTTTTAGCCATGTTATCCACTTCCCATTGGATAACATGGCTAAAACTGCTCAGGGCAGGTGTTAGGTTTTGGAGATATTCGCGCTTAGCGCGAATATCTCCAAAAGTTGGTAATAGGAGATAGCGATGGTTAGGGACTGTTTCCAGTCGCTAAAATCTTGGCACGCCCACTTTGCATGTCATTAGTGATAAATATCACTGATATGCAAAGCGGGGCCCAAGATGGTCGCTATCTCCTTTTAGCTGTCACTAACTGGTGTTAGCGACAGCTTGGTAATAGGGAGATAATTTTATCTCTTTTTTTTTTGGCTTTTAAAGCCAAAAAAGCGGAAATAAACCCCCTTGATAATATGCCCCATGATTTCTCGGGGGTTTCAGCTGACAGGGCTTGGTATTGTGTTACGTGCTAATTCTTCCAGGAAACGTCAGAGGGTCGATGCAGGGGTTCTAGAAGGGGTGATAAACCATTTAAGCCTCATGAACAAGCGCATGGTCTTTTAAAGATTTGTTAAGTACTCGGGGAGGCGGTGTGTGTGCGTGCCCTCTTTCAGGAGCGGGCGGGGGGGCACTGCCAGCAATTTGCAGGCCAGGCAGTGTTCAACACGTGCATCACCCTTTCTCTGCCTGCTATTGCGCTCCATGCTTCGGAAAGGTAAGAAAAAGAACGTGCATTTGAGTTTGAAATGTCCGATCTTGTAACAGTACACTTGCAAAGCCCACACATGACAATAACCCGATTCAAGGCCCCATTCACCCGATTTTTTAAACATATATAGCACTCGAACAAAGTTAGATTTTAAAACTTTATTAACATTTAAATATAACGAACGCAACAAAAACTGTAAATATATTTAACCATTTTTTGAAATTAACCAGAACTATAACGATAACAACAACAACAACAATAATATAACTTTTATGCCTAAATTACGCAAACATTTAGCTAATCTGCTAAAGGGGGGAGTCGCCATTTCTTTACAATAATCAATAATGAAAAATCCACATCAATAGGGTTGCCCGTTTTCTCGATGCAGCACTATAGTGCAACATACACAGCACCTGGGGTGTCAAGAGTGAACAGGTCTTTCTTTGTTCCTTAAGATGTTATCTGTGTCAACCTCTTCCGAGAATGCTGATGCGTTAGGATTTCCTTGTGTTTCTTAATATCATTGGTGTCTGTACACTTCTTTGTCAATTCTGTCAAGATGATAACTGCTTCATAAACAGACGATATCTTTGTTTAGTCATTAGTGTTAAGTGTGTCTGAAACTACAGTGCCCTTCTGTTTTTTTTTCTTCAGGCTCTACAGAGTTTTGTGTGTTGTTCTTTTCAGCGACAATTATTCCAGAGGTTTCAGGTTCACTTGTTTTGTTCTGCAGTGAGTTAACAGCTTTAGAGAGTTCATGTTTATTTGCTATGTCCTGCTGTTCGTCAACTGCTTCAGAGACGTCAGCCTCATTTGTTATGTTTCAGTAGATCCTGGACCTGCCCGGCCGCGCCCAAAATGGCGCCGGTGTGAATGGGACTCGTAACTGCTTGTTGTGTACTGGTTGCCCAACCTTGATATCACGAGATACATATGCAGTTTTGAAGCACATGGCGGAGGCTTGTCTGCTGTAGTGGGGCGCCCCTTTATCGTTTCAGTCGCCATTCCGCCCGCTTTTGCTACACTGTGCCTTTTCCGCCATTCAGCTGTTTAGCACCCGCTCTTACGGCTACAGCGTCTCGCTCACCATGTAGTTGAGTTGCTCCCACTCTTGCGGTGCAGCGATAGGCGGCTTCCACAGGACTCTTAAAATGGCGGTCGGCTCTTCGGATTTGGGCCTGGTCCAGTAAAATGGACCTGGGACACCTTGGAACTCGGACGCTTGTCTGCCAGGGCTTGGGTTCCATTCTCGAAAGCGTCCCCTCAGCCTTGAAGATTGTACAAAAGTCTTGGGGGCCGTCGACTCCCGCAGGCTTCCGGTGGGGAGCGGCTGCCATGATTGCTTGCGGAATGGCCACGACGGAGCTACGAGATGGTGGTGCTCTCATGGTGACGCCAGCTTCAGTCTGAAACATCCAGAAACAAGGTGGGGCTTTCATCGTTTGGGAAAAAAAATGTTTTAATCCAATGAAAAGTGTTATTTTTAGGTCACATGACCTAGTCTTACATAATTAGGAAAAGAAAAGTAAAATGAACCAATGAAAAGTTTTATTAACAAGTCACATGACCTGTTATGCTTACGTTACGCGCTGCGCGGCGCGCTCTGGATCGTTTCCGGGAAGCTGCGCCTTGCGCAGCGGAGCACTTCCGGGTGCGCTAACGCGTCGCGTCATATGACGCATTACGCGACAATGCAGGTCCAGAATATAGTCAAAATGTCTCCACCAATCAGCGGTGGAATACAACCGCTTTCAGCAGTCCAAAAAGTTCGGTTAAATCTTAAGAGCGGGAGCAACTCAACTACATGGTGAGCGAGACGTTGTAGTCGCAAGAGCGGGCGGTAAACAGCTGAATGGCGGAAGAGGCACAGAGTACCAAAAGCGGGCGGAATGGCAACTAAAACGGTAAAGGGGCGTCCCACGACAGCGTGTCTTCAGGTCAAACGGATTGTGGGACAAGGTCCAGAATGGAAGATTCTTCAAAAGGGAAAAAATTCCGCCAGACCCCGGGAGCCGGCCGCCTATGCCGGGGGCGATCTCAGGCCTCACCAGGGCAACACGACTTGGGGAGGGGGCAGGAGCCAAGCGCCATCTCACCGCCTCGGGGGCCTCCGTCAAGCGGTTTAGGGAGGCACTGTATCACATTGTTTTCTAATGCAGTCAGGTCCACAAATGGACTCCACTTACTTTGAATAGTGAAGCTGCAGCAGGTGCAAATAAGGTTTAAACAGTGTTACAAGAGCTGCTTAGAACTCTGAAGTATGGCACTCAACAACCAGGACTTATGCCATTTATGTAAGGCAGTGACATGGAAGCAACTCAGGGACAAAAAGCATGAACGAACATTCACGTATGAAAATCTTATTTGGAGAAGGGGTAGAATCCAAACGCCCCCTGCCAGTTCGCGCCACTACACCGTATGTGGAAAATCTGAAGCCATCATTCTACAAACTCTCAACGCTTGTTATCAGTGCATGAGTTTCATGCTCGATCGATTGAGCTAGCCGGATCGGGCAATAAAAAGTATAAAATAGTTATGTAAATAGTTATTTAATAAAATGTTTTACTCTGTTTCTTTGCTGGTGTGTTGTGTATATTTATAATATTTGCATAGGGTTTGTCGTTATTTTGGGCGGTGTGGGTGGCGGAGTCGAGCTGTTTTGCAGCCCTCATGGTGTGGAGCTCAGTTCATTTCACTATTTTCGTATTTCTCATGAAGGGTTATTCCTAATGTTTGTATTTTACCGAGGTCAAAAAGAGATCGAATTAGTGGTCTACTGATTTTGCTCGATTACTTTTATTTTTTTACACGATTTTTCACTATCTGCAAAGACTAAACAGAGTATTGCGACTTTGTGCTTGTTTGTAAATAGAGAATGATCCAAAGAGAACCAATTGTAAAACAGTAAATGCTTGATAATAATCAATCAAATGGAGAGACAAGCAGGTACAACGTATTACAACAGGGGTAAAGGTCTGCGTTAACTACCGTTCACTATCTGCAAAGAGAGAGTACTACTAAGAGAAAAGAGGGGAGTGGGGGGGGGGCAGCGTTCAAAGCACATCAGCGTGCATAAACACGAAAACGTTTTTACCTATCACGTACTTGACATTTGACAGCTTTTGATATTTGCTATTAAAAAACCATTGAAATTCACAGAAAAAACCATAGGTTATCGTCCATATATAGTTAGGAATTTGCATTTACAAAACCTTGAAAATTCAATGAAAAAACCATTGGTTTTAGGCCATATATAGTTAGGGATTTGCATTTAGAAAACCTTATTTTACTCGCATAAAACCATTGAAATTCCATATATAGTTATAAGCGCTAACTATATATCGCGCACCCGCAATCCACTGCTGATGATGTCACATATTACATCATTCATGACATGGTTAGTGACATCACTGATGACATCACTGATGACATCTCAAATGACATCACTGATGGCATCACTGATAACATCTCATTTGACATGACTGATCACATCACTGATGATATCATTCATGTGATAATACCATGAACCTCTTCAGACTCTAATATAACCTTAGATACAATCAGTGTAAACAGACAGTCACTCATCCATGGAGTTACTCACACACCTAGTCAGTTATGCCAAAAATCAATCACACCTCCATTTTCTCAAGTATACAGTTATACACACCTTACTTATTCAAACATATACTAACACATATTTACTTTACTCTCTTATACAATCTCTGATACATGTTCACAATGATCCATACAGCCACTCACACATTCACTGGCTCTTATGCACAGTTATTTATAGATGTCAACTCTCACATGTACTGTGTTTTACATATGTACTTAATTTGACATGTAGCACTGAGATATCCATTTACTCACTAATACACTCATGCACAGTCAACCGCCCATACAGCTGTTTCCACATGCACTTTTGAATCTATACATATAGTGAATCAACTACTCACACATCTATGTACAGAGTCACACACCTCCCAGCCACCCATACACACACACTCAGTTTCCCATACAAATACTTGGACAACCAATCAATAACCCGTACAGTTACTCATATAGCTACTGATCAACATATGCAGCAGTTTGTAGAACAACAGATATAATGATGCACAAATTAAAACAGTTTAGTCACTAACCCATGCAATCAGTGAGACACATTTAATCACTCACTCAATCAGTCAGTCATGCACCTAGTAAATCCTTCATCCAGACACTTATATATCCACTCATTCTTCAATATGTAAAACATATTTTAACTTTACAGAAACATACAGTCACTGGATGTTGTAATCAGTGATGTCATCAGTGATGTCATTTGAGATGTCATCAGTGATGTCATCAGTGATGCCACTAACCATGTCATGAATGATGTAATATGTGACATCATCAGCAGTGGATTGCGGGTGCGCGATATATAGTTAGCGCTTATAACTATATATGGAATTTCAATGGTTTTATGCGAGTAAAATAAGGTTTTCTAAATGCAAATCCCTAACTATATATGGCCTAAAACCAATGGTTTTTTCATTGAATATATATATATATATATATATATATATATATATATATATATATATATATAGCTCTGTTGGATTTCCTTTCTCCTGGAAACCCAATCCCACAGCGGCACACGTCCATCAAGCACAAATGGAAACTCCTACTTCCAGGTCAGTTGTGTACAAAGGTTCTCTGTTTATTTTTAGGCTTAAGCAATAGGCAATAAAAAGCGGCCTTTCAATATACAAATATAGACCTACGTGTTTCGGCGAGTTATATATATATTTGCTTTATTTAAAAGCAACAACAGATATGGTAGCCCACCCTGCCTGTGTACATAGAAGGGGGACAGGGAGCTGAATGAAGGTCCAGCGACTCGTGCTCCCGAATAATGAATGTTTCACTAAAGAGAGTTGCTGTTCCTAGGGGAGAGGTATGGAAAATGTTGTTTTGGGAGATAGAGGAAGGCATGGAGACTTGTACTTGGTGCCCTCACACACCCCAAAGGATGTAATGCTTCATCATAGGGTTGTGCTCCTCGTAGGGCCGGTGCTGCAATGCCTTATGGGTCCCAATAAGGGTCACTTTAGCAGAGATCTTTTTTTGTTGAGCCGTAAGTTGTGTGCTGGTCAGTATTAATCGGTGAGAAGTAGGTGGTAATTTAAAAATGACTAGGGGTTATCCAGAGTGAGTAGATTTAATAAAGAGGACCTCTCTGTCATGGTTAAAAGATCAGTAGGTTAAGTTCTGCCCAGGGGTAGTTATGGTCCTTAGTAGCTTTAATTGTGTTGTGCTATTTATGAGAGTGTAATACAGTAGATCAACATGTTTCGCGCTTCACTTTGTCTTCGGGACCAAAAGGGGTGGTAAAGGTAATGATAAGTGAATGAAAAGTGTCCTTGTCAATTGAAGTAGTGTCACTGAGGGGATTCTGAGAGTCGGTCCAATCTAAAACGACAAATAGGTTGGGTTATACAGGGAAAGAGGCAATTCAAAGGTAACACAGTTGGTTGTATCAATGGTGTATCAGGCTGTATACACCATGCTAGGTTCCTGGGGAGGGTACTGTGGGCTTATGTCTGGGCTTAAAGTCCATGGCCAACTATTGACGCAAAGGGAGTCTAAGTAAGACAATACATCAAGATAAAAGTTGTAAATGTAAATGAACAGATTATGCATTCAAAACATTGGGTATAGTGTTGGTAAATGTTTTGTCACAAGCATCCCATGTCTCTTGACATTTGGGAGTTCGGGACGGCAGGAGGTAGTGACACACAGTGTTAAGTATCCACTCAGTGATGAAGCAAGATTTTGATATTCCCATATTGTCTCATTTCATATACAAGTTAGTGATCTATTTCAATTAATGGCAAATCCTTTTAAACAAATAGTGATAAGGTTCACTAGTGACATATATTCAATCAATCAATCAATCAATCAATCAATGACACTTGTAGAGCGCGCTACATACCCGTAGGGTCTCAAGGCGCTGGGGGGGGGGGGGGGGGGGGGTGCCGCTACCGCTCGAACAGCCAGGTCTTCAGCTTCTTCCTGAAGGAGAGGTGGTCTTGGAGCATGAAAGGGAGGGGAGAAGGGGAGGAGGGGAATGGAAAGACAAGGTAGCATGTAGAAGACCGCTTACCTATCGTAAATAGGTAGTATGCACCATCAGTCACCCAAGAGCGTGCTGGTCGTCACGATCTGCATTGCCTAAAAGTATAGTAATTGTGAGACCTGGTAAATTGCATAGCAAGTTTACAGTGGCGGATTGGAGTGATGGTACTTACAGTTTTGTTGCCAAGTACAGTCTCTTGCACCTACCTGACCTCTCAGTTACTCGAAGGTGGAGTGGCCGGGTCCCTTCCACTCATCAAGTGCCGGGTGGGGGGTGTGGCTATCGGCACACGGTAAGTGACGCAGTGTGTGGCCATTCGCTGGGAGACTAGAGTGTGATGATTCGTGACGAGATGAGAACAATTTGGTTGCCATCTTGGAATGGAGCGGGTGGGGGAGTTTCAGTTTTTGTTTTGATTGGTTGCCAAAGGACTGGCTGAGGCTAGTGAAGAATCACATGGAACCCATTGGAGGAATGACGAAGGATAATGTGTACTGATATGGGGCTATTAGCTGTCTGTGTGGGATCAGTGCTTCTGTATGTGGCAGGTATGGTTGCCATCGCGTAGGGGTGTGTAATGAAAAGATCTATGTATGTAGACTGGGCAGAGTGGCAGTCAAGCTATGATATCGAGACGCACCAGGTCATGTTGTGGAGGTGGCTATGTGTAGATGTCACACGGGTGTACAGACCTAATCTGATATTGTTATGTCAGAGTGTAAAGTCATTGAAATGCGATGATAGGTCTGATGAGACATGTGTTAGACTAAGTGTTTCTTTGATTGGGTAGAGAGAGGGACATGAATGATGTGTTAACCTCATGGGGACACTCATTGGTAAAAAAAGGCAGTGACTTATAGTCCCAATGTTTGTCGAGATAATGAGAGCATCAGTAAGGATAGGGTGTGCCTGCCTGACAATTCATGTGGAAGGTCGACTCCAAAGGAAGGGAAGTGAAGATGTGAGATCCCTTAAAGTTGATTATGGGGACTTGGGATTTGCTTTGTAATTCAATCCAGGGTATCTCATCTTTCAGGCCATTAGTGTGCATGTGTAAGTGAAAAACCAAGCGTTGTTCTTCCTGGAGCATGGTAGTGGCATTCCAAGAGGGGTTTGCCTCTAGGAGAGTCCATGTTATTTGGTCGGTGGTGTGGCGCATCGCGATGTAGGGGTTGCACATTTTGGATGCACAGCAGCCACAGAGAATGGTGCTTGTGTGTTTACTGATTCTTGTCCTTATCGGTCTGGTGGTCAACCCCACCTAATGCAGATTGCAGAGGCATGTGATGAGGTAGACAAAGTTTTTTGTGTTGCAGTTAGTATGTTGTTCTTGGGCCCAGCAGAATTTGCTTATCTGGAGATCTTTTGCATGGCGTGTAGATGTGCAAGCGCTGCAGCTCCAGCATGGATAGTGGCCTTTGACTGTGGGTAAATTCCATAATGTTGTTTGTTGGGTGGTCTTCTTGGTGCGTGGTCAAGTATGTACCAGCAGGTCCTTAAGGTGCTGAGTCCTCTTGAAAGCGCATCTTGGATGTTCCAGCTTCAGTTCTCCTGTGTTGATGATGTTCCAATGTCTTAGGATAATGTTTTTTTTTTTGTTGGAAGCTGGGGTGTATGTTGTGACACAGGGGATCGTTTCATCTTTTGGTTTAGAAACGGTTTTTAGTCAGGCTTCACGGTCGTCGTTGCGAGCTTTCTTATTTGCAGTTATGATGTCTTTGGTAGTGTAGTACCTGGTTTGGAGATTAATACTCAGATCATCATCTTGTTGATCATAGTCACTTGTGTTCCTGCAGTTTCATCTCAGTCTCAAAAATTGTCCACATGGTAAGTTCTCATGGAGTGCTTTTGGGTGGTGGCTCTCAAAAGAGAGTTAACTATTGCAGTCAGTAGGCTTTTTGTATGTTCTAGTCTTCAGGGTTCCTTGATTCAGGGAGATGAGGAGATCCAGGAAGGGGATTTCTTCGCTAGACTTAGAGGTGAATTTGAGGTACGGGTCCTTGGTGTTGATCCAGCAGTGAAATTCTTGACATCTTTCCTCTGTACCTGAGGCAGGTAGAATTGCAAACCACTACGACTCTGTATTTTGTGCACAACCTATTAGTATAAAGGTCGGTTCGCAAAATACAAATACATTCGATACACCAACTACAGGACAGAGCTTCAGGAGTTTCTAAATGTACCAAATATTACTTATATCTCATGGTTAAGCTATATAAAAAGGTCAGAACTCTGGACTGACCCGGCAAATGCAAGCATCAGGATCTCACGTAAAGTACTATCAAAAGCTTATTATGACCTAAAGCTCACTGTTGCCTTGGATGAGATGCGGGTGGGCTCTCTAACAAACCTATTCATCCAAAGTAAAGACTATTATTCTTTCGAATGTGTTTTGGATGGTATGAGTCCCGCGTTAACCAGGAAGCTTTTTCTGCAGTGGCGGTACGGTATACTACCTCTAAGATCATTCACAAGTTCCTGGTCTTTGCCCCCGACCACTGAGCGCTGCCCGGCATGCGGGCATTCCCAAGAAAATGACTCACATATGGTATTTTCTGTAAATCCTACCAAAAAATCAGGAAATACTGGCTCATTCCCCTTCTTAAAAACATGGGCTTTAGACATTTTTTACCTGCCTATAGAATCCTGAAGACTGATCCCTCCCCCCAGATAGTGTTTGCAATGGCGAAGTATCTAACGGCAATGTGGCACGCACGTTCACGCTTTTTGAAGCTGGACCCGGATTTTTAATTACTTTTAAACAACTTTAGCTCGTCAATTGGTTTTAGGTACCATTTAGGATAATCTGATTTATATCGTAAAGATGATGTTTTATAATCACTGTTTTATTGCATTGTGTAAAATTCATATGATTGTGATGTCTGCATATCTTTTATGATCTTATTGGTCGAAATAAAGATTTCAAACAGAAGCAGAAACAAATACATTCGATAAAAGTCGATGTGTTTTTATGGAATTATATTTTTGTCCAATCCTGACAAGAAATCGCAAATTGTAAATCATTAAATGTCCCAAATAATGATTTCCTAACAGGAATCTCTGTACATGATACTGCAATGCGCTATTCCTTTGTTAATCAGGGGTAATGTGAAAAAGTGCCTCTCCTTTGCCTTAGTGGGTATTTTATGGAGTGGGGAAATTAATTTCCAGTCTAAATCATTTAAATCAATCACACCTGTTCTATATGTTTTTACCTTTAGTTCTCTAGGTATTAAAATCATGTTGTGGTCAAGCTATGAGGCTCGGTGTCAATCTCTGCAAAACAAAACCATCCTACTGTGGGCATGAAGTCTTTAAGAATGTGCCACTCCCTGAACACTTCACAATACTTGTAAAAATAAAAAAAATAAAAATGGCCCACGGACTTTTCAAGGGCTGGGGCTTCGTTGGCATTGGCCGATTGCCCATGTGGCCTATCTGAGGGTGATAACTCAATAGTAAACTCGATTTCTTTTTATGAGTAAAAGTTAGGCTTAAGTAAGTACATTTAGAAAAACGTTATCCTTCTTAATTTGTCATAAATTAAGAGACACGTATAATTGCTAAACAAGAAAGTATTAAAAAAGTGAGAGAGCCATTTCCTGCACTGCACTGAATTCACATTTCCAACAGAAAAATACTCAGAAATGGCTTTGAATAGAGGTCGTTTTCTTTGGTAAATTAATTAACTCTCTTATAACTAGGTAAATTCAGTGCTTAATTTCAGGCGGTGCTTTCCGGTGCTCGGCACCGGCACTTAATTGGTTTCCAATGCTCAGCACCAGCACTTAAGTGTCATCACACACTTAAGACACTCTGCCACATGGTGGCACTGCTCATCTAATTTAGAGATGAGCAGAACATCGGTTGTTTATGAATGCAAAAAACATGAACAAAATACTAATATCTGCCTCCCAGCCATTCCTTTAGCTCTGGGGACCCGGAATAATCTGAACTGTCGCACTTTAAGGTGAAAAAGCTGGTTAGCAGTTGTTTTGGTACCGTCATTGGCAATGATGATCAGGCAATCGGTGGTGCAAGCTGTATGGCCACCTAGTCATAGCCCCGGCACTTATTATATTACAAATTAAGCTATACATAATATTTTGTTTGCATGTATTGTTACCATTGTGTTATCAATATTGACTGCCTATCGTACTATTGCAAACTATATTTATATATCTGTTAAAACTCGCAGTTTGGTAAAAATGTTATGGCCAATCTATGAGTGCACAGAGTAAATTCACATTTGCTCAGTCAGCTCCGCCCGACATTAATCTCACGATTCCTCATATATTACACTTACTTTTTCAGGTGGTATTATTATTATCAAAAATTCAAAGCAGATTTTAATAGAGAACATTGCTAGGTGGCATCGGCGTATTTTTTACTTTTATGAATGGTCCGCTTTCCCTTAAACTCTGCTTTCTTTTGCAAGGCAAACCTGATAAAAATTAGAAACTTTTGTGTAACTTTTGTGTACACTCTGATTATTCCGAGCCTATTCAATCAAGTGACTAGCCATGAAAATTATGGTGCCATTAAAAATGAATAAAACTTTAGCTCCGATTGTAAAAGGAGCGCGGTAATTGGTTCCCTGATTGCACAGCCGCGTAACTATGCCTAGTTAGCCTTTCCAAAATCCAGGTTTTTGTCATAAAAAGGTATTGTGATTTAAATGAGCTGTCATTTGCATGTAAGTGGAAAGATAATAAGTTACCTGGCGTTAAATATACACACCTTAATACTGCAGCGCTGTCTGAAGTTGCTATTTTAAATTTTCAGAGAGGAAAGCAAAAGGCCAAATGTCCCGATGTGAAAATGACAGAACATACTCAAGGGCCATTATAATGCTATAATTACCGCATAGTTCATACAGGTTAGAAGTGCTGAATACTAGAGCGCGGTGGAACCGATATATACTCCTTGTTCCTGCCACTTTTGACGAAGAAGGGCAGAGTCGTGCTTAAAAATGGCAATATGTACAATGACTTTGAAGGAAATTTACTTTATCGAAAGAACAAAGTCAAAAGAACAATCCCCTTGGTAACAAATATTCAACCACAACAACTGATTCTCACATCCACCACCAAACTTAATATCAGTCACCCAGAGTCAACCAAACACAGAGGTGCAAATTAAATGAACTCAAAAATCAAATCAGAAAAAAGTTTTTTCCCTTTTTTCATTTATTAAAATTCTATATGTACCTAAATAGCTGATCACAGTGTTAAAAACCATACATTTTATGGGAAAATGTAATACTCAAATGTGCTGTTCAATTAAAAACAGATAATCATAAATACAGAAACAAGGTAAAAAAACAACAGCAAGTGGGTAAAAGAAGCAAGAAAAAATGTTTTCAAATCAAGAAGACATCACAATGGTCAGACAAAAATGGGTTATTAGATAACCATTATGTGTTGCACTTGTCATTGATCCGTGATGTATTAAAAAAACAAAGCATCAACCCGTTTTGGTGGTCAAATGTTCTATAACCCCCACCTTCTTCAGGAAAGCCAATATCTTCCCACCTTGTTTCAGAAGTTCCTAAATGAAATTAAAAATATAAATAACGACCATTTTGAGTTGATTGAAAAGCTCACAATTAGCATCCTCTGTGGGTTACTCCCACCCTGGTATCTCACTAGCACACAGACAACAGATGCTCGTCTGTTGATATGTCGCTCCTCTTTTGTATCTGATGATTATATGTTGTGCACCTACTGTAAAGCGCTCCGGTACCACTGGGTCTGGCCAGCGCTATAGAAAACTTCTTAAATAAATAAATACCACTGGACCTGCCACCAGTCTCAGCCATACTTCATTCACTCATTGAATTAGCGCTCAAAGAACGACTGGACAACAACGCCCACGACAGCAAGGAACTCTTCAGCATTGTCAAAGAGTTCTCCAACCCGAGCGCCGGAAACAACGGCATCACTCCCTCGCAAGACCTCTGCAACTCACTCGCCTCGTTCTTCCACCGCAAGATCGCCGACATACACAACAGCTTCGATGCACAGACCACGCACCCTACCGCCGAACCAACGCCCACCACCACCACCCTCTGCAACTGGACCCCGATCAGCACCGAAGACTGCACCCGCACGATGAACACCATCCCCTCCGGATCCCCTACCAACCCCTGCCCCCACAACGTCTTCAACAAGGCCGACGCCATCATCGCACCCCATCTCCGGGACATCATCAACACCTCCTTCCACACTGCCACCTTCCCGGAGAGCTGGAAGCACGCCGAGCTCAGCGCTCTCCTGAAGAAACGAACAGCGGACCCCACCGACCTCAAGAACTTCCACCTCATCTCGCTCCTCCCTTTTCCTGCCAAAGTCATCGAGAAGACCGTCAACAGACAGCTCGCAGCCATCCTCGAGAAGAACGGATCCCTCGACCCCTCGCAGTCCGGGTTTCGGGCCAACCACAGCACCGAGACCACCCTGATTGCAGCCACAGATGACATCAGATCCCTGATCGACAATGGGGACACAGAGGCCCTCATCCTCCTGGACCTCTCTGCTGCGTTCAACACTGTCTGCCACCGCACCCTAGTGCAGCGCCTCAGCAACATTGGAATCCAAGAGACGGCTCTGGAGTGGATCATCTCGTTCCACGCCGGAAGAACCCAGAGAGTCCGCCTCCCCCCGTTCAGATCCGAGGCCACCGAAGTCATCTGCGGCGTACCACAAGGATCATCACTCAGCCCAACCCTCTTCAACGTCTACATGAGCCCCCTCGCAGCCATCACACGCCAACACAATCTCAACATCATCTCCTACGCCGACGGCACACAACTGATCCTCTCCCTCACCAACGGCCCCGCCACCGCCAGAGCCAGCCTACACGAAGGGATGAAAGACATCGCTGAGTGGATGAAGAACAGCCGCCTGAAACTGAACTCAGAGAAGACGGAAGTCCTCATCCTGGGATCATCCCCCTCCACCTGGGACGATTCCTGGTGCCCCCCGCCCTGAGCACCACTCCCAAACCAACGGACCACGCACGCAACCTGGGCTTCATCCTGGACTCCTCCCTTTCGATGACCAGACAAGTCAACACCGTCTCCTCATCATGCTTCAACACCCTGCGTATGCTCCGCAAGATCTTCAGATGGATCCCCACCGAAACCAGGAAGACCGTTACCCAGGCACTCGTCACCAGCCGACTGGACTACGGGAACACCCTCTACGCCGGAACCACAGCCAAACTTCAAAAAAGACTCCAACGCATCCAGAACGCCTCCGCACGACTCATCCTGGACATCCCCCGAGACAGCCACATCACTGGACACCTGAGAGACCTGCACTGGCTCCCCGTCAGCAAGAGAATCATGTTCAGACTCCACACCCATGCACACAAGGCTCTCCATGACCTGGGCCCCAAGTACCTCAACGACCGCCTGACCTTCTACACGCCCACCCGCCAGCTACAATCGACCAGCCACGCCCTCGCTACCGTACCACGCATCGGCAGAGCCTACCGCCGGAGGAAGATCCTTCTCCTACCTGGCAGCCAAGACTTGGAACTCCCTCCCCATCCACCTTCGGCTGACCCAACACCATCTCTCCTTCAGGAAGCAGCTCAAGACCTGGCTGTTTGAGCAGTAACGTACCCCTCTCGCCCAGCGCCTTGAGACCCTTCCGGGTGAGTAGCGCGCTCTACAAATGTCGTGATTGATTGATTGATTGATAGCGACAGAGGGCAACCATGCCTCAGAGTAAAGTTACTGCGGTCTAGGGTTCAGTTCAGGGATGCAGGCTCCATTTTTCTCCGCATAAAACTGCAGAGCATATCCAAAGGATAAAACACCATCAAACATTTAAACCAACAAGCATATTTCCAAATACCGTCGGACCTGCCCCCAGTCTCAACTGTACTTAAATCGGGTTAAGTCGGGTGTTCTTTATCGAAAGAACAGCCAACTCTGCATTTGACTATGCGCAGCTTTAGCTGTATCACGAATTTGTGTGCTGGCGCAGGGCACATGTGCGAGGCTGCTTTCATGCAATTGCACTGTATCAAAAGCCCATGCATTTAACTAGGAATTTCTCTGAGTCAGTGCTTGAGTTGCAGACAGCACTCCTCGCAAATCAAGCGAGGGAACCACAGATCGCTATCCTGTAGTTGTGTTGAGTGCAGCCCGTGTACGACTTCAGAGAAATTCCAAGTTAAATGTGTGTGCATTCACGAGTACCATATAAACAGGCGCATCGCTGTGCCTTCCTGGAGGTGGTTGCCCTCAACATTTGGGACAAGTATAATCCTGAGGCTGGGACTCTACAGCACCTGGGGAACGAGAATGTGAAACCTTTTCGACTAGGTTGGCTTCTCTATACCTGCCCTGCGCACAGTTACTTAGGCTGTGACTGCTCCAAACAACATTTACTACTGGGTTATTGCAACTTCTCAATATGTGGAAGACCTAAGAATCAATACAAACTACAACAGTTTGTAGATGGCCTCATACCTTAATTGTGCTTCATTTTCTAAATATATTAAATGGCCATGTTTTCTCCTGAAATCAATACTGCATTGATTTAGGTCTACTATACTACATAGGATTTTTAATTCAGAGTCATTTCAGAAGGGCCTGTAGTCAATAGTGCCTACGTTTGGAGCACAACTTTGTTTTCAAAAGCATAATATTCAAAAAGAATAATTCGACATTCTCTCTGCAATAGGGTGCATGAAAAGCACAGCTATTCCTTAGTGTGCGCCTGTCTCAGGGAGAGACCAAATTGTAAAGTATTTCTCAGAAATGGGTGGTGAGAGAGGAAGGCAAATGAGCAAGCGACACTGGTAAAGGGAGGTTAAGTGTGTGAAAGGGGATTGTAGGTATGTTTTGTGAGGGAAAGAAGGATTTAAAAGAGGGAAGGTAATGGGGCTAGTGTGTTTGGGAGAGACGTGTTTCTTTGAAAGATGAGTGTGTAAAAATCTATGGGGCAGATTTATGACGGACTTGCGCCACGCGTGACGCAACGGCGCGGAAACGTGGCGCATCCCTGCGACCTATTTACAACGTGACGCATCTAGGCAGATGCGTCACGTTGTAAAGCCTGCGCCACATGAAACCTGCGTCAGGTTTCATGTGGGCGTTCTGTCGCAGCGTGGGCGTTCCCTCGTAGAAAAGCCCCGTAAAACTGACGCAGTGAAATCTACAAGATTTCACTGAGTCAGTTTTGCGAGGCTGCTGCGTCAAATCCTTACGCCTGCTTGAAGCAGGCGTAAGGAGTGACGCACCACGTTATGTATGGGTGGCCTCTGTACATTGCAGGAGTTGCGTCACACTTGCGACGCTACTTCAGCAATGCGCCGCCCGCACACCACAAGATGCGTCACGCATCTGCCCTTCCTTGCACCATGGTGCGCCGCATTGTAAATGCGGCGCATCTGTGGTGCCGCAAGGAGGGAATTGCGTGACGCATCAGTTCTGGCGCATCCCTGCTGATTTGCAGAGATGCGCCAGAACTCATAAATCTGCCCCTAAGTGCTCAAGATTGGCATGGTAAGAGCAGTGTGTGAAACAGAAGCGAGGATCTGGAGAGGGGAAGCAACTTGAAGATGTGTGAGAGGAAAGGAAGATGTGATAAAGCAATGTATGTGATAGAGAGGTGAGATGACTGTCAAGAAGAGTAGTGTGTGTGTGTGTTGAGCTTGAAGGAAGTTAGAATGATAGACCGCAGGCTATCAGAGGATGGACAGAAATGATTGCAAAAATGAAAACTATAAGAGGATGGCATGCGAAAATGAGAAAGGAAAGGAGAGGGGTAGTAAGAGAAGAGTGAGGATCATGTGCTTTAGAAGAGGAAGAAGGGTGAATGATAAGAGTTTAAATGAGTAGCTGTGAGAATAGAGGGCGGTGAGCGACATTGTAATGAGCAGGTGCCAGACTCGAAGTTCCACTGCAGGGATGTCTGGACTTTAGTCTTGCTCTGTCTAACCCACCTTGTACTCCAAGGAAGCTAAAAGCTACCCCTGAGTACAGAGGAAAGGGGAATTGGGGGAAAACAGCACACCTCACTGTGTTGCACCTTTTCTTGAACCTGATATGGATTTGTCCCATGTGCTAGTCCTGAAGAGAGTACACAGATAATTTTACTAATTATTTTCCTGTACTGAACTAAATAACATACTGTGTTTGTAACATCTTTTAGTGTTGGGTAACGCTCTGCACCCACGCGTGCTTGTGAATACGGAATGGTTTGCCTGAAACATATAAAGGAAATATTAGCCTACGTTTCAACTCCTCTGTGAGCAACCTAATCCTTCAGTTACCTTGAATAATATTGAATGCACTTCAAAAAGCCAAATCAGTCTGTAATTCAAAGTCTTTAGAAGAACTAAGGCATTATCACTCGAGTCAAGAGCTTAATTTTAATTAATTAAAGTCTATCATTAACACTACCACATTTAGGGTGGATTTCCAATTCCATAGAAAAGCTGATGGCAGTACCCCAACCACAAGAATATTCAACAGGATAGCCGAAGCATGAATCAGTCATCCAGCTGAGCGAGACATGAGCAGAAAACGATATGGCCATTGGGAAGTGACAATCTGCCAGGTAAGCTCCCTCACATACTAGAATTCATTTTTTTTTTAAAGTATTTTTATTCGGGTTGCCCCCCCATTTCGTTGTACAGAGCACATAAAAAAATATATCATTACAATTTAACATGCAAGGTTTGTCATAAATCATACAAGAATATACAAATAAAACGAAAATACAGGTAAAGACATAACAAGAGAGAAAAAAAAGGAAAAAGAAAAAAAAAAAGAATTAATTCCTAGGTTCCCTTGTTTTCGATCCTACCCCGGATCTCTCTCCTTCCACCTCTGTATAGGATTCCATATTTCCTTTCCTAGTTTCTTGCCTCTTCCACCCCTCCTTGCATGAATTGCTTTCTCAAGGTTGTAGGCAGCTAATAATTTCATTAGCCATTGGTGGAACGTAGGTGGTAGACGATCCAGCCATGCTGTAGCAATACACAGCCTTAAGACCGCCATAGCCACAAAAATGAAGTGTTCATGGGTGATCTGACTAGCATTATCCTCTATTCCGAGGAGTACAACTGAAGGTGTTAAGATGATTTCTATACTTAATGATCTTTTAAGAAATCCTTCAATTTCCTCCCGGGTCGTTTTGAAATGGGTACAGGTGGCAAACATATGGGCTAAGTCGGCTTCAGTGCTATCACATCTGGGACACGTAATGCCAGCTACCCCTCCCCATTGTGCAATCCTAGATGGGGTATAATACAAAAAGTACAATGTCTTAAAATGTTGCGCCTGGAGCGATGCTAAACACAGTAGTTTCTGCCCTAGTTTCAATGATCTACGGAATTTTTCTTTCTCTGCACCCAGCTTCTGCATCCATTTACCTTCATATTTTCCCAAACCATCTGCTTGATGCTCTACTAATTCGAAATAAAATCTTTTAATCGTACAATTGTTAAAATCTAGTTTGCAGCGTGAACATTTCGGCGCCATCTTGTCCCTTTTCTAGGCCCATACGTGTGCGTAAGCGGCAGCCGTTTTGAGTACCATGGCCTCTCTGCCCATGGCGGATCGCCAGCGCATCTCTCTGACCTCTCAAACATCCCCCGCGCACTGACAGCCCCCGCACTCACATGCCCGAGCCATAAAACCACCCCTTCAGCGCATTCCTGCCTCGGAGCCACATCCCGTGCCAAACCAACACCTCCCTCCATCACTTTCATGACCACGGATCCTTTGATAAGCCCCTCCCTTCCTGCCCGGTTGTCCGAACTGATCCCAGGCCATCACCTAGCCCTGCAGATGTAGTTTATTGCCCCCTACAGTAGAAGCTCGCCTCTCTTCAAAGGAGCTGAGATTAATCAATGTCTCCACTCCATGAGATCGACCGATCGCACACATTCCCGCCCTCGATGTAATGTCCAGCTGCGCAATAGCCATCACCTGCTGAGATTGGTGTGGGGACCTCTACTGTAGATATGTGTGGGAACGGGCCTGAAGCGGGGATTCTGAGGATGTCTTTCCAAACATCAAAGTATTGACAAGAATGTGTTGTATGCAATAAAGTCATAAACCTGTGTATAAGAGGCCAGGCCTCGGAGATGCAGTTAGAGCACCTCAAGACGATATCCTGTTTGTCTGATCTGACGTGTTCTGTTCCGACGGAATTAAACTTTGTTTCCCGCTTTCCAGTTTCCAGCGCCTGCCTCTTTATTTGATAACTCCTCGAATGGTATGAGAGGCGACTAACGCCATGCAGCGTCTAAAGGTTATCTATAAGAACTGCTTTTTCCACAATTGGCGTCCCAAACGTGGGGCCCATCAGCGACACGTGGATCCAGTGGGAGAGGTCCTGACAACAGAGTGAACGACTGCAACGATCGGGAAGAGCTCCTGCCCGATAAACCCTCGTCTGGCAGCCGATCATCCGAACTTCACCGGTTCCAAGCAGACCTCTCGAGTGATTTACGGTCCTGACTGGGAACCCTCAGGAGTGCTGCGGCAACAACGGAGAATAGAGGACGATCAGGCGCTGGAAGTGGAAGACGGGAAACTGTCCATACGGTCCGGGTAAGGTCGTGTAACACGACGAATTGTGAAATGATTGTTTGAAAATACTAGTATTACTCATTGATTGCATCGCTTAACCTCGGTTAACGATATTGATTGCTTTTTGAGACATTCTCTGCCTGCAAACGGTGAAGAATAGAAATATTTTCTCTACCTTTGAAGGTAGTTAAGGATAGGTAGCGCGGACTTTTTGTCCATATCGGTAAGGGCTGATAATACGCCGCGCCTATCTTCTCCCCACTGATTGATTGTTTGGATTTTGGTTCTCTTGAGATATTCCCTATTTGCAAATAACGTAGAATAGAAATATTCTGTCTAGTCTTTGCAAGTAGCGAAGGATAGGTAGTGCGGACCTTTGTCCACTATTGTTTGAAATCTTTTTTTTGACCGCTATACGTCATGCCTATCTTCTCCCGACTGATTGGTAGTTGGTTTAGCCCAGACCGTTTATTAGAGGTGGATCATCCAACTCCACTGGAGGGCACCCCTAATAAGGACATGTTCACGAAATATGGACTAGTCGCCGTAGCCTATAATAAACTATGGCATAAAAATACCAAGAAAGATCGAGAAAGTCAGTGGTCACTGATAGGATCTTTTGATATAAATAAAATAGAAGCTCTAGAAATAGCCCTTCGTAAACATAAAACCACGTCAACCATGCTTGATAGTCTCGGCAAGTGGCGCAAAGAAGCAACGCAACGTAAAAAGAGACACAAAGCGAAGACAGACAAAGAGCTACGGAAGGCAGCTCACCTAGCTGGTAGAAAACTAGAAGAAGAGATCAAAGAAAGAGAGAGAGTTAAGAGAGAACGAGAGTCCGAAACATCGGGCCCATGCCTTGTTAGAACACCATCCACTCTCTACCCCGAGCTACCCTCAAAGGAAAAAGCAAACAATGATTTATTATTAGGTCCCCCAATCATCTATATGCCCCCTCCATATGCTCCCTCCCATCCTTTAGTACCGCACCCACAACCCCCAAACCCAAGTGAAGGTAGTGCCAGGGCCTCAGTCTCTAAGGCCTCTGCGCCGGCCGAGCCTCTCATACTGAGCATAGCACCAGCAGAAACGCTAGACGAACCCGAAGCTAAAAGAAAAGATTCCACGAGAATGAACCGTTTAAGCAAAAGTGAACGAGCAGGGATCGATAAAGTAGTGAAAACACTGGTGGAACAGAAAGAAAGCGAAGAGTATATATCGGATATGTATAATTCATATGCCGATAGCCATAGACGACACTTTGTTGTGCGATTTTGCTATCACACCCTCACTGCCTATGAGGAGAGATATCAGAATAAAAGCCCTGAACGCCTCGCGGCCTTGTATAGGGAAGTTGATATTGGAGATGAAAGTGAGTGTGATGTGACGGACCTCTTCTCACAAACGCGTGAAGTTTTCCGCCACCTCATCGAACAAAGGCAGGTAGCTAAGACTACGACTCCTGTAACGAGTGAACCCCAAACAGAGGAAATTGACACAATGATGCCTATAAAGGAGGCCGCTCCTTACTGGGTCCCCCCACGAGGTCAGGGAACACACGACGACATTAATCATCAAGATGCAAAGGGAAGGGTAGTATATAACTGGGTCTACCAACCATGGGATCGACAAGACATTCTGACCTTCCAAAAATCCTTGCCAGACTTACGGAAGAACCCCACTGCCTTTTACACAGAACTGGGTACAGCCTTAGGATCGACAATTATGACCCTAGCAGACATCGACTTGTTCTTCAGGCTATGTCTGCCAGCTGATGTGTGGAAGCAAATCCGGAAAGTCGACCACCTTGAGCTGTTCGGACATACCTGGATACAACTCGATGGCATAGATAAACAGCGAGACCCAGGACAGAAACCCTTAAAAGCCATTTTAGAACTCCAGGACAGAATTGTCCAGAAATTGAAGGCCCTGATCCCAGAAAAGAAGGTGGACTGGTCGATAGTAACAGCTTGCCGCCAGAAACCTCAGGAAGATGTCTCAGAGTACTTTTCCCGGTTCGAGACGGTGTTCTCCGATTATAGTGGCCAGGACATGACCACTGCAACTGGACATCATCTGTTCGTCCAAAATTACGTTAAAGGTCTGCTGCAGGAAGTCTCACAGAAACTGCAGACCAGTGAGAGTAGTTGGGCGGCCTCCAAACCCACGGATATCCTTCAGATGGCCCAGTACTACGAACATCAAAAGAACGAAAATGATGGGGCATCAGAGAAAAAGAAGAAAGACCTCAAAGAAAGGGTCATGATTGCACAGTTACAAGGGGTGACTATAGGAAAGGAACCCTACAAGGGAAATTATCAATTGAATGCCCCTAGAAACCCACCTCCTAGAGATCGCACGTCCACACCCTACACTGGACGGAAGGATTTAGATGAGAACCAGTGTGCGTTCTGTAAGGGATTCGGACACTGGAAGTCTCAGTGCCCGGTCCTTCTAGAAATTAATAAAAATAAGGAGGCGAGGGATTCAGCAAATGGACCGAGGAATAGAGGACGAGGACGAGGGTACGCAAATGACACAAACAACAACAGGCCCGGTAGACCGAACACATTTGACCGTCCCCGACAGAACCAGTGCCAACAATCTGACTACGATAACGCTTATGACTTCGCATAGGACTGCCAAGGGCAAGGGAGGGATCCAGTCGAGCTCTATGTAGACCAGCAAGGCCCTTACGTCACCGCTAAGGTCCTAGGCATAACGTCTCCATTTCTGGCAACACGTAGTGCGTTATCTAAACGACTGATTCCAAGGGCACCCTTGTCTGGCTCACACGTAACATCAATAGGTTTTGATAGAACACCCTCCACTAATCCCTTATCCACATCGATCTCTTTTGACTTAGAAAATAACACCACTGACACAACATTTCTGCTCTCCTCCAACACCCCTGATGCCATTATGGGTCTTGATTTGTTGAAACATTTCCGAGCCACCCTCACTTCAGCTTCACCCTAAAATCACGCTTGTACAGATTTTGTAGAGCACCCCAAGGCTACACTGAAGTCCCAGCATCTACAGTCAGGCCCTCAAAAGACAGCTAGACGCAGTTCAGTTACCGGATGGAGTGATGTTGATACAGTACGTAGATGATATCCTTCTGGCAGCCGACACCACTCCACTTGCAGTCACAGCCACCATCCAACTCCTGCACTTCCTCGCAGAGAATGGTCACAAGGTCTCCAGGAAGAAATTACAGTTCTGCCAACCCCAAGTAACATACCTAGGCCACCTCCTGTCCAAAGACGGGAGGAAACCTACGCCCGACAGAATTCAGACCATTTTGGAATCCCCGTCCCTAAGAACCAGAAGCAAGTCCGTTCTCTGGTGGGCCTCACCTCATTCTGTCGACAATGGTTGCCAAACTTCAGCCTTATTGTTAAGCCCTTACTTTCCCTTCTGGCCAAAGATGTCCCCTTCCCACTCCCTTGGACCCCCGAATGCCAACCTTCCTTCAAAGAATTACGAGATGCCCTTTGCTCAGCACCAGTTCTAGGAACCCCAGACTACTCCAAGCCCTTCTCCCTCTACACTCACGAAAGGGAGGGATGCGCTTTATCTGTTCTAACTCAATCCATTGGTCCTAAACAACGCCCTTATGCTTACTTCTCTGCCACTCTTGATCCCGTAGCCAGAGCTTTGCCTGCCTGCCTTCGAGCTGTAGCTGCCGCTGCTGTCTCTATGCGACAGAGTGAAGGAATCGTGCTTTCGAACTCCCTCACAGTGTTAGTACCCAACTCGGTTGACACCCTCCTGAACCAGACTAAGACTCAGCATCTATGAGAGGAGCTACGACAGCAAGCAAGATGGCCGCATAGTCTCCCGGCTCCGCTGACCTCCGTCTTTCGCTCGAAGATCCTGTCATTTATCCTGATATTCCGCCCCATATCCGTGTTAATGAACTAATCTGCAGTCCGATGGAGCAATCCCGAGACTTTTCGGACTTTGTGGAGTGGAGTAATGTCGAGGTTTGACTTGAGGCCTAGCCCAGTCTGGAAGCCAGGGTCTCGAGTGCTGGTCCAGCCGGGTCCTAGTTGAACAACAGTGGACCGGTGAGGGCGGCAGGGTCCGGTCCATGTAACTTTCGACATCTTTTTGATTGCTTTGCTGCCGATCTGCTGCCTGGTCTTGTATTGAAGGTGAGGAGATGAGTGACGCCCAAGGCGGTGTGGCGGGGGTCCCTGACCCGGAGGCCTAGCTTTTGTTTTGCCTTTATTGTTTCTATGGCCTTTTTTCTCTTTCGTATCTTTCCTTTTGCCTTTCCTTTCCTTTCTTCCATTTTTGGGTCAGCGTAGTGGGTCCACTGTGCCTATACTTTGCACGGTATTTCAGTATTATTGGGCGGGCGCTTAACTAGTGCGAACTGTGATTGTATGCTTGTTTATCCTGAATTAAATGCCACTGTCCTAAATGAGATCGATCTAACTGTGGAACTCCTACTATTTTGCCCGCCCTTTATGCGACTCTGTGATATTGTATGGCACCTGATCCTTCTTTTTTTTATATTGTAAAATGGAGCCTTTAGAATCCTGTCATTCGCATGGTATGCTTAATAGCCAGTTTTAACCGAATTTACGGTACTTTCGCTTCCCGGGCTGCCGAGTCGTGTCCTAACTGACTTGCTGTGATGCAACTGATTAGCGGCCGGCCCTGGTGGTTGTAGGCCCATATTTGTAACTGGATGAAGTAACAATAAAGGTTTTCCAAAAAAAAAAAGACTCAGTATCTGACTAGCGCACAACTGACTTGATACGAGTTGACTCTACTGGCACCCCACATAACATTGAAAAGATGCACCACCCTGAATCCGGCCACCCTGTTACCCCTACCTGAGAACAATCCCAATGTGACTCCTATACACGACTGTGTGACCCTCACGGACGAACAGACTAGGAGTAGAGTTGACCTCCGAGACACTGCTTTCCCAGAACCAGACGGAGAGCTATTGGTAGATGGCTCATGCATCAAACTCCCCGACGGCACCACCTCAGCTGCTTATGCAGTTACCACAGCCTGAACCGTAGTTGAGACAGCTCGCATTACACAACGATCCGCACAGGCAGCAGAACTGATTGCCCTCACACGAGCATGTATCTTAGCGGCAGGAACGACAGCCAACATACACACCGACAGCCAGTATGCCTTCCGGGTGGTTCACCATTTTGGGCTCTTATGGAAGGAAAGAGGATTCTTGACCTCACAGGGCACACCGATCTTACACGGAGATCTAGTCTCCGCCCTGACTGAAGCAGTCCTCCTCCCCAAACAACTTGCTGTGATCAAGTGTCAGGCACACAAAAAGGTGACGGACATTGTAGGGCAGGGGAACGCACTGGCTGACATCACTGCCCGAACCACGGCCGAGAATAGGACGACAACACGCATGTATGTGACCAGGTCACAAGCCGAAAAGTGGAAAAACGCTAGGGAGACTATTAGGGACATTCAAACGGCCAGCACACCATACAAATTGACTGAATGGGCATGGGTAGGACAAAAAGACGATGAAGGCTGCTGGCGGACGAAAGATGCAAACAAATGGTTGTTACCCAATTCCTATCTGATCCCCATACTGACCATGACACACTCCCCGGCACACATAGGATCTGCTCCCATGACTGAACTTGTTTCCAGAATTTGGCACAACGACAAAATAGCAGACGCAGCGAAACACTTGGTTCAACAATGCCTGATATGTCTGCAACATAACCCAGGAAAAGGGACTGTAGTACCTCGGGGAGGGTTTGGGGTCCCTGACCATCCCTTTGAAGTCCTCCAAATGGACTACATTCAGCTAGAAAGATGCCACAGTCTGAAATACGTACTCGTCATTGTGTGTGCGTTCAGCAAATGGGTGGAAGCTTATCCCACGCGGGACCATACCGCCATCACTACTGCAGAGGTGTTATTGAAAGAATTCTTCCAACGCAATGGCCTTTGTCGAATTTTGTGGAGCGACAACGGCCCCCACTTCGTAGCCGAAGTTATCCAACTTATCTTGAAAGGGTTGGGTGTAAAACAAAAATTTCATGCAGTCTTCCAACCCCAATCTGCAGGCCTAGTAGAACGACATAACGCCACACTGAAACTCAAGCTAGCAAAGATAGTTGCCACCACAGGACTGAAATGGCCAGACGTCCTCCCACTGGCATTGCTATCATTGCGCTCCACTCCTACCAAACACCACCTGACTCCCTATGAGGTTGTCTTTGGCCGACCCATGAATATCTGGGCCGCACCAAAGCCAACATCCATCCATGATGTACCGGACATCCTAATGTCTGATTATCTACATAACTTGACAAAAACGCTAACTGTCATCCACCAACAGGTGCAGCAAGCCATACCAGACGCATCCAGGGCCCCCGGACACGACATCCAGCCTGGAGAGTTCGTCTTGATTTGAAACTTCCAAAGGACGAAGAGTCTGCAACCCAGGTGGACGGGCCCCTGGCAAGTCTTGATCACCACCCGAACTGCACTCCGAGTGGAAGGGAAACGAAATTGGCAGCATGCACATCTCTGCAAGAAGATATCACCGACCCTGACAACAAAGGAAGACGTGTACACCCAAGAAGAACTCCTGAACAAAGACAGACCAGCCCTGAGTTGCTACCCTGACACAGAGACACTTGAGTTGACAGAATTTCCAGATCCCACTGTGCCATCCAGAGAAGGGTACAATTTACGCCGAAAGGAGAGCGCTTCGGCCAAGCAGACCACTGACTAAGTAAAAAATCTCAGAACGGTAGCCTAACACTACCAAGGTTATCAGGAGAGAAGCTAGACGAAGTTTGTGGCCTTTCCCGTCACCGAGCCTCTTGAAGGTGATGGAAGCTCCCAACAAGAAGATGATGGAAGCGCCCGACATGAAGGTGATGGAAGCAACCGGACGTCCAAAGACCCACTACAAAAACCCAAAGACTGACAAAATGCACAGCTCAAAGACAACTGCCCTTTTCATCGCTCTTCTCTTTTGCCTCCTCCTCATGGCCACCTTCTGGATCGTGGAAAAAAGTGCACCCGCCCATGAGACTTTGATACCCACTGTGCAACCCACCACCAAGAGAGAACACTATCTCATTTCATTTTCACCCCAGCTCTGAGAAAGACGCAAGGAGTTCTGGAACAATTAATTTGTGCAGTTGCTACACCAACACAACCTTGCTACCAATGCCACAAACTGCTGGATCTGTGGGCTGCTACCACATGCAACTGAACGTTCTATCCCTTTCATCCCCTCGCCTTTTTCCGTTCATGGGTCCTGCCTTGCCTGGCTGATACTCTTGCAAGAGAGTTACAAGGACAATGCAACATCTGGCGAAACCATTTCGCACTCCTACAATGAGTTCTGGCTGAACAAAACTGGAAAAACTTCTGCTCCCTTTTGCCCTTTGACATCCAACACCACCTTTCAAATGAACATCCCTGCAAAGGAACAAATTAAAATGCAGATGTTCAACGATCCAGCCAGACCCACCTTCTCTTATCTCCGGAAACGAGCTGCCGCCACACTGACTGTGGCTCTATCTGTGGTGAACGTCTCAAGCCTTGTCTGCATTGAAGGTCATGGAACAAAATCAGTGGGTCACAGCTCCTGCCACATCACAAAAACCTTGCAGACGACTGATCCACCCTCTTTTGTTGCCTCCCCGAATATGTACTTCGTCTGTGGAACCAAAGCCTACACCTGGCTCCCAAAGGGCTGGGAAGGCACCTGCTAGATCGCTTTTGTCCTTCCTCCGACATATGTGGCACCAGCAAACCATCACCGACAAAAGCGAGCAAAGGTCATTGAACAAGCAGACTCCACTGCAGCGCAGTTCCTAGATGCAGTAAAGGGACTCGTTCCATTTTGGGGCCCGATGGCAAACAGCCGTGCCATTCGACATTTGACCCAGGTAGGTGAAACGACTATGAACATCACAGCTGGCATCCTCACGAACAACACAGCAGAGCTTCAGGCGGTAGGCCTGGTGGCTCTTCAGAACCACCTTGTTCTAGATGTGGTTCTAGCCGATCGTGGAGGAACATGCCGCATCATCGGATCTAGCTGCTGCACCTACGTGCCGGACAACACGCCCTCAGTCTATAAGGCAATTGAACATCTCCACAGACTCTCCTCAGAGGTTCATCAAGAACAAGAAGGATGGTCGTTTAAGAGCTGGTTCTGGAGTACTGTAAAAGACTGGGGGTGGAGGTTGTTTACGATCATATTGATACCAATTGTAATAATATGTGGATGCTGCCTGGGTATTCAATGCTTGCCGCCTCTGTGCTCACTTTTTGCGAACTGTATCTGCCCTAAGACTCTGGACTTTGAAGCTGAACGAATGAAAGCTTTATACAAAGTGGAAATCCGTAACATAATGGGGATAAATACAGACTGACAAGCTGGCTAGATATGTTAAAATGGAGGACTGTAAAAATCTAGTTTACAGCGTGAACTTTATCAGTGCCATCTTGTCCCTTTTCTAGGCCCATACGTGTGCATAAGCAGCAGCCATTTTGAGTACCATGGCCTCTCTGTCCATGGCCGATCGCCAGCGCGTCTCTCTGACCTCGCAAGCATCCCCGCGTACTGACAGCCCCCGCACTCACTTGCCCGAGCCATAAAACCACCCCTTCAGCGCAGTCTTGCCATACCAACACCTCCCTCCATCCCTTTCATGACCACAGAGCCTTTGATACCCCCTTCCTCCCCGCCCGATTGTCGGAACTGATCCCAGGCCATCACCTAGCCCTGCGGATGCAGTTTATTGCCCCCTACAGTAGAAGCTCGCCTCTCTTCAAAGAAGCTGAGATTAATCAATGTCTCCACCCCATGAGACATGACCGATCGCGCAAATTCCCGCCCTCGATGTAATGTCCAACTGCGCGATAGCCATCACCTGCTGAGATTGGGGTGGGGACCTCTATTGTAGATATGTGTGGGAACGGGCCTGAAGCGGGGATCCGAGGATGTCTTTCCGAACATCAAAGTATTGACAAGAATGTGTTGTATGCAATAAAGTCATAAACCTGTGTATAAGAGGCCAGGCCTCGGAGATGCAGTTAGAGCACCTCGAGACGATATTTAAAGAAGTGGGTTGCGTCTAATCCGTATATTGCCTCTAGACTGCTAAACTGCAATACCCTGCGCGGTCCTATCAGATCATTCATTTTGCTAATCCCATGATTTCCCCATTCAGAGAATACTGCTCCTGAGAATATATCGCCAGGGAAAATAGGGTTATTACTCAATCTGGTGTAAGCATTATACCTGCCTAGACCAATTTTTTTTGCAAAGGAAGTCCAGATCTTGTGGGCGGCCATAACCGTTTTAAATTTAGTTCTCTTGAAATAGCTATACTCTGTAAACTTCAGTAAGAGGTTCTCAGCTTGATCTCCTAGCACTAGTGAATAGATTGCCAAAGTTCCTACCTCATCAAATTCTTCACTCTCCGCCCCTCCAAGTAAGCCTGCCATGCATCGGAGGGATGCTGCCCTGTAGTATAATTTTATGTCAGGCATGGCCCATCCACCTCACTCCCTCGGCAGTGCCATGTATCTGAGCGCCCTTTGGGTCTTTCCATGTGCCCACACAAATCGATTTATCATGTTCTCAAGAACCTTAAATCACTTGGGTTCGAACAATAAAGGTATAGCCCTGAATAGATACAAAAACTTCGGGAGAAAGATCATTTTGACTATATTGGTTCGGCCTACTATCGAGAAGTGAATAATATGTAGCCTATCTAAGTCCTTCTTGGCTTTATTTATTATCGGTAATATGTTTAACTCCACAAGGTTATCTAAGTCTGACGTTATTTTAACCCCTAAGTAAACTCCACTTTGCACCACCCGATGATCTATGCAATCCACCTTACTGTTTTTAATGATCTGCATTTTTGCAGTGTTGAGGGCATAGCCAGACACTTCTCCAAATAATTGCGCCTCTGCCTCAACCAAGGCTATAGCCTCTGTGGGTTTAGGTGTGACAATTGCCACATCGTCGGCGTAGGCCAGGATTTTGCATTGGCCCCTGTATGTCTCTACTGGGCAAAGGTTATCATTTAAATCTATGCGCCTTATATATGGATCCATGTAGAGGGCGAACAAGAGCGGGGAGCAGGGGCACCCCTGTCGTGTTCCCCTCTTTATCTGAAATGGTAGCGTATACCCTGCATTTACTCTTATGCGAGCAGATGGTTCTGCATATAGAACCTTTAGAGCTTTCACCAGACCCCCTCAAATCCCACCCTTCTCAAAATAAACCAAAGAAAGTCCCAGGAGACCCGATCGAAAGCTTTTTCAGAATCCAATAACATCACTGCGAGCGGGTCTCCTGCAACCTCTGCGGCATCAAATAAAGTAATAACCTTTCGGGTATGATGAGTGGTACCCCTCCCTGGTATAAACCCATGCTGATTAATGCTAACCAGAGTATCAATTACCTTTGCTATTCTTAGTGCAAGTATCTTAGAGTAAACCTTTTGTGTCTGCATTCATTAGGGTTATTGGCCTATAGGATCCAGGTTGATTAGGTGATTTGCCCTTTTTTTAAATTATTACAATGTCAGCCCCCGCCCAACTGTTTTGGGTTGATGCTCCTATCTGCGCTTGCTGCATTGTAGTGATAAGTCCTCCCTAGTTACATCCCAACGTTTAAAAAAAATTCTAGTGGAATTTGGTCAGGGCCTGTGGCCTTCCCTGAAGGGAGGCTGGTTAAAGCGGTCAGGATCTCTTCAGAGGTAAACGGGGCCTCAAGCTTAGTAGCCTCATCCTCCAATAGGGTAGTTGCCGGTATATCTCGCAAATAGTTACATATTTTAGATAAGTCACTCAGGCACTCTTGATCATATAAAGAAATATAGAAATTTCTAAAGACTTCTCGAATCCCCTCTGGATCTGTAACTGTTGTTCCTGCATCATCCTGAATCTCCCTTACTTGTGCCGTCGACACATTCTGCCTTGTGCGAATAGCAAGGGTGCGGCCCACAGTTTAATTGAATTCATAACACCTTTCTCTATTCGCTAGATATATTTTAGCCGTCTTGTTAGCTATGCTCTCCTCCGCCTCCATCTTAGCTTTCGCTATTCTAATCAAAACCTGTTCTAGAGGGGTCCCCCTAACCACACTCTGAGTTAATTCCTCTTCTGCCTCTGCCACTTATTGGACAAGCTCCGTCTCCCTTTGTCTATCCCTCCTTCGACTTGCTACGCTAAAGCTTATTGTCTCCCCTCGTACAGTAAAGGAGTCCCACATATTCCCAATTTCCGTACTGCCTCTATTAATATCGAAAAAGGTCCTAATCCAGTTATTCATGTGTCTAATATAAGCATCATCTTTTAACAACCCCTCTCGAATGTCCAGACCCGAGTCGGGCCCGTAATCACACCAACATTTAACGTTAAGATCAAAGGGTTGTGGTGGAAGATTATCCAAGGAAGTCTCTTAATTTTAACTTTGGATTGTAAAGAATTTGAAACAAAAAAATAATCTAGTCTGGCACAATTTTTATGTGGAGCTGAGTAATAGGTGAGTCCCTGCTCAGCAGGTTTTAGGGCCCCCATACATCCACTAGCGCGTTATTCCTTGTGAGATTATATAATGACCGCCAGACTCTCTTTTTTCTACCATGATACCCCCTCCAAAAGCCATTCCCAGTCCTCCTGCCCCATTAATATTAAAATCCCTGGCCAGAATAACAGTGGGGGACCAGGTGGCTAGCTCTAGATCCAGAAAATCCAGAAAATCCGGATCATCTTCCGTCGAGCCATATATGCAGCCTAAAGTGACCCACTCCTCGTTGGCTTTATATTCTATAAGTACCCATCTCCTGCATCGGTGTTCGAGCTTTCTCCTTATTATAACATCTCTGCGTTTCACTAGTATTGCCACTCCTCTGTTTTTAGCCCCTTGCTTAGAATATGCTAATACGGAGAATCCCAACTGCTCTAATAGATGACCTTGTTCTCCCTCTAAATGGGTTTCCTGTAGGCAGACCAAGTCCACATTTAAGGATTTTAACCATGTTGCAACCCGCTATCTTTTGGTGCAGTCATTTAGGCCACAAACATGCGTATACTCATTAATGCACATCGAGTAAATATCCCATCAGACTCAGATCAGTAACATACTAGAATTCAAAGCTGGTGTGTAAGCGGAAGGATGGGGTGGGATACACTTAAAAAGAAGATGTCCCCTGCAGCTAGAGCTTCTCGTAGGTCCGACAGAGCCAAAAAGAGAAATGAGACAATATCAGGGCCAGATAGAAGGAGAAGATAGATAAAACACAGAACAGAGAGGATCGATAGTAAAGGAAAGGAGACTTAAAAGGGACAGCTGCTATGAGCAGGAAGGGAAGGAGTCAAAGGAGGAAGAAGGAGGAGAGACACGATAAGAGAAAGGAGGATAAGAGAACATGGGGAAAAGAACGTGGATGCCAAGAGTAATATTGGGAGTGGAAGGGCCACAAACCCAACAAAAGAGAAGGATGACCTAAAAGGAGAAGGGGAGGAAAAGAGCCATACCACTGGTCAGAGTGGTGGTGGACTCCTCCAGCGTCATCTGAGGTGAAAACGCCCCTCCCAATCGCCGCAATCGGTGGCCCTGACTGAGGGTGTTGTACAAACTTGAAGCAGGGAAGGGGAGTTATGAGTCCTTGACTGGCCACAGCGCAGTTTATTCCTCTCACTTGACAGAGTAATAAATGGAAAACATCCTGGCATATTGTACAAAAGAAGCCTGGACTCCTAGAACAAATAGCTATTGAAACCTCTCACCCAACACACCAGGTTGACCATAGAGGTTAAGTGGACTGTTTTTATTTATTTATTTCACTCCTAATGTTGAGATATATTTTACATGTATAGGTCTGCTGGGTTTCTCCTAACTGACCTACCCAGAAGGAGTTAGAAATTCAACAACCCCAGGAGTCTCAAATAGAAGAAAATATGATTTTATTAAAAATATGTTTCCTACAACTTACCTGATATCTGTTTTTTGTTCCCTCCAAGGGGCAACACTAGGAGGAAGACGGAGTCATGCCCTGAAATAAAAGGGGTAAGAAAACATCAATGAGTCTGATAATTTATTTGTAGTATTGGCAAAGTCCATACATAAGAGATTCGAATACACTTAACCAATATACTGAGAAGCTTAGGAAAACCTTAGAATATTTTGTAAGTTTAATCTCCACTGCTCCACAGCCACCACACTTTGGTTCATGTGTGTTCTTCTTTGACTTAGATCCTTCATTACTTGACCCTCATCTTGGTTTGGGAAGATACATCAGACCCACACCATTTCAGCTTTCATCTAAAAGTATAGAAAGTTACTAGATCTACTTTAAAAATTAACTACATTAAATCATAATTCAAGATAGTGTCTTCTGGATAGTTAACATGTGAAAACTATAAGTGTACCTAATATCTATATCCATCTACCTTGATTGGCCCCATCTTGGATCCTCTTCTAACCTGACCACAAGTGATGCATACCTTGTTGATGTTCTTGACAGTCCCCAACCTACTCTAGGTATAGTCTCTGTGGCTGACTTGTCTGCTGAGAATCATAAAATGTATTTGCTATTCTAGGTGCATGGAAAAATATAGTTGGTTCCCAAGATCTTTCTTTCGGGTGAAATCCTTTCCAATCCACTAAATTTCTTAATGTGCCTTGATTTACCCGGAGGCGTCAAGCAGGAGGAAGACAGAAACAGAAGAATTTCTGTTTTGTTGGAATTAAGTTGTAAGCAGTGCATTGAGCAATAGAGTTGAGACATCCCTGAAGTCCCCAATTAGTGTCATCGTATTGATCGAAGGATAGAACAAGTTGTGTACTGTCTGCGTAGGAGACAATATTCATACCCCAACTTTGTGCAACTAGGGCTTGTGGGACCAGATAGATGTTGAAAAGGTTTGGACTTAATGATGAACCCTGAGGTACATCACAACCTATGACTGTAGACAAGGAGTGAAGGTTGAGAGAAAAAACGCCTGTTGCCCGCCTGCTAGGAAGAAGCAAACCCATTTGAAAGCATGACCCATGATGCCCGCCTCTTTTAGTCTTTGTAAGAGGATCAGGTGAGACAGAGTGTTGAAGGCGGTGGAGAGGTCAAGAAGAATGACCTCTGTCTTCTGCCCTGAGTCGAGGTTGCCTCTGATGTATTCGGTGATTCAAAGAAGGGCAGGTTCTGTACTAAAGCTTGGGCGGAGACCCGATTGGTATGATTGAATTATATTCTGTTCCACGAAGCTGGTGAGCTTGCGATCCACCAGGGATTCTTACATTTCGTCTAGATGAGGGAGGAGGGAGATAAGCCTATAGCTGCTCAGGATGCATTGGTCTGTGTTTGCTTTCTTTATTAGCGGGCTCACCAGTGCCTTTTACCACTATGGAGGCACAGTTCCACATTCTACAGACGGATTGAAGAGGGCATTGATTTGCAGACTGATGGCAGGGGTAGCCTTGGCAAGAATAAATGGGGGGCAGGGATCCAGGTGCGAGCCAGATTCAATGTTATAGAATTGCTAAGTCCGCAAGTGATATTGGCTCGAATGCATCAAGTCGAGCTGCCAACTTGACTGCCGGGGAGGATGGAGGTGAAAGGTATGCCCAGGGATGTGGTGGTCGGATTGTTTGCTAAACTGAGAGTAGATTTTTTCCACTTTGGTGTGGAAAAATAGGGAGAGGTCTTCTATCAGGGACTCTGATTAGGGCACACTTTGATGAAGGCTATTGGCTGCAAGAAAGTTTTGAGGATTTTGAAAAACATTTTGGGGGCGCAATCACTAGCTGCAATTTGTGAGGAAAAGAAAGCAATTTGGACTTTAAAGAAAATTCCTCCAAAACTCTTTGAGGGCAGTGGTATAAGCCCACTTGTCCGCAATGTCATAGTTCCTATGCCACTTTTGTTCCAGTTGTATCTACTCTGTATAATAATAATTCCTATTTGGAAAGCGTAAACGTATCACCCTTACAGGTTTTAACATGCTGGGGACCATCTGGGAGATTAAGTGAGCTATTGCCTAGAGTCACATGATGCTGAGCTAAGCTGCTGCTGGTCACTGGAATCAAACCGTGACACCTGCGCTCTGGAGTCAGCCGCTTTGGCTGCTGCACCACAACACTCCCAAACTCTGTATGTGCGTGAGAAGTGTGTGATGTTCCTCCTGCTACTACCACCTGTCCCTTATTAACTGTGGTAGAGTATGTTGTGCCATTACTGCCCATATGTGTTGTGCTGTGAAGCTCCGTAAAAAAACTTTCTACCACAGAAAAGACAAAAAAAATCGTGCTGCCAGTGCTTTTTGCAATGCATGAATGAAAGTTCGAACCATCACAAAATATGTGAGCAGAGTATACATTTGGTTTTATGTATGAAACAGGCAATTTTTGAAATGTACTAGATCATTTAAAATGTTTAAAACATACCCAACAATTTGCTCCATATCATGTTTGCATGAGGATCTGTTTCCCAATGTTATCTGTTTTTTTTTTTACAGATAAATACAGTCCGAAAACAATGTGTTTTCTATCTTTGTTTATTTTTAAAAATAGACAAATACAAAATATTAGACATCTTTTCAGTGACTTTCCATAAGGTTGTTCATGAATTTCCAGCTAATATTTGCGCAGATTGAGAGCATGTAGAGTTAAAAAAATATAGTATGAAATTTCCTTCAATAACTTCATATCTCAACTTATTTTTGTGCTATTATGCAAATATTTTCTTGTGGGTTTATTGTTTTATTCTATGTGGCAGGCTAATGTGATAAAAGTGGACAGGCATCAAATTATGAGTGCATGTTTTTATTAAAAACAAATGTGGAAATATACAACGTATGGTTTCATTTATGCAAAAACACAAAATAAATATGGATAAATACAGATAAAATGGAGAAAAAATAAATATGGATAAATACTGATGCAAATGTTCCAAAAATAAATAGCATAAAACCAGCAGCCTATGCATAACCTGATCGGTCAATGCTGGCAATTTTAGCCAACAGCGCTTTGCATGCTGGGGTTTTGAACCCTTGATAACCAGGCTAAAAGGAAATCTACAAGCCAACGATGACTGTTAGTATCATATATTGTAGTGCCACTTGGCATACTTAGGAAATCCAAATTAAAATATTGTTTCTGACTTTCTGCCTTTTTTCCTTGCTGGCAATCAAGGTTTAAATATCTCATTGGGTGGCAGGTATGGCCTTTCAAATGCGAATGCGAGCATTTCACTGGGCTGACATTCACTCTTTGGAAAAACAAATGGGTGTGCTGAAAATATGTTATTTACCATTCCAGCAGCACCTGAACATGTCAGAAGAGACACAGAGAAAGGAAAAACTATGTGTTGATACCTTCTTTCTGAACCAATCCTTGTTCGAGGGGCTAGTGTGAGGTAGATGGGGCCCCTGCGCACACTTATTGCCTTGAACAGATGCAGCATGTGTTGCAGGTGGGTCCTGACACAGAGTGTTAGTGGCCCTGAGCGAGTGCTCGTTTTCCATATGCACCTGCTAACCCCCAAAACACCTCAGAAACACTCATTTTTTGCCCTTTCCTGAAAAAGATCCAGTTTTAACGATGTCACTCACATAAATATATACTATGTTGTTCTACACACTTATCAAAGTCTAAATCAATATCAGAATACCATAATCTTTGATGCCAAAACCAAAATCCATCCCCAGCTAGGGATCCAAACTAGCCAAAGTAAAAGGGAAGATTGTACGACAGACACCAGGTAAACATCGTTTACCACGAAGTTTTCACAACGCAGTACCTTTAGCACGCATCCCTTACAACGCAAGTCGTTACCACGACTTGCGCTGGAGGGCGCTAAAGGTTTAAAAATAGTTAATTTACTATCCCAACACCTTCCCTAGGGTCCACGGGGACTGGTGTTAGAATAGTAAATTATACTATTCGAAATCCGCACCCCCAACGCAAGTCGTGGTAACGACTTGCGTTGTAAGGGATGCGTGCTAAAGGGATGCGTTGTGACGGTACGCGTTGTACCGTCATACATCCCAGACACCATTGTTACTTTGTTTCTCTCAATGGAGGTCATCGCCAGGGCCCACTCTTTCATATCTTCCTCCCAGGCCTTCCTTCTGCGCTCCTAATTCAAGCCCCAGTGACTTTCTCTATGCAGTTTTGTCAACAGAAACCCCAATGCTGCAAATGCATTTTGTATCTTTCTGTTTTTGGTATAAACCCCATACGCAATGCCTAACTATTACCTCCATTTTTACGCCTGTTACAGAGCAAAGATTTGGTACATTCTAACCCCAGTATTGTGATATTATCTCACAGGTCTGTGTCGTGTGTATAAGTGTAACATGCGCTTTTCACATTTTGGGCAATATTCTCTGCAGTCTGAGGGGTGTGAGGTATATAGTCTGTAAGTAATTAAAGTGCACCAATTGGAAAATGACAGTGCTCGTTATCTCCTGCATCTATACACATCTTATGACCCATTTTGAATCCATCAGGGAAACCTGAAGATCTCCGTCCCAAGCCTGTCTAGCCTTTAGCTTGACTCAAATTACAACCAGTAATGTTGTGGCATCGAATATGGGTCACCGAACAATGCCAACTAACTAGGGCGATCATTCAAGATATCTTGACACTTGATCATTGCAAGAAAATCAAATGGTTATCCTATGTTAAAGCGCTACTAACAGATTTGGGTTACAGGAAGTTTTTTTATCATCCGTTATTGATAAATGAAATCTCAAAAAAGGTTCTAAAAAGAGAGTGTCTTGTACACCTGCGCCAGCTACGATTATTATCTGAGATTCATAAACCATCTGTTCAACATTCTCTATTAGCGCAGACTGTGTTTACGGTTGAACCCTATTTGAACTCTAGTTTAACACAATATGAAAAAATTTTGCTTACCCGTTTTAGATTTGATATGTTTCATTTACTGGTCGCATTTCCAAAACAAAATGTTTGGTCATCTACACTTTCCATGTGTCCGTGTGACCTAGTGTCCCCACCAACAACAATACATACAATGTTACCGAACCACGCAAACGCTGGATACTGCCCATCTTGAAAATCTGGGGGCTTCGACAGTGCCGTCCCGCATATTTGGCACTTCAGTATCTTGAAAATGAAAATTATGCCAAAGCGATTGTACGTTTTCTTAAATTTTGTATCCGTCATCGCACGAACCTTTGATCACGAATTATATATAAGCCCCGCACAAATGAACGATTGCCAGATAATAGGAAAACTGTATGTTATGATTCGGCTGAAAAATACATAAACTGAGACGTCTTTTTTAACCATTTTTTAACAAATGTATTTTTATACCGGTTTTTAATTCTTGTAAACTTTGTAATCTGCTTATTGTGAACTTTTATGGTGTTTTTTTTTAAACTACCGAATAAAGTTATTATTGAATTGAATTGACTCAAGGTCTACCCACTTTCAAGGTTTCACGGACAGTCGATGGCTCTGTCCCATCTCCTACAACATTTCCATAGTTACGGATATCGCTGTTGTGTCCAGACATCCTGCACATATTACTCTAGCTATCTTGGTCAGTTTGTCAAACTGCAAGAATTGCCCTGGTTCCACGACAAATACTTGCTGAAAAATAATTAATTTCTCCCCTCTTTCTCTTCCCAGGGCTCAATTGACATGGTGCTTATTACTCTAAAAGATTCTGGCCACCAGATCTGCAGTCATGTCAGAATAGGGGTCTCCGCAGTGTTCTTTTCATGTGGTCTCCCAAGCTATCACTACTTGTCATACCACATGCAGAGTATTCCCAGTTAGTGATCTTGCCCTCATTAAATTTAGGGGTTAAGTATTTTCCCATTTTGTTCCCTGGAGTAACAGTTTTTCCCTATTTGGCCCCATTTTATATCATCATGCTGCATGCTGGAGCTGAGGTGGTATAAAATAGAGCAACAGGACTGGTAAGCCAAGCCCTTGCCATAACTGAAAGTGGTAGTGTTCCGGAAATGTACAGACTATCTCAATCCTTCCAGCACTCTGTCCATTTTATAATCATACTATGTATTTCTTATGTTTGTCACCCATATTCACAGGTAGTGGAAACTGATGGCTTCCCATTGTAGGTTCACCAGCAGGAGTTCTATCCTCATTTTCCCAGCTAGGCTCCCAGTGGAATTAAGACCATCACATGTTTAATGCACTATCCTGAGGCCACTAAAAAACTATCAAGCTCACAGATTAGTAGAGGAACTGATTTCTGGATCTGGATTAAATATAACATTGTGTCATCGCCGTACATTGACACCGTATTTATTGTGTCTCCTGTTCTTATCCCCCATGGTAGCATTACATTCATAAGCCTGATCACCAATGACTCCATCGCCAATGTGAACAGTAGTGGTAGTAAGGCTGGTACCCCCCGTAATATTCCAGCAGCCTTAAACTACACCCCCAGATCTAATGTGAGCCTTTTGATTTTGATTCAGCAAGTGCACCCAACTCAGGAATTATGGCCCAAAGCCCATCCTTGCAAGAACCTCCCTCATATAATCACAGTCTAGGGTATGAAACGACGTTCAAATGTCTAATGCTACTAAGGCACCCTTCACTTGTGTCTTTTCCATCATATGTAATACATGACGTGGAGAAGCGTGGCTCAATGGTTAGAGCAGCAGACCCTGATGCAGAGGTCTGGCCCGGGACCAGGGTTCAATTCCCGCCTCGGCGGCTCTTGGACTCAATCTCCCCGGACCTGATCATTCTCGCCTTGGTGCCTTGTCTAATCATGGGTCCCACGCTGAAACTCTGGGAAATAGATTGCTTAATCTCCACAATGGCCCCAGCAGCGCTTGGATGCCTGGCTTCACCTTGGGGGTGCCCAGGAGTGGACATCTCACAGGAAAGTCAGGAAGGGTTCCACAGCGGTATGAATACAGCGCTACAAGACCTCTGGGTAGAAGGCGCTATATAAATACAAACACATTTACATGACTGCAGCCAGGAATAAAACCACAATGGTCAACCTGTACTAGGACCCCCATCTCCTCGTCTATTGGGTAGTTTTTTTGACAGCATCTTTGTGTCTACATTTAGCATAGCGATTGGCCTACAGGAAACCAGCTTTCATAGGTCGTTATCTGGCTTGGGTATCATGACTAAAAAATGCTCTCTCATGCCCTCTGTCAGACATTTTACCTAGACCTCTTCCTTCTGCATCTTTGTATGCAGATCTTGGAATTGTTCTTCTGTGATCCTTGGAATGCTAATCTTGTTAAACATGTCTGCCCTCACCTCATTGTTGTGCTGCAGTGTATTTTTAAATAAGTCTCAATGTATCTCAATAATACTAGTTTGCACTATGACCACTGCAGCATTGAGTTTATTTAACGTTAAATATGTTAAGAGTCCCCCATATTTGTCTCCTTCCCTGTCGGATTTCTGCCTCTGTGTTCGGTATAACTGAACTTGTCCCATGACTCCCAGGTTATCTTTTATTTTAGTTTTGCTTGCAGTATTTCTTCCTATTATTGTCTATCGGTTGTCTCCATCACCTCTAACCATGGGAGCTCATCCTCTTGTTGTGCGTTGTAGTTGTCTTTTTGTGCCATAAATTCTACCCATTGATTCTCCCTGCTTACTGTTTCAGAACTTCCCATTCTGTTGCTCTGCTATTGGTTATTCCCCGGTTAGTTTCCAAGTAGCTATATTAAGGCTGCTCGAATGTCATCCCGAAAGGCTGTGTCTCCATTTCTGCCACCTACATACACTGCCCTCCCTATTTAGAGTGGATGATCACATGGCCACTTTTTGCTTTCACATACCGGCATTCAAAAAGTGGTAGTATGAGAAAGCATAAAAACTTTACATTTCCCCCCTATGTCAGAGGGGAAAACTTCCATGGCAAGAGGTAATTTCTTTTTCTTCAGAAACAGCGGTTCCTCGAATGCTGGGCTGTCAGACATCTCAAAATTTGGTGGGTGGAGTACCACGGGGGCATATTATCAAGGAGGTTTATCTCCGCTTTTTTGGCTTTAAAAGGCAAGAAAGCGGAGATAAAATTATCTCCCTATTACCTAGCTGTCACTAACACCTGTTAGCGACAGCTAGTAGGAGATAGCGACCATCTTGGGCCCCGCTTTGCATGTCAGTGATATTTATCACTAATAACATGCAAAGTGGGCGTGCCAAGATGTTAGCGACTGGAAACAGTTGCTAACATCGCTATCTCCTATTACCAACTTTTGGAGATATTCACGCTAAGCTCGAATATCTCCAAAAGCTAACACCTGCCCCATAGCAGTTCTTAGCCATGTTATCCAATGGTAGGTGGATAACATGGCTAAGAGCATTAGCTCGGTAATGCATGAATATCGCGGACTTTTCAGCGATATTCATGCATTGCGGACGATTTTTATCACTTAGGAGATAAACCTTGATAATAGCAAGGTTCCTAAGCAATAAAAATCGCCGCAGCTCGGCGATAAAAATATCGCCGCTAAACCAACATAGCGATAATTATCGCTAGTTGTTGGTAATATGTCCCACGGTTTGAAAGATTAAAGTACTCCGTGGTGGCAGCAGAGCATACCTCTTCTGCCAAACTCAAAATCAGGCCCTTAGTAAGGAGGTATTTTTAACTTGATTGCTGAGCTGCTGCCTGTTTCAGAGAGTTACCCCTGCACATATGCAAGTATTGTGTAGCCTTCACTTCCTTGTGTCTGGAAATTACCAGAGCACAGTAGCAATTGCTGGGAAGTATCTCGGATTCCTTCTGTGTATAATTTTTTGGAATGCCATGCCAGAAGGATTAACTGTGTATGTTTGTTTCACAATTACCCCAGCTGATTTGCATTCTGCAAAAGTACAGTTTTATTATATTGCAAATTTTCCAAACGTTTTCGAAAAACGGAGGCAACACATATCCGGATTTGCCCCTAACCCCACGAGACTAACTATATGTATAGAAACCATTAAAGTCAACACTCTCTCATATATGAATGGGCATTGTAATGAATCATGTTTCAGTGTCAACATAGTAGCACACATTCTAGCAAGCAGGCGACTTACATTCATTGTCACTGTGTTTTAGATAACCTATGGAGATTGATTGGTAAATATATACTGAATACTACAGGGTCACAGTACATGTTTCTTGCGACCGTGAACACTGATAATATACTTTAAAACAGCAATAAAGAGGAGGTACAATTATAGTCACAGGTGAACAAAATCTGTGACAAAACATGCAATTGGTTTGCCGAAGGGGATGTTTGTCTGTGTAACAGTTGGGGTGCGTTGGAACGTAATCCTACTACATGTTATAAAATTATAGCTATATATGCTATTTTGCAAATGTTCAATAAGAAAAGATGTACCAGTAGAATCAATTTCTGTTGACTCGGACAGTGAAGAACATTTGCTTCGACCACCTTCCCCCGGACAGAATTCTTTCAGAGCCACTAAAGAACAGGTACATAGGATTGATATAACAAACAATACCTTTGAGATAATAATGAAAAAGGCTAATATTTTTTATCGCAAACTTTTAATTCTGTTATGTTTTCTTTTTTAAAACGAAATATTTTTAAAGTAAATGTATACAGCAGTCAGTCAGTCAATATTACTTTATTTTAGCCGATAAGATATCAGCATAAAAAGTATTCTACAAACATACATTTATCAAGGGTAAAAACAATCAATAAAGATTTAGACCAACATGTAATTGAGAAATAGTTTAAAATAACAACTGCATCATAAATGGATAAGAGTTTTTTAAGAACATTTGTAAGTTAAAAACTAAAATTAATAGATATGTGTGCAAATTTCCAACAGAGCAGTTTTTTAATTACGTTTTAAAATCCAGGCACAGATTCAACTTCCTTCTATTTAAAACAAACAAAAAGAACGCAGCCAAACAGAAGCATGTAAAAGGGTTTGATAATGACAGGATATAATATAGGGCTACAGAACAATGTCTAAAATTAATTTTCCTGATAAGAGTGACAATATATCTTTTCCTTTCAATTGTGTACAATTTACAGAAAAATAAAAAGTTCAGGTCATTCTGAGATGATCACTTATCACAAGGGCAAGGTGGAAGTGCTCTAACCGCCTAGATTTTATACGGGTAAGCTAGCATAAGAGGGATGTAGTTTAGGCGAAATCTCACTAAGATATATCTGTGTTGAGGATTTGACGCAAATGTTAGATATGAAAACTTTGTATTCATTATGCTAGGTATTATTTGATGTCTTACTGTAGACAATTTGCGGTTGGAATAATACCTTTTTGCATTGAAGTAAGATAGTAAGCGAGCCTTGAGTTCCTTTTTGGTTAATGACATGCATTGGCTCGGATCCTCATATAGGTTTTGTAGGCCAACGGCCTCCAAGGTATTCTTGATGTATTTTAACCAACTTATTTTACTTACACCATCTAACTTCAGGGAATCGTTTACAATAGCTCTAGTTAACGAAAGAGTTTCTTATCGTCATACTGAGTACCACATCTGAATGGGAGCAATCCAGATCTTATCAGTAATATAGGGAACTCTCAGCTCCATGTGACAAATATAATTAGAGCAGGATTGGGGAACAGATATCAAATGTTAAAAAAAAACATTCTCTATATGCTGAAGTTTAGAGATGTCAGATATACCTCAGACAGCTGTGCCACAAGAGGCAGCAGATAATGTTTTTGCCTCATAAACCTTTTTTATTATTCCAATTGGCTTGGTCCCAATTTTCTTCATAAATTTAAAAAGAGCCCCAATGTTCTTTCCATCAATAATCCTCTATTGGAGACCATATTTCTCCAGTTAATTATCTCTGTCAAACATGATCCCCAAATAATTGAAGGAATCAACAACCTTTAATTTTAAGCCTTCAATCGAGGATGTTTCTGCCACTTAGACCCTGCCACAAGAACAAAGGATTCAGTGTAATTAATTTTCAGGTCAAAATTGTTCCTAAATTTTGAATACTCCTCTATTAGTCGTTAAAATGCATTTGAATTTAATTTGAATTTAAAAACACTTATAAAGCGCGCTTTTACCTAGCGGTTTCTTGGCGCTGAGGACTTTAGAACACGGATGGCAGCTGTGAGAGAACTAGGCTGGGAATGCTTGCAGAAACAGATGGGTTTTTAAGGCCTTAAGGAAATCAGGGTAAAGTGGGATAAATCGGACCTTGAGGAGGAGGGAGTTCCAGAAAGTGGGGCCGAGGACCGCAAACTTCACCCCCCCCCCATCCTCATCTTCCTATAGCGAGGGACAGAAAGAAGGGACTGAGAGGAGGAGCGGAGCTCTCTGACTGTTGCATAGCTGGATATTGCCGAGTTTATGAAGGCTGGGGCAGTTCCAGCTCGGGCCTGGAACGCAGTACAGCCCAGTTTGAAAAGGGCCCTCTCCCTAATGGGCAACCAATGCAAGTTCTTCAATACAGAGGTGGCGTGATGGAATTTAGGGAGACCATAAATGAACCAGCTGTAGGCGTCGGAGAGCATAAGCCGGAACGCCGTTGTACAGGATGTTACCGTAGTCCAGCCGTGATAAGACCATTGCCATCATGATGAGTTTGAGAGCAGGAAGAGAGAAGAATCTAGAGATTTTCCTGATAGTACGAAGAGTGAAGAAGCAGGAAGACACCACTATACTGATCTGAGAGTGCAAAGTAAGGTTTTGGTCTAACGTGTTCCCAAGTGTTTTGACAGAATGAGAAGGTGAAGGGGGGGAACCAAGTGAAGGGGGCCAAAACATAGAAGTCCAGGGACTGGATGCACCACCAGTCAAAACCCGCTCAGTTTTGTCTGGGTTGAGTTTGAGGTGGTTAAAACTCATCCAGTCCCTGATGAAAATCATGATTGATTGGAAATTAGAGATAGATTCAAGAGAGTGTGAGAGGTTGAAGATCAACTGGAGGTCATCTGCATAATTGAAGACAGTGACCTCCAGTTGTTGTAGAGCAGAAATAAGGGGGAAAATATAAAGATTGAATAGAAGAGGAGAGAGGGAAGAACCTTGGGGGACACCTCACTGCACCTTACCTGGGGGAGAGGAGAACCCTTCTAGATGGACGGCCTGGGTGCGGTCCCTCAGGAAGGAGGTGAGCCAAGCCAGAGGAGGCCCCCTGATGCCCGCTGCCCTGACACGGGTGAGAAGGATGGAATGATCAACCGTGTCAAAGGCAGCGGACAAATCTAGCAGGACCAAAGCCTGAGGACGGCCCCTATCCATTCCCTCCCTGAGGCTGTCCAGGACCGAGACCACGACCTTCTCGGTAGAGTGGCGGGTGCGAAATCCAGCCTGACAGGAGGCCAGGTAGCCACTGTCCTCCACAAAGGAACTGAGGACAGAGGCAACGTGGCATTCCAGGATTTTTCCCAAGTAAAGGAGAAGGGAAATAGGACGATAGTTAGTCAGGGAAGCACGGTCAGCACCGAGTAAATCGTTCAGGAATGCCAAGGGAGGAGAATGGCAAACCCGGAAGATTTCTCTCAGGATGGGCGCTGGGCAAACCTCTGAAGGGGAGCCAGATTTGACTCTCACCGCTAGTGAAGATAGCGTCTCTCTAGTCAGTTGAGGGATGTGGTCTAGATGAAACCTATTGGGAGGGGGTTCAGGGGCCGAGGGAGTGGGGGGGGTATGTTGGCCTTAATGCCTTCAATTTTCTCCACAAAGTAGTTGTTTAGGGAGTCACAGAGGGCTTCGGAAGGGGACGGTTTTAGGGAGGTTCTGTCTGACAGGGCCAGCTCATGAACGGTGGAGAAAATTTCTCTAGACTGGTTTCCCGATGAAAGTATTTTATCAGAGAAGTAATCAGTCTTGGCTGAGAGGATTGCCCTTTTATATGCGTTGAGCAGAAGCGAGTAGTGAGCTTTTAAAATTGGGCAGTAGGAGCGCCTCCATGCGCGTTCAGCCTGGCGGGCAGCTAGCTTCTTTCCCTTAAGTTCATTGGTGAACCATTTGTTAACATTATGAGCACGTTTCACAGCAACACGTTTCAGGGGAGCTACCTGATTGCAGGACCTGGATAGCCAGTCATTGATGGTGGTGGCCTGGGAAGACGGAGAGAGTTCCTCCAGGGCCGGGTAGGAATTTTGAAGAGAGAGGCAGAGGGCAGGAATATCGGCCTTGTTCCAGTTGCGGGCCCAGATGTTCCTGGGAAGGGCTGGGCGTTTGGGCCGGTGAAGGTCTAAAGTGAACGAGATCAGGAAGTGGTCGGACCACAAACATGGTGTAATAGTAGGGAGGGAGACCGAAATATTCAATGACCAGATTTGATCTAGGACGTGACCCTTTGAATGAGTAGGAGCGGATACATGGGAGATAAAATTTAGGCTAAGGAGGGAGTCTGTGAAATTCCTAGATGCTGCGTCTTCCGCAGGATCAGAAGGCCAAAAGTTAAAGTCGCCAAGGACTAAAACAGAAGAGTTGTTGACTGTTAATGTGGCCAGTAGTTCCTCGAACTCCGTTAAAAATGGGGGGCAGAGTTAGGGGGACGATAAACGAGGACACAAGTGATGGGGGTTTGAAAAGAGGCGGATCGCATCACCAAGCACTCAGTTCCCTTAATAACCGGACAGGAGAGAATTTGGAAGTGGAATTCCGACCGGACGATCAGAGCAACGCCTCCACCTGCCCTACCCGGCAGTCGATCGGCCCGTAAGGCATAGTAAGGGGAGGGTACTGATGCAAGGATGTTAGGAAGGGAATCAGGACAGAACCAGGTTTCAGTCAAAAATAACAGATCCGGTTTGTGGCAATCCAAAAAGTCAAAGAGTTCTAGTTGGTGTTTCACAGCTGATCTAGTGTTTAAAAGATAAGCCGAAATAGCGGCCACTGGCCTTGAAGGCTGGCCAGGTTCTAATGAGAGGTGGGGCAAGGGTAAGGGGAGGGGACAGGTGGGAGCAATGGGAGGAATGGACTGGGGCCGAGCGAGACCAAGGTTGGAAATGGTGGACACTGAGGCAGCACTAGGGGGACCATGGCTTTGGTAACTGTGGAGTTCGTCTGAAGAGCAGGATAAAAATTGGGCATAGCAAGGTGCCCCTTGCCCCGGCCGGCCGCGGACAGCCGCAGACGGGCTTGCCTTTGGCGCGCCTTCGGCGAGCCCGCTGTGCGCGTCCGCTGCGCATGCGAATGGGGCGTCGCTTTTGTGTCCTAGGTGCGTGGTAACTAGAGCGCTACCTTAGGGAATGGTCTGCCCCTCCAAGATGGCGGCCGCAACCCCGTCAGCCCTCCGGATCAAGCAGCACTCAGCCGTGCCGGACCGGGGCTAGGGGAGCGGCGGTGGAAATGAGGAAGCAGCAGCCAGGTAGGAAAAGAACAAAATAGCAGTTTTAAAATACAGCGCAATAAAAATTATATGCGAGCCCACAAGCACCGCCGCAGCCGCGAACCAGCTGCCACCAAGTTCAGGTGCGTCCGCTGCGCGTGCGCATGGGGCGTCGCTTTTGTGTCATAGGTGCGCGTAACTAGAGCGCTACCCTAGGGAATGGACTGCCCCTCCAAGATGGCGGCCGCAACCCCGTCAGCCCCCTGGATCAAGCGGCACTCAGCTGTGCCGGACTGGGGCTAGGGGAGCGGCGGTGGAAATGAGGAAGCAGCAGCTAGGTAGGAAAAGAACAAAATAGCAGTTTTAAAATACAGCGCAATAAAAATGATAAGCAAACCCACAAGCACCGGCGCAGCCGCGAACCAGCTGCCACCAAGTTCAGGTGCCGGTACGTGCAACAAGCACGGTGTCATCAGCATAGAGAAGTATCAGGACAGGGGAGGAATCATCTACAGTGGAACCTGACAGAGCAGATTCAACGGCATTGGTATACAAATCAAATTAAATGGACGCAAGCACACACCCTTGCCTCACGCTCCTAGTGATTCTAAAGTGCCTCGTGCTTTCTCCGTTCTTACCAAAACAAACACAGGCCGTGGCTTCTGCATATAGGTCACAGATGACATTAATTATCTGCGTCTCAATTCCCATAGCTTCTATGATCAGCCATAATTTAGATTGTGCCACACAATCGAATGCTGCCGACAAGTCCATGAAGGAAAGGTATAGATGACCGTTCTAAGCCCCAATGTATTTTAAAATAATTAGGTTTAAATTCAAACATTGGTCCACTGTTCCCTTTCCTTTTCTAAAGCCATATTGGCTTGGGATTATTAAGTTCTTATCCTTAGCCCATTCCTCAAGTCTATTTAAAAGTAGCCAGTCCATTAATTTGGCTGTTGAATCTAATAAGGATATTGGCCTGTAATTGTTTGGAACCGACCTGTCCCCTTTTTATAGATAGGAATGATGACTGTCTTCTTTCAGGAAGATGGTACTCCTGTTTGGACTATTTTATTAAGAACATTTGTAAGGAGTGGGGCCAAGTGATCTTAGTTATCTAGAAATAAATCAATTAGGACCCCATCTGTTCCAGGTGCTTCAATCTTTTACACTGGCTGATAAGAAGCTGTGTCTCTTCCAGGCTAAAATTAATCCTATCTCCTGAGCTACATGACAGCAATAGTGGGGCCTGGGGGGCTAGGTCGTGTGTGTTACCAAAGGCACCTTCAAAGTGTGCGATCCATGCCTCCTCTTCCACATAGATATCTGTAGTCATCATATTATCGTCTCCTAAAAAGGGGGCATTAATTACGGACCAAAAATCATTTTAACTATTTAATGCTGCGGCCCTTCACAACTTTTCTCTTATTTCCTCTTTTAAAGACTTTAGCCTTATTGTCCTTGCTTTTTTGTATATCTGCCTTCAAATCTGTTTGAAAGTTTTTGAGTGCTTTCGCACAATCTTCATCAAACCAAGAGAGGGCCTTACAGTTCCCACTGGCTATAAAATGTAGCAAATTGTGATTAATTTCCAATAGAATTTGTTTAAAGGCTGATGGCATTTCGTTATTTGTACTTGGGTCTAGACATATCAATTTCTCTGATGCCCATTTAGCTACTATATTCCCAGCAAACTTCACAGAGTCCACCCTTTCCCACTTTAAATCCACCACATTTTTCTTTGCAATCAAAGGTGTGATGACTAACGTAGCACAAGGTTTGGGATTTTCTAGGGATGGAATAAGATAGATAATTGCAGCGTGATCTCTAAAAGCATTAAAATTTGTCTTAATTTGGGTAAAGTAATTTCTATTGTGTCTGAAACCAGAATATAATCAAGTGTTGAAAGGTAGGAACTAGAAGAGAACGCGAAGTCTAGCTGCCCGGTTACAATATCTTGTGGGGTTATCATTACAAGATTGTTTGCTATTAGTAGCCTATTGAGAAAGTCGCTATTATCATTGTGACTAAAATGGGGACAGAATGCCCCTCTACATCTATCAGCCCACATGCAAGCGTGCTAGCCCTTTTGCAGGGGTGGGCGTTAAAGTCGCCCATACAGACTATGTCACAAGATTTGTGATGTGTATTCTCCAAGGTAGCAATATCTTTTTCCAGGGGAGCCAGAATTTCTGCTTGATTGGTACCAAAGTTAAATAATATAGAAATGTATGAGGATCCAAGTTCAATCTTTATAGGGCCCAAAGAGAATGATTTGATAATACGGAGATGTATTTAAGAATTTTATTACCTTTAATGTAAGTGTATTAGACAGAAGGGTTAGTAAACCTCCCCATGAGCGGCCGGCATTTGATGGGATGGCAGGTGACTGGAATGAACGATACCCGTTCAAATGAACCATCTCAATTTCCCAAGTCTCCTGGTGACACAAAATGTCAAAACCAGTTATAAGAGATAGCCAATCAGGGTTACTCTTTTTTTTTATACCCCGCAATGTTCCATGAGATTACTTTGGTGAGTTCCGGGGTATTTACCGTATAAGCCGGGGTCTGAGAGGGGAGCGGACTATAGTTCTGAGTATGCATATTTTCTTGAGATTTGGGAAAACGCAATGAAACTGTGGCTTTACTTTTAAATGATGGTCCATATTGAGCATTTGACAGTGAAATGTGTGGGTCAACAAGTCAATCACATTCAGGTGAACCCTCCTATAGGGCATATTTGTTGGTAAGAGGTACAGGTAGGCTAACTTGGGGAGGGCACAGACTAAGAGAGTGATCAGAGTAATAGGATGGGTTTAGTGTGGGGTAGGCAGGTTGGTGTGGTCTGCTAGGTTTGTAAAAAAAAGCCTAGCGGAAGAGCAAAAATCTATGAGTAAGAGGAGGGAGTGTTTGGCAGTATTATTAAAAGATCACCCACAAGATGCTGATTATTAAAATGTATAAAAATACAGTCCCCTCCTATCATTTTTGGCGCAATTCCTACCCAATTTACTCTCTTGGCCGTAATGAGATGTTTATACAAATTACATTTGTCCCCTATGTATTTAAAAAGACAATGAAGTGCTTAATGAATTAGCTGTTGTGCTGTCTCCAACTGATCCGGTTTTAGTTCTGGAGTATTAGCCAACACTATCACAAAGGGACAAGGTGCCGGTGGGAGGTCCAGTCTCACTCCTGATTTGAGTGTCAAGTTTGGTAATCGCCTGTGTCACCCTCAGCTGGATGACCACTGCGAAGACTTGTGAGGAACATTTGAACATTTGAACGGGAACACCACCCCTCCCTATCACTTCTGAATGGTTTAAAGCTGGAGGGGAACATCTGTATAGAGGCTGGGGGAACTGTGAAGAGCACCTCTGTCCTGGCACAGTTGGAGGTACCCGTGTACTCCTATTGGGAAATGTATTATTCAAAACAGTGTCATTCCTTAGCTGTGATAAAGCTAATATAGGTAGTGGCTCCAGAGTTAAATCAGTGAGGGCGGTGGAATGGGTGATAAAAGACAATGGCGGATTATGAAGTTCTGTGCTCGAATTTTCGGCCAACCCTCCTTCCCCACTGCCCTTGAAATGGTAGACAAACTAATAGATAACTGTGTCACAGATTCCTCAATTTTAATCAGTCTGGTTAAAAGTGGTTGAAGGAGGAGGGTAAGGGAACGTTCCAGTTTCTGACATAGTTCATCTGTGATCTGTGGAGCAAACATCTGAACGGAGGGCAAATAGGATTCTATAACTGGGTCAGCGATTTTCTGGGGTCTCACAGTCTTTGCTGCAATGATCATCTTCGCCCTCCCCCTTCTCTTTTTGCCCGGAGATTTTTTGGTGGGCTATTCTCATGTTCACGGTCTGGGGCAATGTCAGGTGAGGGAGTAGTGCTAGCAAGTACTGTAGGGATTGAGGTGATAAAAGAGGGGCTTTGTGCAATTAATCCCGGGGCAGATCTTACCTCCTCAAGAGAGAGATGCCGCTCTGAAATCTCAATCTCTTTGGAGAGTACATCCAACGCTCTTAGTAGAAAAGAGTCAAGTGTGTTGACAACTTCCCATACCTTTGGATGATTTTGCCTTCTGTTTTGCCATTTTCTGGACACTGTGATTCAGGCTGATCTTTTGCCAAGGGTTAGGGGGGTAGCCCAGCCCAGCCTCATCCGGGTGATGAGGAGCATTGACGGGCCCGCCCTTGGCCCAGGCTTTGTCCGTACACAGCCAGGGCGTGTCCCGCGAGGCGGTGGCGCGATTATATGTGCATAGTATGGATCAATGGGTACTGGGAGTTGTGGTTCTCCAGGGGTGCAGCAAAATCCTCAGCATGGCTTTCCCTTGTCAGGCTACAGGCACAGGTCAGTTTGAGGGGGCTACATGGGCCCCGAGGCGATGGCACGATTATATGCGCATAGTGTGGAGCAATGGGTACTGGGAGTTGTGGTTCCCCCAGCGGTGTGGTAAAATCCTCAGCACGGCTTTCCCTTGTCAGGCACAAGTCAGTTTGCAGGTGGCTACATCAGGTATGCCATTCATTTCTTTAGCTCTATAACATAAGTTTCATGTAAGGAAAATCAAAGTAGAAGAGCAAGTACTTTACAACCAGTGAATAAAAAACATATACTTACATTTTTAACCTCTACTAGTAGGTTTTCTATGGCATGTGGTGTTGCAATTGATTCTCTCTGTCCTCTATGGCTTCTAGCTGTTCAAGGATTGAATGGCTTCAGTGTCACTGACAAGATGCTAGCACTTAATGTTTCTTCAATTTAGAATTGCCTAATAATACATCTATAAGAGACTTAGCTACCAGGATTTCCTCAAGTCCATGTGCTATTTGTGTTAAACATCTACCTATATCGCCACCTGGATGAATGATTTTTCCCTGTTTCTCAGCTGCGCGGCTGCGCATTGTTGTAGAAGCAGATGCTGGGGAAAACATCCTTCACTCTGCAGTCACAGCATCGACCTGTCTTTACAACACAGTCACTATTCTGACTGCGATGTTGTCACGTGTTCCTTTAACTTTAACCGTCAAGTCGTTACAACTAATTGCTTTAGGGGGCACGTTATTGGAATGGTGTTGGAATTTTAAGTCCAAAACCTTCCCTACTTGTGCATAGATTGGAGTTAGAATAGTAATTTATAATATTACAAAGTCCGGCGCCCCCTAAAGCAAGTTGTTGTAATTATTTGTGTGGTAAAGTAATGTGTGGTAATGTCGTAGTTGATGTAGTGACTGTTTTGTAAAGGCATGGAGGGTAAATGTAAGTGGGGTTCTGTCATACAACCAGATGCCATTCGTTAGGCAGCACAGGCAAAAGCTACTATGCAGATTTCTGTGTGTATTTGTCTAATTTTGCCTTACAGTCTTCAGCAATAGCTTGACATAGATCCTTCACATGCCTGAGTAATATCAGAAATACCTGACCTTAATATGGAATTGAACTGGACCATTGTTTTTTCCAACTTGCTAAACCCTTCTACTGAGCTCGCAAGTGGCCCTATGCTGTGATGTTTTGTTTTCTCAATAGCAATGATATTTCTAAAGAATGACCCTGTGATGCTGTATTAAGTGGTTTGTCCTCTGAAAGTTCAGAAACTACTTGTGTGGAGGCTCTGCCCTGTCGGCCTAAAGACTGAGATCTAAACCTAATTTTACTCTTTTGTGGTTTTGGTTATGTGGCAACAGTAGGGAGTACAGATTGAGTAGCCATCTTTTCTGTATGTAAGGACATCAGTGAATCCACTTCTTTTGGGTTGCCCTCTTTGGTGGTAGGTGACCATTCAAGTGGCACATGTTCTGTCATAGCAAGTCCTCACTCCCACTGGCTATTTCTGGATTTTCAGGGTATGTTGCTCTGTTTTGGGGAAACATTATTTTTAGAAGTAGGTTGTATCCTAATGAATGTATTCCACTTTTATACTTACCTATGTGTGTATGTGTCACACATAGGTATGTTTGAAACCAGAGTTCAAAGGTTACAGGGATATTATAGTTGGGAAAAAGAATTAAAAAAATAAAAACCTTAGAAATTCGCTCAAATAACCAAAGGTTGCAGGGACGTTATAGTTGGGCTCAGTTTTTACATGCACAAAACCATAGAAATTCAGCAGTTATAATTACCTGAGCTAACTATAGCCTATGTCCTGCATCACTTATGACCTCACATATTCCATCACTCATGACATGGTCAGTGACATCACTCATGACATTTCAAATGACATCAGTGATATCATCCAGTGAGTGTTTTGTAAATGTTTCTGAGACTTAAAGATATATACTAAGCTATTTCATAAATTAAATTACTATTTTCTGTACTACTGAGTAATACTGTTTCCGACATATGTCATCTGAGTTGCTGTGTGACTATCTGTATCAGTATGTGAGTGGATGCATGAGTGGCTGTATGGGTGTGTGCGTGGCTGTATGGATCTGTCACTGGGTGTGTGAGTGGCTGTATAAGTCTGTCACTGGGTATATGAGTGGTGTATCTGTGAATAGGGTTGTGAGTGGTTTTCTGGGTGTGTGAGAGGCTATTTGAGTAGTTGTGTGGGCATGTGAGTGGTTGTATGGGTATGTGAGTGATTCTATAGGTATGTGAGTGGTTGTATGGGTATGTGAGTGGTTTTATGGGTGTGTGAGTGGCTGTATGGGTGTGGGAGTGGGAGTGGGAGTGGTTGTATGGGTGTGTGAGTGATAGTATCGATGTGTAAGTATTAGGATGGGTGTGTGAATGGTTGTATGGGTGTGTGGTTATGTGTCTGAGTGGCTGTGTGGTGTGTCAGTGGTTGTGAGAATGGTTGTATGGATGTGAAAGTGGGTGTGTAAGTGGATGTATGGGTCTTTGTGGTTTTGCAGGTGTGTAAGTGGTTGTGTGGATGGTTGTATGGGTCTGTTGGTGGATGTGTGGGTGGCTGTATGGGTATGTGAGTGGTTGTATGGATCTGTGAGTGGGTGTATAAGTAGTTGTGTGGGTGAGTGAGTAAATATAGGGGTGTGTGAGTGGTTGTGTAGATGTGTGAGTGGGTGTGTGAGTGGTTCTGTGGATGAAGTCATCAGTGATATCATTTGAGATGTCATCAGAGATGTCACAGATCATGTCATGAGTAATACAATATGAGAGGTCATAAGCAGTGTATTGAGGGGCATACAATATCGTTTTCTCAAGTTACTATAACTATTGAATTTGTATGGTTTTGTGTGTGAAAACTGAGCCTAACTATAACATCCCTGTAACTTTAGGTTTTTGAGTGAATTTCTATGTTTTTTCCCAAATGTTATTCCCTAACTATAACGTCCATGTAACCTTTATTTGTCTAGTGAATTTTGAAGGTTTTTTAAAGTTTATTACCTAACTGTCAACTTTGATATTGGGAGTGTGAGTTGGTGTGTGAGTGGTTGTAAGTGGGTGTATGTCTGGCTACAATAGTCTGTGAGGGGTGTGTGAATGGCTGTATGGGTCTGTGAGTGGTTGTGTGTGTGGATGTTTGGGTCTGTTGGGTGTGTGAATGATTTTGTGGGTGTCTGGGTGTTTGTATAGCAAAACACACAAGATGATGGACAGAATGTTGCACAATGGAAAAACATTCACCCCCAGTCACAGTCATTCTCTCCACACCACTGGAGTCAAACTATCCTGGCTTATGCCGGCTGATAGCCAGAAACCGGTCCTAGGATGCTTGATTCCGGTCCAGGAAAGACATGGCTTGGCAGTTCAGACTGGACTGTTCCCAGGAGGCACAGGGTCAAGACTGATTTGCATATAGCCATGTTTGAACTGGGGTGGTGTGGAGTGCAAAAAAACGATGGATTTAGGCCCAGATCTCTGTACTGGGGTGAATGTATGACATTGTTCTGCATTCTGTCCATCAACTGTTGTTTTTGCATTTGTCACCCCGAGTGGAATGGGTATGCTCAGACGTGAGTCCCATGCTCTCCACACCACTGGAGTCAAGCTGTCCTGGCTGATGACGGCTGATAGCCAGAAACCGGTCCTAGGATGCTTGATTCCAGTCCAGGAAAGACATGGCTTGGCAGTTTGGACTGGACTGTTCCCAGGAGGCACAGGGTCAAGGCTGATTGGCAAATGGCCTTGTCTGAACTGGGGTGGTGTGGAGTCCAAAAAAACGATGGATTAAGGTCTAGTTCTTTGTACTGGGGTGAATGTATGACATTGTTCTGCATTCTGTCCATCAACTGTTGCTTTTGCATGTGTCACCCCTAGTGGGATGGGTATGCTCAGACTTGAGTCCCATGCTCTCCACACCACTGGAGTCAAGCTATCCTGGCTGATGATGGCTGCTAGCCGGAAACCGGTCCTAGGATGCTTGATTCGGTCCAGGAAAGACATAGCTTGGCAGTTCGGGCTGGACTGTTCCCAGGAGGCACAGGGTCAAGGCTGATTTGCATATGGCCATGTCTGAACTGGGGTGGTGTAGAGTGCAAAAAAATGATGGATTTAGGCCCCGATCTCTCTACTGGGGTGAATGTATGACATTATTCTGCATTCTGTCCATCAACTGTTGTTTTTGCATGGGTGTGTGTATGGCTGTATAGGTCAGTGACCAGGCATGTGAATGGTCATATGGCTCTGTGATTGGTTGTGAGTGTCGGTTTGGGTGTATGAGTTGGTATGTGAGTAGTTTTGAGGGTGTATGAGCTAGTGGATTTGTGAGTAATGATTGGGTGTGTGAGTAGCTGTGTGGGTGTTTGAAGGATTTTGTGAGTGCCTGTGTGAGTGGGTTTGTGAGTGGCTGTAGGGGTCTGTGAGTGGGCATGAGAGTGGCTGTATGGGTCTGTGAGTTGGTGTGTAAGGGGCTGTATGGGTCTGTAAGTGAGTGTGTACATGGTTTTGTGGTTGTGTGAGTAGGTGTATGGGTGACTATATATGTGAGTGAGTATGTGAGAGGCTCTGTGGTTACATGAGTGGATGTGGGAGTTGCAGAATGTGTGTGTGAGTGGGTCTCTGAGTGGATGTATCAGTGAATGTGTGGGTGTGAGAGTAGCTGTATGGGTCTGTGAGCTGATGTGTGAGTGGCTTTGTAGGTGTGAGAGTGGATGTGTAAGTGGCTGTATGGGTTTGTGACTGAATGTGAGTGGTTTTGTTGGTCTGTGAGTGGGTGTGATTGACTGTATGGATGTTTGGGTGGGTGGGTGAGTGGTTAAATGGGTGTATGAGTGATTAAATGGGTATTTGAGTGGATGTCTGAGTGTCTGATTCACTATATGTGAGTGACTGGGTCAGAACAGAACCTCCCCTGCCCTTTTACCCAACAAGAGTCTACTGTTTTGCACAAAATGTCTACTCAACTGGAGAACTTTGTATTGGCTAATTAGTAAACTCTACCTCGTTGGGTAAATGTCTAGTGCATAATCTACAATACAGCGGTGCAATGGTCCACAAGGAAATGTCTTCAGAGACCTTGTGTGCATGTCATTTCAGAATTGTGATTGTTCCTTGAGGTCTCGATCCACAAATCTGTCATAACATGAATCCCTGCTAGAGAAGAGGGTGCGACTACAATGAGGGTAATCTTCACCAAGCAAGGGTACTTCCTCCTAACTATATAGAGTAAGTCCCTCTTTGCTTCGTGGAGATGTCCTCGTATTCCTCTGCATCAAGAACGCATCACCAAAATTGTCCGGAAACGTGATTGGGGGCCTTTTGCTAGGCTGTCCATCAATGTTGAAAAAGTTGGGAAGACATTTGCATACTAATAGGAACACCAGGGAGGGACCAAATGGCCAGACCTTGCAAAAGATTTGGGGTATTTGCATACTCATGGTAATTAAAAGGGAGAACCACAGACTCTGCTATCACCAGGAGATGACAAGAAAGAAACCACTCGCCACAGTCACTACAGATTAGATTGTGCTCCACTAGATCAGTGACACATTCACATTCATTAAGGGTTTTCAGATCATTTTTCAACATGGAATACAAGAGGAAACACACTTGGTTTCCCTTTGCCAATGCCTCTGGGTGCCCATGGAGCCCACCCAGGGCACCCAGTGCGTCAACAAAATTGGTGGGTAAGGCACTCAGGCCTTTTGATAAGCTGTACATTAATGTGGGAAAAGGCGGGAAGACCTTTGCATACTACTAATGAAAACGGGGCAGGGCCAAACGGTCAGACATTGCAGATGATTTTGGGCATTTGTATATTCAAGGTAGTTAAAAGAGAGAACCATAGACTCTGCTCTCACCAGGACACAATAAGAAAGTGTTGCGTATTTCCTATGGGCCAATTGTGTTGTCTCCCCTATGTCAGCCTAACTGCACGTAGTATGCCACTTTTGCTTTGCACACATTACAAAAGAACAGGATTGATTTTGTGCCACACAGTAATTTTATAACTAGGTTGCACGTTTTGTTATTTTGCTCTTCTGCTGGGATTCTGCTGGGATTCAGACAGAACATTTCATGCAAGGTCGAATACCATTGTGCTCTGTTTTCTCTGTGGTTGTGCACTAACACCTAGACATAATAAAAAAACCCAGCTGCTGTTTTGAGCATGCAATTCTTATCATATAACCTGAGAAATGTTTTGAAGAGAAAGAGGAGACATTCTCACAGAGCAAAGGACACCTGAGACAAAGAACAGCTACCTATGGGTGCCACTTATGGGGTCCATCACTAATCCCAAAGATCTCTAATATATCACTGTGGTTCTATAGTGAGGGTAGGCTAAGGCAGGTCTGTCATACAATGTGACAGAGCTTTTCATTGTGTACAGTCTGTTGATTATGCTAATCACATATTTTGACCTGCATATGTTTTCCAATTGTAGCGCAACTGTCACAAAATAGAGCACAATAGTTTCAAAGATTATTGTAAGCTTCCTTCTTGTCTCTTTTCCGATTATTGTGGACATGTATGAGTGAGAGAATCAAAAGTGATGACCTGCTACTGTGATCCCTGAGAGGGTCTGAGGGTCTAGTGTGTTGTGTTCTGGGGTACCAATTTACTTGTTTCTCTGGAAAGGTTAGGAGAGGAAGTAAGGCACCATGAGCTAGTCTGGATTTGGGCTCATGGGCACTGATGTGGTATGGTGATTCAGTTCCTACATGCAGATGTTCTGTGGTCCCAGGCATAGTTATATTTACAAGCAGAGTCCGTGCAACAAAAGAAACCACACACCACAATCACTACAGGTCAGATTGAGCTCCAATAGATCAACAATGTATTCACATTTATGAAGGACTTTCAGAGTCATTTTCAATATGGAATGCAAGACGAAACCCACTTGCTTTCCCTTCACCAATGCCACTGAGTGCCCTGGTGCCAACCCAGGGCACCCAATGTGCAGTGTTTGAGAATATTGGGGAGCCTTATTACACCAGCGACCCTTGCCGGTTCCCTGCCCATTGCTCCCACACACAGACAGCAGCTAAAAATGCTTCTCCTTGCCTGCAGGAGCAATCCTTTCACCTATTTTCTTGCCTGCTTGACAGCTGAAAAGCCAGCTCCCAGCAAGTGGGAGTAGTTTACCTGGGAGTGGACTCACTGTTTTCTCTCGCTTGGCGGGGCACCCTTGGAAATAGGGAGCCGGCCCTGGAGGGTGGAAGTCCCCAGGTCCATTAATGGCTCGAGGAGGGGGGCCGCATGGACCCACTTTTTTATTTTGTGGCCTGGCCACAGGGAGGTGGTGGTTCCCAAGACCATAAATGGCCCTGGAGGGTTGTCCACGCAGCCCCTCTCCTTTAATTCTAATTGTATTGACCTTGTCCCGGGGAGGTCCTCTTCTTCCTTTTGCATTTGCCCTGACCCAGGAAAAGAGGTGGTTCCCTGGGCCCACATCGGCAATGGGAAGGGAGGTTGCATGCACCTCCTCACCATAGTATATAAAATAACCACCCAGGACCAGGCCCACCCATCGGCTGATGTTTAAGCATATGTGGGAGACTGTAATTTTTTTTCTTCAAATTTTAACAGGGATTCATGATTTGTTTTCTCCATTTTCACATTGATTTTTACATTTATGAAAATCATTTTTGGGCCCTGGCGGGGACCCTGGGTCACCCAGCCACCAGGCTCAGGCGGTCAGGCTATTCCCCTCCTGACCCATTCTCTCGATATTCAACATTTTTGTTAGAGACTCGACTGAGTCAGAGTCCCAAGATAGCTACCAACACTTCCTGGTTGAAGTGTTGGCAGCCAATCAGCTCTCTACATGAGATTGGTTGGATTTGTGGAGTATCCGTGTCTCCAGATATATACATTTGGTTTTCTTTTAATTTCTCAAACTACTGAATGGATGTACACCAAATAAAAAAAAGCAAGCTTTCCACACAAAGAGCTAGCTTTCTGCCATATTTGGTGTAATTCCGTCCAGCAGTTAGGCCTGCAGTCATAACTAAAATCCCTATTGGAAATTGTATTGGGGCATTTTGTGACCCCCACTCTACACTTTTTCTTGTCCCAATTTGAAGGATTACCCCGAAACTTTCCACACGGCAACTGAAGTGAGTGGCAAATTAGTTTTGTAATACATTGTAGTAGTTCATTCTTGTAAATGTTTTTCTCCTATATGATGGATTAAAAAATTAATAGAAAACAATGAGCAGGGACTATTTTATCAATAATACATTGTTTGTGCTCTATAGAAAATAGACATTACTTTTTTGCGTAAAATGTTTATTCTAAATTATATTTTGGTGTTATACTGTGTGTTTTTCATTAAATATAAATTGAAAATTCCCATCCCATTTGTTTTCATCCTAGGATCTGAGGGTAAATGAAGGATGCTCCTCCCTCTTTCTCAATGCAAATATAAGGAGATGATGGACAGTGCGCTTAAACTTTTCAGACTCACCGCAGTCACAGATCTGGGTTGAATCCATTATCGTTATTTAGCTCACTTCGCCTCCCCAGTTTAGACCCAGCCACATGCAAGCCAGTCTTAGCCCTGTTACTTATGGTAGCAGTACAGCCTGACTGCCAACTTAGGATGAACAAAGCAAATACAAGGTCCCAAGATGCTTGTTTCTGATCCAGGGAAGACCCTGCTTGGCAGTTCAGGCTGGACTGTTCCCACAAGGCACAAGGTCAAGACTGATTTTCATATAGCTGGGTCTGAACAGGGGTGGTGAAGAAAGCTAAAGAACGATGATGGATTAAACCCTGATCTGTAACTGGGGGTGGGTGTCTGAAACTTTCTGTGCTCCATCCAACATCTCCTTGTGTTTGCCTTCCTCTTTCTCAGGCTGCAAAGTTGATTCGATCTATTGCTCTAAAGCAGACAGTAGTGTGTTGTGTCTGCTCCTCCACCTAGTGCAGTGTCCTCTTGTTGGCCAGGTTTTCATTGATTCAGGACATCAGTCAAGAGGACCACTTTTGGATCTTCTCCACCCTCCCATTGATGACACACAGCATTCATCCTCTCCTGTATGCTCTATATTTTCTTTTGGTAGCCATTCGAACTGCTTTATGAGACCTTAACAAATACCTTGTCACTTTTAGCAACACATTCTGCAACTAATATCACCATTTCTTTTTCATTGCATCTTTTTTCTCTTCCTGACAACCTCCTCCTGTGCCTCTTGGCTTGCTACTCAGTACCTTTCTAGAATGCAGAAAACAAATCCCAATGTATACTTCTCTCACAGGCTGCAAATGAATGCTTCGGAAACACTTCCTGGGTGTATGATGTCATCATTCACTGCCATAGCGACACACAAAATTTGTAACTGAAAATTTTTAATGAAAAACTAATCACAATTTGGAAGCCATTAAATAGCAATAGCTAGTATTAAGAATTCACTCTTTGGTACAGTTTATGCTTTGTACATACTAGTTTGCCATTCAGAAATAGGGGTTTGTTAACTAGCGTTATTCCCGAATAGCATTTACACATTTATGTACATCAGGGCCCTTGTACTTTCTGTCTAATTATATTTTTGCATCAGTTTCTATGTCTTCCCAGACGTACATAGTAGCTTCACAAAGGCTTAATTACCCTTTACTAAGAAAAGTATAATGTTTCATAAAGTCTGGCATACTCCCTGCTACCGCTTTCCAGCACTGCTCTCGGGTACCAGTGCCAATTAGGACTAGTAGAGGAGATGCTATCAGTGCCAGTATCGTCTGGAGTAGTGACTGTAGCTGGTGGTGCACTTCTTGAATTTAAATTAATTCCTGTGTCTCCTGCTGTCACCTTATTATGACCTATGTTGGCTGATTTGTTGAAAGTAGTGCAGGATCGGTTTGTATAGTTTTGCCTCTGTCTTTACATTTTTAATCAGACCTGCTGTCTGAGGCTCCCAAACAGTTGTGTTTTCTGTAAGGATTTTTCTTGTGTGCAGGTTGCTCTGTCAGCATGTTAATGTGCTTTGGCCTTCACTTGTGGTACAATCCCAGTATAAATGGTACCTATCACGGTAGGGGAAGAGCATCAGTGGATTATGCATGGATGCAGGTGGGGGGGGGGTGTGGGTGGGTCAGATTTACAAGCCACTTGCGCTGCTTTTGCGTCACTTTTCCCATGTTAAAAATGACGCAAAAGTGGCGCAAGAGGCTTGTAAATCTGCCCCTGGGTCTCTTGGTCTCTGGGCCGTATGATCCTAGGAGCTACGGTCACAAAATTATAGTGGGGCTGGGTCACATGACCCATTTGGAAAATTAATTGGGAACAATTTCAGGTAGAAAAAGAGTGCACAAAACGTGGAGAAGCAAGTTTAATACAGCAAGCCCCAAATGCGTCTTGTACAACAGCCAACACCAGAACCATTGTCAACTGAATAGTAAACTGTCCATGGAATGTTGGGGTGTGGGGAGACAGGGAGAGCCAATAAGAAAAGGATGATCTGCTTACAACATAAAGGATGTCCAGTGCCAAGGGGTGGCTCGTCCAATCCTATGTCATTACAACACATCTTCTTTCCACAAAATATAACAAAGCATCAGCGGAAAAAATATGAATAATTTCCTGGAAAAACTTCACGCCAACAACCACATCAAACATGTTCAACATTATTCTTTGGAAAAGATCTGCAGCATACGCTAATACAAATGATACACATGTATAGTGATAACAACCAAACAGTGTTATAAAAGTGGTGTATTTCTTGCTATCAGCATGCAATGTTACTTGGTGGTAAACTGACTTTAAAAAATGGTGGCAAACCATTTCATGTCTTTGGTGATGCTAAAAATGTCATTAATATGTGGAAGTGGAAATTGATCAACAAGTATATTCTGACTGAGGTCTCTAAGGTCAATACAGAGTCTGACCTTACCATTTGGACGTTTCACAACCACTAATGGAGAAACCCATTCAGCAGATTCCACGCTCTCAATGATTCTATCAGTTTTTTTAGTTCATTGTGTACTTCATCCTTAATGGAGATTGGCAAATGTCTCACTTTGCGCACACAAGGCAAAGCATTGTCTTTTAATTCAATTCTGTGCTGAAAGTTGTTTAACAAACTTGCATTGCCAGAAAATACTTCAGGGTAGTCTTTAGAGATGCATGAGTACTCTCTTTCAATTTCATTATTGGACAGAACTGGATATACACTATAGGGGTTAAGAATGATGTCCACCTCTGCTTGATCACTCCAGCCAAGTACAACCTTTCCATTCTTTGCAAAAAGAGTTTGCATTTCGCCTTTCTGTTTTTAAATTTAAATTAAAGTTTGCGAGTTCCAATGAATTTGATACTGTCACCAGTGTAGCTTCTTGCAATTACCTTAGATTTCTCAAGACATGTCCCAAGTTTATCCACTAAATGTTTCCAAATTTTCTCACTGACTATTGTAAAGGGCAACCCGGAATCAGCGACAACATTCATAAACACACCACCCATATTTACCTCACGCATGGGTTTCTTAATTTTAGTAAGAATCACATCCAAAATTCCATAGTCAATGGAAAATATATAATTAATATTGTCGGATTCAGAATCCTCTGAATTTGCAATATTATCCTTATTTATGTGTTGTACTGATTTTCCACCCTTAGTGTTTTTCCTTTTACAAACTTATGCAAAATGTTCCACCAAACCACATAATGCATATTTCTGGTATTTTGCTGGTCATTTCTTATAATTGGCTAGATGTGCACTAGACCCACAACCATAACACTTTCTATCAGAGTCATCAACAGGTTTCCTCGAGTACTTTTTATCATCAGTGGCTTTTTCTTTTTTTTCCACTTCAGTGTGTGATTGCTTTTGTTATCACACTTTTTGTATTTACCAGTATTGGCACAATTAATAAGCTTTTATTTCATTTGTCTTTTCCAACACAGCTTTTGTACATCTTCTGGTGATTTCGGCTTTATTAACTAAAGCAACAACTTCTTTCAATGGGGACTCACCATTAGCCCACAATTTTCCTGTATGTTAAGAATACTAGTGTGCATAATGATTTGATCCCGGATAAATTCTTCATGCACATTCCCAAATGTGCATGTTGAAGCCAAAGTACTTAATGCAGGTACATACTCCTCAACATTTTCATTTTTCCCTTGCTTGCATTGGAAGAACTTATACCGGTCTACAGCCATGCAAACTATAGGTGAAAAATGCACATCAAGATCCTCTAAAGCATGTTTAAAAACGTCCTCACCTTCCGGAGGCGGTAATGGGCAACAATTTATTACTAGACGCTAAAATGCCCTAAGGTTCAGTGCCCCAGTATTTGCTTTTCCTCACTGAGATTCCAAATTAAAGTAGTCATTGACCTTAAAATGTAATGTGCCTCTGTGTATATCAGTTTCCTCCTTGCTGCTGGACCTAAGGGCACATGCATCAATGTAGGCTTTTGCAATTCTTTAATTATGATTATTAACCTCTTCCATGCTCATGACGGCTCCCAGCCGTCATGAGTCACAGTGGGCGTGTGCTGATGACGCCGGGAGCCGTCATGACCACGCCCGCAATGGAATCTTCAGCACTGCGGCAGAATACGCGCCGCAGCGATGAGGTTAAGGAATCGGAATTAAGGAATTGCAAAGGCCTATGCATGTAGGAATCGCTATAAAATTAGCGATTCTTAAACATTCCTTAGTTGCGTCTCGCAAATTGCGAGTCGCAATTAAGGAATGCCTTCCCATTCATTCCTATGGGCCTACAGGCCCATCGGAATGAATGGGAGATTGTATGCGCAATTCGGGAGAACCAATAGGTACTCGCAAATTGCGCATGTAATTTCAATGGTGCAAGGGTGTCAAAAGAACACCCTGTTGCACCCCTGAAATTGAACTGTGCACACATGTTGTGCACACACATGCCCCAAGGGCATGTGTGTGTGTAACATACAACTTTGAAAAATGCACTTTAGTGCATTTTTCAAAGTTTTTGCAAGTTACCTTCAAGTTCAAATTGATGGTAATTTGCGCCCCCTATTAGCAAAATCGCTGTTTGCGATTTCATCATGCATTGCATTTAAGGAATCGCAATTTGCCTTTCGGTTTCATGCATTGCTGAGGCCCTTTTTGCAGGCGCAAACCGACGATTTTTGCGAAGCGCACCATTTGCACTCGCAAAAAAGGTTGGTGCATGTGCCTGTCACTGATCAATGTGTATCTCCGCACAGGCAGTTCGACTCAAATGCGGAGCTGCTGTATTAGGTGAAAAGTGCCAGAAGGTGCACGTAAATATGCTCAATTATTAATTTTTTTTTTTCTTCGCGTGGTTTCATTGCGGAACAGATTTTACCTCAGAATTGAATATTGTTTAAACACTCGAAGATCCACACAACCAAAATGCCCTCCGCCCTTAGGTTTACGTCTGTTTCTATTGTTATTTTGTCATATCTGCTTCTACTCACTAGTGGTAGCTGACAATCTCTGAAACCGCTGCGGTATAATACTTGCCATGCTTATTCTGATGAGTTGGGGGGATTCACTTAGGAGAATTTTAAAATCCTGTAAAATGGTCCATTTTAAAGTCACAATTTTCACAGTAATTTGTAAATAAAGCATTCTGTTCTAGCTCTTCATACTTGTGTGTTGGGATTTTCAGACGCTATTTGCAATGTAGTTTGTAAAACTACAAGCCTCAGAATACAGCAGTATGGTGGCTAGAAAACAAGAACAGGCTAAAAGGTGTCACACAGGACAGTATGCAGCTTGACTAATATTTAAAAAGTTTATATACAAGTTTGATTTTCAGCCTTCATTATTGGAAGAAATCAAAGGTTAATCAGGGGAGTGGGAAAAGGGCAGCAATCCAAGGTGTATGCAGATGGTAGGTTTTAAGTGAACTTCAGACTCCTTTAAAACAATACAGATTGGTAAAACCCTGACTGTCCTCTACAACGAGGGCCTCCAGGGAGCAATGGCCCAGTGGCATACCATCTGCTACCCCCACCACTCATGTGGCTTCGTTCTATGCATGGATATAGCGAAGTACATGTCCAACTGGACTTCTGTGTAAATTGTTCCAGAATGAAATTCTAACAAATTTGGTGGCAGGAAATATTCAGTTTACCGATTAGTTTACATTAAGTTGCATTTTTGAATGATTAAAGTGCAGACACTGATCAGTGATAAGAAATGGTTTCGGTTGTAGAGGGGGCATTGTTTCCCAGCAATGCCTTCCAGGGTGTTCTTTTATTCGATCATTTCCTTCCATTGTACCTGGCACACAATAATGCAATATCACAGCTGTCAGTCAAGCCAGGCTCTAGAGTTTGGAACTTTTTAATCACGCCGTACATGCTTAAGGTATTTCTCCTTATGACAGAGCAAAGGGCCTGAATACTCAGTGGAAACAACAGAGACAGCAATAATCAAATCAAAGGCTAGAGCTACTGAACCAGCCCCGGGACCAGCTGTAGCACAGACATTTATAAAATTGGAGCTGGCTAAAATGAGGCATTCATTTGAAATAATGAAATCTGTTTCAAAGACTGTTTCACTCTATCGATTCCCCCCAACCTCTAGTTGCAAGACCAGACAAGTGAGATTGTTTGCCTTTTTATTAGATGCCCACTTTTTAGATGTTAGGAATGGCACAGTGCCTGGCACAAGGCAAATGTACCCCGTCCTAGTTGTATCAAGGCCAGTCTGGGGAAAGCTGCATCTACCCTTAAACTTTGCAGTGAATCTTCTTACTACAGTTGCTCTTTTGACACAATGTATGGGTCCAGTGCTGCAATTTCCCATAGAAGAGCATCTTCCTGGGGTTTCCAGTGCTTTCGGGTATTCTTCCTAAGATAGGACATGTGTCAACATGGCTTCCCATCCACTCTTGGCAGATATTGTATCTATATCCAGAAACGTGTTGATAGGGACGAAGAGGATCTGTGTTGAAACTTCACAATTAATTTGATGGAGACGCCTTGGGGGAGTTGGTATCAGCTGCTGACAGGGATTTGGGTGTCAGAATTAGTATGATGAGCTTATTTGTTTCTAACTGTGCAGGGGAAGTGTGAGTTCTGAAGAGTAGGGTGCCTTGATTTTAGGTCTTGCACTTCAGACAGCTTTTATCTGTCTCCTGTCAAAGAACTATTGTGTATAATAGCAGTCCTTAGAGTGGGCTTTGGGTCAGCTGATTGTTTTCGGGTGACTTTCTTGTCAATCTAATTTGCTTGCTTCTAATTCAGTTTGCTTTCTTTGTTCGTCTCGCCCCTGGCATGTAGCTTTTTTACCATTTTTATGGTTGAATGACGTTCATTCTTCCGCCACTCACATTATGGATCTATTTTTTTCTCTTTCCCTGAGTGCTCCATGGGAGTGCAATGTTTTTTGGTGCTCTGTCCCCAATGTGCTGCTTCTGCATTCATATCCCTGACACCTTGCACTCTATGTATTGCTCTTACGCCTCCCAGCTCATCCATAAAAGCCACAGCAACAGTTATGGTTTTTGACAGGTTTGACTCTTGAGGAGACTTTATATGGTTGTTTTACTTTTATGAAGCAAAACCAAAGGGGATGATGGACGGAGTGTTGAACAATGCAAGCACTCACCCCCAGTCAACTGATCTGGGTTTAATCCATCATCATTCTTTAGCTCAGTCCACCACCCCAGTTCGGACATGGCCATAGGCAAATCAGTCTGACCCTGTGCCTCATGGGAACAGTCTAGCCCGAACTGCCAACCCATGTCTTCCCTGGACCGGAAACAAGCATCCTGGGACCGATTTCTGGCTAATCAGCCTTCATCAGCCAGGCTAGCTTGAATCCAGTGGCAAAGTGAGCAAGGGACCCATGTTTGGGCATACCCTGCCATCTCAGGGCGAACAAAGCAAAAACAAAGGGGATGATGGACGGAGTGTTGAACATTGCAAGCACTCACCCCCAGTCAACTGATCTGGGTTTAATCCATCATCATTCTTTAGCTCAGTCCACCACTCCAGTTCGGACATGGCCATAGGCAAATCAGTCTGACCCTGTGCCTCATGGGAACAGTGCAGCCCGAACTGCCATGCCATGTCTTCCCTGGACCGGAAACAAGCATCCTGGGACTGGTTTCGGGTTCATAACCCTCATCAGCCAGGCTACCTTGAATCCAGTGACAAAGTGAGCAAGGGACCCACTTCTGGACATACCCTGCAAACTTAGGCCGAACAAAGTGATTCCAAAGGGCATGATGGACAGAGCGTTTGAGCAAATCAAACACTCACCCCCAGTCAACTGATCTGGGTTTAATCCATCACCATTCTTAAGCTCACTCCCTCACCCCAGTTCAGACATGGCGATATGCAAATCAGTCTGACCCTGTGCCTCATGGGAACAGTCCAGCCCGAACTGCCAAGCCATGTCTTCCGTGGACCGGAAACAAGCATCCTGGTACCGGTTTTGGGTTCATAACCCTCATCATCCAGGCTATCTTGGATCCAGTGGCAAAGTGAGCAAAAGATCCATGTCTGGGCATACCCTGCCAATTTAGGGCGAACAAAGCAATACCATGTCTTCCCTGGACCGGAAACAAGCATCCTGGTACCGGTTTTGGGTTCATAACCCTCATCATCCAGGCAATCTTGGATCCAGTGGCAAAGTGAGCAAAGGATCCATGTCTGGGCATACCCTGCCAACTTAGGGCAAACAAAGCAATACCATGTCTTCCCTGGACTGGAAACAAGCATCCTGGGATGGTTTCTGGTTAATCCGCCGTCATCAGTCAGGCTTGTTTACGTTTATGCCTTGTATACCTCATAATTCATGAAAGTGCAACCCTTGGCACACAAAGCCAGGTTTTATAGTGCTCGGGGAGGGATTCACGCAGCCTGCATTAGAGGCAGGAGTACTTGAAGCGACTGGATAAATATATTTTCTCTCAAATGCCCACAAGTCAGTATCCTAGGGAGCTGCACGGCCCCAAATTGCTGGAGCATGTCTTCCAGATCCTAGCTGTGTGAAAATTAATTGGCAAGTGTTTTCCTTTAAATTTAGACACTTCATCAATGTTAGAAATGGGGTCTCTATTTGGCAATGGTTTGCACCTTTGTCCAAGTAGGGACCTTTCCTTCAGGATAAAGGATTTAAACTCCTAAAATAACCACTGCTCACCCCCTTGGTAGCTTGGCATTAGCACTCAGGCGTATCTCAGAGGCAGTGTGTAAATCACAATAATACAGTGAAAACACTACATAGGGACACCACACCAGCTTTAGAAAAATAAACAATATTTTATTTGTGAAAACAAGACAAAAAAACGAGAAAGTTCCACCATACAGTTCTCAGAAATCTCAATAATTGGAAATATACTTAAAATACAGTTGATAGCTCCGTCCGGGGCTATCAAGGCATCATGAACAACAAATCCAAACAGTCCTGGCTCACCGCAGCAACGCGGGCCAGCTACGATGTCCAGTAGAACCGCAAAACAGTACCTTTTAGAAATGCAGGGCGTCACCGATCTCTCAATGAGCCCCGAAGAGCCGGTATCCACAGGTGACAGCTCCAGAAGTCACTGCAGGAGTTGTCAGGCCCTTGAAGTCACACACATTGCAGATCGAACTCCTCGCAGTTGAAGTCGAGAGCACTGGCATCATCAGGCATTGTTGCTGCGGTGCGAAGTGCAGCAGTGCTGCATGTGGTTCCCTCACGTTGCAGTGCAGACAGCCGCTTGGTTACAGTTGTCCAGCGGCATCGGTGAGACATGGGCTGCAGTACAAAGTTATGTGCTCCTTTTCGTGATGCTGGCAGGTCAAGGTGCAAGCAGCGGTGTCATCAGGTGTAGTCTTCGGTGAAGCCAAGGTTGCGGTGCAAAGTGCGGCAGTGCCCTCTGTGATAGCTTCAGGACACGGATTCGGTAGCTGCGTTGTTGATGACATTGGGTTGCTTTTTCTTCTTTTGCAGCACAAAATACACAGTACTCAGTTCTGGTAACAGATAACTTGAAGTATTTGCTGCTCCTGAAGCGTCCTGAACAGGGGGCAAGCTCTATCTCAAACCGTTGGCGAAACTCACACAAAGAACTGGTAGAAAGTTCCGTCCAGTTCTTTCACTGCCCAAGACAGAAGCAGCCACTGCCGGACAACACAGCAAACCACACAGCAAAGTGGTAGTTCTCCCTCACAGCTTCTCCAGCTTTTCATCTTGGCAGTCTTCTTGGTCCCAAAAGAGTTCTAAAGTTCTGAGGTCTAGGCCCCAATATTGCTACTCAAAATTCCTTTGTTCTCCCAGGCAGAGAGTGTCTGTGCTTAGTCCAAACAAGTTTGGTCCTCTCTGACCCAGCTTCCCAGCAGGAGCTGGAGACATCATTGTCTAAAGTGAAACAGGCCCATTCAGGTGCAAGGAAATCTCCTCCCACTACTCCAAATGCAGCCCAGCCCTGACTCATCCAGGAAAGGCAGGACACACATGGACCCCCCCAGTGGCTGTCCAAAGAGAATTCACATCCCTAGCCCCTGTCACTGCAAAGCCAAACCGTCAATCTACAAACGCAGCAAAGGCACACAGAATGGCTAAGCAAGAAAATACCTACTGTCTAAAAGTAGTATTTTCAAACACAGAACATAAAAATCATCTTCCCTAAAAGATGCATTTTAACATTCGGAGTCCAGGCACACTAAAATCCATTTCCCTATCTTGTCCTGATGGTAAATTAGGCTTATAAGATGTTATATGTAAAACTCCCATTCTATCCTATGGGACAGATAGCCTTTCCATAGTGAAAAACGAAATGCACTGTAATTCACTACCAGGACATGCCCCACACACACTAGTACATGTCCTACCTTTAACATACAGAGCACGCTGCCCACAGGGGTACCTTGGGCCTACCTTAGAGGTTACATGTATGTAAGAAAAGGGAAGATTAGACCCTGGCAAGTGGGTGCACTTGCTAGGTCGACATGGCAGTTACAAACTGCGTGCAGACACTGCGGTGGCAGGTCTGAGATACATTTACTGGGCTACATCTGTGGGCGGTGCAATCAGTGATGCAGGCTCACTCATAGCATTTGATTTACAGGCCCTGGCACCCTCAGTGCACTTTACTAGGGACTTGGCGGTAAATCAGATATGCCAATCATGGAAACACCAATCCATAATACAATTCACACAGAGAGCATATGCACTGAATATCAGGGGAAAAGTGCCCAGAGTCCTACAACCAACAAAAACAGGGTAAAAAAAGAGGCCAAAAAGCAAAACGTCTGGGGGTAAACCAGCTGAAAAAGCCAAGTCTAACACAACCCCCTCCAGTTTAAAGCCAGGCAAGACTAATGAATCACTTGATGGACTTTCCTGCTTGGGACGATGGAACATAGACCTGACCCACAACAGTGGGTGCACTCTCTGGTTCTACACCTTGCTGAACCGAGTTGGATCCCTCTGTCATTACTCTCAGGGCCCACTAACCGAACCCTTGGGCACCCTTCTTATCACCGGCAGTTCCCATCTGTGCAGCACCTAACCTTAACTTGCTCGCAGGTGTGTCCCAGCAGGCAGACAGTACCCACATGGCCAACACAATGGTGTGAGCCAGTCCAACCTTGCGGTGTAACACCCCCCCCCCCCCAGGAGCCACTCTGCACACTGTCCACCAGGACAGCAAGCCACAGTGGCTACTGACAGTTGTCAGTGATGAAACCCAGGCCTTGTGCCTCTCAGGGCTCTCTAACCGCATCAGAGAGTGGGGGAGGCAGAAGTCCCAGGTGGCAGGCACCCTTTGCCCACCTTCCCTCTCGTCAGGTCCGTATCTGGCAGCTGGACAGGAGACTCGGGGGGGACTTTCTCACACCTGGTCCTCCTCCTTGAGGCTCTGTACCCTCCCACCTGGAGCAGTACCCCGTTCCAGAACTGTCCAGGCACCTAGGGTAAGTGTCCTGCACAATTCTCTCAACAGTTTAGGGGTGCTATCCTTCAATTGTTACACCATCCTAGACTCTGTTCCCTGACTCTGAAAAAGGGACTGGGATGGACTCTCCCACAACCTGTTCTCCTCCCTGGGGCTCTGTACCATCCCACCTGGAGTGGTACCCCCTTCCTCCAGGTCAGGGGTGACCCCGTAAACCTGGCCCTCCAACCCAGGGTCTGCATCCTTAGGCTGGACCTGTGCCAGGCAACCCAAGATTTCCAGGGGAGTATACAACCCACCACCCGGAAATACACTTCTAATGAGTTGTTCCAGAGTCCGCCTGGTGCAGGTCTCCAGCCTTAAAGTAATTAAACGTAATCCACCCTTCATGGAGTGAATAAAGGTTTCTTTCCAGAGTATACGTTGTGTGTCTCTACTATTGTTCAGGGAAGCACACAGCTTTGTTAAAATACCCTTCACCCACCAAAAGGACCCTTGCTGGCATGCTTCATCATCGGGTTCTTCCTGCCCCGCTGTGGGACGGGTCGTGCTACAACCCACGAAGACGCGGGATCACTGGTTAGTCAACACTATGTGTAATGCAAAAGTGAGAGAGGAAGGGTCTGACATGCAATAGTGAAGTAGCTAAAAATACCTGGCTAGGTGGAAAAATACATTTTAAAGTTCCTACTAGCTGGTATTGTTAAACGTGGGGAAACAGAGGTTCTATGCTACAATTGTCAACACCTCCTTTGTCGACATGTTTCAAATCCATTCCCCTGGCTTCTCCTCAGGACCTTAACAGATCCCTATACCACTCTTATCACTAAACAAAAAAGTAATCTGCTACTCAAGCTAGCTAAATATATTGCACATCAAAATGACATGCACTCAATACTATTCCCTAATAGGTATGCTTCTTTTTAAACTGGTCTGGAAGAGAAAAACATCATTAAGTTACACTGCATGGGCAACATCTTGTGAACAGAACACCCCTGTGGTGACACTTTGTAAGAGAAGTGATATATTTTATCGAGAGAAGTGATATATTTTTCTCTACATGAACCTCATCATTACTGTGTGTGGGTGCAGTGCCGCCCATGAGAAACAAACAAATGACAGTACTTGTCATTACGACATATAACATAAAACACACTCTCTATTTTCAAAAGCGTCCATAGATCAGATTACACAAAATAAGACCATGGGCATCTATATATGGCATGATATAGCATGCTGTCTGTATGAGTAACATATAACAAAAAGACACTTACATTATTAATACCCAACTGTTAGATTGGCACGAGCACTCAGGCTTATCAAAGAGGCAGTGTGTAAAGCATTTGCACATAACCAACAATAATACAGTGAAAACACTACAAAAGGACACCACATACGTTTTTTAGAAAAATACCCAATTTTTTATCTATGCAAACAAGACCAAAAATGATAATGATCCACCGTACAGTTCTCAGAAATCTCAATAATCAAAATTAGACTTGAAATACAGTTCCTTGAAGTTGAAAGCATCATCCGGGGCTATCAAGTCGTTGTGAACAACAGCAAAGTGGTAGTCACAGCTTCTCCAGCTCTTCTTCTTGGCAGTCTTCCTGGTCCCAAAAGAGTTCTAAAGTTCTGGGGTCTGGGCCCCAATATTTATACTCAAAATTCCTTTTTCTCTCAGGCAGAGAATGTCTGTGCTTAGTCCAAACCAGTTTGGCCCAGCTTCCTAGCAGAAGGTGGGGACAGCATGTCTAAGGCTGACCCGGCCCATTCAGGTGCAACTTAATTTTCACCCACTACTCCAAATGCAGCCCTGGTCTATTCAGCCCAGCCCTGACTCATCCATGAAAGGCGGGACACACTTCAATCCCCCCCAGAGGCTGTCTGAAGAGATTGCACATTCCCAGCCCCTGTCACTCCAAATCCAGACAGTCAATCCACAAACCCAGCAGAGGCACACAGAATGGCTAAGCAATAAAATACCTTCTTTCTACAAGTGGTATTTTCAAACCCAGAACATAAAAATCATCTTTATTAAAAGATGCATTTTTACAGTCTGAGTTCAGGCATACTAAACAACATTTCCCTTTCTTGTCGCAATGGGAAGTTAGGGTCATAATATATATATATATATTTTTTTGAGTTTTGCATAGCACCTGTTAGAACTGCGACATCAGGTACCAGAGCACTTTACATGAGCACCAGTTTCGTTATAGAAGGACACATTCATTTTTGTTAGGCACAGGGAGATTAAGTGACTTGCCCTGAATCACAGGATGTTGAGTGTTGTTGCCGAGACTCGAACCCGGTTCCCCAGCACCGAGGTCGACCACTCTATCCGTTAGGCTACATCATCTCCCCATGTTATAGGTAAAACTACCATTATATCCTATGGTATAGATAGCCTTTCCATAGTGAGAAAACGAAATGCACTGTAATTCACTACCAGGACATGCTTCACACACTAGTACATGTCCTACCTTTAACTTACGGAGCACACTGCCTACAGTGGCACTTTGGCCTACCTTAGGGGTGACTTGCATGTAAGAAAAGGGAAGATTAGAGCCTGGCAAGTGGGTGCACTTGCCAGGTCGACATGGCAGTTACAAACTGAGCGCAGAGACTGTGGTGAAGAGAAGAATATATAGCAAGCAAGGTATTGGTCAATAGAAGACTGAGATACCGGATTGGTAGATCTACTTGTTCTGGAGCAATGGCCCTCACACACCTGGATGGGATTCATGCTTCATCATAGGACAGTCTCTTATCCTGCAGGCACTGTAATGGCCGGTGGGCCCCTTGAGGGGCTCCCTGCTGGAGATCTTTAGATGTTTATGCCGTATGTGAAGAATGAGTGGCAGTGCTCTGTGTGTGAATGGATGTAGATTGGTTTACGGTGAATTAAAATGAACTAAAGAGTACCTAAGCGAATTTTATTACCTTGGTCCTCTTGTTATAAGTAAAAGCTGTGAGTAACTGGATATGGAAACAATGGTCTAATCCAGCTTGTATGGAAAGGTCAACAAGTTTCTTGACACATTACAATTGTTCTCGGTTTAGCCAATTCTTCAGAACCGAAGACTTAATCTACTAAGGATTGGGTTACTCATGGTTTTAATGTATGAAAATACCTAATCACATTCACATAAATTTAATAAACCTAAGTGTATAAAGTACACCTTAGTGTCACTTGAAAACGACCCAATAGCGGTAAGGTGAGGACCCTATTGGTTAGTAGCAGGATCTAAAGGTTTTCAAAGCGTGTCAATCTACCCCTGACTCTGGCGGCTTGTTGATTTCTAGCTCTGCATATTACTATGTGCACTGGTTACGCGTGTGGGACCACGTTCTTGCACAGCACGATATCTGCACACAGGTAGCCATTCACAGAATCGACCCTTCAAGGATTGGTGCTGACCTGGGGTAGGCCTTATAATGTGAATGAACTCTTATTGGGTAGGTCTGTAGTGCTTAGTGAAAGCTTGTGGTGTTTAGACTGTATTGCACATTGTGGGTGAAATCTGCACCAATGTATAGTTTTGCCCCAATTTGATCTACAGGGTGCAATTTTGTATCAGTCTAGGAGTTGATGGAGCAAGGATTCGCACGTGAAGCGACTTGTTTGTATTCATGAACCTTGAATAACGTTAATGAATTAATCAACATGTTTGTTTTACTAATATCACATTTTACATAAACATTTGGGAGTCTGAGAGAAACTTGCTTATGTGTTTTACTAACTGTAATACACTTGCATCTAAGATGGCTGCTGCTACGTGAGGGTTTCTACTGCGCATGCGTCTGTCATTCTCACGTGACATGATGTATTCTTTGCTTTGGAGGGAATCTGTCACTTCTGCGCACTAGCATTAATATGGCTGCTCTATGTTTTCACATGCAAGAAGTTTGCACTGCTGCTTTTGCAAAGCTGTTCGTTCTGCCTAATCCTAACGCAATAGTTAAAATTAAAGTAATGGGAATAGGGTAGAAATAAGTGGTATACAGTACAATCAATTAATCTGTGTTCTAAAATTGTTTCTCTTCTACTTTTCATGTATCGTAATCTTTGGGCCTTGGAGGTGTTATTACTCCATCTTGTAAATCAATCTGCGCATGTCAAAACTCCAGAGGAAGCTGAAGTCATTTGTCATTGAAACTAAGCCAAGGACAGTCTCAGCCAAGGTGCTCCTGGGAAGATCAACTAATGACCCCACAAGAGGAAGACCAAATGTACCAATGTTAATACAATGTATTAATAGAACATTCATTGTTGGGTGGAATATAAAAATGTCATGAGAACCTAAAATTGATTGGCGGGAACGTAAAATTAATATTCAACACTGAAGTGTGAGAAATTTGGTGTGGTGTGATGACCTCTCCTCAACTCTTTGACCAATCAAAATTGGGGATCCTTACACTTGCAACATTGGCCGGTGGTACACTGACCTGGAAAATAGTATTACTAAGGTAGGCTTAGCTAGTTAATTTGTTCGACTTGTCTGAATATCTGACCTGTCACTGACCCAACCCTCTCAGTAGGTGACGAAGTGCAGAGGGCTGCGGAGAACTCTGTCAGATGATTTGATAACCCAATCGGGTTTCCGGGAAGCTGAGGTGCTGGCGAAGCACTTTGTCGGTGATTCGTTAACCCAATCGGGGTTCTGGCTGTTAGCTGCAGAGAGGGAGTAGCGCAAGCGTTGCAACTGAATTGCGGGTGCCGGTCTTAACCTTTGGTGGTCCTGTCTTGATCCAAATCTGGGTTTCCCAGTCCTAATTCTGATATGCACCTGCTGGCCTACTGGCAACTGCAACTTTTGGGGTTCTCCTGTCTTTCAACTGATCCGTGGCCAGTGTTGGTCTTCACACCATTCTAGGTAAATATAAATCTGTGTGGGTTTGCTATTGTATATTTTGTTCCTTCTTTTTACCCTCCCTATACGTGAAAGTTTGAGCACATATGTTCCCCTTTCTTACGACTATTCTGGCTGGGCCATCTCAATAAGCCACACTCTTCTCTTCAGGTCAGTCCAGCCTCCTCTGTGCATCAGTGGGCTTGGTCTGAATCTGTCAGGAAGGGCTGATTACGACTTTGGCGGTGCGGTGCTTGGTCCGCCCTGCTGCTGCACCGCCAAAGTTGTGTTCAGATCCGGGGTTGTCTCCTGTCTGGTGGGCTTTTTTTTTATGTACCCACGGCAGTGCCATGAAAATGAGCACTGCAATGGGAATGCCACAAACAGTTTCTGCACAGCATGGTCTGAAAGGTCCATTCCATGCAGGAACCGGGGTGAATGCAGACAGGGGTGCACAACATGTCTCCCCCTGTGTGTATCCACATGCAGAGGGGGAACAGGGGCCACTGCAGAGCCCCCTTTGTTTCCTCTCATAAACAGTGTTCAGGGGGAGGAACCTACATGATAACGCCAATGGAGAGGAAAATTGTATTATGGTTTGCTGGACTGCAGCGATCCCACCAAGCATATTACTGCATCCTGACTGCCGCACCAGCGCCAGGAAACAGAGATTCACTGTCAGCTGCGGTGGGGCTGTGGTGGTCTGACCGCCCTAGTCATAATAGGGCGGTCGGGAGACCGCTACCTTAATGCCTCCAAATGTCTGGTGGTCGACTCGTAATCAGGCTTAAAGTGGGCAGACTCGATAGAAGCAGTAAAAAATTGCAACAAGAGCACTAACACCACAGGCCCCCTGTCCACCTGTGTACATAGATGCATAGCCAGGCTATATTATCTTTGCTGCCAACCAATCTGGTGTTCAACACTAAACACAACAAACTAGAACTCAGATGTGTGGCAGGGATCGGACTCAAACAGAAACCATCTCAAGAAAACTGAAAATAACGCCTAAGATTAGGCAGCACAACCGCGCCACAGCCAGTTGTGCAAGTCACCACTATTTCATTTCACGATATTCAGGCACATAGATATAATAACACAATCCTTGCAGGGTAATAATGAAGTTTCTTCTCTGTACTGTAACAGAGCCTCCTTGGAAAGCTTCCATCTTGGTTCCTTGCATTTTGGTGCACCAAAATTATTTTTTTTAGCCAATACCATTGCATTCCGGTGCTCGTAGTTTTGGCTATACCTGCTTAAAAGCCTGATATACATATGCTGCTGGCTGAAAAAAAAGGCTCCTTGAGGTTGTTACAAATCACTGACAGTTTGACAGATTTTTGGGTGCCATGGCACTTCAGCATGTTTCCCTATTGCCCATCATGGTACACAACTATCGGATATTACCTAGAGTGAGTCTGCGCCCCATTAATGGACACACTCTTTTGACTTCTTGTATTGTGCATCGCTCGGTTTGTCCCAGGTACACAACAGTGTTGCCATGAAGAACAGCAACCAGCGCCCAAACCGAACATCACTCATTGCATGTGTGAGACATATCACTTCGCCTCAACCCCCCTCCCCCCCCCCCGCTCCGCCAGGTGTGTCATCATTTGTTCCACTGAGATGTTGCGCGAATGCTCCCTTTTGGCACATTATCTTGTGCTGAGATGAGTTGATGCACTTCGCCCTCGCCTCATCTGATATACTGCACCCTTGCTGTATATCACCCTGTGCTTCCCTGATGCTCATCACCCTGTGCTCTTTGTTGCACATGGTTATGCTCGATGGTTGGTCTAGGTACACTGATATTTGCATGCTTGTTGGTCGGTGTCCATGATTGCTGGTCAATTTGATGGGCTTTAAAAGATCAGTCTGCCTGCTCATTGCGGGAAACACGTTCACCTTTATTGTATTGTATTTTATTGTATTGTAATTGCATTTATATAGTGCTTACTACCCCTGATGAAGCGTCAACGTGCTTTTTCAGCGAGTAGCATGCTACTCTGGAACATATAAAGGATTAGTGTTGAGTTAGTATAGTGAAATATGAAAGTATTTTGAGTGATGGATAGGTTAGTCAGTTATTTGCACTCAGAAGAATAGCGGAGGGATAGAAGAGGGAAAAAGGTTTGCATTTACATAGCCCTTGTTACCCCTGATGGGGTGTTAAAGCACTTTTTTCAGCGAGTAGCACGTTACTCTGGAACCCATAAAGGATTAGTGGTGAATTAGTATAGTGAAATATGAAAGTAGTTTGAGTGGTGGATATTAGTCAGTTATTTGGATTGAGGAGGATAGTGGAGGGATAGAAGAGGGAAAAAAAGGAAAGCTTTTATATAGTGCTTGTTACCCCTAATGGGGTGTTGAAGCACTTTCTTGATGAGTAGCACGCTATTCTGGAACCCATAAGGATTAGTGATGAATTAGTATAGTGAAATATGTTGCGTGCCTGAATGTGCACGTACTATACAGGAGCTAAAGCTACTGGACTTCTCAATGCTTACATATGAAGTATTCACAAACAAGGGTCTTTCTTTGGTCATTAACAAGTGTTCAGCATCCTACAGGACAGCTAACAGCTGTTGCTAGATCCGGGATGTGTATCTTCCATCCTATAAAGCTCCTCTGATAGTATAGGTTTCCTTCTAGTTAGCACTAGTTCTGGATTTGTTAGCTGTTTTGTGGCCTTTGAGTGTTGACTATGACGTAATTACGTTGATGATGCGGTACAAAAGGGGGTGGTGATGGACGGAGCATCTGAATCAATCAAACACTCACACCCAGTCAAAAGATCTGGGTTTAATCCATCACCGTTCTTTAGCCCACTCTGCCACCCCAGTTCAGACATGGCTATATGCAAATCAGTTTGACCCTGTGCCTCATGGGAACAGTCCAGCCCGAACTGCCAAGCCATGTCTTCCCTGGACCGGAAACAAGCTTCCGGGGTAATTATGTGAATGAGGCATTTTAATCGAGTAGGAGGAGGGATGGCTTTGTCTTACAGGCTGTAATGACTTTCTTGCACAGTAAGTGTTCGCTATGGCAGGCCCTCACGACCTTGACTCACTGACTCACTTCCAAGTATTTGGGTGAATTCTTTAGCTCCTATGCTAAGCTCTGGTGCAATTATCCATTCTAGTTCTGCCATGTTGGTCTCTGATTAAATCTTTGGTACATGCAGTAGAGCTTTCATTGGTTTTGTCAGATGATGACCTTGTAACTAACACATACGTTCAAAACGTGAAATAATAGGTTGTTCCCTAACATTTAAGAGACTGTACTGTGTATCTACATTTGTGGACCCACACTATCTTTTGTAACCTTAGTCATTTTCTTAATGACACGCTAGCGCTCACTAGGGTGGCATTTCACTGTGTGAGCCCTGTGGCCACCGAGCACTATATTTGCTGTCATTTGGACTGTACTCTTACATTTTTTCAATGAAATATAATTTTGTCAAGCTTTTCTCTAGCATTTAATGCACTACATCATAGCCACGTCAGCATAAGCGCCAGCAATCAGGATTCAATCTTGGAAAAGTTTTACACCTACCACATTTTGTGAATGCACATTCAACGGCCCACATTCTTACCTATGCCTCCTTATGGTGTGAACAAAAAACGACCTATTCTATAGAACAGCCATGCTTTGTAAACTTCGTGAGAATGAAGCCAGACAGACTTTCCTCCTTCCTTTGCAGGTTGAAAAAAAGTGCCTTTCAGTTTGATGGTAAGGTTGCCAGGTGATCTAGATGCTGGTTGCAGACATTTGTGAGTTATCAGTAGGTCGTGCCCTCAAATTACTGTAGGACAATACCTTTCATCACTGGATAATAGCCACACCTAGGACCAACAAAGATGATATTATGTCCTGTTTGACAATATTACTGATATATGGCAGTACCTCATGTTAACAATGCATTATTGAGCAATTCACGTTGTTGCATGAACAATTCAAATAACCATTTTCTGCTAACAGCTTGGGATGTAATTCTGTTCACCCCAAGTGTTGTGTTTAATTTCCACCCCATTTCTTATTTAATGTAAGAAAACAGGGATGCCTTTTCTGATGCCCTCCCACTATTTCCCCCCATTTGGACTACTAGATGCTAATTTTTGACTCTGACAGTACACTGGAGGCTGCTAACCAGGTGATAGTGCTCATTCGCTAAAATTGTCTGTGTTAAATGGAAATCTCTATTGGCAAGGACTTTACACCGTTATAAGTCTCCATGATAAGGAACAACTGGTACCCAGGGCATAGGTGCGAACAGGGTCCCCAGGACTGCAGCATGGTTTTGTTCCACCCTGGGTGACCCAAGAAAACTAGTGACAACAGGTCTCCTATTACAGACTGTAGGAACAGTGCAAACTGCTCAAATTCGACTGTACCCTCACCATGCGTGACATAGTCAAATGCACTACCTCTAATATATGCAGGGTGCAGTATATTAAAAGTGAGGACATATAAGTGCAAGCCTATATATCCCTATAGTGGGGTTCCCCATTGGAAACTACTAGGAGTATTTGCGGGCCATAAGATAACCATGGGCTGCCAACCAGGCATTCTCAAGGTTGGGAGCTCCATTATGGTACCACTAAAATATGTCATGTTTGGTATCAAACTATGTGCTTTCTCACCTCTGACATGACCCTAATGACCTGGGTGATGTAGTATGCACCCAGTTGTCACCTTAGAGGTGAACCTTGAAACCTGCATGGATGGTCATCCATGCCAGAACTGTGACGTTGACGAAGAAACTTTCAAGGTTCACAATTTTTGAACCAGTACTTAACTGTGGGAGAAGGAACTGATACGACTTCCTCACCCGAATCTATGGTGCCGGAGTGCGACACTTATAACTAAGGGATCCTTGCAACCCACATTGAGAGGTGTTGCCAAGGTCCACGGATACTTCGAGGCGAAAAGAAGAATCGGAAAAAGTACTACTGAAAAAATAAGGAGACTAGGAGTAGGCCTATCAAACCGCCTGGGCGACTGTGGCGCTGACCGAGGAACACTTACACGCTACGGACAACTGCCGACGGCACCGTCTCTTTCTCTCTCTCTCTGTTTTCGCAACTTTTGGAGGATCCAAATACTCGTTACCGGGTGTTTCTTGCGTCTTGCCCTGAAGAAAGTCCCTGGTAGGGAGTGAAACACGTTGGCTGATTGTTTTGCTAATTGCACTTTGACTGCTCTTAAAAGAATGAACAATATTAAATAAAGAACTTTTTCATATACTAAATTCTACATCTCTCTTGGAATTTTTATCTGTGCGCCCCCACATAAGCTAACAAATTACCTGTGATCTGGAAAACACAGCGACACCAATTAGCAGCTGACGTCGAGGGTTTAGTCTGCCCTGTTCCCATGTTGCACTGGGCCAGGGACAGACTGATTTGCATATAGCCAGGTTCTGAGCTGGGATGGTGCAGTGAGATAAATAACGGTGATGGATCAAGCCCTGATCTTTGGACTGGGTAAGAGTGGTCTGCTTAATTCAGACACTCTGTTCATCACCACCCCCTTTTCTGAATCGTTTTTGGCCACTATAGGTGTGGCAGGGTATACTCAGACATGAGTCCCTTTCTCACTGCACCATCAGGATTCAAGCAAGCCGGGCCGAAGACGGCTGAAATGCCAGAAACCGGTCCCCGGTAGCTTGTCTCCTTTCTGGTGAAGAATTGGCTTGGTAGTTTAGTCTGCCCTGTTCCCATGATGCACTGGGCCAGGGACAGACTGATTTGCATATAGCCAGGTTCTGAGCTGGGATGGTGCAGTGAGATAAATAACAGTGATGGATCAAGCCCTGATCTTTGGACTGGGTAAGAGTGGTCTGCTTAATTCAGACACTCTGTTCATCACCACCCCCTTTTCTGAATCGTTTTTGGCCACTATAGGTGTGGCAGGGTATACTCAGACATGAGTCCCTTTCTCACTGCACCATCAGGATTCAAGCAAGCCGGGCCGAAGACGGCTGAAATGCCAGAAACCGGTCCCCGGTAGCTTGTCTCCTTTCTGGTGAAGAATTGGCTTGGTAGTTTAGTCTGCCCTGTTCCCATGATGCACTGGGCCAGGGACAGACTGATTTGCATATAGCCAGGTTCTGAGCTGGGATGGTGCAGTGAGATAAATAACGGTGATGGATCAAGCCCTGATCTTTGGACTGGGTAAGAGTGGTCTGCTTAATTCAGACACTCTGTTCATCACCACCCCCTTTTCTGAATCGTTTTTGGCCACTATAGGTGTGCAGGGTATACTCAGACATGAGTCCCTTTCTCACTGCACCATCAGGATTCAAGCAAGCCGGGCCGAAGACGGCTGAAATGCCAGAAACCGGTCCCCGGTAGCTTGTCTCCTTTCTGGTGAAGAATTGGCTTGGTAGTTTAGTCTGCCCTGTTCCCATGATGCACTGGGCCAGGGACAGACTGATTTGCATATAGCCAGGTTCTGAGCTGGGATGGTGCAGTGAGATAAATAACGGTGATGGATCAAGCCCTGATCTTTGGACTGGGTAAGAGTGGTCTCCTTAATTCAGACACTCTGTTCATCACCACCCCCTTTTCTGAATAGTTTTTGGCCACTATAGGTGTGGCAAGGTATACTCAGACATGAGTCCCTTTCTCACTGCACCATCAGGATTCAAGCAAGCCGGGCCGAAGACGGCTGAAATGCCAGAAACCGGTCCCCGGTAGCTTGTCTCCTTTCTGGTGAAGAATTGGCTTGGTAGTTTAGTCTGCCCTGTTCCCATGATGCACTGGGCCAGGGACAGACTGAATTGCATATAGCCAGGTTCTGAGCTGGGATGGTGCAGTGAGATAAATAACGGTGATGGATCAAGCCCTGATCTTTGGACTGGGTAAGAGTGGTCTGCTTAATTCAGACACTCTGTTCATCACCACCCCCTTTTCTGAATCGTTTTTGGCCACTATAGGTGTGGCAGGGTATACTCAGACATGAGTCCCTTTCTCACTGCACCATCAGGATTCAAGCAAGCCGGGCCGAAGACGGCTGAAATGCCAGAAACCGGTCCCCGGTAGCTTGTCTCCTTTCTGGTGAAGAATTGGCTTGGTAGTTTAGTCTGCCCTGTTCCCATGATGCACTGGGCCAGGGACAGACTGATTTGCATATAGCCAGGTTCTGAGCTGGGATGGTGCAGTGAGATAAATAAAGGTGATGGATCAAGCCCTGATCTTTGGACTGGGTAAGAGTGGTCTGCTTAATTCAGACACTCTGTTCATCACCACCCCCTTTTCTGAATCGACGTCGAGGGTGGCTGCACATAAACTTATAAATATTTGGAACTGGGTTCAAGGTGCGGCATTGTAGGGTCCGTTGTTAAATTTTTTGTGCACATTAGGATAAAAAACACTGTTTTTATAAATTGGTGTGGATTTCTCTTAAGTCTTGTTAATTACTTATCATCAATGTTGGTACTCCAAAATGCTTAACACGTGCTCCTCCAGTAAAGCCTAACTGCTATTTGCCACTCTACCAGGACTGAGGCAAGGATTTATTAGTGTGAATCCAGGACAATCTTTGGGGTATTGTGATAATATTACATGGTATCGCTACCCAGACATACCACATAATATTCAATTATCCTACATACAATATTCCTTTAATTTTGTAGCTCAAGTTTATGGCCTGGTTTCAGACACAATCAATCAATCCAGCATTTGTAAAGCGCACTGTTCACCCGTGAGGGTCTCACGGTGCTGTCGGGTGCTGCTACTGCTTGAACAACCAGGTTTCGAGGAGTCTCGTGAAGGTCAGTAGGTCCTGGATCTGCGTACGTTTGATGGGGAGGGTGTTCCAGGTCTTGGTGGTGAGGTGGGAGAATGATCTGCCGCTGGCGGTCAGTTTTTGGATGCGTGGGACGGTGGCGGGGGCGAGGTCGGCGGAGCGGAGCTGGTGGTTCGGGGAGTAGAAGGTGAGTCGTGTGTTGAGGTATGCTGGTCCGGTGTTGTGGAGAGCCTTGTGAGCATGGGTGAGGAGCTTGATGGTGATCCTGTTGTTGACGATAAGCCAGTGCAGGTCTCTCAGGTGTTATGTGATGTGGCTGTGGCGAGGGATGGTGAGGATGAGGCATGCAGAGGCGTTCTATATATGTTGGAGTCGCTTCTGGTGTTTGGCCGTGCCATCACACTCTCTAAACACCAGGCAGGTATGATTGAAGGCTTCTGATGAGAAATAACTCAGTCACACTGTTATTTGCTGAGATCTGTAATGGAGAATTAGAAACAAGAGGACTTGCTTTTTTACTTCTTTGCCCTGGCTGTTGTGAAATAAACATGTGAAGCAAATAATGTTTGAAGACACAAATGCATGTGCCAGTCCTTCATCATGAGACGAGGAAATGCTCAAGGTGAAAATCCACTTTAAAAACATCTTGGAAGTGGGAACCAATTCTAAGGCATATGTTTGTATAAAACTGGATGAGGCATGATTGTGTAACATGTGTCAGAGGAAGTGGGCACTTTAAAATGTTATTGACTGTTTGAAAACAAAGATGAGGAAAGGAGGGGCAGGTGAAGTACTGACTGCCAGCATTTCTGATGGCTCATGCGGTGTACCTCAATTGTAATGTTAATCCCCTCAGCTAAATTAGCCAGGTGTCATGTATCAAAAACAACCAGTTACTCTGCTACAATGGCCTTGTTCGACTGCTCAAACCCTCAAATCCAAGTAACCTGTCTGGCTTAAATTATATATTATTTTACTTAGGGGGGGCTCCATATTTAAGTTTATTTGCACAAAACAAGATCTGAAAAAGCACAATATTAATTTCAAACAGGCAGGTTAGTCTCTGAAAAAAAAAACATAGTGTGAGAAATTGGGGGTTTGGTTGCAAAGGTATGCACCCTGTCCAAGCAGAAGCCACAATCCTAGACGGGGTAATCTAACTGCACACTGAAAGATAAACTGTGCTCACCCGCTGGGAAATTGGCACAGAGTAGTCAGGCGTATTTAAAGAGGTAATGTGTAAAGTATTTGTGCAAAATACAATAACACAATGAATACACCACAAAAGACTTCAAACAGAATATAAAGATAGATTATATTATAAACAAAACAAGACTAATACGATAAAATCCAAAGTATAAAAGTAGAGATATTAAATTTTAAAAGAATAAATGCCGTACATTTTTAGGGAATAAATAGCGCTAAAAGGTTACTTTCAGTCACACTGGACCTCGGACCTACCTTCTGGAAATGCCGGCCGGCTACAGGACCCATGCAGGTGCCGGTGAACAAAGTACTTTCCTGTTCACAATCAAAGAAATGCATCAATATTCTCCATGCAGTAAAGGCGATGTGTCAGTTCCAAAAACGGATTCTGGATTCAAGAGGTGTTGAGCAATTTGGCGTAGTCTGCTATGCAGTCCTGGCGATTAGCCATTCTCACCAAGCTGTAACAGCGGCAATACACTGTCCGATGCCTCTATCTCTAGAGGCAAAGTGTTGGTTCTAATGTGATTGCCGATTTTACCCCTGCAACTGGATCAATGCACCATTTCTGTTAGACACAGACAGGAAATGCTTTGAAATCTGTATTGCAAGTATCTGGGCCACTTCAAGTGAGCCAGGCACAGGAGCAGGGGTAGAGACTTTGATATCCCAGAGTCTTAAGCAACAGGATGGAAGCCAACAAGCCCTTGGAGATCACTTGTAGAGAAGGCAGGGTCCAGCACTCCTTCAGGAGACTAAAAGACCATCAGGCAGCAGGGCAACACAAGAGAAATAGAAGGCCTTCCAAGTCTGCAGTCTAAAGATGAATTCTTGAAGCTGCAGAACAGTCCTTCTGACAGAAGTTAAATTCAAAATCCCAAACTGTCTGATTTTATGGGGTTAGAGACCCAGCATTTATACTGCCTTTGATATGGGGGGTTACTTTAAAGCAGCTCTCTAAAGTGTACAGGTTCCGCTTTCAGCCCAATCCTGTCTGCCAGGCTATCTATGGGGTGGGGGGGTAAATCAGACCTTTATGTGGGGAAACAACAGTACCTATGCAAGTGAAATGTTAGCCCTTCCCTTCCATCCTGTCCAGGCAAGGCCATCAGAATGCAGATGTATGTAGAGAGGTACTCAGACACACCTAGCCTTCCTGTGCTGTGGCTTTTTAGAGGGGATGCACATAGTGTAGCTTTCACCCACCCCAGACGTGTATTGAAGACAGGCTGTCAGGAACACACAGAGCAGTAAGTGCTGAAAAATGTCCACTTTTTAATAGTGACATTTCTAAAACTGTAATGTTAAATCCAATTGCACCAGTAAGGAGGATTTCTCATTACTGTTCCAAACCTCTTAAACATGATAGTGGAACCACTGTCTGATCAGGAATTAGAGGTGAAAATTATATTTAAGGAATTCCCAATACGAACCTATGAGAGGAGTGGGCCACACAGTAGTGAAGAGCAAAATAGTCTGTTTGTCACTATCAGGACAAGCAAAACATAAAAGTATATGTCCTATCTTTTACTTACATAGGACCCTGCCCTTGGGGCAACCTACGACCTACCTTATTTAATTTACAGGCCACGGGTATATGGTATACCACCTTACAAAGGACTTACAAGTACATTAAGTATGTCAATCATATGTATGCCAATTACACATGTCTAAGGAATAAGAACATGCACTTTAGGATGGATTAGGAGTGGTAAAGTGCTCAGAGACCAAAGACCAACAAAAATGTTCCGCAAAACGTGAAGGCAAAAAGATTAGGGGAAGACCACCCTAGGGCTGGAAGGTCTAACAACCATCTTCCAGAATGTAATTCTGTTTTTAGCAATTAGAGTGGATGTCTGAAGGTGCAGCATCATTGTGCTCTTATATTTTCTTGATTTTTGGAAGTGAGTGCTCCAAAGTGTATCAAGCAAGAATTTTTAAGATTGTCTGGTAACCCTGAAGAAGCTGCAACATGCTGTTAAACGTGCTAGCTCCTCCTTAGATTTATTTTTTTCTATTAAGTAATGTTGGCCCAGTTGAACATCTATTTTGCATCTCCCTTGTCTACATACAAGCTTCATCCTTAAGAGTGGATTTTCAACCTTATCTGATACTTAAACCTATTAAACAACAAAGTGGACTGTAAGGACAGTTATACAGAACATCTGAAATATGAATCGTTATTGGAGGTTACATTTTCATACAAGGACTGGAAGTTAAATCTTCATGAAAGAAATAGATATATATATGTTATGCTCAAAAATGTTTTTAACGTGTTGCCTTGTTTTAATAGGAATACAATATTTTTTGTAAATAACATTTGATATTAGGGAACAATGATTTTCATGTTAGATTTGCTCTCTCTAATTAGTGTATTATGGACAGTGAGCCATGTTAATGTTGTGGCTGTTCGAATTGAGACGATTCCCCTCACAATCCATTGGGAGTCACCTGCCATCTGCATTTAGATGATGCACCATCTAAGAAACTCAGTAACACTGCCGCGTCATAACCGTTAAATGTAACAGCCATCTTCACTGCAGGGGACGTCCAGTTAATGATGATACGTAGAGCTGGCCAAGCTGCTGCTGGTCCGTGCGGCCATAAAACACTGTTTTTAATGAGGCGGTGACATCAATGCGACAGCAATGTTTAATGTTAAACACACGCTGTTCCTTTTAAGGAAGTCGGAGGAAAATACATATGTCAGTCCAATTCAATTGCAGCACTAGGACAATTTACAGGCCATGTTGGGGTTTTCACCTTTCTTAGAAAAAAAAATATCGATCATTTTTTCACTTTCTGCTATTCGGGAACCTGGAGAGAAGGCAGAGGAAAAATAATTCTTGCAAAAATGTCAGAAATGTTTTGTTACATACTTTTATCTTTCTGTTTGCTTTAATAATCACACTGAAACGATTTAGAAAACCCTCAAATACTTTTTACTTAATATTTTTATTTGATTTATTTGTCTTTGCTGTTTCAAGGTTTGTTTCAGAATGGAGAAAACACACCTATTTTACTACTTTTCCCAATATTTCTAACGACCTGAACTTATACATAGAGGCAAGGCATGTGATTACTTGAGCTGTGGCAGTTAGCTAAAGCTTTCTCTGACCACTTTAACCCCTCCCCTGCTGATGACGGAACCGCTCCGTCATCAGCTACGGTTTGGCTGTGCTGATGACGGAGCAGTTCCGTCATGGCCCGGCCGCCGCGCCTGCGCGGCGCTGATTTCGCGCCTGCGCAGCAGTTTTAATGAGCGGGGCGGGTCATGACGGAACCGCTCCGTCACCAGCACAGCTCAACCGCGGCTGGTGACGGAGCGGTTCTGTCACCAGCATGCGGCCGCCGAGCGCCCGCCCCGCCCACTTATCGCTGCGGCGGAATAGCCGCCGCAGCGAAAGGGTTAATTCACCCAACTATATACTAAACATAACAATATGACTGTACACAATGTAAACCAGACCTCTTGACCCCACCTGAACTATACATCTGTGTAAGTAGGTCCCTCAGAGTTTAACAATGTGAAGGCTCTTCTTGTGGTGTTTGCCACTGACGTCACAAGGTAAAGTCCCATCATATAATGTATACTTGAGAGTTCACTGTGTAAAATCCCTATCTGTTGCACTTATTTCAAGTTTATATATTGAGAACCAGTACCTACTGTATTTGTCATGAATCTGTATCAACAATGTTTGTTTTAGTTGTGAGCAATGGAAGTGCTTCCTAGAAGGACTAACACAACTACTGCGGAATCAAAGCCATGAAGAAGATGATGAAGTAAGAGGTGAAATTAAATCCCTGCGGTGCCCTTACTATTGGACCCAAATTGAGCACAGAGTCCACCCCTTTATTTACATGAAACTGTTCAAAATGGATGTACAGGATAGTGAAGCACAGCAGTTCTACGTTGACTCAGAAAGGTGATATGAGATACAAACACAGTACTCTCCAAATCACGATAGCACTTGATAAATCGATCTCTCACGCGTGATTTCCCTTTTAAAAAGAAAAATGCACTTCATTCTCACAGAGCTAAATACTATGCAGATAATTACAAATATACCCAATAAAAACCTATCGGTCCTAGCATCTAATGACCTTGAGATGTTTGTACGAAGGTCTCACACTCTTAGAGTGTTTATCATAGATATCACAATGGAAAACCAGTTTCCATGGCATTTGTTAAATGTGTAGACCCTTCCTGTTGCAGAGTTTACAATTTAAAATCTCTCCCTGCTGCATTTGTCATGGGGTGACACCATGTATAGCCCCTTTCTAGTGTATTAAATATACACCAATTATGAGCATCAGAACTATTTCATAAGTGGGATAATACAATTGCTTCTCAATTAAATGCCTGCAACAAAGCCACAACTCTGCCCCAGCTTATATTCAGACCAAAATTTGGCACCAATCACACCCTTTTAGCACTTAACTCTCAGAATAGTGAGTCGCAGTCGCAAGCTTTTTTAACGAGATGGCATGGTTTAGAAATTCAGATCTCTGTAAGCAAAAACAACACTTATTAAACCTATGCCCAGGGCTTTCACCTTCAAATAAAATATTACTTTTCTTCACGTCCAACTAAATACTAAAATTAGATTCTTACTGTACTCAATGGAAATAAGACCTCTCTAGCCGCATGTAAACTAGAAATTTGTGTAAGACGTTCTCTCAGTGTTCATTTTTAGTGAAGACCTTTACTAGGGCATTTGCAATGGATTTCACAATGTTAAACTCCTTCTGTTGCAGCAACAACCAGGTAAATTAAGTTTCTGATTTGCAATAATTTTCTGATTAATCCCAGCTTGCTCAGGCCAAGGGACCTTAGCCACTGTTGAAAGGGGAGAGACTCTAATCATCAATCAATGTGATCACTTATTAGAAATAATCAATATTAGGTGTGAGTCGATGCAAAGAGTGAATATAGTTTTAAAGGGTTTTATTAAAGCAAATCAGTAAGTTCTTGATTTGGCAAATTATGGATCATTTATATCAAATAAAATCAGTAACAATTATTTGAAGCATAAACTAATTTCAAGCATGTTCCATAAAACAAAGATTCACTATTCTAAAATAAATTAGCAAAGAGACTATCTGATAGAGATATCAAGCTGCACATTTCTTACCTTTGAATTCTCTCCAGGTGCCAGACTGGATACAGATTTAGTTTTTACAGCTGTTCTTCTGCCCATATGAAGAGGGCATCGAGCGACTCCGTATAGATGTCATCCACCGGATGTGACATTAGCAGAGTCCATAGAAGCCCTCCTCTGACATTCTGATGTCAGTTTCTTCTTTTCCCCTCTTCCAATGTGGATCTGGAGAGCGGTTCCTCAACCCATTTTTTGGCCTACCTTGACATTTTTGTCAACTGAACAGTGTGCCTTTTTCTCGCGTCCTCAGGGTTTAAACTTTGTGGGTCCTGTGGACGGCAGATGTCGGCCAATGACTATCATCCTCAAATGGTAAGTTGAGACACAGGCGACTGACTTCACCACATAAGCTCCACTCTCTGATGCCCCCTCACAACCTCCGGTTGAGGAGTCTGGGTAATAGTCTATCCCAATCCTCCCTCCCTTCTCTGGGGCTGGGTGACTCTGGACCAGATGCAGGAGTACTATGCCACCCTAGATGCCATCTTTGGGTCTCCATTTCCCTGTGGTGCACTTTTCAGCCCCAAGGAGGTCAGAGGAGTCTTGATGGAATCCACGCCAGGGGGACCACCCTCCTCTTCAGTTAGGCCCTCTGTAGTCGGATCTGTGTTGGCTCTGGTGCACAGCCCTTTGGGGTTCCCACCTGCGATGCCAGTGTTTGATCAGCCTACTCCAATGACGGCGGAGCCTATCAACACCATGCCATCTCTCCTCTCCAACACTCATGCATTGGGGGTAGTGCACAAGGTGAAGTTTGCCTCCGACACCTTTGCTTCTCCTTCCTTGGAGTCCCTTACTATTTTTCCACCAGGGAAAAATGTTATTGGAAGTTAGTTGGCTAACTGAGCTGGGTGAGGCTAGTGTCCTTCACTCCTCTCCATCCTCAGGCCTCCTTTCTCCTCTTGACCTCGCTACCGAGGTAAGCTCCTCCTTTACTGAGCTTCTAAGGAAGGTATCTGTGATTCTGAAGCATTAGCTCCCTTCTGTGGAGGTAGCCACTGACCCATCCTCTGTGGAATAGTCTATAGCACATAGACACCGTCCTACCCCGGGAACCCCGACTTCCTTCTCCGGCAGCATACTCTGCACAGTACAGGTTGGTACAGCCTCCCCTGATCTCAGTGCTCTTCCTAGCTTCTCTCTAGACAGGGAGTCCAGGAATATCAATACTTATGGTAGGCGTATTTTCCAACCAGAAGTTCAGACTTCTGGTTGGTTAATAATGCTTGTGTACTGAGATGATTTTCACATGCGTTATGTGATTCCGTCATGTGCCTGATTGCCTCAATTCTGGTTGAAACCCGAAACGATCTCACCTAGATACTCCTGATGGGCAACAAGCAGCTAAATTAATGATACGATGTAGAATGGATACCACAGGCTCTGTAGGGTGAGCCATGGCTCTTTCTGTGACGCTCCGCCTTCGCGCCTGGCTACCCTACTCTGGTTTTCAAGAGGCTGTTTAAGCCACCTTGGTAGACATGCCATTTAATGTTTAAGTCTGTTTGGCGCTCAGGCCAAATCCACATTGCAGCATTTTTGGTACAGTCGGGTGGAACGGAATCTTAACTCTATTTTCTATAACGTCTGCCTCCCTAGTTCCTTCCATACGAGGCTTGCGAGGAGGATGTTCCACTTTGGTTTCTTTCACATTTGAGCAATTCTATGGCAAAGCCCATTGGCTTTTTCTTTCAAATTGCCTTTTACAACTACTGGTGGCACCCGGTGAGGTGTTCTGCCTTCTGCATGTATTTTTAATATTATCTTCTTAAACTGTTGATGACCGGTTATGGTTCTAAATATTTAGGACGTATATTACTTTGTGGCCCAATTTGGACTTCAGTGCCTGTTGCTACATGGTGTTCTTTTCTGAAGATGTTTTTTCTACCCAAGTTCTAATTCTATCAAGGTATTTTGCTTGTATTGTGAACATGAACTGTTGCCTTGTGTTCTCTGTTCTAGGGGAACCATCTTCTGTATGCCTTATAGGCATACCTAGATGTATTTCTGGCACTTTAGTATCCTTTATAGGAGACTTCAGCGTATGTGCCTATGGAATCATGGGGCAGCAGGTTTTCACCTTGCACCAGCATCCCCGTGGGGCATTCCTTAAACTCTATCTGGCGTCCTTCTTTCCCTAGCAGAAGCAGTGGGACAGGTGGCATAGTCTGAGGTCTAGGGTATATTGTCTGCTCCTGATTTCGGCTGTGTTCCCACTTAGGTTCTTTATTAGTGCGTCAGAATTTCTTTTTGTGCTGCTCTCACTATGCATTGCCAGGAAGGACTCCTGTCACTGATCTTTCAGGATTCCTTGTTGCAATATCTTATCAGTATTTTGGCTATGGGTGGACCTGTGCCACCGTCCTTGCTGTCTTTACTCTGCTTTATCCATGAGAGAAGCTGTTATTACTTTTTGCTTGGGGAAATAGCTTGTACTTATGTTTCCACAGGCAACACTTCTGTGACGGTTCAGACGGCAACCACAGCATTTAGTTACCAAACTGGTTGTTCATCAGATGTTGCAATCTAACCCCTTTCTTCGGTGTTCGTGGCTGTTTTTCATCTTTAGATCCTTCTAGATCATGTATTCCTTGAACATTATGATTTTACCTCTCCCTTGGGATTGGTTCGCAAGGAGGCCTGGTGCTCCTTTAGGACTCTTTTTCTGAGAGTTTTGCTCACATCCTAACAGGACATGATAAGGTTTTGAACCCTTAGTGGTTAGCTATACCACTTCTCCCTTATTTTGTGGATTCCTTCTGCTTGAAGGACTTTATCTCTGTTCCTTCTTCTCCTTTGGAAGATGTGGGGTCTTTTTTCCTCTATGGCCGTGGTATATGAAAGTATTATTTTGCTATGCTTAGATCCTGTCTCCTGTAGATACATTCTTTCCTGGCCTCAATCCTTGTCATGCTTTTATGCACTGCAACTCCATCTGTTACCTCAGTTTTTTCATGATGGTAATGTGTTTTTAGACTCACACTATTGTGGGGGGCTTTGTCCATACATGACTATGTACGGTATCTTTTATCCAATATTTCAGCCAGGTCCTGCTCTGTCAAATATCTCTTTCTATTGGATTTTCATCTGGTTATCTTTCTAGGCCTTCCATGTGTTGGCCTTTGTTTTGACTAGTTCTTCTCATATCCCCAGGTGGTTGCCTTTATTTCTCTATTCTAACTGGGTTTTTTGATTGTCTATTACTAGCCTGATTGCAGTCATATCAGTCAGTAGTCTTGTTTTCATGTTTCAATTGCCATTATTTTCCTGAAGTGTGTGAAGTCCTCCACTCTATCATCTTATAAGGTACCCTGTTGCTGGGTATTCAGCTCAGTACTAATACATATGTGTATAACTCCAACATGTCATCGCTTCGGTCTATGGTGATGTATGTGTGTAATATATATATATATATCTTTCTATATGTATATCTTTATGTATATGGGTATGTGTATATATGTATGGGGCAAGATACAAATCTGTGCAACTGCTGTTACGTATGTAATATGTGAAATACGAATGGCTTGAGGGACTCTTGCAATGTTAAATTGACTAGGCAATAATTGCCAAAACGTAAATATTAGTTAAGATGGCCGACACCTCTTATTTGAATCACGTGGTGTTTACATAGTCACCTTTTCACTTTTCATGTGTGTATTTAAAATAAATGTGTATGTGGAAAACTTTATTGCCGTGAACAAGGCGTAAAGCTGAAACGCGTCTGGGGATTGTCAGTGGTGGAGAAAGGGTGCTGGGCGTCCCACCAACGCTCATGAATTCCGCTGTGTAACACTTACAGGGGGTACCAGGAGGGATTATTGGCCCCCAAACTCCCTAAGGACTAAATTGGACTTCAACCCCACCCGGTAGTCTGCCACGAGGCACATTTGCAGAGTGGCAGAGAAAGTGGGCCATGGCCCCGAAGACATCTTAGCAATCCCACTGTGTGGACTTACTGGAGGTAACAAGAGGGGTAGATGGCCCCTTTGGGGCCAACTTCCCAAACTATTAGTCAGTCAGTTCAGCCAGTCCCACACAGCAGCATTGGTACTCGTACCAGGCCACGCCCACTTTGCCCACCACTCTAGAAACGCGCTCCCTGGCAAGCTCTAGGGGTCCAATAAGGGCCAACACGCCTACCTTTTGCCTCCAGTAAGCCCCACACAGTGGGATTGGTTAGTGGTAGACAAAGGCCATGCCCCCTTTTTCCTCCACTCAGCAAACGCACCCCCTGGCACATTGTGAGTTGGGGGATTAAGTCCCCTTGAATCCTGAGGGTCCCTGGGATCCAACTAGCCCACCAGGTACCTCCAGTAAGCTCCACATAGCTGAGTTGCAGAGAGATGTAAAAAGGGGCTAGGCCTGGACCACCTCTCTGCAACGCAGGCCCATGGTGCTTACTGGAGGTACCTGGTGGGCTAGTTGGCCCCAAGGGTCCCTCAGGATTGAAGAGGAATTAATTCCCCTACTTAAAATGCACCACAGGGCGTGTTTGCACACATGTCACCTCAGTCCTGCCCCCTCCCTTTACCACTGTGCAAAATCACCCTGTGGCGCATTTTAAGTTGGGAGATTAAGTCCCCTTGAATCCTGTGGGTCCCTGGGGTCCAACTAGCCCACCAGACACCTCCAGTAAGCGCCACTGAGCTGCATTGCAGAGAAGTGTAAACAGGGGCTTGGCCTGGACTACGTCTCTGCAACCCAGCGCAGTGGCGCTTACTGGAGGTACCTTGTGGGCTAGTTGGTACCCAGGGACCCTCAGGATTGAAGAGTAATTAATTCCCCAACTTAAAACGCGCCACAGGACGTGTTTGCACACATGTCTCCACAGGCCCATCCCCTTCCTTCACCACTGTGCAAACACACCCCGTGGCACATTTTAAGTTGGGGGAATGAGTCCCCTTGAATCCTGAGGGTCCCTGGGGTCCAACTAGCCCACCAGGTTCCTCCAGTAAGCGCCACAGAGCTGCATTGCAGAGAGGTGTAAATAGGGGCATGGCCTGAACCACCCCACTGCACCGCAGCGCAGTGGCGCTTACTGGAGGTACCTGGTGGAATAGTTGCCCCCCTGGAACCCTCAGGATTATAGAGGAATTAATTCTCCAACTTAAAACGCACCACAAGGCATGTTTGCACACATGTCACCTCAGGCCCCGCCCGCTCCCTTCACCACTGAGAAAACGCACCCCGTGGCGCATTGTAGGTTGGGGGATTAAGTCCACTTGAATCCTGAGGGTCCCTGAGGTCCAACTAGCCCACTAGGTACCTCCAGTAAGAGTCACAGAGCTGCATTGCAGAGAGGTGTAAAAAGGGGCATTGCCTGGATCACCAATCTGTAACTCAGGCCTGTGGCACTTACTGGAGGCACCTGGTGGGCTAGTTGGCCCCCAGGGGCCCTCAGGATAGAAGGGGAATAAATTCCCTAACTAAAAACATGCCACAAAGCGTGTTTGCACACATGTCCCCTGAGGCCCTGCCCCCTCCCTTCACAAGTCCCTTTGAATCCTGAGGGTCCCTGGGTTCCAACTAGCCCACCAGGTACCTCCAGTAAGCACCACAGAGCTGCGTTGCAGAGAGGTGTAAAAAGCGGCGTGGCCTGGATCACCTCGCTGCAACACAGCTATTACTGGAGGTTCCTTGTGGGCTAGTTCGTCCCCAGGGACCCCCAGTATTGAAAGGGAATTAATTCCCCAATTTAAAACACACTAAAGGGTGCGTTTGCAGAGTGTTGCTGGAAGGGGGTGGGGCCTTCGGCACGATCACGTCTTTAAAAAAAAAAGTTTTTTAGAAGGGGGCTGTGTGGCCCCTCTTCTTTTTCCTTTCCTTGAGCCCTGGTGAGCCCATCCATCAGGGCCTTATCTCTTTTTACAAAAATAAAGAAATATGAACAGGAAGGGGGCCGCATGCGCCCCCCTCCCATGGCCAATTTCGCCCCCGGGGACCCCCTCTCCCGGGGCATGGCCACATCTTTTTTGTTTTTTTATGGAGGGGGGCTGCGTGACCCCCTTCCTGAGGCCTCTATTGGCCCCCAGGACCCCATCCACTGGGGCCGGCCTTTATTATTTCTTTATTTTTTGGGGAGGGGGGCGCGTGGACCCCCTCCCAGGCCACTTCTAGCCCAGGTTATCCCTTCCCCTGGGGCAGGCCCTATCCATTGGGGACTGTGGGCGGAGCCCCAATGCCTCCATGGTCCCACCGGCTCCCCACGTCCTGGAGGATCTGGCATTGCTTTTCCACTTGGGGATCTGCTGACATGCAGCTCCACTTGTGGAAAAGCAATTCAGCTTTGCTTCATTGAAGTGAGAGCAGGTTTACCTGCTCTCGCTTCAATGAAGTCGAGCAGTTTGCAATGATAGGGCCGGAGCTGCGTGGCTCCCGCCCTGTCAATGCAAACAGCAGTGTACCGGGGGTTGGCACCCCCAGGACACTACAGAAGCTGGCCCTGGGGGGTGGCGGTCCCCAGGACCATCATGGGCTGCAGGAGGGGAGTGCGCAGCCCCCTCCCACCTAATGCACAGCCCTGGTGAGGTGGTGATACCCGGGGCTCGGGGTCTGTAATGGACCCCCGCATTTAAATACCCGAGTGTCCTGGGGAGATGGCCGTCCCGGGGCATGTGGGGGGGGGGGCTTGAGTCCCCCCACACAGGTTATTTTTTTTAAAAACAAGCCCTGGGAGTGGCGGTCCCGGGGGCTGCGGGGGGGCCTTGTGCCTCCGCACATATTTAAAAAAAATCCCCGGGGGTAGCGGTTCTCGGGGCTTGGGGGGCCGTGTGCCCCAACCCACATTAAAAAAACAAGCCCCATGGGTTGGCGGTCCTCGGGCTGCGGGGGGGGGGGTCGTGAGCCCCACACAAATATTTAAGGAAAGCCCCGGGGGTAGCAGTCCCCAGGGCTGCGGGGGCCCCCCTGGGCCCCCGCAATGAAAATATTGCATGCCCCCGGGTCTTGGCCCACCCCGGGGCTAAATAATAATGAAGTGCGGGAGCCCACGCTTTGTTTTTTTTTTCTGACCAAAATTCGCGCTGGGTGCGCGAATCTCAACAATTTAAAAAATATATGCTTTTTTGGGCCCTGGGGGTCCTTGTGGGACTTCCTGAGCAGTATTAGGGGGTCAGGGTGTTTCTACCCTGCCCCCTTTTCTTTTTTTCACCTTTGTTTCCCTGTTTTCTTGTGAATGTTCTACCGAGTCACAAGATAGTTGCCAACACTTCCTGGTTTGGAGTGTTGACAGTCAATTAGAATAAAGCTTGTGGTCAGGAGGGTCCGCTGATCCACTGCGCCTCTAAATATCAAAACTTTTATTTTTTGATTTTCTCAGCAACTACAGAACGGATTTACACCATTTAAAGAAAAGGGTGCTTTCTGAACCAAGCACTACCTTTTTGCCAAATTTGGTGTAATTTCGATCAGCAGTTCAAGCTTTAGCCGTGTCTAAAGTTTCCTATGGGAAATTCATTTTCCGACCTCTTTATTTTACTTTCTCAGGAACTACTAAACGGATTTACACAATTTAACAAAACTGGTTCTTTCTGAAACAAGGGCTCCTTTTTCCCAAATTTGGTGTAATTCCATTCAGCAGTTCGGGCTGTGACCTTGTCTAAAGTTTCCTATGGAAAATAACATGAAGAAAACACTTTTTGGGACCCCCCCTTTCTTCTCAGCCCCTGATTGGCGAATCACCTCCAAAGTTTCAGGATAGGAGCTGACCGGAGCGGGCCACAAGTTTTGAAAACTTCGTGAAGATTCATCAACCAGCGCCAAAGTTATTGGGAAAAGAATAAATGCACTTCCTATGGAAACTAGGTCCTAACTATACCTACCTACTGACAACTGCCAGTAGGTAATATATATATATATATATATATATATATATTTATTTATATATGTGTGTATTTATAGTTGCAAGTCATTTTGTGCTGAGCTTCTTCGAAGAGCGTACATATCTGCTTATGTCACTTAGCCTTTCTTTGAGCTCCAGTGGGACCTTAACTTGGTTGTTGAATATATGCAATTGATTATTTTTCCTCCTCAGTGGCTTCTACGTTAGATAGTCCCAGAGGGTTACCTTCTCTCTAGAAGTTTTATCTGTGAACAAGAGTGGTCTATACCACTGGATGTTGCTTCTAATGAAGCATTGGTTGGTGCTCTCTCCTTCCTGGATGTGTTCTGAGATGCCTATTTCCCTTTTATTTCTCATGGCAGGTTTAGCTCACACACTTAGTATTACGTTTGTACAGATTGTTCTCTTCCAACACTTCTTTAGTCATCTGCCAAGGGTAATGTTTCCCCATGCTTTTCAAAGTCAGATGGACTCTGCGCCCTATGGGCTTTACCACAGACCTTCTGATGGAGTATCTCCTTTTTTCTCACCTACATTCCTAGTACAGCCCAGTCACTCTATCTTAATACAGACCGGCTAGTCCTATTCAGGGATCTTTCATGGGATTAGTTCGCAGACCCTCCTCCGGGGATGGTATTGCTTGTGTATCTGATTCAAAGGTAAGGAATCTGTGTCTAGATGTCTCTATCAGATGAATAAGTTACTTACCTTTGGTAATGTCTTATCTGGTAGAGACAGAATCTAGCTGCAGATTCCATAATGACCCTCTCATTCTCCCTGTTCTGCGAACTGGTTTCTCCTTTGGTCTACAAGATCTCAATGCCCTCTCCTGACGCACAGAGGTACTGCTGTAAAAACAATAATTCCCAATCCAGTCTGGTACCAGGAGAAAATTCAAAGGCAAGGAATCTGCAGCTAGATCCTTTCTCTACCAGATAAGGCAATATTTGTTAGAGCTCATAAAGAACTCTGGGTTGAGAGCAAGCATAAAGCTTCAGTTAATCTATTCAAAGCTATAAGAGAAATCAAAGGACTGTCTCATAAAGAAAAGTTTGAGATACTCGATGGAGTCTCTATTAGGAATAGGGTCTGTGGTATTGGGAAATAGTCTCATTCAGCTCTGTGGACCAAAGTCCGCAGTGTCAGATCTGAACTAGTCTAGGAACATGCATTTATATGAACAACACATTTTGTTGAAATGTATAACATTTCATTCAGTCACTTTTGAGCTTATGCTGCGTCAAAACCTTGCACATGCTTGAAGCAGGTGTAAGGGTTGATACAGCTTTGTGAGCATAGGGCCCCAGTGCATTGCTGGAGTTGTGTTATAGTTGCAACCGAAGTCAAGCAATAATTAATCCAAAAATTACTTTGCAATTTAGTTTTGTTATTATTTTATAATAAGAATATGAAATATAATCTAAAAAATTAAATACTTATAAATATTTATATAAAAAATATAAGAAATTAGTATAAAAAGAAAGACATAAAAATGAATACATTTATAACTTATCATTTACAAAACCTTTGAAATTCACTGAAAAAAACATAGGTTTCACAAACGTTATAGTTAGGAATTAGCATTTAAAAAACCTTGCAAATTCATTGAAAAAACCATAGGTTTCACACATGTTATAGTTAGGAATTAGCATTTAAAAAACCATGCAAATTCATTGAAAAAACCCTAGTTTTTACACGTTATAGTTAGCTGAACATTTCTCTCATACAAAACTTTTGCAATTCCTCTGTTATAGTTAGCTCAGCTAACTATAACTTGCACACCCACAATGCACTGCTGATGACATCACATATAACATGACTCATGACATGGTCAGTGACATCACTCATGACATCACTGATGACATCTCAAATGACATCACTGATGACAACACTGATGATATCATCCTTGTGAAAGAATGGCAGACCTCTTTTTGGCATAAAATAACCTTTGATACACACCTTCAGAAATAGAAAGTAAAAATTGAAAACAAAATGGAGATACCAATACTACTTACTAACAACCTATTCAGTAATTCCGCCATCTACATACCCATGCACTCATTCACCAACAGTTCTATATAGTCATTTATACATGTACTCACTCATCATATGTACTCATATACTTATAAATACTGTTATACACCGACACTCATCCATACAGTTACTCACACACATACACACACATGCAAATAAACTATCAAACATCCATTTGTTTGCATATACAGCTATACACACTCCACTACACTTACTTTTACAGAAACGTACACATACTTACTCTCTCAAACAATCAGTGATAGAAACACATACTTATTTATACAGGAACTTTTTGAATCTGTTACTATCAGTCAGTCAAATAAACTTTATTCGATTTGTTAAAAATCATAAAATGCATAAAAAATTTATATACAGAAATAAAAACACATATTTCATAGATAGTTTATATACAATGTGGATGAAACAATTAATTGGGAGAGATAAATCCACTAGAAGGCACATTTCTTGTTTTTATTCTACATGCTGCCCTAGAAAACTAGCAACGCAAAATATAATTCGGGTACTACTCAGAGACTGTAAACAGGATAAGGTAGGCCTGACCTGAACAAAGCCGGCCTCTCTCAAGATTGGTACCAAAGCTTTTTGCTTATGTCCGAATAAAACCCGCAAAACATTATAAAATGCATGGTGTCCTGTGCAGAAAATTTATCACAGTTACAACATGGACCCCCTTCTGGTTTACACCATGATTGGTAGCTGCCTAAGTAAAAATGAATCAAGTCACTATCATATATCCTTACTTATATACATCGATACTCACACATGTTTAAAACATATGTTTACTCATAAAGACACTATTGAGGCAGTCATTCACACACTAGCACACCCATACACACATTCATCCACCCGTGCAGTCCTGCACACATGCTGTCTTCAAAACACATACAAAACAGTGAGTCAGTCATCCGTGCCCTAAGTAATACCCGCCACCAAACCATACAGACACTCATTCTGATACTCAAAAAAATAACTAATAACCCATATAGACACTCGTGTAGCTACTCTCCAACCCATGCAGCCACTTATACACAGTGAGACACTGATACAGATATTTACATATTTAAACATTACTCGCTAATACCTGTATTCACTAAGATGCACTTAATAAGTCAGTTATACAATGAAATTTACAAAGAAAACATCCATTTCGAGACTTATTTACCCATTTATTCTTCCATCGACCTTTAGATATACATATATAAAAATATTTATTTTTCAAAAAGACACACATTCAGTGGATGATGTCATCAGTGATTTCATTTGAGATGCCATCAGTGATGTCATGAGTGATGTCACTGACCATGTCATGAGTGATGTTATATGTGACATCATCAGCAGTGAATTGCGGCTGCGCACGTTATAGTTAGCTGAGCTAACTATAAAGGAAGACTGTCAAAGGTTTTGTATGAGAGAAATGTTCAGCTAACTATAACGTGTGAAAACTAGGGTTTTTTCAATGTATTTGCATGTTTTTTTAAATGCTAATTCCTAACTATAACGTGTGTGAAACCTATGGTTTTTTCCACCCACTCTGTGCCCGCTGTAAGCAAGGGAAAGGGTAGACCAGCGGGTGGTCTCATGGTTTGGATAAAAATAGAACTGGACTGGGTGGTCACATGCCATAATGTGGAGTGTAATGATATACTCCACCTTTCGGCAAGAGGACGGGAGGATGTCGTTAGGCTTGACCTTTTTAATGTCTATGCTAGAGGGACACCGGGTGACTCTTCCTCTTTGACCTTAACAGCTCTGGACTCGGCTTTAGCCAATTGTCCCTGTTCAGCTAAAATCCTTGTGGGGGGTGATTTTAATTGTACGTTTGAACCCCTCCTCGGAGATGACCCCTTAGGAATTGAAGAGGAGGATTCAAAATGGTCTATTCCAACTCTATCCCTGCCCCCTATTAGGAAATGGTCATCTAGGGCCATTCAAATTAATGCACTGACAAGGGACCACAAACTAAGAGCCCTTAATGGCAGGACTATATCCGATCAGACAGGGGCACTGACCTTTAATAGACTCTCAGGGCCGTCCCGAATCGATTACATCCTAATGGATGTTGGATTCTGGGCAGACCTTATTGATATGGAGGTCTTTCCAAGTCAGGATAGTGACCACAATCCCCTGTGTTGTAAGTTCAATTGGGGAGTTTTTAATGACAGGCGGGCGAATGACACCTTAAAAATAACTAAAGAGGTTATCCCATATAACAATAACCGTAGACTGAAATGGGATAAGGCTAACCTTAAGGAGGATGATATAGGAATCATTAAATCCCTGGTAGAGGGTTTGTCTTCTAATTTAGAGGTCTGGGTCGGTGAAAATCGGATTAACAGCCCCCAACACCCCTCCCTTGACTCTGCCTATAAAGCCACAATAGATCAAGTTGGCCAATTTTTTATCTCGAAAGGGAAAAGTAACAGGGGTCCCGTTATACCCTCTACTCTTTGTAAACCATGGTATACAGATCACTGTAAGAGCAAAAGGAAAAATCTGACAAAAGCTCTGCTTTCAGGGGACCCTTTACTGGTTAGAGCGGCCAGGAAGGATTATCTGAAAACATTATCATTGGCCAAACGGGAGTGGGAGGAACAGCATTGGCAGGATCTCTCCAAGGCTGTGAGCAGTAGGAACCCGAACCTTTTTTGGGATTTGATTAATAGAACAAGGCAGAGAAAATCGCAACCATTGGCTGCTCATATAACTAGCCAGCAATGGTTTACTCACTTTTCATCCCTATATGGAGACTTGGAGGAAACAACTAGTCCTGGGGTGAATAGTCTGGGTGAAGGGGACCACCTAGGGGATAATGCCCTTTTATTTTCGACCTCAGAAGTAGAGATGGCGATTAGACATCTAACCCCTAAGAAAGCAGCCGGGCAGGATGGGATTCCTGGAGATCTGTTGATGGCGGAGCCAGAGGCCTGGGCCAAACTAATTGCTATAATAATGAATCTGATCACGAGGGGACACCAGGTACCAGACTCCTGGAAAGGGGCCGAGGTAGTTACTGTGTTTAAGAAGGGGGTAAGAGATGACCCTGCGAACTACAGACCTATCAGTTTGATAGACATAATCCAGAAAGTGGTCGGCAGGGTCATCATCTCAAGAGTAGGCGATTGGATAGAGGAGGCTAGTATCCTCTCCCACTTACAAGCGGGTTTCAGAAGGAAGGTAGGCACGATGGACCAGGTCTTTCGTTTTTTTGCCATCTATTGGAAGGCGGTTACCATCAAGAAAGGCAGTTTGTATATGGCCTTCATAGATCTCAAGACAGCGTTCGACCTGGTCCCTCGTACAAAACTTTGGGAAATACTTGGAGAGATGGGTTTTCCCAGTGGTCTTCTGAACCTAATCGTAAAGCTGCACGAGGGGAATTATGCGAGGGTTAGATGGGGATCCCAGGGACAACTAACAGATAGGATCCCAGTGCGGAGAGGAGTACGTCAGGGCTGTGTCATGGCTCCGACCCTCTTCTCCCTATTCGTAAATGGAGTGGTGGACCATCTGAAGGGGGTGGAGACGGATGCCCCATCCCTGGCGGGGGAGAGAATCCCCACACTTCTCTTCGCTGATGACACCCTATTAATTTCCAAATCCCCGGTGGGCTTACAAAAACTCTTGAATCGGTTTAGCTCCTTCTGCACTATCCGAGGCTTAACCATCAATACATCGAAAACCAAATTGATGGCTTTCGCCCCCTCAAAAAGATTTAAAAATAATTTTGTGCTCAATAGTGCTCCCCTCGAGCTGGTTGAATCTTTTGACTATCTTGGTGTCCGGATAAACAGCCGCATGACCTGGAAGGATCATCTTTCCAAAATGTTACTCAGTCACCGAAGAGTATCCGGGGTGACGCTGAAGGAGCTCCGTGAATCAAGTAGTAAACCGGTCTCCCCAGCTATGGCCATCTATGAGGGACAGATTCTTCCTGCGGCACTTTATGGCTCCGAACTTTGGGGGTTTGAAGGGGTTTCAGATCTGATGACAGCGGAAAATAATTTCTTTAGGAAGGTGGTAGCTCTTCCCGCTTCCACCCCAATGATCCCACTAAGATTAGATCTGGGCAGAAGATCACTAAAGGACTTGGTGAGGCTACGCCCGTTGCTCTTCTGGTCCAGTTTAAGAAGAACTGAGGAGCTCGCAAAGTATGCAGAAGGGTTGGACGATCTACTTTTACTGGACACGGGTAAAAAAATAGGATGGCTAAACAAACTGAAAGAACTGGCTTTCAATTTGGGTCTAAGAGAGGCATGGGAGTCGCAATCACCGCCACCCAAAGATGTGATTAAAAAACTATACTGGGACTGGGTACAGAGTAACGCTACGAGGGTTACGAATGTGGGCTCACTTACTGATCAATTTTTGTCAATTAAATGTGTGAGAAAATTGGAACCCTTTCTCGATTTGATAACCAAACCGTTGGATCGAGCGTTGTACCTAAAACTGCGATATGGGACGCTCCCGGTGCATGACTTTACGGTGAGGTGGTCGAATTCAGATGCCCTCTTGCGCGCATGCCCTGGCTGTGCGGCACCAAAGGAATCGGTGGCTCACTTGTTTTTCGCCTGCCCAGCCTACAAAGGCGCGCGGAAATTCTGGTTGAAACCCGTCTGCAGGGAATTAGGGTTGAGGTGCCATAGCCAGGCACTACGCGTCCTCTCTACAGATTCTTCATCTGCCATTATGATTTGTGGGGTGGCTAAATTTTTGGGAAGTGCGTGGTTGACACGCTCCCGCTTACTGAAACTGCACCCGGGGGGTCCTACAGGCTGATGATGAATTCACCGTTACCAAACTAATGAATGAGGTGCCCATGCTTTTTATTGTATTTTATAATATTTTTTTACTGGTAAATTGGAAATGTATATGTATATGTATTCTTTTATGGTGATCAATTTGCCGAATAAAGATATTCAATAATAATAATAATAATAATAATAAGATATACATATATAAAAATATTTATTTTTCAAAAAGACACACATTCAGTGGATGATGTCATCAGTGATGTCATCAGTGATTTCATTTGAGATGCCATCAGTGATGTCATGAGTGATGTCACTGACCATGTCATGAGTGATGTTATATGTGACATCATCAGCAGTGAATTGCGGGCGCGCACGTTATAGTTAGCTGAGCTAACTATAAAGGAAGACTGTCAAAGGTTTTGTATGAGAGAAATGTTCAGCTAACTATAACGTGTGAAAACTAGGGGTTTTTCAATGTATTTGCATGTTTTTTTAAATGCTAATTCCTAACTATAACGTGTGTGAAACCTATGGTTTTTTCAATGAATTTGCAAGGTTTTTTAAATGCTCATTTCTAACTATAACGTTTGTGAAACCTATGTTTTTTTCAGTGAATATATATATATATATATATATATATATATATATATATATATATATATATATATATATATATATATATATATATATATATATATATATTCACTGAAAAAACCATAGGTTATAGACCATATATAGTTAGGAATTAGCATTTACAAAACCTTGAAAATTCACTGAAAAAACCATAGGTTATAGACCATATATAGTTAGGAATTCGCATTTACAAAACCTTATTTTACTCACACAAAACCATTGAAATTCCATATATAGTTAGTTGCACTAACTATATATCGCGCACCCGCAATCCACTGCTGATGATGTCACATATTACATCATTCATGACATGGTCAGTGACATCACTGATGACATCACTGATGACATCTCAAAGGACATCACTGATGACATCTCAAATGACATCACTGATGACATCACTGATGACATCTCATTTGACATTACTGATCACATCACTGATGATATCATTCATGTGATAATACGATGAACCTCTTCAGACTCTAATATAGCCTTAGATACAATCAGTGTAAACAGACACTCACAGACTGTCACTCATCCATGGAGTTACTCACACACCTAGTCAGTCATGCAAAGAATCAATCACACCTCCATTTCCTCAACTATACAGTTATACAAACTTTACTTATTCAAACATATACTAACACATATTTACTCTCTTATACAATCCCTGATACAAGTTCACAATGATCCATACAGCCACTCACACATTCACTGGCTCTTATGCACAGTTATTTATATATGTCAACTCTCACATGTACTGTGTTTTACATATGTACTTACTTTGACATGTAGCACTGAGATATCCATTCACTCACCAATACACTCATGCACACAGTCAACCGCCCATACAGCTGTTTCCACATGCACTTTTGAAACCATACATCTAGTGAATCAACTGCTCACACATCTATGCACAGAGTCATACACCTCCCAGCCACCCACACACACACTCAGTCTCCCATACAAATACTTGGGCAACCAATCAATAACCCATATAGTTACTCATATAGCTACTTATCAACACATGCAACAGTTTACAGAACAACAGACATAATGATGCACAAATTAAGACAGTTTAGTCACTAACCCATGCACTCAGTGAGACACATTTAATCACTCACTCATACAGTCAGTCATGCACCTACTAAATCCTTCATCCAGACACTTATACATCCACTCATTCTTCAATATGTAAGACATATTTTAACTTTACAGAAACATACAGTCACTGGATGTTGTCATCAGTGATGTCATCAGTGATGTCATTTGAGATGTCATCAGTGATGTCATCAGTGATGTCACTGACCATGTCATGAATGATGTAATATGTGACATCATCAGCAGTGGATTGCGGGTGCGCGATATATAGTTAGTGCAACTAACTATATATGGAATTTCAATGGTTTTGTGTGAGTAAAATAAGGTTTTGTAAATGCGAATTCCTAACTATATATGGTCTATAACCTATGGTTTTTTCAGTGAATTTTCAAGGTTTTGTAAATGCTAATTCCTAACTATATATGGTCTATAACCTATGGTTTTTTCAGTGAATTTTCAAGGTTTTGTAAATGCTAATTCCTAACTATATATGGTCTATAACCTATGGTTTTTTCAGTGAATATATATATATATACATACATATATAAACATATATCATCTGTATATCTATATAAATACAAACATAAATGCATGCATACATATACTTATATGCATACAGATGCATGTTATTTACATGAAAGTTGAAAAAACACTAATAAAAGCAAAGCTAAAAAGCCACCTCATTACAAACAGAATGGCTTTAACTTAAACGAGGGCGAGATATATTGCATTTTCAATGCTTGTTTACTTTGGTTCCATCAAGAAGGCATTCAGATGTGTCACACATTTGCCATAAATTCTGAATGTTAGCACTCTAGTTGCACATTAGATCACTGTAGTAAAGCTACTGCTCACTAGGGACGTCTGCTGCTGGTATTCAAAGTGCATGTTTCAGTCTGCATGTCAGAATTTTTTTAATGAAATAGAAGAGGATTTGAGAAGTCACTCAAAATGATCCCTAATTTTTCTTTCTGAAGCACTAATCATACTTTCTATGGCAAAATTAACCCCCTCATGTTGTTCCTTTTTAAATTGAGTGTTTTCAGACTTACCACTTCATTCCAATCAAGATGGCTTCTGGTGTGCCATACTTTTGTCATAAGTAAGACTGTTAGCGCTCTAGTTGTTCTTTAGAACACTCTGGGACATTCTGTCATTGGGCTATACTTGGGGTACATCTGGGTGATATTTGGGCTACATTTAGGCTCTTTTGTCTCTGGTGGCCATCTTGGGAGACTGTATGTCAGAATTGTTTAATGAAATTGAAGAGGGTTTGAGAAGTCACTCAAAATGTGCCCTAATTTTTCTTTCTGCAGCACTAATCATAATTCATATGGCAAAATATACCCCCTCATTTTGTTCCTTTTTAAATTAAATGTTTTAAGAGTTACCACTTTATTCCAATCAAGATGGCTTCAGGTGTGCCATACCTTTGTAATAAGTAGGACTGTTAGCGCTCTAGTTGTTCTTTAGAACACTCTGGGACATTCTGTCATTGGGCTATACTTGGGCTACATCTGGGTGATATTTGGGCTACATTTGGGCTCTTTTGTCTCTGGTGGCCATTTTGGGAGGCTGCATGTCAGAATTTTTTAATGAAATAGAAGAGGATTTGAAAAGTCACTCAAAATGTGCCCTAATTTTTCTTTCTGCAGCACTAATAATACCTTCTATTGCATAATATACCCCCTCATTTTGTTCCTTTTTAAATTAAATGTTTTAAGAGTTACCACTTTATTCCCATCACGATGGCTCCAGGTGTGCCATACCTTTGTAATAAGTAGGACTGTTAGCGCTCTAGTTGTTCTTTAGAACACTCTGGGACATTCTGTCATTGGGCTATACTTGGGCTACATCTGGGTGATATTTGGGCTACATTTGGGCTCTTTTGTCTCTGGTGGCCATTTTGGGAGACTGCATGTCAGAATGTTTTAATGAAATAGAAAAGGATTTGAGAAGTCACTCAAAATGTGCCCTAATTTTTCATTCTGCAGCACTAATCATACTTTCTATGGCAAAATATACCCCCTCATGTTGTTTCTTTTTAAATTAAATGTTTTAAGAGTTACCACTTCATTCCAATCAAGATGGCTTCAGGTGTGCCATACCTTTGTAATAAGTAGGACTGTTAGCGCTCTAGTTGTTCTTTAGAACACTCTAGGAGGCTGCAGTAGAACACAAAGGAATCAACTGACAGTCTCTGTCCTTGTTGGATGTTCATGTTTTACTGAGAATGTCAGACTTCATTTTCACATGACTGAGAAAGATAATGTGAATTTACAGAAAATATGCTTTCAGTTTAGCTTATAGATCCCCTTCCAAACCACTGTGGGAAAATCATGAGATATTAGTTTTCTTTCAAACAATATTCATGATATCACAGCAGAAGGTTTTTTCACATGGTAAAATCACCTTAGAACCCACCACAATTCCTAAAACGAGTATGGTACCATCAACAAATGATTTATAATGTAACTAAAGTCCTAAAACCCTCTATTAACTACAATGCTTTTTAATGAGGTGCTATCATGTATATTGGTCCCAAGATGGCTGCCAACACTTCTTGGATGAAGTGCTGACAGCCAATCAGATCAGATGTGTGGTTAGGCTCCGCCCAGATATATATCTTTTTTTGAACCTAAATTACTCAAAATCCACTGGAGCACATATATTGAGACCTAGCAAAGGCACATCGGGCTAACAGTCCCTACAATTTTGCCAAGTTTCGTGCAAATCCATTGAGCCGTTCGAGCTAAAAGTGAGGCCAACCGCCCTATGGAAATTAACATGAGAAAAACGCGTTTTGGGACCCCCCTTTTTTCTCGGCCCCCCCTTGATGAAACCCCCCCAAATTGTCAGGGGCTGCTCAGAAACAAAATGTTCCATTTTCCTGAACATTTCAGCCAATTCCGTCCACAAACGCCAAAGTTATTAGACATAGAATTTTCAAAAATCCCATAGAGAAAAAATCCTAACTATATATACCTACTGGCGACCGCCAGTAGGTAATATATATATATATATATATATATATATATATATATATATATATATATATATATATATATATTCGGAAATTAAAAGTGAAGACGTTTTTCACTATCAAATCCGGAAATCCAGAATGAACAAAGAGCAAAATGAGATTGCGTTTCATCCACATTCTCTGACTAAACCTCCGGCACTGGCTGCAGCTAACGCAAAACTACTGTTGACCCTATGCGATTTGGGGGAATCATCAAATACAGTGACATCCAACAAAGAGAAAGACAAAGATAAAGATTTGGCAAATCCTAGTACCCAATCTGATCTACAAGGAGTCAGTATCGAGCAAAAGGGAGCGGGTGAAAGCCCTTTCAAAGTCAAGAGTTCATTTATACCAATGATGCCAAAAGATGCGGTGGATATTTTTCACGAGTGTGTTATTGAAGATCTTAAAACACTGAATCGCAAAGTTAATGGTTAGAAAACCAGTCAATCGTACAAAGACAAACAATATGTCAATTTAGTCAACAAACTCAGTGCCAACAATGCAATTGTGATTAATAAATCCGATATGGGTGGAAACATTGTACTGTGGCAGAAAAAAGATTATATTGCAGAGGCCATGAGGCAATTAGAAAATGGAGACTGCTATATTAGATCAAACGGTACGGAGTACAAAAAAGCGAAAGATGGTTTAAAGAAATACCTGTCATCATATAAAAGGGAAGGATTAATATCATCTATTGAGTATAATTTTTTACATGCAGAAAATCCTGTGATCCCGAGTCTGTATTTAATACCGAAAATTCATAAGCAGCTAACTCTGACGCCCGGTCGAACAATAATCTCTGCAATTAATAGCATAAGTGAGAACGTTTCCAAATACATTGATATCTATTTACAGGATTTGGTTAAAGGTTTTCCGAGTTACATCAAGGATACCGGTGATATTTTGAACAAATTGCGCTTGGTGAATTGGCAGGATAATTGGTGTATGTTAACATTAGACATTGAATCATTATACACCAGCATTAACCACACCGACAGCGTGGAAGGCATAAAACATTACCTGGGGCAAAGGTCCTGTGAGTATTATAATCACAACAAAATGCTTTATGAATTAGTGGCCTGGTGTTTGAACAATAATTATTTCATGTTTGGAAAGGACATTTGGAAACAGACAAGGGGTGTGGTGATGGGATCCTGCTTCTCCCCCAGCTATTCATGCTTGCATATTGGCTGGTGGGAAGAGCGGGATCTCACCGTCACCCCTGGTTTTAACAATGTACGTTATTGGATGCGATTTATCGACAATGTTTTTTGAATCTGGGAAGGAGATGAACTGAATGCTTTAAAATGTGTGGATGAGCTCAATAAGAATCCACATAATCTCTTTTTTACATCCAAGGTCAATAAAATAAAATCAGAATTCTTGGATGTACAGATCGAGATCATTGAGGGCAAATGTGAAACATCTCTCTTCCGTAAAGCTACAGCTGGCAACGGCATTTTGCATGCCAGCAGTGGGCATCCCAGAAATCTGATAGAAAGTATCCCATATGGAGAGCTCCTACGCCTAAAAAGGATCTGTAGTACCACATAAAGTTTTGAGGAAGGGGCTGGCAAAATGATAGAACGTCTCAAGGCGAGGGGATACAGCAATCAAACCCTATCCAAAGCATTGGGGAAAGTACATGAAAGACCTAGGGACTCCTTATTAACACCTAAAAACACCAATGAAACAAAAGCAAATGAGGTACCCCGCTTGATATTAACATTTAGCAAGCAGGAGCGTATGATTAAGGGTATCAGTAAGAAAAACTGGCCAATCCTCAAGACTGATGGAGTATTGGGTTGCAGATTAACTGACAACCCAATCATTACTTTCAGGAAATCAAAAAGCATGCGGAACAATTTAGTAAAAGCAAGTCCTGAAATAGGCAGGGACAATACCTGGTTAAAACCTAAAGATGGGTTTTATAAATGTTCAACATGCAGAGCATGCAAATTCGGCATTACTACAACCCACTATGTAACTCCATTCTCCACAGCTAGCGTTGCGATTAGAGGTGATTACAACCAAGTATGCGGTGTATGTCCTGGTGTGCACCTGTGGCTTACGATATGTGGGCAGCACGAAGCTACAGGTGCACGCTAGGATTTTGCAACATTTAAGGGCAATTGTGAACAATGACATTAACTACCCTACCGCGCGTCATTTCAAGGCAACACATAATAATGATCTCTCTTGTTTGTCATACTTTGTGATTGACGCGATTGCACCTCTTAGGAGAGGGGGCAATAGAGATAAAATGCTAGGACGCAAGGAAACAGGTTACATAGTGGAGCTGGATAGCAAGCAACCAAATGGATTGAATACAACTGAAGATTTGCACAATTTCCTGTAGGTTCTTGATGTGCAAGTTTAAGAATGGTGACTCCTGTTAGATTTGTCTTGGTTACGGTGGCTAACATTAGAACAGTGATAATAGTTGTAGTTGTGAGGGATCTGTAAGGTTCAAACTACGATAATTGGTCGCCTAGCAAAAATGAAATGAAACTAACCAACATATTATGGATTATCCCGTTAACCAGCCTACTCTCTTTTTTATCTTCTTTTTTTTGTGTTATGTTATTGTATATACACCGTAGGTAGGATTCATTGTTTATAGAACAGTAGTCAGTATGAGTACTGTGAATTTCATCAGTAAGAATTAGCACAATTTTGCACATATGATGATTCATTTAATCACATGGTACATGGACTGAGGGTTTTTTTTATATTTCATACAACAGCTTGTTGCATTAACTTAATCATATTGGGGTGAACCAGTATCAGTGGTATTACAGTGGGCATATGCAAAATTGATGAATTATGAAAAACCTTTGCATTTATGCAGGAATTTTATTCAAATATATTTTTCGAATTTTTAATGTTATAAATATTTAGATGTTTGTATTTTACAGGTATTTATGTATCTACAGCGTTTGATCACTTTATAATAATGTGTCCACATTACAGCATTCATGCTGTGTATAATTTACTGATTCAAGGTTCAACAATAACACAAAAAAAAAATATATATATATATATATATTTTAATAGTATTGCAAAGCATTTACGCTGGTAGTATTGTAATTTAGTGAAAGTTGTATAAAGAAACCCAGATCTTTTGACTGGGTGTGAGTGTTTGATTGATTCAGATGCTCCGTCCATCACCACCCCCTTTTGTACCGTATATTGAATATAGGCTGTAAGGAGGTTACACAAGCAAGACTCTTTTTATGTCCATGTTAATGGTCATTTGACTCACCTAGGGTGTTTTACTCACTTTGCATCATTATAAAAAGACGGCTGACACTGTACTCGCTGTGTGAACAAGAGCACTTGATGCTCCAAACTCATCAACAAAGAAGGTTGGATGAATAAAAACACTTTCTGCCTTAAGTCGTGGGGTCTGCTTCTTCTTTTCGCCGGAGCGGAGGTTTGGAAGAAAAGTGTGCTGGTATATCTATATATATATATATATTACCCACTGGTGGTCGCCAGTAGGCAGTTACAGTTAGGACCTATTTTCCATAGGAAATCCGCAACATTCTATTTGGAATAACTTTTCTGCCAGTTGACAAATCTTTGCAAACTTTTCAAAACTAATGGCCAGCTCCGGTCCGCTCCTTTCCTGAAAGTGTTGGGGTGATTCGTGAAGCGGGAACAAAGAACAAAGGGGGGTCCCAAAACATTATTTCCCTATGCAATTTTCCATAGGAACGGTTCATCGCGGCTACAGCCCGAACTGCTGAACGGAATTACACCAAATTTGGCACAGAGATAGTCCTTGGTTCAGACTTGTGCCTTTTGCACAACTAAATGTACATATATATCTATGGCCGTGGTGGATCCACGCACCCTAAGTGCACCCTAAGTGCACCTTGCCGTGCACGAGCTGTATTCTAATTGTCTGTCAACACTCCAAATCAGGAAGTGTTGGCAGCCAGAACCGAGGCACAAGAAACCTATAAAAAACATGCAAAACATGAAAAGGGGGCAGGGTAGAAACACCCTGGCCCTCTAAGCCTGTTCAGGATGTCCCACAAGGATCCCCAAGGCCAAAAAAAGCATTAAAAAAATTTAGCAAAATCCGCGCAGGATGCACGGATCCTCCCAATCCCCCAAAAAACCGAAGCAGGCTTCAAGGCCGGGGGGGCAAAATCCTGGGGGCATGAGGGAAAAAAGTGTGGGGGATCCAATCCCCCCCACACTGCCCCAGGCATCGCCACCGCTGGGGCTTTAACATAATATAGGCGGGGGGCTCATGGCCCCCCGCAGCCCCAGGGACGGCCACCCCCTGGGGCTACTTAAAATTAGGTGGGGGCTCGCAGGCCACCCCAGCCCCGGGGACCACCACCCCCAGGGGCTTCTTATAATTTGCTGTGGGGGGCTCTCAGGCCCCCCAGCCCCGGGTACTGCCACCCCAGGGGCTTCTTAAAATTTGGTGAAGGGGCTCTCAGGTCCCTCCAGCCCCGGGTACCGCCACCCCTGGAGCTTCTGATAATTTGCTGGGGGGCTCTCAGGCCCCCCAGCCCTAGGGACTGCTTCCCCCGGGGCTTTAAAAAATATGAATGGCGGGGGGCTTATGACCCCCCACATGCCCCAGGGACCGACACCTCCCTGGGGCACTAAATATTCAAATTGGGAAGTCCGTGATGGACAACCCAGCCCCGGGGACCACCACTCCTGGGGCTTTATAAAATGTGGGAGGGGGGCCAACCTGTCATAGCAAACTGCTTTGCTATTTGGAAGAGAGAGCAGGAAACCTGCTCTCTCTTCCAAATAGCAAAGCAGGTAGCTTTTCCACATGAGGAGCAGCATGTTAGCTGCTCCCCATGTCGAAAAGCAATGCCGGCTCCCGCAGGATGCGGGGAGCCAGCTAGGACAGAGAGGGGATTGGGGACCCCCCACAGCCCACAACAGAGAGGACCAGGGCCCTAAGTGGCCACAGGAGGGGGCAAGGTAGCCCCCTCCTAAATAAAAAAAATAAAAAAATAGCTTCAATCCCCAGAGGATGGGGTTCCCGGGTCAAAAGATGACCTTGGGAGGGGGGCCACGCCGCCCCTTCCCAATTTCTATGTTTAAAAAAAGAATTGGGGGCAGGCCCCAGAGCCAATAAATTAGAAAAAGAAGGGGGGCTACACAGCCCCCTTCTTAACTTTTTTTTTTTAAATGGGATCACACCGGAGGCCACACCCACATGTCACCTCAGACCCTGCCCCCTTCCTTCACCATTGTGCAAACATGCCCTGTGGTGCGTTTTAAGTTGAGGAATTAATTCCTCTTCAATCTTGAGGGTCCCCGGGGGCCAACTAGCCTACCAGGAACCTCCAGTATGTGCCAGGGGGCTGCGTTGCAGAGAGCTGTTCTGAGGCTATGCCCCTTTTTACACCTCTCTGCAACACAGCTCCGTGGCGCTTACTGAAGGCACCTGGAGGGCTAGTTGGCCCCCAGGGGACCTCATAATCCAAGGGGACTTAATCTCCCAACTTAATACGGACACAGGGCACGTTTAAACAGTGGTGAAGAGAGGGGATGGTGTAGGAAAGTAGCTCTATTTATAATGGACCAAAGTAAAATAAGCCAAACTACGAATTCTGATTTACTCACCTGTTATCAGGAGAGACCTCAGTGTTGCATCTTTGAGCCCAGTACTGATCCTGAAAAGTGATTCTAACCGTACTTACCAGTAAATTGAATTTCCTTCCATAGGCTAACATTGACTAGTTTCACTTGGAAACTTGGAAATTCTTCTAAGTGTGGAGTTTTGGAACGTACAAATATTCCTGTAAAAGCAGCCATACTACGAATTCCGATTTACTCACCTGTTATCAGGAGAGACCTCAGTGCTGCATCTTTGAGCCCAGTTCTGATCTTGAAAAGTAATTTTAACCGTACTTACCAGTAACGTGAATTTCCTCACATAGGCTAACATTGACTGGTTTCACTTAGAAATTCTTCTAAGTGTGGAGTTTTGGAACTTTAAAATATTCACCTAAAATCATCCGAACAACAAATTCAGATTTACTCACATGTTATCAGGAGAGAAGCTAGTGCTGCATCTTTTAGCCCAGCACTGACTCTGAAGAGTAATTCTAACCATACTTACCAGTAACTTGTATTTCCTTAGGAATCCATTGTGTGGTTTTCACCCAAAAAGTTTCAAAGTGTCGATTTTCACAAACTACAAATATTCCTTAAAAATCACCTGTATGACTTAAACGCATTCTTTCAACTGTTTACAGGAGATGCACCAGTGCTGGATCCAGGATACACCACTGAGTAAGAAAAAGTAACAATAACACTACTTACCTGCTAAGTGAGTTTCCTGCCATAGGATAACATTTGGTGATTCTATGTGAAAAAGTTTCTAAGTGTCAACTTTTAAAATACAATAATATTCGTCAAAAATCACTACTGTAACCAAAACGCTCTCACTCAACTGTTTACAGGAGATGTCACAGAACTGAATCTAGGAACCAGTCCGGTGGTTAGAAAAGTAATCCATAAAGTAGCTAATTGCAATTAACTAGAAATCTCCTTTGAGCTCAATGGTGCATTGTGTTTGAAATTGTGTTGCCCATTGCACCAACTTTAACTACTGTACTTAAAAGTCCATTGCCTATTTGTAAACTATTTAAACTATAGTAATTCATTCTGAGAAAGTATATTTTATAATGTAATGTGTAATGTTATTATAATGTAATTTAAAAAATAAAATATCTAAAATTAAATAGTTTAAAAAAAATTGTAAATCAGTATCAAAAAAATAAATATAACAATTATTTCATTTAAAAATTGTCATTTACAAAACCTTTGAAATTCACTGAAAAACCATAGGTTTCATACATGTTATAGTTAGGAATAAGCATATAAAAAACCTTTGAAATTCACTGAAAAAACCATAGGTTTCAGACATGTTATAGTTAGGAATAAGCATTTGAAAAAACCTTTGAAATTCACTGAAAAAAACATGGGTTTTAGACATGTTATAGTTAGGAATTAAAAAAACCTTAGAAATTCACTGAAAAAATCATAAGTTTTAGGGGTGTTAGAGTTAGCTGGACATTTCACTCGTACAAAACCATTGAAATTCCTCTGTTACAGTTTGTTCTGCTAACTATAACTCGCGCGCCCGCAATCCACTGCTGATGATGTCACATATTACATCATTCATGACATGGTCAGTGACATCACTGATGACATCTCAAATGACATCACTGATGACATCATCCATGTGAAAATCAGATACACCTCATCATACACTAGTATAACCTTTCATCACTCACTGTACCATATTTAAATCCATTGACACACCCATGCAAGTTTCTAAAAACCCACTCAGTGATCTACACACACATCTATTCACTTACCTATAGATTCATCCATGCTGTCAATGATCAATAGAACACTATCAAATATACTTATACACCTATATCGACATTACACACCAGCACACATCCTATTCACTTATGCAAGCATCCTACTCACTTATGCAAACAATGGATCCTACTTACATTTACTCAGCTACACACTTATACAAACAGCACTTCATTTATTCATATAGATAGGAACTCAAACTTAGTGTGTTATAAAATCACTATTACAACTATACAGTTTTCGATACAGTCACTCATACAATCACTGACTCTTACATATACTTATTTATATACAACAACTGTCACATACACTGCCTTTTATTTTTCTAGTTTGTTGGACATGTACCATTGAGAGATATATTTGCTCATCACCACACCCATAAAGACAACTGTTATAACATGTAGTCTTAACGTCATATACCTACTAAATCAACTATTCACACATCTTTGGGTAGTTACCCCCCACCAAACCAAACACACATTCACTCTCCCATACAAATAGTCAGTTAACTAATCAATAACTAATATAGACTTTCATATAGCGAGTAACCAACTGGTGCAACAGTTTACACAACAACTGACAAAGTGATACATATATTCACACAGTTTAGTCACTATCCAATATATTTAGTGAGACACTATAAATTAGTCAAGTAAACAGTCAATCACACAGCCAATAAATCCTCCATCCAGATATTTATTTATCCACTCATTCTTCAATGCAGATTGCTATATATATAATACATATTTAAATAACAAACCAAACCACATTCACTGGATGATGTCATCAGTGATGTCATTTGATATGTCATCGGTGATGTCATCAGTGATGTCATTGAGCATGTCATAAATGATATAATATGTGACATCATCAGCAGTGAATTGCGGGCACGTGAGTTATAGTTAGCAGAGCTAACTATAACGGAGCAATTTCAATGGTTTTGTACGAGTAAAATGTCCAGCTAACTATAACACCCCTAAAACCTATGTTTTTTTCAGTGAATATATATATATATATATATATATATATATATATATATATATATATATATATATATATATATATATATATTCAATGAAAAAACCATTGGTTATAGAACATATATAGTTAGGAATTTGCATTTACAAAACCTTATTTTACTCGCATAAAACCATTGAAATTCCATATATAGTTAGATGCGCTAACTATATATCGCGCACCCGCAATCCACTGCTGATGATGTCACATATTACATCATTCATGACATGGTTAGTGACATCACTGATGACATAACTGATGACATCTCAAATGACATCACTGATGACATCACTGATGACAACATCCAGTGACTGTATGTTTCTGTAAAGTTAAAATATGTCTTACATATTGAAGAATGAGTGGATGTATAAGTGTCTGGATGAAGGATTTAGTAGGTGCATGACTGACTGTATGAGTGAGTGATTAAATGTGTCTCACTGAGTGCATGGGTTAGTGACTAAACTGTTTTAATTTGTGCATCATTATATCTGTTGTTCTACAAACTGCTGCATATGTTGATCAGTAGCTATATGAGTAACTGTATGGGTTATTCATTGGTTGTCCAAGTATTTGTATGGGAGACTGAGTGTGTGTGTATGGGTGGCTGGGAGGTGTGTGACTCTGCACATAGATGTGTGAGTAGTTGATTCACTATATGTATGGGTTCAAAAGTGCATGTGGAAACAGCTGTATGGGCGGTTGACTGTACATGAGTGTATTAGTGAGTGAATGGATATCTCAGTGCTACATGTCAAAGTAAGTACATATGTAAAACACAGTACATGTGAGAGTTGACATATATAAATAACTGTGCATAAGAGCCAGTGAATGTGTGAGTGGCTGTATGGATCATTGTGAACATGTATCAGGGATTGTATAAGAGAGTAAAGTAAATATGTGTTAGTATATGTTTGATTAAGTAAGGTGTGTATAACTGTATAGTTGAGAAAATGGAGAAGTGATTGATTTTTGGCATAACTGACTAGGTGTGTGAGTAACTCCATGGATGAGTGACAGTTTGTGACTGTCTGTTTACACTGATTGTATCTAAGGTTATATTAGAGTCTGAAGAGGTTCATGGTATGATCACATGAATGATATCATCAGTGATGTGATCAGTCATGTCAAATGAGATGTTATCAGTGATGTCATCAGTGATGTCATTTGAGATGTCATCAGTTATGTCATCAGTGATGTCACTAACCATGTCATGAATGATGTAATATGTGACATCATCAGCAGTGGATTGCGGGTGCGCGATATATAGTTAGCGCATCTAACTATATATGGAATTTCAATGGTTTTATGCGAGTAAAATAAGGTTTTGTAAATGCAAATTCCTAACTATATATGTTCTATAACCAATGGTTTTTTCATTGAATTTTCAAGGTTTTGTAAATGCAAATTCCTAACTATATATGGACTATAACCTATGGTTTTTTCTGTGAATTTCATTGGTTTTTTAAAAGCTAACATCTGTAGCTGTAAAATGTATTCTTCTTTAAAACCCAAAATATATTTTAAATGTTTATTGATAATTTTTTTAAAAATATTTTTTTTCTTCGCTTCCGGTAAGCGAACCGGGAAGCTTTCCGTTAGCTCATCTTGATGCCGCGATCTAGTACGCGAACCGGTAAACGTTTCGTTAGCGGAACTGTGACGCGTTGCAGAAGCGCGACGTATCACGTTGTCGCGTAATGCGTCTTATGACGCGCCGCGTTAGCGCTCCCGAAAGTGCTCCGGACCGCGAACCGGAAACGATGCGGGACGCGGCGCGCACCGCGTAACGTAAGCGGAACAGGTCATGTGACTTGTTTATCAAACTTTTCATTGGTTCATTTCACTTTTGGTTTCCAAATGATGTATGACTAGGTCATGTGACCTAAAAATAACACTTTTCATTGGTTCAGAACTTTTGCTTTTCCCAAATCATGTAAACCCCTCCTTCATTCCTCACTCTGACTTTCATCTTGGTGAGAGAAAGACCATTTTCCAATTTGATTGCAATGGCTTCTATCCTTGCTTCAGCTGGTGGACCCCCACCACCACCTCAACCTCCTCATGACAAGAGAGGACCACCATCACAATTCATTTCCAACAGAGAGGAGGAAGAGGAGGACTTAGAAGAAGAGGACACTGATGAACCTGAATTTATTCAGGAGTTGCCCCGTGTTTTTCCCGAAGGAAAACAAGTTTTATATGGCAGTTTTTCTCAATTCCTCGAGGGGAGAAGAAGGTTAATGCCAAATATGCCACCTGCCTAATTTGCAAAAAAAGATTATCTCGAGGCACAGACAAAAAGTATAGTATGGGCAACTATACTATGCATCGCCATATGGTCAGGTGGCATCCATTAAATTACAGCCGGGCAGAGTTAAGGGACCTTCAAGATAATCCCCCGACAACTCCTGTGGCCAGATCAACATCAAATATATCTTTGACTGCAAGAGAGGCACAGGAAACTGTGCCAAACATACAGCCAAACTTCAAGCACATGAAGTTTACGTGCATACATTGTGGTGCTATGCTCTCATGTGGCAACATGAGCGTGAACTTAATCAACTTGGTGTTTGAAAACCATAACTGCCCTAACCCACCCAAGCAGTAATTTTTTTTTTGCTCCTGTTGAGCCCTTTTCAATGCCTGTTTTTTTGTTGTTTCCCCTCCATGAAAAACATAAAAAAAACATAAAACTGTTCTAAAAATACAAAAAAAACAAAAAATGTTCAGGAAAAAAAAAAAAAAATAATTAAAACAACAAAACCATAAAAATAAAGTTCTTTTCAGAACTACCTCCCCTTTCAAATAAAATTGCTAGAATGTTTAGCACTCTGGCAAGCTCTATTTCTTTTGGTTCGCTTTCCAGTTCGCTGCCCGGTTCGCGAACTTGAAGCGAACCAAAAAAATATTTTTTTAAAAAAAAGAAGAGTTAGTATAAGGGAAGTAAACAGAGAGTAATGTAAAAAGAAAGACAGCTATAGGGAGGAAACCAGAGATACTGTTTAATAGATCTATTTATTAATTCAGGATGACGATAAGGTGTGATGTCTCCTGAGGTTTGTTTAAGGTGAGACCTACTCAGGGTTACAGATCAATTTTACACTTGTTGAAGAATACAGAGCAGATAAAGCATGTGAAGGCCTACCAATGAAGTAAATCATGTCCTCTTATTACATCATTCATGACATGGTCAGTGACATCATCAGCAGTGCATTGCGGGTAAAAAGAGTAGAAAACATTTACCTTATAATTCTTGTTACCTTTTTTAAATATTTTTTCATACTTTCAATCTGTAAAAGAGAGAACAAACATTTCCAAAAATATTACATGTATTTAAAAATTAGAAAAGAAAAGGGAAAAGGTTCAAGAAGAAACAGTTTTTCAACAACTTTGACATTTACAGAAGCCTCTGCTTCTCTACGTCCTCTACACAATCCTAAAGATATATATTTTAAACAAACAGTATCTTCATGCTGATGAACTGAGACCTATTTTGGAACATGGTACTTCTTTTACACTGCTGATGTCTCACAATAGTGATGCAATAGCAGCACAAAAAAGATGTAAAGCCATCATAAAATTGTGTCTAATATTTTAAATGATTGTTTCAGGATGCAAATAAGATGTGTGCTTTCAAGAGCTTTCTTTGAGGTGAGGCCTATTCCTTTTTTTTTAAAAAAAACAGTACCCAGAAATACAGCACTGTAAGCATTAAAATTGACACTTACAGAAGACTCAGTTTCTCCATATCTACCTCACATTTCTAAATGTATATCATAAGTACAAAAAGCAGAACATTAATTATACATGTTAAATGGTTTATTTTTGCTGTTCTCAGAATGTATCAAATTTCACTTAAATCAGTGACTTGAAGATATTCATCATGTAACAGCGGGGAAAAAAAAACACAATCAAAATGATTGTGTTTAAAAAACCCATACAACCTAAGAAATCTGAATTCAAAACTCCTTAAAATTAACTTACTTTCAATGACGTCGAAGGATGTCCTATGAACAGCGTCCACTCTGTTGTGCTATAAACATTTTCAGCCCGCCACTCTCTGAAAGAAAACCTCCATCGATTCGAAAAATATGTTACATACAAGAAAAGACTTCTCTCATTCTATCACATGTTTCCACTAGGCCAAATCATGTTGCCGCGATTCGCAACTCTTGTAATTCTTCCAATCAAATCCCGACATTTTCTATTTTCGCAACTTTCAAAAAGAATACATTTAAGATTATTTTCACAATCCTGGACTACTAATATCTTGCCCTTCTTTGTCACTCATGTTCTCCTTTTCCTATGACACTGATACTGCTTACTATGAAGCAGACTTACTTGCATCAGGTTTATATAGTTGGATTTTTAAATTGACATTATAATTAAAAGTTTTGGACCAATAATCTAGACAGCATTGCAGACTTACATTCCCTCTACTTCATGAACCTTTTGCAATTCTTCACAGGAAATCCCGAGATTCTTTCATTAAAATTTTGGTTTTAAAAACACCAGGTAAGAATTTTTAAGGTCAAACGGCAATTTTTTTTTGAAAGTTACAACGGAATCATTGCAGAATGACCAGCCGTTTCGAGACTTTAAATAAGCTGTATAATGTCCTGATGTTGTTGAAGGACCATCGTGATAGATAATTGCTACAGTTACAAAAGTCCTTCCTGATATTGAAAGCTGAGAAGCCACAACATTTTTTATTAAAGTTGACAATTTTGATCCATCAGGCCTACATCGTTGGATCATTAAAATGACATACTGTCCATATCTACGTATAAATAATGTTGACATCATTTCAGATTTACATTGGCTACACTCCATGTTGTGATCCGCTGCATTTACTAGCTTATTAAAGGAGACTGATTTACTGTCTGGCAAAGTTAAATATATAAATCTTTCTGAGTCTACACTAGTAGTACTTGATACCCTACAATTCTCGCAGTCATGCTGCCATTGATAAGAAAGCCCAAACAGGTGATCTACATCTACACCCTCATCTTGCAATACATCAAGCATATACATTAAAAACTCTTGACAATCTTGCTGATTATTTTCAGAGAAGTCTGTTTGACCTGAACATTCATCTAACAGATAACGAACTTCAGACACACTTTCTACTTTTGTTCGATCAGTGCTACATTTCTCGAAAACAGAATTCAACAAACAGCATAAAATTTGTTCTGAATTCAACAGAATCTGTTCTTTTAAACTCTCTAGTGAAAAGAGAACATTAACCACTACATTTGCATAGCAGTTGACACCAGAACTGTTTTCAAATTGAAAACCGACAACATCTTCAACAGAATCCACTTTCTTTCTGCTAACAATTTTCGGTTCATTGACTTTTAGTCTTTTTGCAACAACCTCCCTACTATTACTGATATTTCTACGTTTCCGGCCTACCACACGTTTGTCAAACAAAGGATATTGAGGCAAATGTGGCGCATACTCTCTTCTTAACCTATTGTATTCCTTAACACAATCTAGATCCGCACAAATGTTTGTGACATCACAGTCAATCAAGTACAATCCTGATAAAGTTCTAACTCGTGACAATGCCACATATGCCATACCCTCCTTGAACACAGAACTGCCAATATTCACCAATGCACTGTCTACACTTAAACCTTGCGATTTATGGATTGTTACCGCATATGCCAAGCACACAGGAAACTGTTTACGGCGAACATATAAGTCTTTAACTAGCAAAAACCTAGCAGAACAACGACCAATTAGCTGTACTTCCTCAATGCCATCAAATTTAATTTTAAAAAATTCTATTCCATCTCTATTTCTGTACTTCTCAAAATCAACAACATTACCCATTGATCCATTTACCAGACCTCTTTCAACATGTAAATTCCTTCTCAAAATGATTCGGCAATTTAAACACACATTCAAAGTCTTTTCAAAACCCGCTGTTTTAGATATAGTCTTCTCTAATGAATCCAATTTTGATTTCAAATTCTCTGACAAAATAATTGTTGATCCCATATGCTCTATTTTGTCAATAGCTTCAAGTTTCACAATCTCTTGCTTTTCTAAATTCAACATTTTGTTGTTGAAGATGGCACATTCTGCAAGAGTTGGCATCAAACATATTCCGGATTTCTTCTCAGTAATTTCCTGAAAAATATTCTCAGCCACAATCTCTTGTTCGGGATATAAATTTGAAAGTAATCGTGCATTTAAAGCTTCTTTTCCATGCTCGGTCACTTTTCCAATTCTAATATCTTGTAGAATATTCTTGTAATCTTCATCTTTTGCCTGACGCATATTTGCATGCAGTTCAGCATAATTGAAGTTTAACCATATATTGACGTTGCCAATGCTCCCTAGGCACTTCCTGGTATCTTCATGCGTGAGTATTTTGAACACAGGTTGTCCTTTTACTGGTGTCAGCTGCAGAAGATCTCCGAAAACAATGATGTGTTTGCCACCAAATAACACATCATATTCAGTTTTAAGTACTTCTTGCATTCTCAAATGCACAAAGGCAAGCATGACATTGGAAACCATGCTTACTTCGTCAATGATAAGTAGTTTCATTTTCCTCAAGACTCTTGAAACTTCACAGCAAGCATCCCCAGATAACTTGTGGTATTGTAATTTGTTGTCATGCTCCACCGGCAGCATCAGTAGACGATGCAAAGTAATACCTTTAATGTTATGTGCTGCAAGTCCAGTAGGAGCGGTGACAACACAAGACAGCGATGACTCAGTCCTTTCCTGCAGATAGCATGAAATTGCTTTAATGAGGAAACTTTTTCCAGTTCCCGCTTCTCCACTCACATACAGTCGGACAGGCTTCAACAATGTACATGAGCACTCTTTCTTCTCATGACTTAATCCATGCTCAATTTGCTTGGTAACTTCATCATATATTTTCCTCTGCTCAACGTTGAGTTGTTTTTCCAAGTCTTCTAAGTTAACTGAATCCTCCTGAGCATGTGCCATGGCTCTTTCCACTTCATTCATAGCAGTGGCAGCTTCATTTTCGATAATAGGTCCTCCAAGTGGATCTTGACTCAATGAAACAGAACTCTGACTGTCCTGAGAACTGTCTCTGGCAATCTCGGCTGCAATCGTTGCTTCCTGCTCAATTTCCAAAGTTAGCATTTCTTGATATTTGGGAAAAGCAGGACATTCTATGGTATCCTTAGCAGCAGTGAAAGAGTCTTCGTAACAGAGGAAATCTCCAAGCAGTTCCTCTTCTGCACGCCAAGGCTTGAAAAGTTGCAAAAGTGCTAAATAGAAAAACTCCTTTTTTTCTGGAGATTCGCCACTCAATTTTCGATGGTTTACTAATTGGCATTTTCTTTGCTTGACCAGGCATCCCTCACTTCCAATTACAGCATACACTCCTTTCTCAATATCTTCTTTGATGTTCCTCTTGAATATATAATTTTGTAGAACCTCATATAGACAAACATTCTCAAGGTGACTGCTTCGATTTGGATAATATATATCCAACATGTTGGTCTTCAAAATGTCGGTACTGTTTGGTTCCTTTTCTGCCAAATATTCAATTTCCCGGACAGGTTTTAGAACCCGATTTTGCGTTGCAGCAAGACCAAGACTCGCCCAAACAATACTCCTGGATTTGGCATAGAGACTTGCTGAAGACAATCGATCTGAACATTCGTAAGCTCCGATTTCTCGATGCGACAACATCTTCAGACTGAAACTGTACAACTTCTTGCTGAGGCTCTTTTCATGGGAAATGTCCTCCCACATATCCTTCAGTTCTGTCTTTTCTTTTTTGGTGATGTAAGATGTCACATACCGAGCCACAGCCATACAGTTGTCACCCACAAACTGTATATCCATGTTAGCATTCCACATGGACAAAATCACTGGGTTGTAGTCGTTGATGTACTTGGACTCTTCGTTCCTTTTCAAATTGTATGTATTTTTTTTTTTGAAAAACTTTATTGACAAATTGGCTTACAGGTTAAGTTCAACAATATCATCTCTCATAACTGATACCTGTTGCTTCATTACGTGCATGGTGGTATTCACATGACAGGTTATAAAGGCTTACATTTGCAATGTTCACAACGCACATAATGAAAAAAGAAACATAGATTTATAATAATGACATATAAATCAACTGTCCGGAGTGTGTTTCAGTTCGTATTTTGCTCATCTGTTGTATTCCACAGTTAGTTTTCATGAATTTTTGCGTGCGGATAGAGAGTGTTTTTCCTGTTCAGTTTTTCCCTTTTTTATAAACAAATAACCAAAATCATAACAAACGTCATCATCACTGCATATAATTGTGTTCTGTCATAGAATGATGTCCTCCACTGCATAAGGCTCGTATAATGATGCATAGCATATAACCATTGCTCCCTCCCCCCTCACATAACTCAGGTATCCCACTTCAGTACGCCCCTCTATTCATCCTCCTCATCTGATTCTAGTTCTTCATCCTCCGGCAACGGGTCACACGGTTCCCCCCTATATTTATTCCAAGGTGACCACACTTTGTTCCATTTACGCGGACATGCCCGCAACATATAAACTGCCCGTTCCTTTACCATGAGGAGATCCATATTTCTGACCCAGCCCGACACTGTCGGCAATTCCGGAGCCCCCCATTTTTGTGCTATGTCTCTTTTTGCCACTGTCATAGCTAATGTGGCCCATAATTGTTCATATTTGTTCAAATCAGTGGGATCCCAAACGTTAAGCAGACATTTGCGGGGCTCGGGCAGGAGTGATTTTTCAAGGGCCTGGGAGATGGTTCGCATAATTTGTTTCCACACCTCCTGAAGCAACGGACAATCCCATAGTGTGTGAAGTAGGGACCCTTCCTCCCCGCAGCCCCTGAGACAGAATGGGTGTGGCGTTTTCTGTATCTTGTGTAAAAGTGTTCTGGTATAATAGGTGCGGTGTAGGATCTTGAGCTGTACCAGTCTAAACCGTGCCGAGATGCCCACCTCCCTCGGGGAGGCCAACGCCTCGTTCCATTCTGTGTCGTCCATGTCCCCGAGCTCCCCGGCCCATCGCTCTCGGAGTTTCTGTGTGGGGTCCGGCAGGTTATTAATTAGTTTTTTGTATGTAAGGGAGGTTGCCTTCTGTTCCATGAAGTCAGTCAGCAGCCTGTCCTCCAGTGGAGAGGATTCCGGGAGTACTGTGCCGGGAGGGATTGCGTGCAGTAGGGCATGTCTGATTTGCACATACCTGTAGGTTTCAGTGGGCCCCATGTCATACTGTTGCCGCAATTGTGAGAATGTGATCATTGAGTCCTTGTCCCAAAGGTCACCTACAACCGAAATTCCTATTTGGTCCCATTGCGTGAACCCCTTACTGGCTCTTAAATTCCCTAGCGATTTTGTGTCCCACAGCGGCGTCATTTTTGTGATTGTCCCCTGCCATCCCAGTCGGGACTGCGCTGCATGCCACGGGGATACCGTGTGCAGTGTCGGGCCTATCAATTTACGGGCTCTCGTGCGATTGTACAGTACTGCGAGCATGCCATCTGTTCCTAACTGCGACCAGTCCGCTTGGTATGCGGGGTCCTCCCGCGGGGCGTGCATCCACTGATTTATTATCTTAAGCTGGGAGGCCCAGTAATACAATTGAAGGTTAGGTAGCGCAATACCTCCCTCGTACCAGCTTTTAACCAGTTTATCGTGAGCTATACGAGCCGGGCCATTGTTCCATAGGAGTGCAGACACAAGTGCAGCGACCTGTCGGAAGTAGCGTGGGGCAACCATATAGGGGGTATTCTCCAACACGTAAAGGAATCTAGGGAGAGCCATCATCTTGTATAGGGCTGCTCTTCCAAGGAGGGTTAATGGCAGGGTGGCCCAGTACTTAACGTCTGCACGGAGACGCGTTAGAGGCGGCATTAGATTTGTGTCATAAAAGTCTTTCGCATTGGCGGTGATGATAATGCCTAGGTATTTAAATGAGCCTGTAGCCACTTGTAAGGGGCAGTCATCCCGCAGCGTCGGTTCCGGGCCCTTGAGTATGTAGACGATAGATTTGGACCAGTTAAGGGTGTAGCCAGATGCCCTCCCATGCTCGTCGCACATGGCCAACAATGCAGGGATACCTTCGTTGGGGTTGGTCATATAGATCAGCATGTCATCGGCATATAGTGACACTTTGTCTTCCCACCCATCCGCCCACTTGAGTCCCCGAAACAGTGGTGTTGCCCTTAGCAGGATGGCCAGCGGCTCAAGCACCAGCGCAAAGAGCAGGGGCGATAGCGGGCACCCTTGTCTCGTCCCGCGGCCTAATGGAATGGGCTGTGAGATGTGACCATTCGCGACTATCTGCGCCATTGGTGACTTGTACAGCAACCGGACCCATGCTATGTATTTTGGTCCGAAGCCCATACGGGCCAGGACGGCAAATAAGTACTCCCACTCCACAAGATCAAACGCCATTTTGGCGTCCAGGGATAGGATGACTGCCTGTTCGGAGAGGAGATGCGCTCTCGCCAGGACTCCATGCACCCTCCGCAAATTCAGTGCTGTGCTCCTATGCGGCATGAAGCCTGATTGGTCTGGATGTATCAGGGAGTGCAAGTGCGCCGTTAGGCGGCTAGCTAGGAGCTTCGCAAGTATCTTTGCTTCAACATTGAGCAGGGAGATAGGTCGGTATGAGGAGCACAGAGTCGGCGGTTTGTCAGGTTTGGGGATAGCCACTATGGTGGCCGTGCGCTGATCCAGAGGGAGTGTGGCCGTAACCAGACTTTCTGTATACATCTCCAGTAAGGGTTTGCTTAATAGGGGGGCTGCCATTTTATACCACTCTATGGGTATCCCATTCGGACCAAGTGCTTTGCCAGATTGCAAAGACTGTATTGCTAACTGGATCTCAGTTTCGGTCAGATCATTGTCCAATTCGAGTTGCGCTTCTTGGGAAAGCGTGGGGACCGTGATGTGGTCAAGTGAGGCTAACGCTTCCTGCTCAGTGACCGCCCTGGTCGGTGTGTAGATTTCCTGAAAGTGTTGTGCTAAGGTATGTACGATTTGTTCAGGGTGCGTCAGCAGCTGGCCCTCCCGATTGTACAGCCTCTGAATTCCTCTGTCGCTACCACCCCGCCTGTCCAACCACGCCAGCATTTTTCCGGCCTTGTCCCCTACATCGTAGATCCTGCTGGCAGTGCTCGCCAGATGTCCCTTGGTCACGGTTGTGAGGTGTGCCATGTGTTGTTGTTGTTTGAGATGGAGCGCATGCGCGGTGTCAGGGGAGGGATTTGACATGTGGGCGACATTCGCGTTGTGGAGCGCCAGTTCCAATTGAGCGAGCTCTTTTCTGGAGTCGCGTTTGTGCCCTGTGATAGTCGCTATCGCTGCGCCGCGTAGGACCGCTTTGTAGGCCTCCCAAAGTATAGACGGTGAAGAGACCGTACCCGTATTCTCTGTAAAGTAGTTCGAGGAGGCCAGTTTAAGCTTCTTCCGGACACCCGGGACCTGCAAGTAGTAGGGGTATATTGGGTATAGCCTGGCTCGCTTGCGCTCCTTGGATGTGATGTGGAGGGATACAGGAGAGTGATCAGATATACCCCTAGGTAGGATTTCCAGTTTGTCCACGGAGCCCAGCCCCACCCCCAAGAAGAAAAGATAGTCAATGCGCAACAGACTGTTATGTGCAGATGAGTAGTGCGTGTATTGTTTAGTCGTCGGGTTCAGGCGGCGCCAGACATCCGTCAGGCCCAGTGCGGACAGGAAACCAGGAAGCACGGCGGCTCCCCGCTGCCGGTCTCGCAAGGGAAAGGTGTCTAGCAGCGGGTCTGCTATGGCGTTAAAGTCCCCTCCAATGATCATGTCACCCTCTGGGAGGTCGATGAGAAATTGACTAAGTGCGGGCAGCGCCGTGGAGTGTAGTGCTGGGGGGATGTATACTGACACCACTGTGAGGGACTTCCCCTCCCATTGGCCATGCAACGCCGCAAATCTGCCCTGATCATCCGTTTTGTGGCTATGAACCATAAAGGAGGAGTTTTTCTTGAGAAGTATCCCAGTGCCCCTGGACCCCGTGGTGAACTCTGCATGCGCTAACATGGTATATCCGCGCCTGTCAAGAGCTTTGCAGGTGGACCCAGCCAGGTGCGTCTCTTGTAGCATCACCAAGTCTGGCCCATGGCGTTTGATAGTTTGGAGAACCAACCCCCTCTTAATTTTGTCCCCCAGTCCCCTGACATTCCAGGTGAGCAATTTCAAGGGGGATACCGCTGTGAGGTGCGCGCTTCCTACAGCGGGTGCAGCGTCATGTCGTTGAGCCATGTGGAGGTATGACTAGTGTGACCAAAGCGTGAAGGCGGAGCATAGTGCCTGTGGGAAGATCTGCGACAAAGAACCAGGAGTGTATGGCTTGCAGTGGGGCCATGATTCGTGTAGTAGCAGCGATGACTAAGAACCTTAACAATTAAAACAGTACAACTTTCCCCCCCCCTCCCCCTCCCTGCTCCCCTGCACCACGGACGATAACCCGCCCGCAACCCCAACTTGGCAGAGTGCTTAAACCCATCCCCGTCCATCTTACTTGCTCGTGGGGTTGGTGATACCCCTACAGGCACCGGCCGGTGCCCGCCCTACTCGGCTCCAGTAGTATCAAGGTCCCAAGCGATCACCAACATGCTGCCCCCAATGCTGAACAGTCTGATTAGCTTCTGGCCGGTTGTCCAGAGTCAAATGGGTCTCTTTCAAGATCCGAGTCCAATGTCGTTGCACCCCCTCCGTTTGCAGGCGCACCCGATGATTGTGACGACTGTCCTTCGTTGCGATGGTGTTGTCGATCTCTGTGCTGGCGTTGTGGTTGCCCCACCTGCCTCCATCCATCAAGCCACTCCCGAGCCACCTCTGGTGTATCGAAGAACCACGCCTTGCCCTCGGCCACTATGCGCAATTTGGCGGGGAAAAGCATGGAGTATGGCAGGCCCCTGTCCCGCAGTGTTTTTTTAACATCCATGAAGGATTTTCTGCGTCTGGCTACCTCCGCCGTGTAGTCTGGAAAGAAGGCCAGCGTTGAGTTTTGAATTTTCACTGGCGGGGAGTTCCGTGCCGCTTGCAGGATTGCGTCTCTGTCCCTAAAATTGAAGAGTCTGGCCAGCACTGGCCGTGGGTTGGCACCCAGTTTGGCTGGACCACCAGGGACTCGGTGCGCCCTCTCAACAGAAAAGAAGTGGGACAGGCCCTTAGGTTTTAGCTGGGTCTTGATCAGTTCTTCTACGTATAAGTCCATTGCAGCCTTACCCTCCGACTCCGGCAGGCCCAGGATGCGGACGTTGTTCCGTCTTGAGCGCCCTTCCTGATCGTCGAGCTTTTCCTGCAACTGTTTCGTGACTCTTTCCATGCGTTCCATGGCCACCTGCAGGTCTGAGGTGTCTTCGACAAGAGACTTCGTGACTACCTCCACTTGTGAGACCCTTTCCGCCATTTTGTGAAAGTCGGCTCGGAGGAGCGTGACTTCGGAGGAAATAGAGCCCACCGTTGTCCGGACTTCGTTGAGTGTCTTCATTACGTCTTCAAGGGTCACTTTTGGATTGCCTCCCGTGTCCGGAGGAGTACCAGAGGAGTGACGGCCGCCACTCCGGGAATGTCCACTTTGGCCGTATGCGAATTTGTCGAGTTTCGCTTGTGTCGACGTACTCCGCGTACCCTTCCCGGCCATGATGTCGCGTTGCTGGCGGAGGTGGTATTTCCTAGCGCCTGGTTTCACTGTCGTTCTTTGGGTCTCGCAAGGCCTGCGTGCGCACTGCTGATAAAGCTATGTCCTGTCGAGGCGAAGGGGCACCTCAGTGGCACTCAGAGCCCGGGGCGGTGGGCAGGTCGCCGCTCCTCGGGGGGTGGTTATGCGGACAACAGCGGGGTTGTGTGGGAAGGGCAGCGCGGCGCCAACCAGCACGGCGATGTTCCGAAGGATGTCTCCCGGGTTTGTGCTGCAGCCTCCGTCACTCGCTGGCACAACGGCCTCCGCGGGGGGCCGGCGGCACCTAACAGGTGCTCAGGCCGGGCCGATCGAACTGCAATTAGTCTTGTTCCACGCCGGCTCCGCGGCAGGTCGCTGGCGTCCCTATGTGCCTGCCCGTGGATGTAGGATAGGTCCTGGACCGGTGGCCGTGGAAGGAGGTGGGCAGGTCTCACCGCGGTCCCCCTCACCCCGGTGCGTTATCGGCGCCCCAGGCGCCCGGGTTCACAAGGCATGGCGCGGTCTCTGGCCTCCGATGCGCTTTCTCCTCTCACCTAGGGATGCCTGTCTCCTTCTCTGGCCCCTCCGGACCCCTCGATGTGTTCAGGCGTGGGCGCTGTGGAGGCAAAGCGGATGTATGATCTCCGTTGTTTTGCGGAGTAGCCGCCGGCTGGGGTCAGGGCGCCCGGGCCGGGGAGGGCGCACCTCCGCCCGGGTCCTTCGTCCACTCGAGGCCGGTGCTTTCAGGCTGGTGCAGGCCCCGTCACTGCGTTACCTGCAGGAGCTGTTCCCGGCGGCCGTTTTGCTCCGGGGTTTCAGCAACCAGCGTCGCTTGGGTTCCCGAGCCGCTGCAGCCCCTTCGGGCGGGCGAGGAAACGGATCAAGGTTCGGATAGTCGGCGAGGCCGGTGTTCCCTATCGGAGCTCCCGCTTCAAGCTGCCGCCATGCTCGGCAGTTGGCCACGCCCCCGAATTGTATGTATTTTTGGGTGATTTCCTCGTCACATTATGTCGCAGTGAAGACATCAAACTGTTCACTTTTCCTTTAGAAATCACCGGTCGTGGAAAGTTGAAACGACATTTGGTGTAGAACTTGTCCTTGTTTCTGAATTTACGACGACAGTACTTTCCACAACGATGGCTTTGGAAACGTAAAACTTGTTCTCTTAGGCTTTTCTTCTCCGTTGCGTTTGGAACAGCACACGTAGAATACTGTTCTATGAAATTCATCACTAAGTCATCCGGATCTGTTCCAAATTTAGGGGCATCCTTGATCCACAACAACATATGTATATGAGGAGCACCTCTTGCTTGGTACTCCTTTCTCCAGAAGAAATCCAACACCTCTCCAAGAGGTGGATTCTTCTTATTTGTGATGAAAGACATCATAGCTTCAAATCTATGATTGAAGTACCTGCATACATTCACAGGATCCAAAGAACACAGTTCTCCAGGTGTCTTGAATTCAATGTTTTCAATATTTCCATTTGCCTCTCGTAGAAATTCAAGTAAGTCTTCCCAGCCATACTCGGCACAGCTCAGAGTGAGGAACCATGTCGGAGTTCCTAAGTTCCTCAGCATACATTTTAAATCACCATGACGACGGTACCAGTACTCATTAGTACCACGCTGACACGCCATGAGATTAATTAAGTGAGAATCCAAAATACTGTCTTGGACATTGACTTTATGCATAAAGTCCCTTGCCGAGATATTTCGCATCTGTATATCACTTTTTAAGATGTGGTTCACTGCATATGACAGTCCAGACAGATCGCTTTCAAACAGGAGATGAAACAAATAGGGAATGCATTGACGAAACCTAGGATCTTCTGCATACAATCGTAAAGTCCGGTATTCAGACGCAGGAATTTGATGAGATCGCTCATCATATCTTCCTCCTCGACCTGTGGGAAATAGCTGTGGGAAACACCGAGCTTCCAAACTTTCCTCCCAAACACTAATGGGACTCCCTTTGGCTTGTTTCATTTGAAACAACTCAATAGCATTCCCCATGACTTCCTTGGAATGCAAAGGATGAACACTATAATGTTCATATATTTCTTCACTTTTAGAGGCCTCTACTTTCTCAATTTGGCCAGCACACAAATCGCTATCCTCTTCATCACTTACTTCCTCTTCTGCAACATATACATTCTTATAGTACTTATTATTTTTCTTCAAATACACTGTTGCCTTTTTGACTTTCCTAACATCCACTAAATCTTGCCATATTTTCTTATTCTTTGTCGGAACCCCATTAACCAAGATAACCAGAGGTTCCTCTTCCACTTTTTCTATTCCAATTGTGTTAATGTTTTTGTTCAAATCTAGAGGCAAATAAACAACTCTTCCCTTTAATCCTCTCTGTAAATCTGCTGGAGGCAACTTCCCTGTCTTTGGCTCCATTCTTACAATAGCCTGAAAGGGATGGATACTTTGAATCAAAATAGATTCATAAGTATTTAAATCCTTCAATTCAGAAGGAATCTCAACCAATTCCAGATTATTATGAACTGCCCTAGCAGGCATCTGGTTTTGGTTTAATTTATTACAACAATAAGTACACACACGTTGATCCAATCCCAAATCAAAATAATTTTCTACCATCAAGTATGTGGCAAAATCCTTCCATTCACTATTATTTTCCCTTTCACTTTTTGCATATAAATCCACTACCTTAGTCTGATTCTTATAATAAGTGCGTCGACAACATACACAAGTGAAATTAGGCCTCTCACTTGATTTCATCTGAAACGTGGCAATTTCCTTCTGAAAATTATCTGTACTGGAAACCTGTACATTATCTTCAACATTACCCTCTGCTTCAGGGTCAATTTGAACATTCTCATCTTTACTACTAAAGTAACAAAACTCAATTTCTTCACAAATATTCTTCACATCTATTTCAGAACCATGCAAAAGAGCAGCACATAATTGTTTAAGCATAATTGCTGGACTCTTAGCATAATACAACATTCTCACTAATTTTCTCACTTTATTATGATGCACTGCTAGCATCCTGAAATGATGAAAAATACTCTGGCATACTCTCTTGGAAAGACAAGCCAGTGAATGACCACGCAAACCTGTCATTTGTCTCACTCTGCAAGGATCTAAATCTTGCAACAACTTCATTTTCTGCTTCAAACTTTTCTTATTAAATGTCCATATAAAATCACAAAGCAAATTGATGGAAACCTGTCGCACACTGCAAATAGAACTACACTTCCAAATGTACACAGGACCCTTAGGACGTCTTCCTAAAACCTCATCACTTAGCACCTCTTCTGTCTCTGTTGTCACAAGTTTTTCTTTTTCAACTGCACAACCATCCTTCACTTCATAAGCTCGACCACTGGTGTCAACTGCAAACACCAAATCATTATCCTGAAAATAACTCTCCTCATTAAAAAATGCCTCAGAACTTGAACTATGCATCCATTCTCCGGAAAAAACGTCACAAAAGTTACTACGATTTACTACTCTCTTCCATCTACTGTTTGTTTTGAAATCAGAAATTACCTTGCTTAGTTTCCTAATTCTATTGATTACCAAAATAAACAACTTTCGCTTAATTTCAAAAGCATGATCAATAATTTTCTCTACATTTTTCTTCTTCTTATAAAATGCCGCTTTCTGTTGGCCTTTCTTAATATTTTTTAATAAATTAACTATTATCCTGTTACGGAACATTCGTTTTCGAATGTCCCTAAACTGTTGTTTCCTTCTACTATCATGCACAGAGTTATCTCTTCCTCTACCAGTAACATTTTTGATGGGTCTTTCCTTTCCATTTAAATTGCTCTTCTTTTTGTGAACTGAAACATTTTTGCGATAAATACTTTTTTTATTAAAAATATTTCTTAAGAATGATTTTGTGCTCTTACCCGGAGCTTTCTTGGTGTTTTGATAAGTATTTGGGGAAGAGGACTGCTGCAATAAAAGATCATCCTGCTGTCTTTGACGTTTTCTAGCCTTTCTAATTCTATTTTTCGTAGGCATTTTTCAAAATATGAAAAGATCTGCAGTTGAATCTGTGGAAAAATATAATAAAAAATGTTATTAACCACTATTACCAAACAGTAAATGAATAACAGTCATCAAAAACTTAATGCCCTACTTATTATTTAACATAGCAAATCTTTTGCACCAGCACTGCATCACAAAAATGACACACAGTGGTACAAAACAGGCATACAACAATCATAAATCTCTCCCTAATATTTTAAATGATTAATTCAGGATGACGATAAGGTGTGGCCTATCTAAAGGTTTGTTTAGGCCCAAATCTTTGGACTGGGGTGAATGTATGTCATTGATCCTCATTCAGTCCATCGCCTGTTTTGTTTATTTGAGGTGAGGCCAACACATGGTTGCAGATAAGATTTTTACTGAAGAAAACAAAGGAGATAATACATGTGAAGGCCTACCAATGAAGTAAGTCATTATTTGAAATCAATTACATTTCTGGATATGTACTGCTAAAGCTTCATACGTTGTTTTGGGTCATATTTATAAGGCATATGAGTGTGTATGATGTTATTTTTCCTTTTTAAATGGAAAGCGTTCTTCATGGTGCAAGTTTCTTGTAAATACGCTCCCACCTGCGAAACGGAACTTTGCGATGCGAAGCTGATTGGCTCCCCGGTCTCTGTCAACATTCTAAACAGTCCGGAGCGGCCGCCATCTTATCTCTCGGTAGGATCGAGAGAGAAGAAGAGGTGAAAAACGAAGGGGGAATTTAATGAAAGGGGGCAAGGTATACCCCTCTTGACCCCCTAGGAATGTTGTTGGGGTTTTTAAAGGGTCCCGTGGGGAAAATAAAAAAAATATATTTTTCACGGTAGAAGCGCTTCCCGAACACCGAACTGGGCCGCAAACTGCTGGCGAAACGGGAATTCGCCATTTTGTGCTTCGTTTTAATTAAATTACTAGGTATAAGGGGGTGCGGGAGACCATTTTGTGCTTCGTTTTAATTAAATTACTAGGTATAAGGGGGTGCGGGAGACGTATCCTAATCCCTTATATTTTCTGAGGGTGGCTGAGGAGGCTCATATATGTTGATACATGTGTTCCAGCGGCTGTGCGTGAGCTTTTTTTTTTTTTTTGCTGCGTGACGTCTGTTAACGTTCGATTCGAAGGAAATCAGGAAGTGTTGACCACCAATTTGTCAGTGCGATAAAATATTTTGTTATAAATGAATCCTTATTGATAAACATTGTCTGCGCCTTCTTGCCTTTTTTACAATGCCACAATTTTGTCGTGCACGGCAGCCATTTTACATGCCAGGCCGGTCCCAGGCTATCACCTAGCCCTGCGGATGTAGTTTATGGCCCCAGCTGTAGAGAATACAGACATGCCAACCCTCCCGATTCAGGCGTCAGACTACTGATTTCAGTGCTACTCTCCGGCCTCCCGATTCCTGCAAACAAAAACCCGGGGGCATATTACCAACAACTAGCGATAACTTGTTTAGAGACAAAAATTATCGCCGCACATCGGCGATTTGTATCGCAAATGCGATAAAAAACGGCCGCAATGCATGAATATCGCTGAAAAGTCAGCGATATTCATGCATTATCCAGCAAATGCTCTTAGCCATGTTATCCACCTCCCATTGGATAACATGGCTAAGAACTGCTCAGGGCATGCCAGAATGCTACACCGAATATGCAATTACAATTTCTCAAAGTAACAAAATCTATTTCTATATCACTACAGACAAAGCCACAGTTTAAAAACACAGCTTTCTTCATCATTTTCTCCTTAATTCATACTATTCTCTATCTAAAATAAATAAATCTTTTCTCACCTTAGCAAATACTTTTTGAGTTTTGAAAACAGTCTCAGAAATACACCAAATTGTCTTCAGCAGAAGAAAAAGGATGCACTCCAGAGTCTGCAGCTATTGAAAGCACAGAAATACAGATATTCATTTCACATATCTCTCATATTAGCCAATCATAACTCTTCCCTCACTTTTTTCAAATCAAAACCCTTCCCCCCTCTGCCCTCTCTGCCTTTTTTCCATAGCAACGACCTCCTGGAAGACCTCTCATGTTTGCAAATTCACACAACAATGTTTCAATTCAACTCTGAACTCTCAGTGCACCTGCGTATCCAGTGCAATCTTTCATTAAAAGTTTCTTCCTTGACCATTCAAATTACATCTTTCAAAGAACACATCCATGCACCCTAACTTTCTGTTTTCAGAAATGGAAATGCACCAATCACTGCTAATGAATCATTAGCATTGGAAATCCACAGTTTTTTTTCTTTACAAACTCCTACTGTTTCAACTGCCCTTTCATTACCACACTTCATCTGACTGCAGCCCAACCTTCTCCCACCATGTTTAAGGTCTGGATTGTTGGACATAGTTACATCCACTGGGCTCAAAGGTATGCTGAGAACAGAAATGTACACAACCTCAATTTACAAGATGTGGAAATTAAGTGGTTGGGCCAAAGAGGATTAAAATGTCACCAATTGATACCATTGGTGAAAACCTTTATGCATTTGCCAAAACCTGACCTGTTAATAGTGCACTGTGGAGGTAATGATTTGGGCACTTTGACAGGGGTAGGTCTGGAAATGGTTTTAAAGGACACCTTTGAGCAATTAATGGCACTTTTTCCTCAAACTGCCTTGGTATATTCCAATATATGCCAAAGACAGAAATGGAGGTGGTCCAACCAATTTTCTCCACAAATTGAGAAAGCGAGGAAGCATGTAAACAAATCTGTTTCAGCTTTCATGAGAGACCATGGAATGGGCTCCCTGTACAACAATAACTTGCGTTACTACATGCAAGATATCTACAGAGGAGATGGAGTTCACTTCTCAGATGAGGGCAACAGAATTTTCAATCTGAATTTAAGACTGTGCATTGGTACCTACTTATAAGTACCTAAATGTACCATAAACCCAAAAGCTCTTCTCAGAGCTACCCTTCATCTGATCACTCACAATTATTATTTTTTTCTAACTTTTTTCACTAATTTTCCACAAAATACGCTCCCCGGGGCGCTACCCGGTTCGCTAACCGAAAGCTAACCTCGCGGAATTTTTTCCACCCTCAGAAAACCTAGGGGGTCAAGATAAGTCTACCATGACCCCTTCTACCCATTCTAAACATTATTTGCCCTCCATCTTGTATCTTAAAGCGACCGAAACACAAAATGGTGGACTCCCGTGACGCTTAAGGTTCGCTAACCGGGCCGCTTTCCAGAAAGCGGTCCTAAAAAAGGTGGGAAAGTAATTTACAGAAAAACGACTAGAGACACTCTCACCAAATATAGATTAGCTCATACTACATAACAATCCCTTTCATTCTCACAAATTTGATTGAAATTTCATTTAGCCATTTAGCCTGTAGACCTATCTAAATACCCTGAGGTAAATTACTTCACAAAACACATCTAAAGTATTGGAATTGACAACCAATGAAAATTTTACTTTCATTTTCAATTTTTATTACCTGACATTTGATTGGTTATATACCTGAATATATATAAAGGAAGAGAAGGAAACACAGCCATTTTCACTGCTACTTCCTGAACTACATTTCAAGAGCATTTTCACCTCCCTGTAAAGTAAATTGATAATTTGTAAGTGGCACTTTAAATTAATTTGTAAAAACGTTTTTTGATAATTATTTACTGTCCCCCTGCTATAGTTATAGATACAGATAAGCTCCTCTGTTATATTTATTGATTGACTTACACTTCTCTGCTATAATTATGAATTTACTTACTTTAACTTCACTGTTAAAAAAAAAGAACTACATGTCTGAACTTAAACCCAACAGTGCCCTAACTCTTCTAATATAATTATTTTTTTATGCAATTTACAGCAAAAAAATGGAAGGGGAGCACGAAAAAATCAATGTTTCCTTCGACATTACAACAGAAGAGATTTTAACTGAAGAAAATTTGGATGAAGATTTTATGGATGAATCTTTTGATGAACAATTTATTGAAAGCTTACAAGACATAGAAACATGCATGTTTGACGAGATTCCAGATGATGTAATGCTGGAAGTTTTAATGAACTATGAAAATTCTGACCCATAAATTTTTTTTTAATCAAAATAAATAAATAAATAAATAAAAAACGAACAAAAACAACAAATAATTAACATACAGTATTAGAAAAGTCTATCATTCTTTTATCCTTATAGTACGCTGCCCAGAACGCTTTCCGGTTCGCGAACTTGGCGCTTACCACGCAAAAAAAAAAAAAAGAATTTTTTTTTTTGACCCTCCTAGGCCCTTTTAAAACCTCCACATAAAACCTAGGGGGTCAACGAGGATCTACTATGCCCCCTTATGGTAATTTCCCCTTTTGTTTTGGCCTCCTCTTGTCTCTCGATCCTACCGAGAGAGAAGATGGCGGCCGCTCCGGACTGTTTAGAATGTTGACAGACACCGGAGGGCCAATCAGCTTCGCATCGCAAAGTTCCGATACGCGAAAAGTTCGCTAACCGGATCGCTGCCCGGAGCGCTGTTACAGATATATATCTTGATTTAAACGTTAATTTCTCAAAATCCACTGAAGCACATATATTGAGACCTAGCAAAGGCACATCGGGCTAACAGTCCCTACAATTTTGCCAAGTTTCGTGGATATCCATTCAGCCGTTCGGGCTAAAAGTGAGTCCAACCGCCCTATGGAAATTAACATGGGAAAACGCGTTTTGGGACCCCCCTTTTTTCTCGGCCCCCCCTTGACGAACCCCCCCCAAATTTCCAGGAGCTGCTCAGAAACAAAATGTTCCATTTTCCTGAAAATTTCAGCCGATTCCGTCCACAAACGCCAAAGTTATTAGACATAGAATTTTCAGAAATCCCATAGGGAAAACATCCTAACTATATATACCTACTGGCGACCGCCAGTAGGTAATATATATATATATATATATATATATATATGTAAATGTAAATGTAGGTGTATTTATATAGCGCAACCTGTCACCCAAAGGGCATCCTGGCGCTTGCTTAGGGAACCCGTCCTGGTATTCCCCTGTGAGAGGCCCCGGCAGGGAGACCACAGGGTGAAAGCCAGGCTACCCACCGCGAGGGGCCGTCGTGGAGATTAAGCAAGCTATTGCCCAGAGTTGCAGAGTGAGACCCCATGGGTTGAGTAGGCACCGGAGTGAGAATTGTCGAGGCCGTGGAATTTTTGAGCCCGAGACCCGCCGAGGCGGGGAATCGAACCCTGGTCCACGGTCGATCCCAGCTTCCGGGTCTGCCGCCTCTAACCACTGAGCCACACTTCTCCTTCTATATATATGTTACCTACTGGCGGTCACCAGTAGGTATATATAGTTAGGACCTAGTTACCATAGGAAATTCCAAACATTCTATTGGGAATAACTTTGGCGCCGATTGAGGGATCTGCTTGAAAGTTTCGGGGGGATTCGTCAAGCGGGGGCCGCGAAAAAAGGGGGGTCCCAAAACGTGTTTTCCCCATGTTAATTTCCATAGGGACATTCTGACAAGGCTACAGCTCGAACGGCTGAACGGAATAACACCAGATTTGGCAAAATGGTAGGGACTGGTAGGCAGCAGTGCCTTTTGTATGTTTGGTGAAAATCCCTCCAGTAGTTCTTGAGGAAATTGAATTTGAAATTTTTCAAATGGCATTTTCTATGGGACCTTTAGACACGGCTACAGCCCGAACGGCTGAACGGAATTACACCAAACTTGGCAAAATGGTGGGGACAGGTATGCGGTAGTGCCTTTTCTATATTTGGTGAAAATCCCTCCAGTAGTTGTTGAGAAAATTGAATTTGAGCAAATTATATATCTATATGCGCTCAACATTCTATTGGGAATAACTTTGGCACCGATTGAGGAATCTGTGCGTAATTTTCCAGAATTTTGGCCAGCTTCGCTCCGCTCCTTCCCTGAAAGTTTCAGGGAGATTCGTCAAGCGGGGGTCGAAAGGGGAGTCCCAAAACATGTTTTCCCCTTGTTAATTTCCATAGCGACCTTTAGACATGGCTACAGCCCGAACGGCTAAATGGAATTACACCAAACTTGGCAAAATGGTAGGGCCTGGTATGCAGATGTGCCTTTGCTATGTTTGGTGAAATCCCTCCAGTAGTTCTTGAGAAAATTGAATTTGAAATTTTTCAAATGGCATTTTCTATGGGACCTTTAGACACGGCTACAGCCCGAACGGCTGAACGGAATAACACCAAACCTGGCAAAATGGTAGGGACAGGTATGCAGTAGTGCCTTTTCTATATTTGGTGAAAATACCTCCAGTAGTTGTTGAGAAAATTGAATTTGAGCAAATTATATATCTATATGCGCTCACCGTACGCGCACCGTAAGCGTACGGTACGCGTACCGTACACGTACGTGCGCGTACCCTTACATGCGCGAGCAAGTTTCTGATTGGCTGGCAGTCGACTGTCAACATTCCAAACTGTCCCAACCAGGAAGTGTTGGCCACCATCTTGTTTTTCAGGAGAACTGAGGCACAAGAGAGCCCAAAACAAGAGTGGAAAACACAAAAAGGGGACAGGGTAGAGACCCTCAACCCTCTAGCCCTTCTCAGGGGGTCCAAGAAGGACCCCCAAGAGCAAAAAAAAAAAAAAAAAAAAAAATCGCCGAGTACGCGCACCGTACGCGTACGGTACGCGTACCGTGCGCGTACCCCGCGATTTAAAAAAAAATAATTCTTTGCACTTAGTGGTCCTTCTTGGACCCCCTGAGAAGGGCTAGGGGGTCAGGGTGTCTCAACCCTGCCCCCTTTTCGCGTTTTCCACTCTTGTTTTGTGCTCTCTTGTGCCTCACTTCTCCTGAGAAACAAGATGGCTGCTCAGGTGGTCTCAGAAGGATAATAACATATATAAACCTTATCCGCTAATAGAATTAGCATTTACAAAACCTTTGAAATTCATTGAAAAAAATATAGGTTTCACTCCTGATATAGTTAGGAATTAGCATTTAAAAAACCTTGCAAATTCACTGAAAAAAACATAGGTTTCAATCCTTATATAGTTAGGAATTAGCATTTAAAAAACCTTGCAAATTCACTTAAAAAAACCATAGGTTTCAGGCCTTATATATTTAGGAATTAGCATTTGCCACTCATCCATGGAGTTACTCAAACACCTAGTCAGTCTTGCAAAGAATCAATCACACTTCCATTTCCTCAACTATACAGTTATACACACAACACCTTACTTATTCAAACATATACTAACACATACTTACTCTCTTATACAATCACTGATACAAGTACACAATGATCCATACAGCCACTCGCACATTCACTGGCTCTCATGTATAGTCATTTATATATGCCAACTCTCACATGCACTGTGTTTTACATATGTACTTACTTGGACATGTAGCACTGAGATATCCATTCACTCACCAACACACCCATGCACACAGTCAACCGCCCATATAGCTGTTTCCACATGCACTCTTGAACTCATACACCTAGTGAATCAACTGCTCACACATCTATGCACAGAGTCACACACCTCCCAGCCACCCACACACACACTCAGTCTCCCATTCAAATACTTGGGCAACCAATCAATAACCCATATAGCCACTCATATTGCTACTGATCAACACATGCAGAAGCTTACACAACAACAGACATACTGATGCACACATTCAGACAGTTTAGTCACTAACCCATGCATTTAGTAAGACACATTTAATCACTCACTTATACAGTCAGTCCTGCACCTACTAAATCCTTCATCCAGACACTTATACATCCACTCATTCTTCAATATGTAAAACATATTTAAACTTTACAGAAACACACAGTCACTGGATGATGTCATCAGTGATGTCATCAGTGACGTCAAATGAGATGTCATCAGTGATGTCATCAGTGATGTCATTTGAGATGTCATCAGTGATGTCACTGACCATGTCATGAATGATGTAATATGTGACATCATCAGCAGTGGATTGCGGGTGCGCGAAATATAGTTAGTACAACTAACTATATAGGAGCAATTTCAATGTTTTTTTTAAATGCTAATTCCTAACTATATAAGGCCTGAAACCTATGGTTTTTTAAGTGAATATATATATATATATATATATATATATATATATATATATATATATATATATATATATATATATATATATATATATATCTCTCTCTCTCTCTCTCTCTCTCTCTCTCTCTCTCTCTCTCTCTATCTCTCTCCCTCTCTCTCTCTCTCTTCCTCTTTCTACCCCCCCCCCCCGGGCTTCAAATACTGAGCAGTCTGTGGAGGATAATGGCAGAATCCACCATCAAGAACATGAAGCACGATTCAACAGCACAAAAGGGCACTCAGCCGTAAAGATGGACAGAGACCAAAGAAATAAACAACTGAGAATACACGATGCAGAAGTCACAAAGGAGCACTGAGCCGGAATTGAGCCTAGAGTTGTAAGTGCACTTGCCAATTTCACCCAGCTCTGAAAGCCACAACCTCACTCCCACACCAAGTGAATCCCAGCTAGTAGAAATGTGTCATATGTGACTAAATTACAAACTATCACAATTGGTGCTTGTAACCTTAACAATGTCTACAAAGATAACACACTCAGGAAAACAGGAATTGAAACAAACAATTCTGGTGACTGATATGATGAACTACATGTCCCATAATGCCTCATGGTGGGCAATAATGGGCCAGGAGTATATAAGTGAAAGAAAAGATGGACTCACATGACCGTGAACAAGAACCGTAGGGGTTGAAATGCATTGGTGGTGATATATGATGGAATCTGCACTTTTCGAATAAAGTGTCAAAAGCCAGAATTTAAGTTCTCCTGGTGTGCAGTGATTCCTTATGGAGGCTGTTGGTTATAATATATATATATATTTCTTTTCCAGCAAACAAAGAGTACAAAAATACAATGCTGCACTCCCAGGGGGCTTCAAACTCACAGCTTTTATTCGGCAACTGTAACCAGCATATCACCAATGCGTTTGAGCCATTGCGGTCGTGTTCACAGTGGCTGGATATGACATTCATTAACATCCGGTGCTCACATGCCTTATATTGGTCTGAAGCATTTTGGTATTTGTAGCCCACTAGTTGTTTTCCTTTTGTAAAAACTACGGTGTTCGCACTATTATTGATATAATTAGACTCTTAAGTTGTTTGTTGTCAATGTATTGCTAGTGTCTCTGTGGGAAGTTGATATAATAACTTTTAGCTCAGTGCAATTATCGTCTCCTTGAAAACATCCCACTTTATTTTCATTTTCTTAGGCTCTCTTAAGCACGTGTCTATTTTCCACTTGTATTGCTGAATAATGAAAAAGGACGGAATTTCCTCACAAGTCTCCCGTTTTTCTTCAGTTGAGCATGGTAATTTATAACATCTGCCAAAGTGAATTTTGAAACCCCCGGACCTCAAACACTAATGAGGTTGCATCGAAAGGAAAGCCATTCTGCTGCAGACACCCAAGCTGTGCTTGGATGGCTCATCAATGGCAGGATGGGATGGCTGAGCTGGGCCTAGCCCCAGGGAAACCTCTAGAAGCTTCTACCATGCTTTAAAGGCACAACTGGCTATACACACTGAATCTCACAAACAACTTTCCAGTACACTTTTGGACCTGTGGACAGCTTGCCAGGAAGAAGGACTGCTGTGTTGCCGAAAGGACTGCCACTCTACTGCACTGCTGCTTTGAAGAACTATTGTCCTGCTGTGCAGGCCTGCTGTTCTCTAGCCTGAGTGAGAAGGACTGAACCTCGTTCTCTTGAAGCCAAAAACCAAGAGTAATTCCAAGGACTAGTTGGCTGGCCTCCTGATCTGAAGCACTAGGTGAGTAACAAACTACCAACAACCTTGCACCTGGACTCTGCCATCTGTGAGCCTGCACTGCCAAGTGGTGCCACCCCAGTACTGACCCTTGAATGTGGGCCTAAGGTGCTCTGTTAGCCTCTGTGGATCTAGTGAAACTGATTAATCTCCTCTGCTATGCGGCGTAACCCAGAGTCGAATTTGCACATCACTGCGGCTAAGTGGATAAGAACCATTACAAAGACATGCATCGCAGCCTGTTGCTGCATCAGAACTGCCACTACCAGAAGCATTCTCCATGCAGACCCTTGCATCTCTTGTCAATGGTAGCCTCAACAATGCCTAAAGACCTTGCACCACAGCCTTTGCCATATCTCTGAACCAATGCAGTGCCTCAGCTGTGCAATACATCCTCACAACGCTTTGTAAACAACATTTAAGTTGCTATGTTCTGAGGGCCGAACCGGATCTCTGTAGCCGGCCCACCACACTCCATCGCGTTTGACTTGAACTTATGGCTGGGGCTCGTTGTGGCAAAACCAGATATCCACAGTTCACCCTTTATGCCTTTTGCCACTAGTTATACTAAAATCCAGAAAATGGGATAACTCCGGGTCTATTGATTGGATTTTTGTAATTATGGTCTTGTTTTATTTATGTAAGTTGACTCTATTTCTCTAAATCTGTTGTGAGATCTTTCTGTGGTGTGCTGTCAGTGTGTTAATTTTTAAAGTGTTGCAAAAATACTGTACACATTATTGCTGAGTTAAGCCTGACTGCTCTGTCCCAAGCTACCCCAGGTTTGAGCACAGTTTAATTTAAGGTTTGCTTGTGACTTCACCCTGAGAAGAATTGTGGTTGCTGCCTGAAAAGTGTCCCCTCACCAACCAGTAACCCAATTTCTTACAAAGTGCAATTAACCCCTTCACTGCGGCGGCTATTCCGCCGCAGTGCTAAGGGGGAGGGGCGGGCGCGCGGTGGCCGCATGCTGGTGACGGAACCGCTCCGTCACCAGCGTCGGTGGCGCTGTGCTTATGACGGAGCGGTTCCGTCACAGCCCGCCCCGCTCAATAGAACGCTCAGCGCAGGCGCGGAATTCGTGCCGCGCATGAGCAGCGAGCGGGCCATGACGGAACCGCTTCGTCATCAGCACAGCGCCACCGCAGCTGATGACGGAGCGGTTCCGTCATCAGCAGACAAGGGGTTAAAGTAATTTTGGAATGCAAAAGGCTGTGTGTGCTCTGCTGAAATTACACACATTCATATAGAAATTTCACAAAATCCGCAAAATCAGGCACGTTTACCTGCAAAGCTATTTTATCTTACCAACTCATAAAGGAATATAGCTCACCGCACATGGATTTACAGCAGTGTCTGATTATCAATAGGTCTCATCACATTACTGCCAAGCTGCAAAATCAGGCATCAAACTGAGTAAGCAGTCAAAGTAACTAACTGCACATGTTAACGTATAGCACATGACAGCCATTGTAATTCGTCCCAGGATGCCCTTTAACCTGAGGCTATGTGGATACCACAGATTAGCCAGGTCTTAAAGACAGGCAGGAAGGGATATTTTCATGCTTAGGTGGATCAAATCGGTACTGCTACACCTGTGAGTGGCAAGAAGAGAGCTAGTCCCCAAAATGTAATGCTAGTGGTGGTCAACTAAAAAAGAAATTAATGTGAGTCAGTCTTCCATTGCACTTGTGGATTACAAAGATTGAGAAATCTTTTAAAACATGTTTGCTTAAGCTTTAAACACCTGTGCAAAGATGGGCCTACTCCTGTTTTATATAGCTTTTGGTATATCGCTATTCTGCTGTACTAAATATTGTTGTTGGAATTGGTGAATAGGTATATATATGTCATGATATGTGTAGGACCAACAATGGCAATATCAGTTAAAGCAATGTGAATGTATACCGTAACCTGTGCCCACAAAACAATGATACCAATGTATGTCATAATCCATGCTTGTTCAATAATATTATTGTTGCCGATATCAATGTTCGTTCAGATCAAAGCAAACATAACTGTGTCCAATACTTGTAAGAATATCATCAATGTACAAGATGATAACTGTATGAGCAATGATGATTATGTCGATGCAAAATGATACCAGTGGGTGCCATATTATTCTTAGGAGTTCCAATGAACTCACATCATTGCTGTTGAACTCACCCAAGATGAACTCCTCATCCACCCAACGTCAGAGATATGTGGTCGTGCAACCCATGCCCGTGCCCGTGCCCATGCCCATCGAGTAACAGGTCACAGGTGGGGTCCACAATAATCTAAAAGCAAACACGCACCCAGGGAAAACTCTGATCAATTCCACATATACATAGTTGCAACAGAAACAAGTCAGAGGTAAATGGCCCCAATAAACGTTTGGCCAAAGGTTCACATTTCCCAGAAATATCACAGAGCTAGACACCACATGCAGATAGGTACACTCACCCAATCAGGGCATGACATGCACACCACACATAGTGATCACACGCTTGTCATGCTAGACGTCTGGACATACACACACTGGCCCACATTGGCTCTACTGAGGTCAAGAGCCATCTGTGTCCTTATCAGATGCACACGTTTGATTTATGACTAAGATGCTATTTAGGAATGTAGAGATCATTGTATTGTACTGAATGAACTGTATAAATTGAAGGCCAAAACTTTGACATCAAGAGATTGTGAGCAGAAGTACTCTGTTCAGGCTCTCCCGGTCGCAACGTTTAAGTAAACCAACTTGTACCTGTTTCGTCAATGTCTTTTGTCTTTTCACTTATTTAAGGTAAATTCAAGTCTGAGGAACATTGTTTATTCATTCACCCCCATTCGTCCAGTGTCTCATAGCCTTCTCTTTGATGCAACAGTTTAAAGTCTGAAATTCATTGACTAATATATAATCCCTGACACAGAAATGTCTATTCTCTGAATATGTTGCCATTCGAGGTGCGTCACTGTGATCTCTTGCTTTCCAAATCCCTCTGTCTTCACTTGTGGGCTCCTTACACATTTTCTGGTCTTTTTAGGCCACGGCATGTACCCTCTGACATTCAAACCAATGTAATTACTGATGAATTTGAAACCATCATTTTTTCAGTGGTGCTAAGTCCTTGAAATATTGCCCTTTATATGTACTTATGACAGAAATAGATAGCAAGAGGGGGGTCATTAGAATTTTCTTAGTACTTAAGGTGTCTAGAATGGCTGTCAGTTGCCTAAATTCCAACTTTGTCTTTCTTCTCTGCATAATTATAATTTTTGACATTTTATTCTAGACAGTAATAGAGAGAGAGACCTTAACACCATACATTGCTTTATACCATTCCAAATGTGTGCTAACTTAATTACATTTTTCTTACTTCTTCATGAGGATCAATATTCTTCTCCTAAACTTTAGTCTTCAGTAATCAGAGATTAACATTTTGCTTTGAAAAAGTTGTCAGTGGGCACCATCTCTGTTCTCCATCATATGACACTTCAAAACTTTCAGTGATGACCCCTGACTAATCAATTAATTTAATTGGTCCAAGGAATGAAAATGCTTGAAATTAGTCATTTGGAGAGATCCCAGTATAGACTATTTCAGTTTATACTGGAAACATATTGTAACAAAGGCAGCATGACTCACAACTTTTGTGGAGGTATATAGCAAACCTTTGTATACCGAAGTAAAATTACAGAAAGACAGTGTCCTAGCTTTGGGAAACACTCAGGGCCCCTGAAAAAAAGGATAAAACCCTATTAGGGAAAAACAACTATTTTGCAAAAAAATGGAAGCACCGGGCTCAGTGCTGATTGGCACTAGGGTAGTGCGCAAACTCTAGACACTTTAGCACATAACAAACAATGCATCAACCGATGTAGAATAATATTCCTAATTTTATTGATCTTTTTGCATTTTTTGTTGGTAGAAAAATATATATATAGATACAATTTATACACAATTTACTTCAACACATAAAGAAATACACATTGCTACCTGCATTACACTGATAAATTCAACCGTAATGTACGATTAACAGAACATAGGTCAGTGATCAGAACAAAGAAAATGATGACGAATCACTACATATAAAAGAATCGCGCCCGGAAGACATACAATGGTACATTTTGGAAACAATCTGTCAGAGAGAAGGGTTACATACAGATAAAATCAGAAAACTTAGAGAGGTATACTGGATGTTTGTATTAGGAACATCAATCAGAGGACTTAATATTGAGATACCTTGGGTACAGGGTATCAAATAGAGATTAACCTTATAAAGAAAATACAGTTCCCTCTGTTTGCTTATATATCTCCCTGTCTCCTTTAAACAAAGATTACCTACTCCAATAATACAAGTTACAGGATTGTAGTTTGTAGAGATCAGAATATATTGCTTAAAATAGTATTTAAACTGCAATGGACCGTAGGCACGGTTAAACGTTCTTTCCATAAAGTTTTAGAATATTGCCTTTATGAGATTAAGATAAGGATGTCTACATCAATTATAGAACTAAGTAAACTGGTCCCTGGTTTTTTATAACATGTATCAATGTTTTTTAATATCGATACACAGATGGACGCCAAGTGGAACTAAGAAATTACTATCACATTTAAATGGAGTGACCAATGTAAACTGGTAGCATTCATTATGTTCCCCTGATGGCGTAATTAATTCAGTCGGATGAAAAAATAAAAAAATATTAGTAGGGAGGTTAGGTATGGTTTTGCAAATATAAATCATGTAAACACACTTATGTGGCCTTATATCCATCATGTTAATTCAATAGACACACAAGACAGTAACAGTGGCATGAGATAGATGGTACCCCTTCGATATGATATGCTGACGAGCACTGATAGGAGTGGCGTGCCTTAAAAATTTGGGCTCAATTTCATATACCATAAATAAGTACAGTGAATGGCCATTTAGCAGGGTTGCTCAGAAACTAATAATCTTTATTATGTACATTTATTTGTTCTAATTATGATGATCGTCAAAACAAGTTGCAGCCCATGTTAAAATAACATGATCAACATTTTGTATAAAAGGCCCGCAACTAAATAAGAATATGGGCATGCGCAGTACTTTTATATTAATAAATACATATTAAAGTTCAGTAAAAACACACTTTAACCACATCCGCGCTAGTTGAATTCTCCTCCTGTGCTGAGATTTTAAAAAACCCATGCTCCATGACGAGCTGGGCTCGTCATCAGCGTGCGAGGAGGCTACACCATGACGAGCCCAGCTCGTCATGAGCCTGGAAGGGGTTAAGATGGAGGGTTACATATAAACAAAATGCGATGCAAATAGGCATGTCCAACGTCATGAAGTCATGACGCTAGTAAACATCGCAAGATAATATTTAATCGGGAAGTAAGAGCGGGAAGCCACGCTACACGAAAAAAGCAGTCGGAGCTGTGACAAGGAACGTCACAATATTGGTAAGTCCAACACGACTATATCAGGGCGGGAGGACTCGCGCAATAAGGTCTAGTTATTAAATGGCAAGATTTGAGGCGTGAGGACTCGTGCAATATAGTAGAGTCGGCTACAAGGTAAAACTCTAATGTCAGGACAACGAGAAGCCTAATTATTTAAGAATGTGGGTCAGGCAGTAGCTTGTGGATGCACTGTATAATACGTTTAATCATTAGCAAAAATTCCTTTTTGTTATGACCACTGTGACCTACGAAGCACGCTTTTAACCACACATGCAAGCTCTGCTATAAAATAAGATTATAGGTCCTGTGTATACTCTATTTTGGCTGCTAAAGATAAGTATACTGGTTGTCCACGATCATTTAGAATACACAAGCGAATTATGATACCTCAATCTGCAAGTGGGTAATAAAATGAGCCATCTTGTTTTATATTTCATCCTTAGTGGTCATCATGTTAAAGCAAGGAAACATCAAGCGTCCATCAAGTGTCTAAATCCCAACCAGGGAACGACTAAAGAAGTAGAATAAGGTCACAGAGTTAAATTCAGGTGAATTTTATTCCTCTGACTCTCATATGTTTAATACCTTAGGATTATGCATTCATTAAACCTGGGTTTATTTAAGGTTACCCTTGCTTGCTTTTCCTTTTATAGTGTACAGGACTGTTGAACCTCACCAAATAGTCCTGCTCAAATTGTTTTGGGCCACAACAGTAGGAATATCGCATTGCTGATGAGCTTTTCTCATAATAGGTCAGTATATAGACTTTGCTGGACTCAATATTAAATGTACATGCGTATAGAGGAGTAACTGCCAATTTATTCCTGTTTCTGAAGATCTGTGCCAGTTTTTCGTGTATTAAAATTAGTGAAAACATATTTTCAAGGACGTATAAAGGGAATCATCAGAAGACTATAAGTAAGTGATAGCAAACAAGAACGTGATTTATTAGAAACGGTATAGCTAACTCCCTTCTAGACAGTGAAATCCCAGGAATTATATATGGATCTCGTAGTCAGGATGAATATATTGAATTGTATTATGTGTTGAATACACTACTCCAAACTAAAGAATATATATATTTCGTCACAGTATAATAATGGCATGATAACACTCATTTATCTAGACAAGATCTGAACCCCTATCCAGGTTAACAGCGGAAAGTAATTCTATGTAGGTGATAAAGTATAGAATCTCTAGTATTATAAGTCCAGATACATATACCTTTCCATCTTTTGTTTGTTGCTGATTAGATTGACCTATCTCAGTACATTACTGTTCAATCGAAGAAGGGCCGGCTTGAACCACATCCCCAAAGAGAAAAATACAGGTAACCTAGATCCATTTTGTAACTTTATCAATTAGGAATGCCTGTCAGCTATAAATATCACAGTCATAAGGAGGATTCAAGCAACCTAGCTATTAGGATGTATGTCATCTAAGTAAAGCCAACCAAAATGAAAAATTTCAATATAGAACATTGGATAAATAATACTCCCGATCTTTTTTAAAGTTTCTTAAATCCTGAAGCAGATAAATGTATGTATTTTAATAATTTTTAGAGTGTCACGCACGCTTTCCACAAGAACCGTGTAATATAATGTCTAGCACAATGCACTTTTGTATGAGAGATTCTCTGGTTATTCACCTCACTTGAATAGTCACAGTGCTGCTCATTTTCATCTTTCAGACCAGAGTTTAGAGTTATCAGCATCGTATAGTACATTGACTAGTTAATAAAATTATTTTATCATTGGGCACAAACTCTAGATAATATATTTTTCTTACTTTTTAGCATTCACTGGTAAAAGAAAAATCATGAAGAAGGCATTTGCCGAAGCGCGTTGGTGGCATTCGGCTAATCAATACCAGTGTCTTTGTTGATTTGATGTCAATTTTGTGGCATATTGTGTGCTTAACATAAAATGTGATAAACAACCTGCTACTTAACTGTGAACTCCTAAAGATTTTACGGTTGAATTTATCAGTGTAAGGCAGATAGCAATGTGTAATTCTTTATGTGTTGAAGTAAATTGTGCATAAATTGTATCTATATATTTTTTTTTCTATCACCCAAAAATGCAAAAAGATCAATAAAATTAGGAATATTTTTCTAAATCGGTTGACACATTGTTTGTTATGTGCTAAAGTGTGTAGAGTTTGCGCACTGCCCTTTTGCCAATCAGCACTGAGCCTGGTGCTTCCATTTTTTGCAAAATAGAAATACAGTGTCCTACATATCGTTTCCTATTGGGTATAGCTGCTTTAGTTATAACATCAATGGGGCGTGTTATTTATGTCAGGCTATTTTCTCTCAATAATATTCTGGTAACACTAATTTCTGTGGATGGTAACTCACAAAATAAATACAACATGGTGATCTCAGGGGATTTATTCTTGGGGTCATTTTACTTCATACACTTCTGATATAGTGATTAAGGAGATAACCCAGAAAAAGGTTAACAGTATTTTGAATTCTGGAAATTATGGATCACCTGAAGTATTGTTGCGTAGCATAGCAACTATGAAAATCTGTTTGGGAAATAATAATAGGTACTGCCTTTGATGTTCCCATTGTGATGCCTATTTCATAGGCACCGCCCTGGGAACATTAAATAACTACCTGCCAGACCAGTAGAAAACTCCTGATCTGACGGGCAGTTCCTACACAGGGTTGGTGGTGCGGGAGCGGGGCGCTCTTGTTCCCGCACCACCAAACTCATTATAAGGCCCTAAGCAATGACTATGTTTTGATGTTAGAGATGCACAAGATGTGTTACACGTAAGATCTAAGAGTGTCCAAAGTGAATAGGAGTAGGGTGCCAACAAATGTTTGACCTTCCTACTCAAAATTACTTCACATGTAGTAACAGCAAATTTGTGTTTTGTAAATATGCATCTTTGCCTTAAAGTAATGCAAACAGTTGTATTTATTCTTTGAGAAAGAAAATAAGGGCCTTATGTATCATTATTTCAAGTAGCGATTACCAAATTGCGATTTTAGCCGAATCATAATTTGGTAATCTCTACTACTAATGTTAGAAATTCTGTTGAGTTTCATTAGCGATTCCTAATGGGTCCCAAATAGGCCTACCTCATGCATATTAATGAGGTAGGTCTCAATTTGCAATTCCTTAGGAATCTATGCTATCACAGGGATGGTGGCCTGTTGAGGTCAGCAAACCACCATGTCTGTGATTGCTTTTAAATAAAGCAGTATTTTTTTTAAATGCAGCCCTTTGCAGTTTCATTTTTTATGAGCAGGCAGTGGTCCTTTTTCCATTCTCAAAGGGGAATGGGTTCGCCAGGGACTCATTCCCAGTTGTGAATGGATTGCCACCTCCTTAAAGGAGTCAGTAAATTATAAATGTTTTGTGACCATAATTCAGTTGCAAAAAATTCATAAATCCCATTTAGATTCGGTATTTAAAAGGACCGTCCTAAACACTCCGCTTGCAGATACCGAATTGCAAACACACATTGCGATTCGGTAACATGTTACTGAATCACAATTTGTGTTCAATTCATGCGTAAAAGCATTTTGCGATTGGAAACGGACCAATTAGCCATTTTCAACCGCAAAAATACTTAAAACATGTGACCCTTAGTGACTTGTCCTGCAAATTAGAATCTCGGGTGTCTTGGTAATTAAAGAAAAGGGAATGGGTGAGCACTATGTAAGTGGACTTTCATTGGCCTATACGTCGTAGCTACTAGGATCCAATGAGTGATTTGTATGCTTTGGGATACCATGTTTTGCTAAACGCGTGTTTCACTGACAGAAATGTTAATCTTTGCTGAGTCAGTTGGACTCCACAAACTGTATGGTCAAGTGAACTCTTGTAACTTTAGTGTGTTACTATTATCAGTCAAATATATTTATCTGTTCAATGTAACTGTTAGTGTTTGAACTATGTAGAAACAAGGAGATGTCATGAAGTTGCATGACTTTTTTAAATACAATATATGTGCTTAAGAAAGAGACGATGTTGGTTGCTAGTAATCATTTTCTATCTTTTTGCCAAAGAGAGACCCCGATCCCCATTTACAAGATAGAATTGAAGAATGGTGTTTTGCAATTTCCAGCGACTTCCTCATCTGAATACTTTGTGACCATTGATGTTCTGGACATTTGGGCACTTTAAATTGCAGGCAGTCCCTTTTCAGGGAGTCCCTTTTTACCACATTCCATATACAGAATAATTATTATTGTTATTATCTAAATATAAATGATTGACTCAAACATACTGAGCAGGGAACGTGATACTTCACAACATTGGCTTTAAATATGTGTGAGTGTGTGCATGCTCCACAGCCTAAATAAGAATTAAGAACTCCTGCATTCACAGGAACCTGGTGGAATATTTACTCCATAGTTTTACTCAATTTGCTGCGCACTTCTAATTTGCAGCTTTGAGGAAAGAGTAGACATGCACAGTAATCAGTTGCCACACATTTCTGTCATTAATGCCTATTTGAATAAACAAAGATCCCACATCTAAAATAATGCTTAAGGATGCTATCAGCTAAGAGGTGGTCAAGAAAACATGAAAATACTGTAAAAATTGTTTCATAATATTGTTAAAGGGCGCTTTTCCTTAATTCTACATTGAAATCCAAACCCCAGTGATAATACATCAAGGTAACATGTGTTTCTACATTAGATTATCAATGCTGGATTTTGCACTAGCATATGGTCAACTCAAGAGAAGACCAAACCCTTCAGATATTTCATAGTCTTCTCCATAAACAACCTAACACTTGAACTGATTCCTCACTCTATCTACACTATGTGTGATGCCGACAACATCTAAACCACTTCAATACTTTTTTGAAAAAATGTGGGAACATCCGCAACACACAAGTGCAAGCCAAAGCATTCAGCACCCAAAGGAGGCTGCTGATGATAGACAACCCATCCCCAGACATTAAAGAAAATAGAAGAAAAACATAATTCCTAATGCTCGTATGATACTGTCCACAAAATGAATAGACAGCTTGTTAAAATAAAGTAATATACCAAACACAATCAATTAATTCATAATTTCCCTGCCAGACCCACGTAGTCCTCACTCCATTGGAAAGTGCAATGCTATCAATTTTTTGACAGCACATCAACAACGCCATCTTAAGCTCTTGCCCCCTTCCCATCGAAACCTTAAATGGTCATCCTTCAAAGCTCTAGAACTTCCAGATATCGCTGACATACACCACTTTCTCAAAGCCACTTCTTCTGAAGTTTAGGTCTTACCGGTGCTTAATTTGAGCAAGTGGTTTCTGGTGCTCAGTACCAAGACTTAATTGTCAACACCAGCGGTTGTGACAGTCTGCCACAAGGTGGTATTGTCTGGCTAATTTAGAGAATACACAAAACAAGTAATTATTAATTCAATATACATTAAAAATGACAATGAACTGTAGCCCAAGCCATTCTTAGATTTTTATGGATCTGAAATAGTCTGAATTGTCACACTTGTAGGAGAGTGATGGTTATTAGTGGTGTTGTTACTTTCGTTGGAAGCATGGCAGGGGAAATGTGTGGTGCAAGCTGCAGTGGCCTCTTAATGAGAGCCATGGTTCTTATTTGTTTTATGAGTTAAGCATTGAGTCTTGCTATCTGCCTTCATCAAAGCTCTCTTTTGGGATGCTCTCTTGTCCCTACTAACCATTGGCAAGTCCTCTTTCACTCAAGGCATCCTCCTAGAACCTTTAAGGCAGGCCAGCTCTCCTTACTCCTAAATAAACCTACACTACTACCTGATGGTCTCACTAACAACTAGCCCCTCACTCACCTAACATTCATTAGCAAGATCAGTTCCAAAAATCATTTAATGCAATCTAGCTCATATTTGACTACCAGTCTGGCTTAAAATCACACTGCAGCAACATGACTGCTACTTTACATAAAGACCTTGCCCTCTAGGCCACATATGAAGATTACTCCCTTCCTCCTGGTATTGCTGGGTCAATCAGCTGCCTGCGGCACCATCGACCATTCAACCTTCTTACACACCCTGGTGTATGTAATTGGATTCACCTGTAATTTCCTTCTATTTTTCTCCTCCTACCTTTCCAACTGACACTAGTTTGTTTACATGGGCACATCCAGGTCTTAAAGTATCCATATCACCTACAGAGTCCCCTAGGGTTCCCTTCTTTACCCTTGTCATATTCAACCTCTACATGGAGCTACTTGGTGCTCTACTCACAACAGCATCAAGAATCACAAATATGCCAATGATACAGAACTCTATGTGAAAGTCTTCTCTGCTTCAACTAACCAAAGCCTCAAACACTGCGTACACATAATACACCCCTGGATGTCTAATGCTTACCCTAAACTGAACCCAAGCAAGACTGAATGTCTGTTATTTGCCAAGGGAAACAAACACAAAACAGTATAAACTTAACGTAATGAACTGATCCTTGACATTGCCAAATCCTAACTTTCACTGAAGGCCAAGTCACTTGGATTCACCATGGACACCAAACTTACTCTCAAGAGACTAATTGCTAAAAAAAAACAAGATGGCCAGACAGTGACATTAGAGCTAGTGTACTCTTGCATCTTGCTGAGGGCAAACTCTGGACCATGGCCTCTAAGACTCTACTCAGATACCATGTAAGGGGATCTTACACACTGCAGCAAGTTTCATCCAGGGTTTAAAGAAAAATAACCACATCACCCCCATCGTGATGAACTTCAATTGGAGCCTCTTGCCGGACTGCCCCACCTCCAAAAGCAGATGCAACATTTACGAAGGAATTACTAGGAAGCACTCCTGCATATATTGCAGAGCAACTCACCATCTCTTGTGGTTCCCAGCACACTAGCAGCCAGGAAACCATAAGTGCAGACTAAGAAATATAAAAAGAAAAACCAAATCAGCAGGCCTGTACCATCTATGCACCCATTATGCTATCCACTGCAATGGTACACTGTAACACATGTCTCCAGGCCCACCATTGTATCTTGGTTATGCAGTTTTAAGCCTAAGCCTTCCTTTTAAGTATTAACAAGCCACCACTAATCAGGCCTTACGGCCCATTGGGCAGGGCACATGGCCCATAAAAGTAGTTTAATGTCAAACATAGCCTTACAATGACTAGCACGAAGCTCGACGCTGGAAACAAGTTATCAGTCAAGTATAGCTTCATTTTAGTAACAAAGTGTGCATAGCATACCTCCAGCACATACTCAGAATACAAGCAACTTAGGAAGTGTTTTTTGCATACTTTAATGTATCGCCCTAACTGGGATAGGTCTGTCAAGATGTTGGTCTTGTGCACACTGTGTCACTGGAACCAAGCTATGCCAGGCTGATGAGCCCTAAATAGGGCAAACCAGGCCTGGTTTGCTTGTGTTCTGGTTCAGGTAGGACCTGGCCTGGCAGTTTGGGCTGGACTGCTCCCACTGGAGCTGGGTCAAGACTGATTTGTGTATGGCTGGGTCTAAACTGAGGAGGCATGGTGTGCAGAATAAAATTGGACTGGGATGCAGCACTGAGTAAAAACCAGTGGCTGAAATTAATTCTAGTATTCCATTTATCACTTTTTTGTATACTTTGGTGTTTTTCACACGACACTTGGGGCTCACTTCAAAGAGGCTTGCAGTATCACAGGCAATAGCTAGCTGACATTTTGGATGGTTCCCTTATTGTTGCACAGTTACACAGGCCCCAATCTTAGAGGGCCTCCTATTGACAATATAGTGTGCCTCAGTGGGTCTCCTATTGACATTACAGTGTCAAAGCCCATTTGACAGGTCTTCTGGGTTTACATATAACATTTGGGGCGTCTTTCACAGGTGGGAAACAGAATGTCAAAACAATTTGTATCCACTGTCTGCTTGTTGAAAACACAGCTTTGTGCTACCAGACGGGCCTCTAAGTTTGTTGGGGGTACAGAGGTTGCCTGAAACTAGACTTTAGTGTGAAATTTAGGAGTACACTAAGATTGCCATACTACGCTCCCCACACACTACCAGACCTCTGGTCCTAGGTTTAGTGTTGCCAGAGACTTTACCCTGCTTAAAAATGTCCAAGGTGGGTATGGTTAGCCCATGAACCTTTACTCCTTTGGTTAGGGCATTCCCACCAACTTAATTGTGCCAGGCATAAATATGGAATCTCCAGACACCCATTTCAGAAAAATTATTGCACATGAGGAAGATCAGAAGAGGACTTAACATGCTGTCTGTAACCTGAGAAGAACTCTGTCTCTCTCTTGTACAGGACAAAGGAGTGCACTCTTAGAGTCATAAGCCTGACCTCCTGTCCAATCTAGAGGGATACAATGAGCTCTAAGAGCCCTTTCCTGCAACTGCCCATCTTATCAATGGCACCTGCACCGGACTTTGCCTGCCATCCTGTGCGTCTCTTAGTCCCTCCCTTGACGTCCTCCTGGACTTTGGAAATGTACTCCTGTGGTGGATTAGGTCTTAAAGTCCTGAAGTCAGAAGGAAAAATCTTTGACCTGTATGAATCTGGCCACTTTATATGACCCATGCTCCATCATGGTCAGTGTCAAATTGCACCTAGGTCCTATTCTACAGTGAACATTGACTTTTATAGCCACTTTGTGGTTCTTGCTGCTATTTCTACATTAAATAAATACAAAATCATCTCCGGTTGGATTTTTGCTATTTTAGTGTAATTTTGTGTTTTTATTTTTGCTCTATTTTTCTGATTTGCTTGAGGCTTTTTACTGTTTTTCATTTTGACTTTAGTACGGTCTCAGTTCTTCAAAAATACTTTAGACAGTGTCTCTAAGTTAAGCCTGTCACCTTTGTGCCATATCTTTCATGGGTTTGAGATCAGGTAATTTATTGACTGTAATGGCTTTCCCTGATAAAGAGTTGGAATATTACTTGAGGTGGGCTCTTAACCCCTCAACTATTCACCCAATTTCTTACAACACATCAATTTAAAGAACATTACATCACACTGCATTAACAGTTCACAAACCAATTACTTATACTATTACTCATTATCTTTATGCTTGTAAAGTGCTCCACTTCCTTTTCGGCTAGAAATAAACATACATACACACAATACTACATAAGGCCTAAAATCATTATGGAAAACAAAGAGTCAAGTGAATAAACTGAATGTATATTTATTCATGGCAGTGATTGCATCCACAGAGATCACAGCCACACCCAGTGGAATTGTGAAGTACCTGGCGGCCCCATTTAGTGTAAACTCAAGCACTCTTTATCACGGTCAAAGTCTATAAAGCCTTTAATAACACTAATTCATCATAGAAGAAGAGCTTTAATTGGTCAACTTTCTCAAAAAACTAATGCAAATCATAAAAATGATGAGAAATTCAGAAGCGTGTATTTACACAGCAACAACAAACCCCTCCCTTATTAACCAATAACAGCAGCAAAATAAATATTCTGCCAACTCATGTGCAAAATCAACAACCAAAAGTGTGTACTCTATCATCTCTCCTAGTGTAGCCTGCCTGAGCTACATTTACCATTGATTGAAGACAATTTAAGTCTGATTAAACAGGTACTTGACTGACGTTTTGGTGAATGGGGGGGTGAGTGAAACAACCTTAGCATTTTTATGACATTGTGTTAGGCAAATGCGCCAAATATGCTGCTTTATTCTAGCAAATAAAGCTTTAACTCAGGGATAAACTACAGCTGAGGGAAGTTTGCTAAATGGGTCCCTTCCATACACTGAATCACCAGATCATCATAAACTAAAAATCTAAATGAGCAGTAGGTAACAAATTAGTAGAGTGTGTTATAGTTGAATTCTATTACAAGACCAGGAGGGTCCTATTATGCTATCTCTTCTTGCTATTATTAAAGCAGCAGCCAAGAAAACCTACAACTCCCAGCATGCTTAAAGTAAAAACTACAGAATGCTGTAATAAAAGATGAAATAACCAATCAACAACAAGTAGACCTATGAGTATCTTGACTGGGAACAACAAGCCCTCTTTTCTTCCTAAACCAGTGAAGAGAGTTGAAACATAGGAACTAAAAATCCTATAATAAATACAGCCAAAAGCAGAGCAAAAAAGTTCTTAAAATAGTCCAAAACACTCTGAAAACCCGGAAAATAAATATTACAGTTCTCTTGAAAATCCATATGTCTTTGCCTGTCGAGAAGATTGGACAGAGACGAAATATGATGAGATCCAAAAAGGTAAAGTTGCAATTGCTTCATAAGACGTCTGGTTTGAAGTTGCAGTTGATGCCACAGAAAAATCAAAGGGAGGGTTCAAAAAACAGAAGTGGAGGGGTAATACTCGCCTCCGTGACTTTCATAAAATCAAGACTTTCTTTCACTAAAGCTAAGAAAATCTCCATTTTAATACAAGACTCGGAGGCTCTTATTATGCTAGTTCAAAGCAATGTGAAAATAGTATTTGCAACATGAGAAACAGGTTTACAATTAAACGTTTTAAAAGTAGAAACATTATTCCAATCAGCAGATTTTAGGATGTCGTTCACACCCGCTCCATCCGAAAAAGCATTAAATGACATAGCTCCAAGTTGAGCAATAGCAGGCGAGTGGCGAACGCGAACGCAGGCGAGTGGCGAGGAGAGGAGAGAGCCGCAAGAGGTGCCACAAGAGGAGCCGTAGAGAAGCCGGCAGCCAGCTGCCGGAGAGCTAAGGAGCCCGAGGTGCCGAGGTGCCGAGCCGCGATAGCGGCCGCGAAACTGCACACACGCAGGGGGGCGGAAAGCAGAGGTGGAGGCAGTGGCTGGTGAGAGCGGTGGGAGCGGTGGGAGCTCGTCCGCAGCCACTGCCCAGCCCAGCCCAGACCCGCCTCGCTATTATCTTTTCGCAGTCCCTATCACCAGTACGAAGAGGCAGTTTTTCCAAGCACGCTCTCTTTCCAACAATTGTGCCACTCTCCAGCCTGTCCCAGGACAGTAGGACAGCAGGGCACATACCCCATGCGCCCAGCTCCTGCTGGTAGTAGTGTTGAGCATCCTGAGGAGCAGCACAGAGGAGGAGGAGTAGGAGTAGGGTGAGCAGTAAAAAAACACCTAATCAAGTGGCAATTCAAAAATTCAAAATCTGACCACTTGATCAACCCAAAGCCAAGCAGACAAGTCAAGCTGATTCTTACCCTGATTCTTACCCTGTCAATCAGACTATCCAACACCTCATAAATCAGGAGATGCTCTCCCCAGGATAGAGGCATCAGGTCCCGGGAAAAAAAAAGAAAAAAAAAGAAATCTAGTCCGGACAACCTCACTTCAGCTCATTTGACTTTAAGGGCAGTAAGGCAGTAAGAGGCGAGCGACGCCAGTTCATCTTGGAACAATGAGGTCGGGGAGGACACAAAGGAATCCACCTCAACCCACGAAACAGAAATCTAAAATCAAACCAGCAATCAATAACTCTGAGAACAATGCAGTTAATCCCCCCACAACCTCACTAATACCACCAATCTACTCGATATTTGGCTCAATGAATCCCACAGGCAAATTCTCATTCCTGAAAGACCCCGTCACTGCAATCTACACAATGCCAGCAACCCCAAATGGACTTCAAAAACCGCTGACACCAGTAAAGCAAGCACACAGTCGGTAGCTGCATCAACCCCCTTACCCCAATCAAATATCAGCACAGCAAACAGCATTGGAATAGAAGAACTAGGCAGGAGTATGACATCAGCCCAAGAGGAATAATAAGTACATGATTCAAACACAAGCTCAAGTGCACATGGAAATTGGAGGTCATGGCCAGGCTCAAGTCCAAGCAAAGTATAACACACCACAAGGTTCTACTGATAGGGCCTCGGAAAATACTATGGAAAATTCACTAGAGAATGGTATAATGCACACAAGTCAAATGAGAGCAATAAGGACAACTACATCTCCAGCATTATCAATAAGTGACACAAATCTGGACCATATAGGGGTTGGTAGCCCTCCAGGCAAAGACAATGACCAGGGATGCATTAACATCCATAATTTAGGTGCAGCGTACAAAGAACAACCAACTACGCACTCGCCACCCAGACAAGAGTCACGTCTAAATCAAGCAAAGTTCGATCCCAATAAAAAGGATGAGGTGTGTAACTCCTGGTTGGATTCCCAAATTCTCTTTGTTAATTAGGAAAACTTACAAGTCCAATGCATAAATTCAACCAATGACAAACAAATCAATAACATAAGAGAAATCAACCTCAAGCTAACAAAACCATTTAACAAGTTCGTAATCACACCTAACGATGCGCAAGAAAAAACCCTAGTTGGCTGTCACACAAGCAAACAACTGCTTCTAGAACCAACAAAGGAAAACCTAATAGAGATATCAAGCGAGTCGGATCAGGAAGTATACCCACCCACGGATCCATTCAAAAACACAAATCAAGTAACCCGACAGGATACAACAATGATAGAAATATCGAGTGCGTTGGAATTGTCCGACTCAGTACACCCAAAAGTTATGGATAAAGCACATCTCCTGACCAAATTAAAAGCGGAACACCGAGTCGATATGGCAGGGGAAAATGTCGAGGAACACCCAAACTGCACAGCTAATACACCCAATCACAAGGTCGACCAGTGCCAACAAGCAGAAAAGCTTGGTCCTAATCAAAACTTAGAATCCATAATTAAACTACATGGTGCTCTAGGGAAAATACTAGAAACATCAATTAAAATGCTGGACATGCAGTCTGATAAACTCGATATCCAAATAAACCTCATGAGTATAATCGCTGAGTATATCTCTGACATTAATAAAAAACTTGATGCTTTGGCAAACACATTTGAAACTCTTCAGGACCAGAATAACCATCGGGTTCAGTCCCCAAATTGAACATGTAGCCCCATACTTGAAAAATTAAGGGATCTACGGTCAATACTCAAAAACATCCTACAGGAATGCAAACGTGGAAATCATGGCACCAACTGCACATTTGATGACAGAGAGACAATTACCCGTGACCATCATAAAGTTACGTTTAATGAAGCTACAGCCAACTTAGAAGCGAGGGGTGAAAGACTCCTTATAGAAACTTCCCAACAAACAATAGACTCAAACACCTACCAAAAAAAGACATCAAAAACAAAAACTAGTGAACCAACTGAAGAACAAACATCCCCAGGGGTTATACCCCCAGACCGGAGTAATTATTGTCATCAGTTGACTGCAAATAGAACAACCAAGACAGGAGCAGATAAAAGCCACAAACAATCAACAACAAGTTTTAACCAAACGACAGAAAAAACATTCAAGAAAAATCAGAAACCAACAATCAAACAGTAGACCCGCCAATAAGCAGGCCTTGACCAATTATCCAATCTTCAATCTCCCCAAAACCCTAACAAAACTTGAAATCCAAACACACAAGGGAGAACATCAGTCAAGCACTGTGACCAAGAATCCAAGAAAACTCCAGATTCAAAGCACAAATGAGGAAGAAAAACAGCCAACCACCATGGAAGCAAACCATAATGGAATAGCCCATGCGCCAAGATCAAACACACTAACATCCATAGAGGAATGTAATAATGATGAACTCACGACTCACTCCATAGAAAAGAGTAGTGCAAACTGGAACCTTGAGAGTGCGGACTATGAACCCACACAACTGAACAGAATAGTAGGGAGGCCAAAGGACCAATCCAAAAACAGTGGGAACAAATTAATACAAACTGTCCTGACTACTCAGCCGGATCAGGCACAGATCATAAGGGCCCCGGCGCACACTTCGAGTGTGATGGGGAAGCAGGGACACCTAAGGAAGGTAACCGCTAAAGCCGACAATAATATACAAAAAGCATCCCTTATCCTGCATACAACGTCCAGCCCCATTACAACTACTAATAGAAGGGACATTAAAAACTATAGGCAAGTCACAGCGAAAGTTGACAAGAGTCTGCAAGATCATCTATCAGTCAAGATAATTATGGATCTTGACAGCCCCCAACTGATTGGTGGCCCGGAACTAGTAACAAGGACAGACCGACTCCAAGCGACGACCATCAACGAGCACGCATTAAACCTTGGGTTGCGTGGTCAGAAGAGAGAAAACTCGAAAGTAACCACAAAAGTAACCAAGCCCTCCGTGCACACAGGGAGGGAGGACAACAAGCACAACATGAAACATTCATTCAACGATGCATGGGATAAAGAAAGAAACAATACAATGAGACACTGGACAAACGATCAGGCATTGTCCACTCCCGAGCCAACGCAAGACACAACATCTAACACAAAAGGAAGGATCCTCTTCATTCCAAATTACAAAACACAAGGCCCACAAGATTACCTAAACGGAGGAAATATCCTACATTTGACATCCGCAATTCCGAGCCTCAACCATCTAACAACTGATGATCTATTATCAATAGAATTTGTAAACCTTGGGAACAATACAGTAAAGAAAGGCACCCTACAACCTGGAGGAACGCAGAAATAGCTAAGGAGATACTCTATGAAATTACTAAATTCAATGAGTGGGGAATCACTCTGAAAGCAGAGGTAACACCAGGTTACCCGTCCCCTCTTTTGATGAAACACCTTACAAGAGTTAATGGTTCACTTGTAAAACGATCCACATACTCGGTATTGCAAGGCGCTAGGGGTGCAGAAAACTTGAAGTCCGAACTTCAGTCCCGATCAAATCATGGAATAAGAGAAGTCTGAAATAATACCCAGGGTGACCAAATGGATCAAAGTCCCGTAAAAGTTCTATCTTGAAATATCGCAGGAGCAAAAGACATCGTAAGTGACAAAAGAAAAATGGACTCCTGGGACACCTATGACACCATTGTATTACATGAAACATGGCTAACTGCTCCAGTTGATGTCCCAGGCAGGATAGGTTTTCACGTTGGTGCCACCCGAACTCAGCACTACGGGCGAGCAAAGGGGGGTCTCTCGGTTTATATTTCCACAGCACTAAACATTAAGTCCTCTCAATTATCCGCATCCCCTGCAGACATGCAAATAATCAAATTGGAAATGGGACCTCAGGTTGGCATCGGAATTGTGATCCTTATTAATATATACGCCCATCCAAAATCCAAGGTAAAACAAGAGCTTTTCAAAAAAGTTAGCGGTGTTATATCAGGATTCCGCCTTGAAGAGCCAACTTGGGAGATAATACTCAGAGGTGACTTCAATGCCAATCTATTACATCCCCATGAAGACGATGAAAACATCATTACTGCTTATGAACTTTGGGCCGTCGAAACACAGGATATCCCTTACGTGAAGCGAATGGACAAAGTGGGCCGGCAGCTGATGTCGGAGCTCAAGCAGCAAGGGCTGCGAGTGTTAAACGGGAGAATAAACCAGGACAGACCTGCCAATAGCACCCATATTGGTCCTAGTTCAAGCACAATCCTGGATTACACCATAGTCTCCCTTCCACTTCTTGGATTAATCAAAAAGTTTCAAATCATATGCTCTCCAGATAGTGATCATTCGGCCCAGCATATTGAAATCAAACTAACACCCCCCAAACACCTAAATGCCCCACAATTAGCAGGGGAAACATCAACAATAAATTTGAAATGCCTAAGGTGGACAAGTGTCACACTTCCGCAAATAGCCTTGGATGCAAAGAATCTAATGCAATTGATTAACCCGAACAATGAATTGGCCATTGAAACATGGACCGCCTTTGTGCATAAATTACCAAAGACCGGAGTCCATGTCAAAACAATGCACAAGGTAAAGAATAACAGCCATCTCAGCTAAACAACACGCTCTTTGAGAAGGCGTTTGCGACAGTCCGTGAGGAGAGCACAAGGTCATAGTCCACAATCCAAGGTATGGCAGGACGTACGTTTCATAAAGAAACTTTACAAGAAACAAATCTGGAATGAAAAAAAAAATTAAGTCACTAACTTTTGGACAAAGATATTATACAATGCAAAAAAATCAGACTCCAAAGCGTTGTGGACGCAAGTAAACTCATTGAAAAGACCCGCTAACTCTATAAGCATGACCTGCATCACAACAATGGCATGGGTAAAGCATTTAATTGATACCTTCTCAATAAATTCTATGATACCTCTTCCATCAACTGAAATCCCAGTATTTAAAACATCTAACACAGAGACTCAGTTGTCAACAGTACTCGATCTGATAAACACCCCGTATAACAAACAGAAAGGACCAGTCCACACTCCACGATCATATGAGGAAGTAGAAATACTACAAATAATAAAGAAAAGCAGGCAAAACAGTGCACCAGGACCGAATGGCGCCTTCCAGGCAATCTATAAGGAAGATCCCCACTTTTGGGCAAGTGACTTCAACAAACTGTTCCGGACGATGAACATCTGTGGTCGGATCCCGGAAAGCTGGCGAGGGTCGATCATCACCCCAATATATAAAGGCGGTGATCGAAAAAATCCTGTAAATTACCGCTTGATAGCGCTCATTGAAGCTGAGGCAAAGTATTACGCCTCACTGGTGTTAACCGACCTCATAAAATGGTCCGATGACAACAAAAAAATCCCCGTAAACCAATCAGGGTTTCACCGAGGCATAGGCACCATTGCAAACGCTATAGAAATAAGCCTGATAGCTGAAAAAAGCCTGCAAAATCATCAAGCCTTACACTTATGCTTCGTGGACTTTAAGGTGGCCTTCGACTGTGTTAGCTGACAATTACTTTGGGCCAAACTTAAGCAGCAGGGCCTGCCGGATACGATCTTAAATCCAATAATGGACTTATACACCAACACCTGGATGCAGGTAAAGATTTATAACGGCCATCGGCTCACGCGGAAGATCAGAACCTGTGAAGGATTAAAGCAAGGCTGCGTCTTGGCCCCTCATCTCTTTAACTTATTCATGGCCAATCTGACACCAAGGCTAGACGGGATCAATGCACACCCCCCACGGCTATGAATAATGCCTCTCACACAACTTTCCTACGCCGATGACGTTGTTCTCCTCAGTCAGACGAAAATAGGACTGCAATGTCTTATGAACGAACTGGCTGAATACACCAAACAGAACCTATTAGAAATAAACAGTAAGAAAATAAAGGTCATGATAATAACCCATCGCCGTATAAAATCGTTGAACTACACAATTGACAATAAGAACTTGGAAGTAGTGGAAAGCTACAAGTACTTGGGGATACATCTTGACAGACGGTTCACCTTTTCCGTGCATGTTGATGCCATCGAGAAGAAAGGAACAGCCTTGCATTCAGCAGTTTATCTAAGCAGCTAAAAGGCCCTTTGTTCACCCCCTCCTAACAGTCATCAAAGCCAAGCTACTTCCAACAATAGCTTACGGCAGTGTGGTACATTGTGGAAGGAGTGCACTGCTCTTAGATAAAATTCAAACAAGAGTGTATAAACGCGTATTCAGCTTACCATGCGACGCCTCACCCGCCCAGGTTCGGCTCGAATTTGGTTTGCAGTGTCAAATATTGCACAAAAAATATGAGACAGTCAAATTTTGGTATAGCATCTGGTTGAATCGTGAAACAGAAATCAACCTCGCCATTTGGGAAGCCATGCAAAGAAATCCAAATTCCCAGTACGCGAAGTATCTAAACTCCTCCCTTAAAATCACAGAGTTGGTGTCATTGTGGAAAAGGAAGCTACCTGTATCCTTATTCAAGCAGGCTGTAAAAAAGGCAGTTAACATGCACTCGTTGATCGATGATAAAACAACCCTGAGATATCGCTCACACGCTTGGATGATAATACAATCCTATAAAAAGCCGGCACCTGCAGCCTATCTAGGGCTTGCCTTCCCTTCACATTTCAAACTAAAATACCTAAACCTACGTATGGGCAAATTGCCGACCAACCTGGCTGGAGGACACCAGGTCCTAAGGAGTGTAACTTATGTGGTGCTGCTGTACAAGACATTATTCACTTGATCTGCATTTGCCCTCTATTGGATAGTGAACACCGGCGCTTACTTAAGGCAAAATTTAATGAAAAAGGAATTCGCACATGCCGCTCAGCGATTATCCAAGCCTTGGACTCAGTGGATACACATGTATTTGCCGAACAATTAAATACGTTATTAATTTTGAAAAATGAAAAAAATTGTGCAAAGAGGCAATACAAACTTGACCCTCTTGAACTCTTAATTTGTATTTTCCAAACATTGAATCAGCTCTTTGAATCATCAGGTCATTAACAACACCATGTTCACCATTTTTAATTAACGGTTGTTTTAACACTGTATAAGAAAGTCTTTTTCTATATATTTTAAAATAATGCTGCATTTTATATTGTAATGGTTTTTATTAACTACACCATAAAAGAATTTACCTGACATAGCTCCTCTGGTAGAATGGGATCTAAACACTGAAATAGCAATACCCGCATGCTCATAATCCATTTAACCCAACGGGCTAGAGTGGGAGAAAATACCGAATGATATGGTGCTCTGAAGGAAATAAGAAGATAGGAAGCGGATGCCTTCCTTAAATCCTTGGTTTTATAAATATATTCTCTCACACAACTTCCTACACACAATTTTGGAGGATTAGGAAAGTAGGTATAATATACAGACTTCAGGTTTGCCTTAGTTTTTTTTACGAATCTGGAAGCATACACCTGAAGGGGTATATTGCACAGAAAAGACATCTAGGGCTTTGACAGCAGAAATACTTTTTAAAGAAACCAAAAGCAAAAGAACAGTTAACTTTGTAGATAAAAACTTGAAGGATAAAAAAGCATTATCAGGTTGACTGAGAAAAAACTGTAAAATTACATTTACATCCCACATTAAATTTTATTTTGGTAAAGGAGGTTTAGAAAATCTTACTCCCTTCAACAGGCAACCCTGATCAATTCCACAGATACACAGTTGCAACAGAAACAAGTCCGAGGTAAATGGCCCCAATAAACGTTTTCCCAAAGGTTTGCATTTCCCATAAATATCACAGAGCTAGACACCCCATGCAGAAAGGTACACTCACCCAATCAGGACATGACATGCACACCACACATAGAGATTACACGCTTGTCATGCTAGACGTCTGGACATACACACACTGGCCCACATTGGCTCTACCGAGGTCAAGAGCCATCTGTGTCCTTATCAGATGCAGATGTTCGATTTATGACTAAGATGCTATTTAGGAATGTAGAGATCATTGTATTGTACTTAATGAACTGTATAAATTGAAGGCCCAAACTTTGACATCAAGAGATTGTGAGCAGAAGCACTCTGTTCAGGCTCTCCCGGTCGCAGCATTTAAGTAAACCAACTTGTACCTGTTTTGTCAATGCCTCTTGTCTTTTCACTTATTTAAGGTACATTCAAATCTGAGCAACATTGTTTATTAATTAACCCCAATTCTTCCAGTGTCTCATAGCCTTCTCTTTGATGCAACAGTTTAAAGTCTGAAAATCTTTGACTAAAGTATAATTCCTGACACAAAAATGTCTATTCTCTGAATATGTTGCCATTCCAAATCCCTCTGTCTTCACTTGTGGGCTCCTAACACATTTTCTGGTCTTTTTAGGCCATGGCATGTACCCTCTGACATTCAAACCAATGTAATTACTGATGAATTTGAAACCATCATTTTCTCAGTGGTGCTAAGTCCTTGAAATATTGCCCTTTATATGTACTTATGACAGAAATAGATAGCAAGAGGGGTGGTCATTAGAATTTTCTTAGTACTTAAGGTGTCTAGAATGGCTGTCAGTTGCCTAAATTCGAACTTTGCCTTTCTTCTCTGCATAATTATCATTTTTGACATTTTATTCTAGACAGTAATAGAGAGAGAGAGACCTTACAACCATACATTTCTATATACCATTCCAAATGTGTGCTAACTTAATTACGTTTTTCTTACTGCTTCATGAGGATCAATATTGTTCTCCTAAACTTAAGTCTTCAGTAATCAGAGATTAACATTTTGCTTTGAAAAAGTTGTCAGCGGGCACCATCTCTGTTCCCCATCATATGCCACTTCAAAACTTTCAGTGATGACCCCTGCCTAATCAATGAATTTAATGGGTCCAAGGAATGCAAATGCTTGAAATGAGTCATTTGGAGAGAGCCCCGTCTAGACTATTTCAGTTTTTACCAGAAACATATTGTAACAATGGCAGCATGACTCACAACTTTTGTGGAGTTATATAGCAGACTTTTGTATACCAAAGTAATATTACAGAAATACAGTGTCCTACATATCGTCTCCTATTGGGTATAGCTGTTTTAGTTATAACATCAATATGACATGTTATTTATGTCAGGCTATTTTCTCTCAATAATATTCTGGTAACACTCATTTCTGTGGATAGTAACTGACAAAATAAATACAACGTGGTGATCTCAGGGGATTTATTCTTGGGGTCATTTTACTTCATACACTTCTGATATAGTGATTAAGGAGATAACCCAGAAAAAGGTTAACAGTATTTTGAATTCTAGAAATTATGGATCACCTGAAGTATTGTTGCGTAGCATAGCAACTATGAAAATCTGTTTGGGAAATAATAATAGGTACTGCCTTTGACGTTCCCATTGTCATGCCTATTTCATAAGCACCGCCCTGGGAACATTAAAGAACTGCCTGCCAGACCAGGAGAAAACTCCTGATCTGACGGGTAGTTCCTAAACAGGGTTGGTGGTGCGGGAGCGGGGCGCTCTTGTTACCGCACCACCAAACTCATTATAAGGCCCTAAGCAATGACTGTGTTTTGATGATAGAGATGCACAAGACGTGTTACACGTAAGATCTAAGGGCCCGTTGCAGGTAGGCATTTACCGGTCAGTAACGGCCGAATTCGGCCATTACCGACTGGTAAATGCCTTTTCCAATGTAGGGAGCATGTATTTACAGATTCGGTATTTTTACCGAATCTGTATTTACAGAATCGGTAAAATTACCGAAATGGTAAATACAGACTCGGTAAAAATACTGCATCTGTAAATGCAGATGTAGGTGGCGCTTTAAACAGTGCCACAGGCCGCTAAGAATTCGTTATTTAACATGTAATACTATTGCATGGTAAATAAGGAATTCAGGTGTACATGCAGATCTGTGCATGTACACCTGTGCCATGTGACACACAGACATGCCCTTAAGGCATGTATGTGTGCCACATGGCACACAAGCCTGACATTGGGGTGCTACAGGGTGTCAAAGTGACACCCCGTTACCCCTGGCAGGATTCGGTATTTACCGATTCGGTAATTACCGAACTGGTATTTGCCATTGATTCCTATGGGCTTCAAGGCCCATAGGAATCAATGGCAAATACCGATTCGGTATTTACCGAATCAGTAAATACCGAATCTTACAGATTCGGTATTTGGAAAAGAAAAATTACCTACATCTGCCTACTTCCAATTTACCTACTCTTAAATACCGATTCGGTGCATTTCAGGATTTAAGAGTTGGTAAATTGAGATTACCTACATCGGGCCTAAAGTGTCCAAAGTCTATAGAAGTAGGGTGCCAACAAATGTTTGACCTTCATACTCTAAATTACTTCACATGTAGTAACAGCAAATGTGTGCTTTGTAAATATGCATCTTTGCCTTAAAGTAAAGCAAACAGTTGTATTTATTCTCTGAGAAAGAAAATAAGGGCCTTATGTATCAATATTTCAAGTAGCGATTACCAAACTGCTATTTTAGCTGAATCGCAATTTGGTAATCTCTACTACTAATAAAAGACACTACCTTAAATGTATATGCCACTCTAGACCCTCCAATATGGCTGCCGCTTATCTCCTAATGGTATTCATGTTTGTGATCACACCAAACACCCGTATGGAATAGTTCCCTTGAGCATATTTGTCACAAGGAATTACTTTCTGTAGGTTTATAACTTACGTCCACAATCTTAATATATTTAAATCTACGTCTGCATCATGAGATTTTGAGGTCAGATATAATTGACTGTTTTACGCTCGAAATTAAATAATACCCACGCTTAAGAAGCAAGAAGAATATTTTGCTTCTCAATACCACAGCGAATTGGTGAACATAATTACATTCGCGCAATAGGGGTTGTTATCTGGTCCGGGTTTATGTAACATGGCGACTATTTCTTCGAGGTCAGCCACTTGCCTTACTCAAAATGGCCGACATGTTACGTCAGTGGCACAGACACTAACAAAGTGATTGGTTGCCTGCTCGCTACATCGAGAAATGAGAAATGAATATAAAATTAAAAAGTTTAACAATAAATTAGTGACGCCTGCGTTTTTTGAGACTAGAACTCTAGCCCAGTGATTATTAGGACCCATCTCCACGAATAAAAAGTTTTCCGCACATATTAGTTAAACATTACAAACATGGCCGCCACCGATGGAGAAAGCCTTCATTACTCCACCAAGAGGGCAGATATGACACAACGAGGGAGGTAAATTAGAATACAGGTGACTCCAATTTTCAATTAGGTCTATCATAAATACCGAGAGGGGATGTGTCACATTTCACGCCCTACCTCTGGAAGGAAGCCGTGTTTTGACGAGGTGCAACACGAATGAAGGAGGATGCAGGGGACTTAGGACTTTAACAAGGTAAGCGCTGTAGGAGTAGAACATACTCTGGATTTATTAGTGTTTTTGGGGCCAAAAATTAGAAATAAGTCTTATCCCCCAGGGGGACAGCCCCTATGTATTCACACTTGACTAAAAATTAATGTCTATATATCCATATTCTGCTTAAGCATTGGCCCAGATTGCCCCCTTAGACTAGTTTTACCAGTTTACATCACTGGTCCTCATCAAATATTGAGGAGGTCACTTCCATGCATAGTTTTATGTCCGCTCTTTATTACTAATGTTGATCAATACATTTTTTGGAAACATATGCAAGGTGTTAATCTTGGGGCTGCTTAATTCCAAAGACCTCAAAAGTCATAATACCAAGTTGACAGAGATACTTTCTCTCGTTAGAAACTTGGTTCTGAAAAATATTTTTAAAATAAAACAATAAAAGAATATTCCTAGCCTGAATCACATGACCTCACTGTACTCATAACTTTACAATTTGATATGTATTACCAAATTGGACTTACAGCCACATTGTGTGGTTTCCCTGTCTTTCAGAGTCATCCTTGAGGGAATTATCATTTTCCTATGTTCATCCTCCTTCAAATATTAATCCATACAGCAAAAAGAAAGGTAAGGTTATGCAGCTACCCCCAGTTGTTGATATGCTATCATATACAGGTCAGACTTGACCAGCACCACTAAATTTACTTATTGTTCCTTCCGGACTACTTATAGATATACTTCAATATAACTTTCGAAGACGACTGACATTCTGACTACCTATTCGCGTGCACAGATAATCCTAGGGTGAGTCATAACTTCAGCCTATAGACATGACATGATAACACTGTGTCTCTACACACTAGGGCACCAGGATGGAGCGCTTTAATGCCTTATTATGTAAGCACGGTGCCTCATCAACTAAGCACCATGATTAAGCCACATAGACATGATTTAGACTTAAGGATGTTTGAATTTTCTAGAACCGAATAAGGGCATTGTACACAAAGGTTGTATCCATTCATAAATACAGTGTTTTAGCACTAAAATATTATTATTGAGATATATCGCATTTCTGTAGTCCAGTTGACTCTCAAGATTGCTTAGGTACAATTGGGAATACTTAACACAAACATAATTGAAGACATGCAGTATCTTAAACTGGTTGATCTGGTAACTTCAATGCTACGATGGATACTAAGGTGTCTGTGTCCTCCCTTGGTAAACCCTTAATGTGACTCTGTTCCGTCCTTCCCTTAGGCTTCCTAATACCACTAACTAAGAGATCGCTTGAAACATTCTTCTACAAAGAACTCCATACCCAGTACGACGATTGCAAACATTCTAAACAACTTGGTATGTTGTACCCTGCTTTCCTTACATCTGGATGATGAGATACTACTTGATGTCTATCACTGGAACTTAATACCCCTATTCCCCTTTGCCCTATTCATTCTTCTCTCTAGATCTAGCCCCTTGCCTACAAGTTTTGGTCTTTATTAATAGAACCATCATGCTTAATATACTATATGCTGTTGCCTTCCCATCTTGAATGAAAATTAGTTACTGATGAAAAAGAAAAAATTGGTTGCACAGGTTTACAATGAGCTTTGACCATAGTGGTCGTTTGTAATAATATAACTTCTAGGCCATTAATTGTAATTAAGTCTGGCTATTTGGAAGATTAACTCTTTTAACTTAGATTTTAATTGTATGTTTATATGTTTTTATGGCAGCCCTGAAGAAGTCCCTTGAGGACGAAACGCGTCGGCTGCGATTAGCCGTGTTTTGCCTGTACACTTTTTTTTTAATAAAAGAAAAATCACGACTAAGAAAATCAACGTCTGTTGTTTATTAACATTGTAGCTTTTACAATTGTGTGGTGCACCTTTGCATCTTTGTATTTACCCTATAAGTTGTTGGATGAACTATCATTGTGACAGTGGGTGTTAACCAGTGTGCACACACCTCGCCCATATATACCACCAGGGGCGATTCAAAATTTGGGGGGTGATCTGAGTTAGGTGCTAAAATAAGGAAGTCTCCACTGTCTTTCCTGTTTTTTGAAACTAATGAAAGACACTCTGTTGAGTTTCATTATGATTCCTAATGGGTCCCAAATAGGCCTACCTCATGCATATTAATGAGGTGGGTCTCAATTTGCGATTCCTTAGGAATCTATAGTATCACAGGGATGGTGGCCTGTTGCGGTTTGCAGACCACCATGTCTGTGATTGCTTTTAAATGAAGCAGTATTTTTTTTTAAATGCAGCTCCTTTGCAGTTTTATTTTTTATGAGCAGGCAGTGGCCCTTAAACATTTTTTTTCCATTCTCAAAGGGGAAGGGGTTCGCCAGGGACTCAATCCCGTTGCGAATGGATTGCCGCCTCCTTAAAGGAGTCACTAAATTATGAATGTTTTGTGACCATAATTCATTTGCAAAACATTCATAAATCCCATTTAGATTTGGTATTTGAAACGAACGTCTTCAACACTCCGCTTGCACATACCGAATTGCAAACACAAATTGCGATTCGGTAACATGTTACAGAATCACACTTTGTGGTTAATTCGAAAGTAAAAGCATTTGGCGATTGGAAATGGACATATTAGCCATTTCCGACCGCAAAAATACTTAAAACATGTGGCCCTTAGTGACTTGTCCTGCAATCTAGAACTCTGGGTGTCTTGGTAATTAAAGAATAGGGAATGAGTAAGCACTATGTAAGTGGACTTTCATTGGCATATACGTTGTAGCTACTAGGATCCAATGAATGATTTGTATGCTTGGGATACCATGTTTCGCTAAACTCGTGGTTCACTGACAGAAATGATAATCTATGCTGAGTCAGTTGGACTCCACAAACTGTATGGTCAAGTGAACTCCAGCCTCGGCCAGTAGTAGGTGTAACTGCAGGCCGGTGACGTAGGGAGGGGGGGGCAGGGTGGGGGGTTGTAATGTATGGATTACGGACTTTAACAGGTAAGTAAACATATAAATAAATAAAACGAATTTCGTTGCGCGCACTGCATTGCATTTGGTGATTCAGTGCACACAACCAAATTCGTTTTATTTATTTATATGTTTACTTATCTGTTAAAGTCCGTAATCCATACATTACTACCCCCCACCCTGCCCCTCCCCCTCCCTGCCTCACCGCCCTGCAGTTACACCTACTACCTGCTGTGGCTGGTGAACTCTTGTAACATTAGTGTGTTAATATTATCAGTCAAATATATTTATCCATTCAATTTCAGTGTTTGAGCTATAGAGAAACAAGATGGCACATGATGGAGAGGTCAACATTATCTAGAATGATAAACTGTACTGCACATTTTAATTTGCAGATGTCATGAAGTTGAATGAGTTTTGAAATACAATGTGCTTAAGAAAGAGACGATGTAGGTTGCTAGTAATCATTTTCTATCTTTTTGCCAAAGAGAGACCCCGATCGCCATTTACAAGATAGAATTGAAGAATGGTGTTTTGCAATTTCCAGCGACTTACTCATCTGAATACTTTGTGACTATTGATGTTCTGGACATTTAGGCAATTTCCATTGCAGGCAGTCCCTTTTCAGGGAGTCCCTTTTTACCACATTCCATATACAGAATAATTATTATTTTTATTATCTAAATATAAATGATTGACTCAAACCTACTGAGCAGGGAACATGATACTTCACAACATTGACTTTAAATATGTGTGAGTGTGTGCATGCTCCACAGCCTAAATATAAATTGAAAACTTCTCCATTCACAGGAACCTGGTGGACTATTTACTCCATAGTTTTACTCAATTTGCTGTGCACTTCTAATTTGCAGCTTTGAGGAAAATGTAGACATGCACAGTAATCAGTTGCCACACATTTCTGTCATAATTTGCCTATTTGAATAAACAAAGACCCCACATCTAAAATAATGCATAAGGTTGCTATCAGCTAAGAGGTGGTCAAGAAAACATGAGAATACTGTAAAAATTGTTCCTTAAAATTGTTAAAGGGAGATTTTCCTCGATTCTACATTGAAATCCAAACCCCAGTGTGCATACATCAAGGTAACATTATTACTGCATTAGATTATCAACCCTGGATTTTGCACTAGCATATGGTCAACTCAAGAGAAGACCAAACCCTTCAGATATTTCAAAGTCTTCTCCATAAACAACCTAACACTTGAATTGATTCCTCACTCTATCAACACTGTGTGTGATGCCAACGACCTCTAAACCACTTCAATACTTTTTTTGAAAATAGTGGGAAGATCCGTAACACACAAGTGCAAGCCAAAGCTATCAGCACCCTAAGGAGGCTGCTGATGATAGACAACCCATCCCCAGACATGAAAGAAAATAGAAGAAAAACATAATTCCTAATGCTCTTATGATACTGTCAACAAAACAAATAGACAGCTTGTTAAAAAAGTAATATACCAACACAATCAATTAATTCATCCTTCCCTGCCAGACCCACATATTCCTCACGCCATAGGAAAGTGCAATGCCATCAATTCTTCTGTGGAAAAATATAAAAGATCAGAAAGCACATCAACAACACCATCTTCAGCTCTTGCCCCTTTCCTGTCGAAACCTCCAATGTCTATCCTTCAAAGCTCTATAACTTCCAGATATCGCTGACATACACCACTTTCTCAAAGCCACTTCTTCTGAAGATTAGGTCTTACCGGTGCTTCATTTGAGCCAGTGGTTTCTGGTGCTCAGTACCAAGACTTAATTGTCAATGCCAGCGGTTGTGACAGTCTGCCACAAAGTGGTGTTGTCTGGCTAATTTAGAGAAGACACAAAGCAAGTAATTAATAATTCAATATACATTAAAAATGACTATTATCTGTAGCCCAAGCCATTCTTAGATTTTAATGGATCTGAAATAGTCTGAATTGTCACACTTGTAGGAGAGTGATGGTTAGTAGTTGTGTTGTTACTTTCATTTGCAGCATGGCAGGGGAAATGCGTGGTGCAAACTGCCGGGGCCTCTTAATGAGAGCCATGGTTCTTATTTGTTTTATGAATTAAGCATTGAGTCTTACTATCTGCCTTCATCAAAGCTCTCTCTTGGAATGCTCTCTTGTCCCTACTCACCATTGGCAATGCCTCTTTCACTCAAGGCATCTTAATAGAAACCTTTAAGGCAGGCCAGCTCTCCTTAGTCCTAAACAAACCTGCACTACTAACTGATGGTCTCACTAACAACTAGCCCCTCACTCACCTAACATTCATCAGCAAGATCAGTTCCAATATCATTTTAATGCAATCTAGCTCCTATCTGACTACCATTCTGGCTTCAAATCACACTGCAGCAACAAGACTGCTACTTTACATAAAGACCTTCCCCTCCAGGCCACATATGAAGATTACTCCCTTCCTCCTGGTATTGCTGGACCAATCAGCTGCCTGTGGCACCATCAACCATTCAAGCCTCATAGACACCCTGGTGTATGTAATCGGATTCACCTGCAATTTCCTTCTATGTTTCTCCTCCTACCTTTCCAACTGAAACTAGTTTGTTCACATGGGCACATCCAGGTCTTAAAATATCCATATCACCTACAGAGTCCTCCAGGGTTCCCTTCTTTCACCTTGTCATATTCAACCTCTACATGGAGCTACTTGGTGCTCTACTCACACCAACATCAAGAATCACAAATATGCCAGTGATACAGAACTCTATGTGAAAGTCTTCTCTGCTTCAACTAACCAAAGCCTCAAACACTGCCTACACATAATACACCCCTGGATGTCCGATGCTTACCCTAATCTTAACCCAGCCAAGACTGAAAGCCTGGTATGTGCCAAGGGAAACAAACAAAAAACAGTATAAAGTTGACTTAATGAACTTATTCTTGACATTGTCAAACCCTAACTTTCACTGAAGGCCAAGTCACTTGGATTCCCCATGGACACCAAACTTACTCTCAAGAGACTAATTGCTAAAAAAAACAAGATGGCCAGTCAGTGACTTTAGAACTAGTGTACTCTTGCATCTTGCTGATGGCAAACTCTGGACCATGACCTCTAAGACTCTACTCAGATCTTACACACTGCAGCAAGTTTCCTCCAGGGTTTAGAGAAAAATAACCACATCACCCCCATCCTGATGGACTCGAAATTGGCTCCTCTTGCCAGACTGCCCTGCCTCCAAAAGCAGCTGCAACATTTACAAAGGAATTACCAGGAAGAACTCCTGTATATATTGCAGAGCAACTCACCATGTCTTGTGGTTCCCAGCACACTAGCAGCCAGGAAACCATAAGTGCAGACTAATAAATATAAAAAGAAAAACCAAATCAGCAGGTCTGTACCTTCTATGCACCCATTATCCTATCCACTGCAATGGTACACTGTAAAGCATGTCTCCAGGCCCACCATTGTATCTTGGCGATGCAGTTTTAAGCCTAAGCCTTCCTTTTAAGTATTAACTAGCCACCACTAATCAGGCCTTACTGCCCCTTGGGCAGGGAACATGGCCTATAAAAGTAGGACTTGTAAATGTTTAATGTCAAACATAGCCTTACAATGACTAGCACCATGAAGCTGAATGCTGGAAACAAGTTATCAGTCAAGTGTACCATCATTTAGTAACTTCACACGCCGACAGGAGAGTCGGTGGCAGTCGATTGCAGACCGCGGACCCGAAAACTCTCACCGCTTTCCCGCAGTCCGCCCCCGCGTCTCCCTCACCGAGAATAAGATCCACAGGTGCTGTCGGAGGCTGTCGGGGAGAGAGCAGCGGTGGAGCGGGCGGAGGAAGCAGGTGAATGCTGAATGAAGCGGAGTGAAGCGGAGACGGCCGCTTTGATCCCCCCTTTGATCCCCGCTGCTGCCCGCTACTGCTACTGTTGCAGCACGTCGCTGGTTTTCTCCCCCTTCGCCCCCAGTGCTCCAGCCAGCTACCTAGCGCCTATTGCATCGATTGCCTGGGCCGGCTTTCAGTTTTCAGTCTCCTGCTGCGGGCCGCTGAGTCCCACGGCACTTGCACCTCCAAGTCTCCCGTATCTCCCGAGGAGGACGGTATGCAGGGGTGGAGCCGAGCTGAGACAGGCCGGGGCGAGCGGGACACAGCCCGCCCATCCACCGCGCATCGCCTTCCAAGATCTGGCGAATCTGCCTTACGGTGCCCTTGCAGAGTTTGTGCCCCCAGTGGACAACGTGCTGGGGCGGAAAGGCAGGAGACAAGGAAGCTGAGGAGAGTGGATGAGAGCCTGCAGGGACCCGACGGGGCCAGGACAGCTTCTAAGCCAAGGCTCCAAAGCCTCAAAACCACTCAGCCAGGCCCTGGAATTGGGTCCGGACTCGGACAGGTGCAATCAGCCTCAGCTCTGCTCAATCCAATTTACCTCTCCCGTCTGCACCAGCGCCAGAGTCTAGTACTTCCAGGCACGAGTTTCTTGGCACGAGATGTGAATGAGAGCCTCACTAGACCCTCAGGAAAAAGAGGATCGGAGCAGCACAAGGCAACAGGCAAGTGACAAGTGGCAAGGTGCTCTGGGGGCAATAGGCGGAGAGAGGGAGCACCCTGAGCGCGAGAGCAGCAGCTGTAGAGTGTAGTGCCCAGACGCACACGCGGAGGCTGCCCAACTAGGCTGGGTGCAGTTTGCGTCATCCAAGAGTGCCCGGCCCGTTCCTTTCTCCCGCTTCAATTACTCCACGCCATTATTGCTATCACAGCCACCACCGCCTTGCCTACCGTTGTTATACTGAAAAGAACACGCTAAGTCTCAGCCAAAGCACTCTAATCCACCGATCCCCCGCACTCGCTCCAATCTTGCATTAGTTTGCATTAACTCCACATCATGAGATTGGGCAGAGTTAGAACAGAGCCAATTAAACACAAAAGACGCCAACAGCAACGCAGAAACATGAGTGAAGGATCAACTGATCCATTCGACGAAGAACTAACAGATGGGCTTGACACAAGTGTCAGTCCCCCCCCCTAATAAGACTTAAAAGACAACCCCAGGCCTCAAAAACGCCAAGATTACAGACTTCTTAATCCCTTCTACACCCTCTTCACCGTCTTTATCTACTTCATCTTCGATGTCCATGACTCCTTCGTTGCGACAAGCACAGACACTCAAGTCCATCACCAGTAACAAAAAAAAGTCCCAGTCAGTTGGCCCGACAACGATAGCCCCGCAGCCACAGAGCAACTCTACAAAAGACATCAACCAAAGCTCATGGTTAACCCCCCAAAAAATGGATGACAAAATAACAGTCAAAGCGCAAATAAACTCAAGAGAAGCCTTTAACAATCCTAATGCTCAAAAGGAAACGCACATAGAAACATCGGTCCCACCAGAGGAAAAAACTCTAAACCTGTCAGCAAAGCCGGGCATAACAAATCAGGGTTCTCTCTGTTGCACCGTGGGGCTCGATCTAGGGCTTGCCCACCCAATATTCACAGGAACGGCCAACAGTGACATGTGGGACAGGGGACTCATAGTCACAGAACTTATAGAAAGGTCACAGGGAGAACGGTTGACTGGAAATGCACATACAAACTCGGAAAGTTGTAGGGCACAGGAAAGTCAAACAATTTTCAAGGAGCCATCTAAGAATGATAAAACATCAAAATTTCCAGCAGGTTTAGGATTACAACTAACACCCGATTGCTTCAGCGAGACCAGCTTAATAATTAGCAGTGAGGACTCAGCAAAACCATCAAACAGTTCATTAGGAGATGCTTACCCCCACCTCACTGTCCCTCTACCAAACATAGTAATTTCATCAAAAGATCCAGAGTCCCAGAATTCAGAGTACAATCAATCACCAACTCCGGGATCAAGTCCGGAAAGTGCTTCACAAGATTCCTGCCGGAACAAACCAGAGGAAAAAGCTTGGCACAGTCCCCAAACCAGTGGTAATCAATCAGATCTCTTTCCACCAGAACAGGCTCCGTTATGGACTCCATTTACAGGCATCATGGAAACGATCTCGACAGTGCTACTTCAACACTCAGTAAAACTAGAGTTCCAGATAGACCTTGGCAAATCCTGGCTTCTCATGTTGTAGGAATAGAAAGAAAAATAACTGAGTATAACTCCCTCATCGAACGGGTGCAGAAAGACCCGCACATAAAGTTCCACGAATGCCAGTGCCTTGATACAACGATCCATCTAGCAGTGCTGCCAAACATATTAACAGACATTTTGTCAGAGGTAAGAAAAAACACAAACAAGTTCCACACATCCGCTGAAGATCCATGCGCAAGAAATGCCCTTAACCCCCCGACACGCACTACCAGCGGGGACACTCCAACCAGCGAGGACACAATTGAGGAACTAATGGGAGGAAGCCCCCAACATACCACCGCCAACATCGGCGGGGACTCTTCATCCAGCGAGGAGACAATTGAGGATCCAACGGGAGAAAGCATCTCAGTTACCATCGCAAACATCGAGACAGCAACATCCAAAAACACCCAAACCCAACCAATTGGCACCGACGACCCAGTCAACCAAGGTAGTCAAGACCCAGGGCCACAAACCAATGAGCAACCAAAACAAACTAACTCCTTAACAAAACGCGAACGCAAACGCTTGAGGAAAGCTAGATAAAACAAGCAACAAGGAAAAAAAGGAACAATACTGCTCAAAAGGCACCGGTACCAAGAGACCTCATTGGTCAGCTAAAAAGAAAATAGAAAAAAGGGCAAAGAGTCAATCACTAGTGCACAAGAAGACGAAGGGGAAGTCTGTCTGTCTGTACCCTTCCCCACCAACCCCTCCACAGTTAGTAACTCAAAATGATTTCTAAACCACCGATAAAGGTTTCCATCCAGTGCAAGAAAAGAAAATAATTAAATCGGTGGTTGGTCTTCCCCTGCAAAAGTCTCAAATAGAACAAAAAACCATTACACATTACTTCACAAGGTCGGTCACATCACAAAAAGAAAACTCGTTGGCCAAAGGGTCACAACAAAGTCCTCCTACAGAAGGATCAGAGTGTTCAAGTCTCTCACAAGTATTCGAGATCGAGCCAGTAGCTCAGACAAATATTTTATACCAGGGTCACCGAGCGAATAACCTAAAAACCAGCCAAATCAGGCAGGTGGGGCCAAAAGAAGAGTTAGAGGCATCTTATCCAGCCGAGGTACTTGCCCACAAACTTATCCCACATTATAGCTCCAGGGGGAACCACAACAATCTTAACCGAAGCCCCATTTTAAAACTTACAAACTCAATCGAAACATTGAAACACCTGAAGACTATACACATTGAAAGTATTGAATTCAAAATAATTCAGTACAGTGGTAACATGGAAGGATCCCTCAAAGGCCAAAGAATTTTGGCAACATAGGGAAGAGTTCGCAAAATGGGGAATCGAGATAAGACCGGTCAAAACTGAAAGATACCCGGGCCCGTTATCCACGCTGGCAGATGCAAATTCAAAGTCCGACAGTGGAGTACTCCGGGGTGCAGTCGGCTGCTCGGACAGTAGCGAGGGAGGATGGGCCAACCTACGGATCATCCATCAAGGCTGGTCAGGAGTTACCAGCCAGATGCGGAAAGCCTTACTCCCAACGGCAAGCCCAGCGGATAACAAGAGGGATGAAGCATGAAAACCGAACCTGAAGGTATGCTCTTGGAATATAAATGGCCTGGGAGGAAAGACAAATGACCTTGAACTAATAGCTTTCCTCAAACAATTTGACATTATACTATTCCAAGAGACTTGGTCAATTTCATCGAACCACATAAATGGCTTCAAAGAAATTCAACAATATGCCATCAAAAGAGGTGCAACGGGCAGGGCAGCGGGAGGCCTATCGATTTATTTGAACACCAGCAACCCATGGTCACTTAAGTTAATTGCGTCAGGTCAAACATGGATCCAATGTATCAAAATCACCCTCCCGCCTGACCCCAGTTCAGGACAACAGGATACGCAAGAGTGTCGGTCACTGGTCATATGAAATATCAATATACATCCGGCATCAAAGAGTAAATTAGAAAAAATTCTGACCCTTAAAGCACTTCTCAAATCCTTGCAAGCCACTTACCCACAGGCTGGTTTGGTGGTTTCTGGAGACCTGAACATGTTCCTACTACAAACAGATCCCGCCTATGATATCCAACGAACCAGGCGCCACGGGAAATCAATTCCCCCAACAATAACAGACCATCGTAAAAAAGACAAATATGGCAAGATGTGCGCCCAAATGTTAGCCGAAATCGGACTGATTACTCTGAACGGCAGATTCTCGCACGACCAGCCGGCATCCTCGACCAGAATTGTCAAACAGGCTCAATCAATTCTGGATTATACTATGGTGGACTTTGAGGTATTCCAAATAGTAGTCACCTATAGAATAATCCATAAATTGGAGAGCGATCCGAGTCTACAAGTAACAGAGATCAGATCACAACACCCAAGGGCCCCAGCAATCAAAGATCTGACCATAACCCTAACCCTTTACAATCTTAACCGGTTAGCTTGCAACGGAAAGAATGTAGGTGAAATCATGGATCATGTGAAAACCACGTCGGCAGAAGATGACGGAAAAAAAACACTAGCATACCAGGACAACTGGGAAAAAATGACTGCAATCCTAACTGACAAATTTGGTCAACAAAATCAGACTAACAAAGGAAAACCCTATAAGGTACACCAAGCGCACCTGGGAGCAATAGGGAGTAAAAAAAGGATTTTCAATCAGGAAATCAGAAAACTTAAAAGGAAATACATAAAGAGGGGTGACGACATCAAGAGACAAATACATAACCTAAGGCAAACATACAAAAAAGAAGTATGGACTCTAAAGAAAAAACACCAAACAGAAATCTGGCTACAATTAATAGAAGCCAGGAAATCCAATAGCAACTGGAAATTTTGGGCAGAAATTAACAAAGTAGCCAATGGAGCAGCCCTCGATTTTAATGTAAATATACTACAGGAAGACTGGATCCACCATCTAGAGCAAACTCAAATGACCTATGCGCCTGTAAGGAACCAACATCTCCTCACCCACCCGCTGAATGAAAAGCATGAAGAAGATCAAATCTTTGGTGCAAACTGGATTACGCAATGCCAAGTCCAAATGGTCTTGAAAAAATTGAGGTCAAAAGGTGCGCCGGGTCCGAACGGCTTGCCTAACGGGCTTTTCAAACATGATCAATCGTTTTGGGCAGAATACCTCACCCCATTGTACAATCACGCATTTCAATCAGGAAGTATTCCCTCTTCATGGAGAGGGAGCATTTTGCACCCAATCTTCAAAGCAGACGCGCGCACAGAGCCAGCAAATTACAGACTGATTGCGCTCATTGACGTAGAGGCAAAGGCATATGCATCAAATCTCCTGAAAGCATTGGAAGATTGGGTTAGCCGCAACAACATCCTCCCAATCACCCAGACAGGGTTCAGGCCTGGAACCAACACGTCATGTAACCTGACAGCGCTGAATCTTCTTGTCTACAAAGTAATGGCCAAATCTACAAAACTGTACACCTGTTTTGTCGATCTAAAAGCGGCGTTCAACACAGTACCAAGGGTGATCCTATGGGAAAAGATGGCCAGCTGGGGCACACCTCCGAAGTTGCTAAGGGCCATTATAAATCTGTACTCATCCACCTGGGTTAAGATAAAACTTGGCCAAGGGGACAGAACAACGTCAAAAATCCCCACCCACATCGGCCTCAAGCAGGGATGTGTATTGGCCCCCACCCTCTTCAACATCTTCACTGCGGACCTCGACAAGAGCATCTCAGAGGTCCAAAGTGACCCTCCAAATCTATCCCAATACAAAATAAGGAGTATACAGTATGCTGACGATATAGTCCTTTGCAGCCAGACCCTGCTGGGTCTCCAACGCGCTATAACAAGGCTGCATAAATTCATCTGTACGCATGGGCTGCAATTCAACTACAAAAAAACGAAAGTGGTCTGCTTTGCGTCTCAGCCAGGGCAGCAAACATTCAGATGGTACATCGCTGGAAACAACATAGAGCCAAGTGCCACCTATAAGTATCTGGGAGTACTGGTTGATTCAAGATGGTCATTAAGAGAGCACACCCTGTACAGAAAAGCTCAGACAAATAAATTGCAGTTCGCCTTAAACATACTAAAAACAAAAATAAAATGTCCATCCAATGAATACCTGCTGAAAGTGATTGCTGCCAAATTTTTACCTTCCCTCAAGTATGGCTCCGACCTATATAGAGGCAAAGACGCAAATTTCCTGAACCACCAACAGTCAGCGTTGTTTAAACACCTTTACCAAATCCCGCAGTTTGCATCACAGGCGCAGGTACGCCTCCAATTCCGGTTACTAAATCAGCACCAAGCCAGACAAGCCGCCATAATAAAAACATGCTGGAAACTAAGAGCAGCTCAAGAGGACTCACTGATGGGTCACTGTTGGTCTGAAATCAACAATCAAACAAAAGGAAAAAAGGCATTGAAAACAACACTGGAAGAAGCATTGAAAAACTTAGATATGCAAGAGACTTGGAACACCAAACATACCTTCGAGGCCTTCAAAAAAGCAGCCAATGGTGCGGCAACACACAAATCCTGGATTGCTTACAAAGCAGCATTGGCTAAGAAAAAACACGGCTGGATAGTGCTGGCCATGTATGAGAGATGCGACCCGCAACCTTATCTAGTTAACTACATAACACCATCTACGCAACAAATGCTACTACGACTGCGGCTGGGAACCTACACCTTAAAAGATCAGATCCCAGCATGGCGGCAAACATGGCCAACAGAACTGTGCAGACTTTGTGGCCTCACTGAAGAAACTTTGATTCACGTCCTGTGCATCTGTCCCTCTCTGAGCAACTTGAGACGGTAATATCTCCTTCAAATATTCCGCCTTTTCCAAATCAGAACATGTCGGTCGGCAGTCATGTTAGTACTGAACAGCCAACAGCTGCAGACAGCCTGCAGGGCCACCAGATTGTTTCGGAAAGCGAGCCTCCTACTGCTGAAAAACGAAAAAGAGGTGATCAATGGGACAAAACCCAAAGTCTTAGTGAAACAAATGACTTTGAAGTTAAATAATGAAAGATAGACTTTATTACTCCAAAATGGACATCAGTCTGTAGATGCATTTGTATTTATTTATTTTATGGAATAAGCTGTTTTGAAATTTACTCTTTTGTAAAGGTTTTAACTAACCATACACAATACAATTTTACTGACTTACTTACTTACTTACTTATTTAGTAACAAAGTGTGCATAGCATACCCGCAGCACATACTCATAATACAAGCAACTTAGGTAGTGTTTTTTGCATACTTTAATGTATCACCCTAAGTGGGATAGTTCTGTCAAGATGTTGGTCTTGTGCACACTGTGTCACTGGAACCAAGCTATGCCAGGCTCATGAGCCCTAAATAGGGCAAACCAGGCCTTGTTTGCTTGTGTTCTGGTTCAGGTAGGCCCAGGCCTGGCAGCTTGGGCTGGACTGCTCCCACTGGAGAAGGGTCAAGACTGATTTGCTTATGGCTGGGTCTAAACTGTGGTGGCATGGTGTGCAAAATAAAATTGGACTAGGATGCAGCTCTTAGTAATAACCAGTGGCTGAAATTAATTCTAGTATTCCAGTTATCACTTTTTTGTATACTTTGGGGTTTTTCACACTACACTTGGGGCTCACATCAAAGAGGACTGCAGTATCACAGACAATAGCTAGCTGACATTTTGGAGGGTTTCCTCATTGTTGCACAGTTACACAGGCCCCAATCTTAGATGGCCTCCTATTGACAATATAGTGTGCCTCAGTGGGCCTCCTATTGAGATTCCAGTGTCAAAGCCCATTTGACAGGTCTTCTGGGTTTACATATAACATTTGGGGCATCCTTCAGAGGTGGAAAAAAGAATGTCAAAACAATTTGTATCCACTGTCTGCTTGTTGAAAACACAGCTTTGTACTACCAGACTTGGGCCTCTAAGTTTGTTGGGGGTACAGATGTTACCTGAAACTAGACTTGTGTGTAAGATTTAGGAGCACACTAAGATTGCCATACTATGCTCCCCACACACTACCAGACCTCTGCTCCTAGGTTTAGTGAGGCCATAGACATGGAATCTCCAGACACCCAATTCAGAAAAACTATTGCACGTGAGGAAGATCAGAAGAGGACTTAACCTGCTGTCTGTAATTTGAGAAGAACTCTGTCTCTCTCTTGTACGTAGGACAAAGGAGTGCAAGAGTGCAATCTTAGAGTCATACGCCTGACCTCCTGTCCAATCTAGAGGGATACAATGAGCTCAAAGAGGCCTTTCCTGCAACCACCCATCTTATCAATGGCACCTATACTGGACTCTGCCTGCCACCCAGTGTGTCTCTTAGTCCCTCCCTTGACGTCCTTCTGGACTTTGGAAGTGTACTCCTGTGGTGAATTAGGTCTTAAAGTACTTTAAAATTAATTAATTGTGGGTTTGTAATGCGCTAGAATCGACTCCCGAAGGAGTATCTCTGCACAGTAGACCGTTGGGGAACCCGTCCTGGCTTTCCCTGTGAGATGGTCCCTACTGGGTATCTCCAAGGTGAAACCAGGTATCCCTGGCGTATGTGGGGGGATGTTGTGGAGATGAGGCAAGCTAATGCCCAGAGTTGCCGAGTGTGATCCCTGGTTAGAGTAGGCCCCGAGATGAGAATTATCGAGTCTGCTGACCCTGGTCCACGACCCTGCCGCGTCAGGAATTGAACCCTGGTCCCGGGCGGTCCGCTGCTCTCGGGTCTGCCGCCTCTAACCAGTGAGCCACACCACTCCACTGAAGTCAGAAGGTAAAATCTTTGACCTGTATGAATCTGGCAACTGTATCTGACCCATGCTCCTTTATGGTCAGTGTCAAATTGCACCTAGGTTCTATTCTATAGTAAACATTGACTTTTATAGCCACGTTTTGCTTCTTGGTGCTATTTCGACATTAATTAAATACAAAATCATATCTGGTTGGAATTTGGTTATTTTAGTGTAATTTTGTGTTTTTAGTTTTGCTCTATTTTTATGATTTGCTTCGGGCTCTTTACTGCTTTGCATTTTGACTTTAGTACGGTCTCTATTCTGCAAAAATACTTTACACAGAGTCTCTAAGTTAAGCCTGTCACCTTTGTGCCATATCTTTCATGGGTTTGAGATCAGGTAATTTAGTGACTGTAATGGCTTTCCCTGATAAAGAGTTGGAATATTACTTGAGGTGGGCTCTTAACCCCTCAACTATTCACCAAATTTCTTACAACACACCGATTTAAAGAACACTACTGCACACTGCATTAACAGTTCACAAACCAAGTTCTTATACTATTACTCATTATCTTTATGCTTGTAAAGTGCTCCACTTCCTTTTCAGCTAGGAATAAACATACATACACACAATACTACATAAGGCCCATAATCATTATGGAAAACAAAGAGTCAAGTGAATAAACTGAATGTATCTTTATTTGTAGAAGTGACATTGCATTCACAGAGATCAAAGCCACTGCCAGTGGAATTGTGAAGTACCTGGTGGCCCCATTTAGTGTAAACTCAAGCACTCTTTATCATGGTCAAAGTCTATAAAGCCTTCAATAACACTATTTCATCATAGAAGAAGAGCTTTAATTGGTCAACATTCTCAAAAAAACTAATGCAAATCATAAAAATTATGAGAAATTCAGAAGTGTGTATTTACACAGCAACAACAAACCCCTCCCTTATTAACCAATAACAGCAGCAAAATAATTATTCTGCTAACTCATGTGCACAATCAATAACCAAACGTGTCTACTCTATCATCTCTCCTAATGTAGCCTGCCTGACCTACATTTACCATTGGTTGAAGACAAGTTAAGTCTGATTAAACAGGTACTTGACTGATGTTTTGGTGAATGGGGGGTGAGTGAAACAACCTTAGCATTTTTATGACATTATGTTAGGCAAATAGGCCAAATGTACTGCTTTATTCTAGCAATTAAAGCTTTAACTCAGGGATTAACTAAAGCTGAAGGAAGTTTGCTAAATGGGTCCCTTCCATACACTGAATCACCAGATCATCATAAACTAAAAATCTAAATGAGCAGTAGGTAACAAATTAGTAGAGTGTGTTAAAGTTGAATTCTATTACAAGACTAGGGGGCTCCTATTATACTATCCATTCTTGCTATTATTAAAGCAGCAGCCAAGAACACCTACAACTCCCAGCATGTTTAAAGTAAAAAGTACATAATGCTGTAATAAAAGACTAAATAACCAATCAACAACAGGTAGACCTATGAGTATTTTGACTGGGAACAACAGGCCCTCTTTTTTTCCTAAACCAGTGAAGAAAGTTGAAACATAGAACTAAAATTCATGTAATAAACATAGCCAAAAGCAGAGCAAAAAAGTTCTTAAAATAGTCCAAACACGCTGAAAACCCAAAAACTAAATATTACAGTTCTCTTGAAAATCCATATGTGTTTGCCTGTCGAGAAGATTGGACAGAGACGAAATACGATGAGATCCAAAAAGATAAAGTTGCGATTGCTTCATAAGACGTCTGGTTTGCCACAGAAAAATCAAAGGGAGGGTTCAAAAAGCATAAGTGGAGGGGTAATACTCGCCTCCTTGTCTTTCATAAAATCAAGACTTTCTTTCAATAAAGCTTAGAAAATCTCCATGTTATTACAAGACCTGGAGGCTCCCATTATGCTAGTTTAAAGCAATGTGAAAATAGTATTAGGAACATGAGAAACAGGTTTACAATGAAACGTTCTAAAAGTAGAAACATTACTCCAATCAGCAGATTTTAGGATGTCATTCAAACCCGCTCCAGCCCATAAGGCATTAAATGATATAGCACCTCTGGTAGAATGGGATCTAAACACTGAAATATCAATATCCGCCATGCTTATAATCCATTTAACCCAACGGGCTAGAGTGGGAGAAAATACCGAATTATACGGTGCTCTGAAGGAAATAAGAAGCTGGGAAGCGCATGCCTTCCTTAAATCCTTGGTTTTTACACCTGAGGGGGTATATTGCACAGAAAAGACATCTAGGGCTTTAACATCAGAAAAAAAGAACAAAAAGAAAAAGAACAGTTAACTTTGTAGATACAAACTTGAAGGATTAAAAAGCATTATCAGATTGACTGAGAAAAAAATGTAAAATTGCATTTACACCCACATTAAATTTCATTTTGGTAAAGAAGGTTTAGAAAATATTACTTCCTTCAACCGGCGACATATTAACGTATGCTCACCCACAGGCCTTCCATCCACTCTAATGTGTTCAAACGATACAGCTGACCTATAAGTGTTAAATGTCCTATAAGCGTTCCCTTAGGAGGCTAGAGAGGCTAGAAAATGTATAACCCTTATTACATCTGCTGAAAGGGGATCTGCACCCCTATCCATGCACCAGCTATTACATAAACCCTAATGCTGATTTGTATGCTTTGGTAGTCCCTGGGGCCCAAGATTGTTGAATGAATTGAGCAGCTTCAAACGAAATTCCTGGGGTTCTCCAGGAAGACCCGAAACCAGCCATGCCACTAGAGTGAGGGATGGGTTGAGAATTAGATGAAGATACTCTGTTAGTAGGTTTGAGCCTGGGGCAGTGTGTTTTAGTGATAAATCGGGGCCAGCCAATGGTGCTCTTCTTCAGTTGCAAGGTTTCCTGGTGCTCTGACTATGGCTGTGCAAGGTTTACATTTTGCAAGAGAAATCTCACCTAGTTACCAATTATTGTCCTGCTTCTATTGCAAGGACTTTCCCACCTTTACGTATGCCTATGCACTTACATTGCCCCCTACCACAAACGAACAGTTTTTCTTTGTGAGTGCCAATTTTTCCTCTCAAATGATTCTGAAAATATCAATATAAAAGGGATGCACAAGTTCCATTTTTGGGTAAAAATCCAGGTGCGGAAAGTTGTGAGAACTATAGGTAGTAATCATAGAATTTGTAAGAATAAAGTTGGCAAGAGAAAAACTTGTCACGCCCCTATCTGTGACATCAGGTGCAACTAGATGTAAGTCCTTTTCTAACTATAGGTAGGATGCTTTATGTAAATGTATCATGTATTTCTTTGGTTTTGAATGTTTGATAAACTAGCATTTGCATTATTTGTAACTCTCTCTGCTTCTGGTGCCCTTCAGTCTCAGGAGTGTATTAGGTGATAAAGTCTAGAGTTTGTCCTGGATCCTGGACCTTTTTGGCTCGTTGATTCTTCCTCTGAAGAATGTCACCAGGGCTTAGTGTTTGCTCATTGCTGAAGGTTGAGTGCACCAGCCCTCGTTTGAGGGAAACCAAAATTTACCTTTCAGCATGAGTCTTTGACGCAGGAGCGAGAGAAAGGAAGAAAATGGAGAAACAATCAAGACTAGACTGCAGGAGCAAGATAAAGTAGCAGGAAGTGTAGGGTGGTGAAAGAAAGGGGCATGAGGTGGACTTAAGAATAGGCAGCCTTGGCATTTGTAGACTTCAGTTATCGGCTGTGCTGGTGGCAGGATTCTAAGCAAATTGGGGCATTGTGCATTACATAACAACTTAAACATCATATGCCATGTAGATTCGACTTTCTTTTGCCACCTTATGAACCACAGTTGGAAGGGAAAAACCTTTTGAATCCAGACTACACCAATAAATTTACTTCTGTCACATCAGTCACTTCACCTCTACTTTATGTGTCCAAGTCACTAAGGGGCACATGCTTCAAGGTTATCATTTGCGATTACCAAATAGCGTATTTTAATGATTCGCTATTTGGTAATCGCAAATGCCTATGCATGAAGGATTTGCAATTAATCTTGCGAATCCTTAACATTCCCTAATAGCGATATGCAAATTGCGAATCACTATTAGGTAATGCATTCTCATTCATTCCCATGGGCCTACGGGAATGCATGGGAATGCATTTGCAATTTGCGATTACCAAATTGGTAATCGCAATTTGTGATTGCCAATACAATGGGGCCTAGGGGCCTAAGGCCCCCCTGAGCGACCCCCCAAAAAATGTAAGTATGCACATGTGTAGCACACACATGCCCTAAGGACATGTGTGCGCTACATATCACATTGAAAAACTGCATTTCTTTTACATTTTCCAATGTATGCACAAATTACTATCAACTTGAAGTTGATGGTAATTAGTGTTTCCTAAATGCAAAGTCGCATTTAGGAAATGCTACATGCATCTGAAATAAGAAATTTATTTATTTATTTATTTATTTATTTATTATTAAAATTTGTATAGCGCGACTATCGCTCTGGAAGGAGCATCTTGGCGCTGAGCACACAGAGAACCAGCAATGGAGAGCGAGGATCAGATAGCTGCGAGGACCGATGAGTCAGACTGAGAGAAAATCCAGGTCTTCAGAAGTTTCCTAAAAAGGATTTCTGAGGGGGCATGCCTCTTGCGATTCCCTAAATGCATTCGCAATTTAGGTAATCTCAAAAAAATGTGATTACCCATTTTGCAAATGAAAAAAGTACATGTATTGGAAAAGGCATTTTTCCAGTCGCAAACGGCCCATTTGCGACCAGTAAAAGCTTGATGCATGTGCCCCTATATCTTAGTTAAAGAGTTTAAATTTCCTCATATTCTGACAACATGATGTAAATTCGGCTCTGCCTTTGGTTATTTTGTATGCAGCATCTCCAATCCCCTCGCAGCCATGATTAATGAATGTGTGAAGAAAACAGCAGTGTTTACATACAACTCAACTTCCCAAGAGCAGATGGAAGGAAACCTTGCTGTCTTTAATCTTGCCAAATTCAAGCATTTATGCTGTTTTTCAAATTCATTCTAATTAGTAGAATTTTGTTTTCTGTGAGATTCAAGCAAAAATATTCAGTCCCGTTAAATATTTGCACAGCTACTTCATTAGAGTCAATATTATCTGTGTGAAGATAATTAGACTGCACTGAGCTTAAGAGGAAAATATTTTTGTAAACTGAACAAACATACTCATCACTCTCATGAGCATTTTTTCTTTCAAGAAGCTAATGTTTACAAATTGGGGAAAGCTTTACAACTCATGCTATGGCAAGTTAAGGGTAATAATCCCCTTCTCAAATATTTTTTTGATGTCTTTACAAGAGGGGCAAAGCAAAAGCTAAATTATTTTTTGTGGGTTTGGAAAACGAACAAAGAAGCCAATGTCTCCCAAAATCTGTGACCTACAAAAAATTGTGTGAGTTGCGGGCAGTTATGGTGGACCTGGAGAGGGGGTAATTGGTGCTGTTGCTGTGGCCTCCCATCAAATTACTATCTTTGGAGATTTAAATGTTTATGTTGGATTCGATGACAATTCTGATTGCTCTATGTCAGGCTTCTCCAAAGCTTGTGAGCTCTCAGTAGCTCTCCAGTTACTTGTAAGTAGTTTTCCTGTGTTCCGTCCTGCCATCTATATTAGAAACTGAATACAGATATGCCAGCATTTAAACGTGTATTTTCTGTAAAAATAAGCCGATTCTTGAATTTCCAAGATCTATTTAAAACTGATCTTTAAGTGACAAATCATGTGGCTTTGGGGAGATGTTTTACTAATTTTCTTTCCTTGTTGCCAGGGGCATTTAAGATATTGCTTTTATGTATTACCACGTAAAGGCATTAAAAATTGATGAAGCCTTTTCACTTTTAATTCGACAGCTGGCCACCCAGCCTGATGCACAGAGGAAAAACAAACGTTTCATGCTTTTGGTGAAGTTAGGTCTCTGGGGCAGGTATCGGTTAAGGTAGGATGCTGGTGTGACATGGTTTGTTTTATAATCTGCCACCCACTCGCAACCCAGGTGCCCGTAACACGTGCCTCCTTATGCCGCAACTCTACTGAGTTGCGGCAGCTCCTTCACTTCTTCTGGGGACCACCACTCTTCCCACCAGACGTCTAGGGCTTCTCCGTCCTCGTCAGCGGCGTTGTCCTCGGCAGCGTCCTGGTTGACGGTCTCCTCAGGTCCTGCTCTGGCTCTCAGCAGCTCCGCCTCGTCACAGGTTTTCGTTCCTTTGGCATTTTCCTCATCACCCCATGCACTCTTCTCTGGGCTTCCTTCTTTTCCAAAGCCTTTTCCGGATTCTGATCCATCTTCTCTGTCACTGGCTCCTTTTCTCCTCCTTCTCTCATCAGGAATTGGTTCTTGCGGCTCACATCATTGTCCAGGGGTTGGTCCCGCCCCCGGCTTGCTGATTCTCCACACAGCAGAGGAGAACAACAGTACTTCATTAATGTTAGTATTCTCTTCCAGGGCGCGTCATCAGCGTTGGAATCCAGGACATATGGACCCCATGGCTGAGGTGTGGGAGGTAAGTTGGGGTTTTCGAGAGGGGTCAACGGTGGCTCCTCACATCCCCCTCCCCTAACTTTCACGTATACAAGGAAGTGATTTGATGGATATCTGGACAGATAATCTACATTTGCTTGATATTTTCCTTTCCTTTGGAGGATGGTAAAACAGTATGGCTGCAATGTGAGGAACCATCGGAGTACTCTTGGGTTATGTCCTCTGTTTCGCGACAGCCATTGTAACAGGGCATGATCTGTGTAGAGGAGAAATTCCCTACCCTCTAGGTAATATCGCAGAGTCTCAATAGCCCATTTGATCGCTTAGGCTTCTTTCTCTATCCCCGCGTATTTGGTTTCCCTTGGAAAGAATTTGCGACTGATGTATATAATTGGCTGCTCGCAATTCTCGTCATCGGTCTGTGTCAGTACAGCCTCAAGACCATTCTCTGAGGCATCAGTTTATAACAGGAATGTTTTGTGTAGTCCGGACTCAGAAGGATCGGTTTTGACGTAATGGCTAGTTTCAGGGACTGGAAAGCCTGTTTTTCTTCCTGGGAAGGACGTTCAATGTGTTTGACGGTGTGGACAATTTTTTTCTAAATTGGTTGATTAGAGGAGAGGCAATTTTTTGAGAAACATGGGATAACACGTCTATAATATCCTACTAATCCCAAGAAGGCTCTAAGGTCTTTTTTTGTCTGGGGAAAAGGTATCTGAGTTATGACAGCAACTTTTTCCTCCTGTAGTCTGATATATCCCTCTCCCAGAAGGTACCCTAAGTATCGTACTGTTTTGGCCGCCAAACGGCTTTTGGCAGGATTGATAGTTAAACCACTTCTACCAAGGGCCTGGATGAATTGGGTCAGATGTTGTAAGTGTTCTTCCCAAGACATACTATAGATGATTATATCATCTGTGTAGGCTGCTGCAAAAGCTGTATAGGGTTGTAATATTATGTTCATAAGCCTTTGGAACGTGGCTGGTATGCCTTGTAATCCAAAGGGTAACACCCTATACTGATATAGACTTTTGGGGGTGGAGAATGCTGTTTTTGTTTCCCTATCTTGTTTTTGTAATGGCAGTTGCCAGTAGCCCTTACACAAATTCAGCGTACTGATGTATTGAGCCTTTCCTAGCTTTTTGATCATTTCATCTACTCTAGGAAAGGGATATGCATCGAACTGGGAGATTTTGTTCACTTTGCGGAAGTCGATGCAGAATCTGATGGACACATCTGGCTTGGGTACCATCCCTATCGGGGAGTGCCATTCACTTTTGGTGGGTTCAATGACCCCCAAAGCTAACATCTGTTGGACTTCTTGATCTATTGCTTCCCTTCTAGACTCAGGAATTCGATATGGGCATAGCCTGACTTTCTTTCCACGAAGGGTATGTATCTCATGCTCTATCACTGTTGTTCGACCTGGAAGCAAGGAAAAGACCTTTTGTAGTGGTTGTAGAGTATCACTTAACTCCTGTCGTAGTGAATCAGGCAGTTCCTTATCAATACTTTGCTCTGCCAAAGATAAGGAATGTGCCCCAACTAAAACAGGTAAAGGGCCCTCTTATTTCTTTAATCTATTGATATGGTATATTTGAGTGTTTTTTCTGTGTGAGTCCAACTCCAGTTTGTACGTTACCGGAGTCACCTCTTCTATGATTTTATATGGGCCTTGCCACTGGCCTAACTGCTTCTGTTCGGAGGTGGGCATCATGATAAGAACTAATTTACCCACCTTTATGGTACGGGCCTTCGCTTTTTTATCATATTGCTGTTTCTGGGATGACTGGGCCTTTTCCAGGTTGTTTTTAACGTTCTCCCTTACTTGATTAAGGTGGGTCCGTAGACTAGAGACATACTCTGGAAGTGGTTTTGAGTCATAATTCTCTTCTTCCCATTCCTTTCTAGCCATATCCAGGAGCGTCCTGGGCTGTCTCCCACATAATAATTCGAAAGAGGACTAACCTAAGCTTTTCTGTTGCCCACAGCGAATGGCAAATAAAGCCAGTAGAAGCATATCCTCCCATTTTCTTGCTTCTAGGTTTAGTAATTTCTTTAAAGTGCTCTTAAGTGTGGAATTGTACCATTCCACCAACCCATATGCAGTGCAGATTTGTTTGATATTAAGCTGTTGAGATACATGTCGCATTAACCGTGAGGTAAAGGGGGTTCCTTGGTCTGTGATAATCTCTTTTGGAAAACCCACTCGTGAAAAGATGTTGATCATAGCCTTAGCAACTTCAGCTGTGTTGGGATGTCAGAGGGCTACAGCCTCTGGGAATCTCGTGGCATACTCTACTAGGACTAACACATAGCGATAAGCACTACGGGATGGAAGGACGGGACCTAATGTGTCCATACCCACCCTGGAAAAATGTTCATCAATGATAGGCATGGGTCTTAGGGGAACCCTAGGGGGAATGTATAGGCTATTTTTCTGGCATATTGAACACTCCCAACAATATTTACAGATTTGTTGGAAGATTCCTGGCCAGTAAAATCTATCTAGTATGGCTTTCTCAGTTTTGTCTGCCCCAAAGTATCCCCCTAAGAGAGGACTATGTGCCAAAAATAGGACTTTTTCCCTAAACGGCTGGGGTACTAACAGCTGGTTGGGCAGGGTTTTCCCTCCCTTTCGATACAACAAGCCTTTCTGTACAAAAAACTGGGGACCTGCGAGGTGGGGGTCTACCCGACTTGCTGCTTGTCACCAGGTTTCTTGAAGGATGGGGTCTTCTCATTGGGCAGAATGGAAACTTTGATCATGATTCCATAGCTCATGGCCAGTGTTGGTTAGGACCACTAAGGTCCAGTGTTTCTTTTCCTCCCTTCTCTGTTTTCGACTCTTCCGATCTTTGTCTTCGTTCGGTTCAGGTTCTGGGTCTTGGGAAAAAGGAGCAGTCTTCCTCCATTCCAGTTCCTTCCTTCCATGGCTCTTGGAGGAGTTTGTCAGTGTATGGGTAATCATTTCCCAAGATCAAAGGCTCAGGCAATTTTGGGATTAACCCTACCCTACCGGAGGGTAGGAGGTGTAGTGTTGAACCGTTACATCGGTTACGGGATACGGTTTGTTGTCTCCATGAACCCATTGGATGTTTATGACCCATGTTGTCTGAGGAACTCCCCCTGGGACCTCTCGGGGTCGCTTAACACTTTGTAAGCATCCTGTGTCAACCAAAGCATTCCTTGGTTCCCCATTCACAAGTATTCTTCGCTGAAAGGGAGATTCTTCTCCCTTCGGATTGCAGTAAAGGGCTCGGGCATACCCCAACTCCATGGGCTCTTCTTTTTGTGGGCAGGAGCGGGCGATATGGCCGAAAGCACCAGAGTGAAAGCATTGGGGCCCCAGTTGAAGGGTTGGTCGCTGTTGTATAGGTACAGATCCTGGAACCAAAGTCACTGTTTTAGGTTTCCGGGGAGTAGGGTGTGTCTTGGCGGGTCTCATTGGTGCTCCACCCGCTGGTTTCCATGAAGTCTGATCTCTTCCCCTATGTAGTTCCTGGGCCCGGTAAAACACTGTTGCAATGTCCACCGCTCTGTCCAGAGTAATATCTGCATGTTGTCTAACCCATCTCTGTATGGGTGGATGTAACAATTGTAGAAATTGTTCCAAACACATTTTCTCTCCTCTTTGGAGGAAGTTAATGGCTTGAGCCATCTCTCTACCATATCTTTTACCCTGAAATAAAGGGCTCTTTGGGTTTCTTGTGGCCCTTCCTTGATCTGGCGTAGCTTGGCCCTATATATATCTTTGTCTATGCCCTTACGTTCTAGATCCTACCTTTCACATCGAGATAGGTGGTAGTACCAAGAGGATTGGCCACCTGATAGGCTGCTTGTAATTCACCTGTCAGAAGAGGGCCTAGATATTGTCCCAATTTATCCTTTGACCACATGGTGGCCCACGCCATCCGCTTGAAGTTTGAGAAGAAGAAATCAGGGTCTTCTCCAGGGACATTTTTTTGTAGTACTACTGAATGCAAGGAGGTATGGAGTTGTGGCTGTCCGAGCGCTTCTGCCAGCTTACCAATCACAGACCCTGATTCTGTTCAATAAGGGGTTTATGTAGGGTCTCTCTATCAGCCTCAGCTACCTCTAAGAATCGGCCCATGATCTTCTCCAAGCGCTCTTGCCCTTCCACCATCTTTGATATGTAAATGTAAATGTACAGGAATTTATATAGCGCAAATCACCGAGCGGTTTCTAAGCGCTTGCTTAGGGAACCCGTCCTGGTATTCCCCTGTGAGATAACTCCGGCAGGGTACCCGCAAGGTGAAAGCCAGGCATCCCGCCGCGAGGGGCCGTTGTGGAGATTAAGCAAGCTATTGCCCAGAGTCGCAGAGTGTGAACCCGTGAATCGAGTAGGCACCGGAGCGAGAATTGTCAAGTCCATGGACATTTTAGGACTCAAGACCCCGCCGAGCCGGGAATTGAACCCTGGTCCCAGGCTGACCTCTGCTTCCAGGTCTGCCTCCTCTAACCAGTGAGCCACACTTCTCCACAACAGCCTTCCTTTCCCCTGATCCCACTTCTGACACCACCTGTCGGAGGGATGGGTGGAAACAGAAGCGAGGAGGCCTTATGGGGTTAATAGTGAAGCTTTATTAAACAAAAGAACATCCGTTGCATACAGGTTGTTAAATCCCAGAATGTCTCTACAGAATGCTTTATCTGTGATTCAACCAGGAAAAAGGGTGTTTCTTCACGTTTGCCTTTCCTTCTTTTTTTCAGGTGTGCTGTTTCCGGAAGGCGGGATCCCGGGAGGTCAGGGATAGAGCAACGTAAACAAGAGAGGCGGTAAGTATTCTCCTATTGGTGTTTTTAACCTTTCACCACACCCGGGTGAGGGCAAACAGGGCCAATGTGATAGGGAAAACAGAAAAGGTATTGTGCTATACACACTCCCCCATATGGATCCTTCACCACAGTTCCCCACTATTGGCCGACTGTCTTCTAAATGGGCACACTGCGGTTCTGCCTCGCATAGGGGGGATGCGTCTGACACAAACAAAGAAACCGAAAATAATCATGAATGAGAAGTAAAAGGGAGGAAAAACAAAAGTTTCATGCTTTTGGTGCAGTTAGGTCTCTGGGGCTGGTATCGGTTAAGGTAGGGTGCTGGCGTGACATGGTTTGTTTAATGACCCGCCACCCAATCGCAACCCAGGTGCCCTTAACACGTACCGCCTTATGCTGCAACTCTCCTGAGTTGCGGCGACTCCTTCGCTTCTTCCGGGGACCACCACTCTCCCCACCAGACGTCTAAGGCTTCTACGTCCTCGTCATCCATGGCAGCGGCTTTGTCCTCGGCAGCGTCCTAGTTGACGGTCTCCTCAGGTCCTGCTCTGGCTCTCACCAGCGCCACTTCGTCACCGGTTCTCGTTCCGTTAGCGTTTTCCTTGTCACCCCATGCACTCTTCTGGGGCCTTCCTTCTTTTCCCAAGCCTTTTCCGGATTGTGGTCCGTCTTCTCTGTCCTCGCTCCTTTCCTCCTCCTTCTCTCATCAGGGATTGGTTCTTGCGGATCACATCAGTGTCCAGGGGTTGGTCCTGCCCAGGGCTCGCTGATTCTCCACCCTGTAGAGGAGAACAACAGTTCTTTGTTAATGTTGGTATTTACTTCCAGGGCTCGTCGGCACCGCTGGAATCCAGGACGTATAGACCCCATGGCTGAGGAGTAGGAGGAAAGTTGGGGTTTTTCGGGAGGGGTCCACAGTGGTTCCTCACAATAGGATACCTCTACCTCACAGTGGATCACATTGTAGTTTAGGAACGGACACTTTTTGTGTAAAATTTGGGGTCTGGAAAAACAATTTGTGTTTTTGAAATTTTGTTTGTATTGTATATGTATGTTGTACATATTTGCGTTGGATTTGGTTGATCAAAGAAAAAAAGACTATTGGTCCTAACCTGATATGAAATTAAGAAATAAATTGTGGTTTTGACCTGGAATGATCAATGGATGTGACTCATTGAAATACATATGAATTTGATGGGACGTTGAACCAGTGTATAGGAGTAATTCATTTTACCCTCTTTTGAGTATCCAGGATATTTGTTCCTCCACATCATTTTGTTTTTTGAGCACATTTAACCCTATACCAGCAATATAAAATTGGTTACACCTAATTGACTTCTTTAACTTGCACGTAAGGCCATAGTTATTGGCCAGGGCCACTTGAATTAGGCGATTATGTGGCTGCAGTGAATTTTGCATCATTATAGATTTGCTGCATTTGCCACATAAACCATCATCTGCCTCATAATCTGCTGACTTTAACAAAAAAAAATATTTCTAGCTCAAACGGTTCTAAAGTTACAAAAAACAGCGATACATGCTGCAGCGTGTTTGAAGGCCCTTTTCAAAACTTGACTGCTCAGCTTTCTGTTGCTGTTACTATATTTGGATGTTACACTGGAAATAAGGAGAAGTACCCAATGCTCAGACAGCGTTACCTAGTTTACAAATGACAAACAAAATGAAGTAATACCATTACAAAATGTTCTGCGTAATGTTGCATAATTTGCCATTTCTTGCCGCATAATTTACTCAACCCTGGCCCATAATTTGACTCTCTCTTGCAGCTTAATTCCAATGTCCCTGAAATTGGCACCCAAGATGCACTGGTGGCGTGGAATTTAATGCCATGCTGTGTCAAACTACTACATGAAGTAAATATTTCATATATAACTTTCATGTATAGCTCAGGTACTTCTAAAGTGTGGATGATTGTTATAATTGAAAAATCACGCATTTAGCTAACATGAGCCATCTGGGATGAGCAGGAATAAATGGTATCTAAAAGGACTCCAGCAACTGCTTCTGTTTAACATGAAAATCCCAAAAGATGGACCAAGTGACAAAAACCTTTTTACCCAAAGTGGTCTCTCTAGCATTTATCTCTGCTCACAGCAGAAGAGGGCGATGATCCCAGACCAGGGTGAACAGATGCCTTATTTCCATAGTGGTGGATCTGGGATGGGACTTAGATCTTCAGAGATGGGAGTTAAACGTGAGCCATCGTGAATGAGGGATTGAGATGGAAGAGAAAGTGCTGAAAAGGGAATTGAGTTGTAATTAGGATTCTGCTGGGATTGGGCCCTTGGATTTCTCCATTTACTTAACCCCTTCCATGCTGATGACGGCCCTCAGCCGTCATGCATCACGGTGCTCGTGTGCTGATGACGACTGGGGGCCGCCATGAACCCGCCCACTCTTAAAAACGGCCGCACAGGCGCAGAATCGCGGCCACGCCCAAGGAGTTTAAAGTGAACAGGATAGGAATCAAACTTCACCATCAACTAAATAGAACTTCACAAGACCTGCAAGAACAATCTGAAGGAAGGAAGAACTCTATACCTGCTAAGGAATGAAGATGAAGGACTCCTAATCACTGCTGGCACACAGGCACTTGGAATGCTCTCCAATGGTCAGTTAGCTGGACTCCTGTTCACTGTGACAGGGATACAAAAGGAAGAAAAGGACTCCATCCTTTTTAGGTGCAGCTGTCAAATTGCGAGCTGATTACACTTAACCTGAGTGAGATCAGGAGTTAGGCAGATGGGGTATGCTGTCACAGATTTGGTGGATCAACCCATATCACAAGTGCATTGTAGCATTGTCACTTCTAATATGGTGGAAGGATAGCAGTCATGTTGTTTTGGAGACACCAGTCTGCCTATCTCTATGTAATGTGATACTTTCCCGCCTGTAGCTTCAAAGGTATAGGTCTTGAGTTGTTATCCGAGGTTTGCATAGTGAGATAGGAAAAGGAAGCTTGTTATGGTCTTTCTGAGGGAAAGTGGAGAAGAGGCAACTTGAATCCCAGTCGGGATGCAATTTTTGGGCCTGAGGACATGATAATAGGATGTCCAGAACTACAAGTGCAGGAGTTATGCCTTCAAAGATACTGATGGCAAGTGAAAGCTTCGGCCCTGATTTTGATTTTATCAGAGGAGTACATTAAAATCATGTATTCCCACGTATTTTTTAGTAAATTCTGAAGACACTCTTAGCAATTATTTATGTAGTGCAAGAGGAGGTTGGTAATATTCCCTAATGTTTCGTTTTTGCGCTGGCACAATGAAATATTATCCTTCCCACTAGGCTGCCAGAGAAATCTAGAATCATGTGTTTGTCCCTGTATGACACCTCAAGACAGACCACGCTACATTTGACTTTTTGTGTGTTTATCAAATATTTACAAAGCTGTTTTTAATTCCTCTTATTTAATCTAAAAGTTTGATACACTGCTCTCAAACCGCTAATTGTTTTTTTTTTGTTTTTTTAAACACCTCGGATTAAATTATACTCCAACTCTCTCTTTGCTCTAAAACTGTATTTGACCTGGTCTTTGACTTTTAGAATTGTGGTCATAATTTTCGCACATCCTGATGTTGCCTTCACCACGCCTACGTTTCTCACTCTTTCGTATGGTTAGATGATTCTATTTTACAGCCAGTAATTTTATGGGACAAAGGAGCACATGCATCAAGCGATTTTGGAGGCTCAAACGGTGCGAATCGCAAAATTCGGCCGTTTGAGATTCCAAAATCACTTTTTGGGATGCATTAAACAATTTTTTAGAAATCGCAATTTTTTGCGATTTCTAAAAATGCGATTGTATTTAAGGAATCGCATTTTTGCGATTCCTTAAATGCAATGCATGAATGTTTAAAAAAATGTGAATTCGCAAATAGGGGGAGCAAATTAACACGAGGGTGAACCTCGTGATAATTTGAGAAATCTTTCAAATATGCTCAAAAAAGCATTTTTGAAAGTGTCATGTAACACACACATGTCCTTTGGACATGTGTGTGTGAAACTTGCACTTAAAATAACATTTCAAGGGTGAAGGGGGGGGTCCTTTGGACCCCCCTCAGCACCCTTGAAATGCATTAACAAATTGCGATTCGCAAAATGAAAATCGCAAAATGTTAATGCCTTCCCATTGATTCCTATGGGCCTTTTGGCCCATAGGAATCAATGGGAAGGTTTTCCTTAATTGCGATTCGCAAAATGTGAATTGCAATTAAGGAAAATTAAGAATTCGCAAAATTGTTTGAGATTTAATCATGCATTGCCGTTTGCGATTTCTAAATTGCGATTCCCTAATTTTCGCAATTTAGGAATTGCAAACGGGTGCAATGATGCATGTGCCCCTAATTCCCAATTCCTTCAAAACTTTTTGAAGTAAATGTTTAGTTTATTTCGCACAGCGGTATTTCCATTGTCAATTAAAGGAATTCTTCAGATTTATTAAATTGTTTTTTTTAATAGGAAATTGTGCTTCTTTTGGTACAATGACGCTGACCTCAAACTGTTTGCGAGAGGGAAATAAACAAACAAAGGTTGCTTACTTATGTATTATTGATTACAAATCACACTCTTTAAATTTATGGAAAGGAAAGTAGATTATCAAAATGAGCCTTTCATAACCTAATCCTTTTGCATAAGCAATGTTGGCATGCATGTGATGAGCTGTAATGGCACCTTCTAATGTTCTGGGATTTGGGCTGTGATTTCTGCAACACTGGAAGCTATAATCGTCATTTAGAATAATTCTTCCAGATGTTAGAGCGATGTGTTTGCTTTAGGCTAATATTATGCAAGCCATTCATGGTACGATATTTTTGTTCGAGGATATTAGATCAAGCATTATTAAAAAAACAATTCTGTGCATACAGTTTAAGACAGGTGTTATTTATAATCATTTAGGAGTTGTGGGTAAAGTCAATTAGGAAACAGTTTTTTACCATTCACCTGATCGGAAATTGTGTCAAATAGTTTCAATACTGCGCTGATCTTTCTTATTTTAGAAGTTTATATTACACTCGCAAACAGAGTGTTCTTTTGAAAAATGCACCTGAATTGTATTATTTTATTGTTAAAGGTAAATGATGTCTTATAAATTCAATTTAAAATTCGAGAATAGCATCACTATGCCTACATTATGCTGCAAACGTGCATCACTCCGATGATGAAACGGTGAAAGGATTATCAAACTGAGGTTGCAGCAAAGTTTTCGATAGTAATTTGATGAAAGTGGGTCCCGGTCCCAGAACTAGAATCCAGCCAGGGGTGTTTGCAGACTGGGCATTTTTTCTTGACCTGGACAGCGCGCGATGCTCACCCAATATACTGTTTGCTTTTGTAAGGAAAGTGCTTGGAAGACCACATTTACGCATTTAGCTGAGCTTGAAAATCCACCCTGAGAAGGGAGCGCTGTTTAGTTTAATAGTGAAAGTTGCAAGAGGGCCCAGAAGCAGCTATTTTGAGTTTGTTTAAACGTTCTTGTCCAGACAAAGGCGAGGCCCAAAGATAGTATTACATGTAGATTATGAATTATCATGGGAGGCAGCTTGCAGAAAGTAAAATGGCATTCCGATGAGTGTATTTGAATTGTAAACCTCTATCCCGAGTTTCTGGGGTTCTCATGTATTTTTGTCGTTTTCCATAATCCACGTCACCCAGGAGCCTGTGTTTGTGTTGTGTATGTTCGTTGGTCAGGCCCTGTTTTCCAGTTTTGACATCAGTGTATACTTCTGTTATTTGATTCTGTGGTTATGATAATCTCTGCGTTGCACTTTGTTCTTGTATAGCTCTTTTGTTCCCTTTGTTGGTCAATCCTTAGCTTTTTTTGAGTGCTCCTTAATTTTTATTGTTTTCAATCACTTTTTGCCTTTGTTAACAAAAGCCAGTGAATAAGCCTAGATGGAATTTAAATTACGCCAGAGTAATTTGAGTATATTTGGTAATCCTGCATTACTCTTTGATCCTGAATTACCAATAATTATGTGATTACTCCTCCTTGTACGCTTAAGAGTAATTTAGAGGAAAAAATACTAATGCAAGAGAACATTTCTATATGTGTTACACTACATTTAGCATTGTTTCTTAGCATAAAATGTATCCTTCCATCCATTTTTGACGCATGGGTGCATTTTGCCCAAAGAAAATAGCGCTCAATGTTGGTGGTAAATTGGGGGGAAATCTCACCCCAAAAGCACATTATCCGAGTATGGAGTGGCCACTCGCACTCGTTATTTGTGTTCTGCTACATTTAGTGCTATATCTTAGTACTGAGTGCATTCTCGCGTCCATTTTGGTCACAAGGGGGTATTTTTGGGCTAAGAAATAGCTCTAAATTCAGAATTAATCTTCTCAATTAATTCAAGCGTAATCTCGCAGGATATTTAGGTAATGCAGCTTGACTACGCTACACTGAATTATGCTAGTTATGCCCACCCATACCAGTGACCTTATGCATAATCTTTAGCTCATCTTTACCTCGGGAGTAGCACAGCTTTTCTTCAGTGAGCAAAAACATGATTCACTGTGAAGGGGCTTGGGTCAACTCCCTTCTGCTGAAAAAAGTGTCACTCACATTTTGAATCTGCAGAGAGAATATTTCTTTGCACCATGAAGCTATTGGTTATGACGTGTATTATCCCACTTCAAAGGAAGGCCCAGGTATAAATATTATACTAAGAAGTGAAGTACCCATACAAAACAATGGAAGTGCATCATTTTCAAGACCGTCAGGAGCCAGTTGTTCTGAAAGATGGCAAGTTTTCTGTGCACGGTTCGAACCTGCCGCACTCGGGGTGGTGATGTTGACTGCCCTGCCCACATGGGCTGGATGTATAACAAACAGCACCTGCCACAGAACAGTCTTTAAGTGAATTAATTCATATTTTAATTACACTGTATGTTAGCAGTGCCGTAGGCACAGCACACGCCACATCCTACCTCACTCACAGATGGCCTTAACACCTGATCGCACCGTAATCCATCACACTATTTCTTCCCAGAATGAAGCTGCCTGTGCAGCAAAGACAGACTATCTCTGACTCAAATTGTCTCTCTGCTCATAACTGAGAAGGGGACATAAGTCCACTCAGTGCTATCATAGTGTGGGAATTGTCCAGATTCCGTTTACAGCAGTTACTCTAGTGAAGGAACAGATTTCAGAACAGACCCAGAGAATCATTCATGTTGCTTCCCCGTGCTCTTTTTTGGCACCTGGACACACATTCAGAGAATGCTGAGCTGAGATGCCAACATTGAAAATGTGGGAATCCAATTCCTTCCTAGTGCAGCACAGCTGCACATCTCATGTCTTAAGGGTAGGTAGCAATATTCGCAAGCAACAGATTGCATTTGCTTACTTAGAGGTTTGACAGAGCTCCTATGATGAACAAAAATATGTACAGAGATGATTTAGAGGTAAATCTTTTCAATATTTTAGTCGGCCCCATCAGCCAGTGTTTAACTAAAGTGTTGATCACATGTCAGTTCAGACTACAGATATATTTCATTTGTACCATGTAACAAATTGTGTTCTTAGTTGACTGAGGTGTGAGCCCTGGTCAAACAGCAACCACAATCTTTGTCAGGGTGAGGCTCAAGCCAAACACAAATTAACCAGTGCTCAACCCTCTGGTAACTTGGCACAGAGATGTCAGGCTTAACTTAGAGACAATGTGTAGAGAATTTGTGCAATGCTTCAAACAGTAATAAAGAGAAAACACCACACAAAGGACCCCACACCAGGTTAGAAAAATAGAGGAATTTAAAAAAAAATCAAGCAAGACCAAAACTACAAAATCCGATTGGTGGTACCAGAGATACGCAAGATTGAAGATTTCAGTAAAGATAGCGCCAAAAGTCACAAAGAACAAACTGTGGATATCTAGTCACTCCGGACAGGGGCAAATTCAGACTGACTCCAATGGAGCAAGGGCTGGCTTCTGGGACCCAATTAGGCCTAATGAACAAAATACCTTAAATCCTGGTTTGCTGGGTATTGCGAGGGTCCACATCGAAGTTCTATCTTGCAGCTGAAGGAATCAGCTCTGAGAAGTGGCGAGGCTGCAATTTGGAGTCTTGCACCGCTGTCGAGTATCTCATTAGCAAGGGATTGCGATGTGAAGTCCATTGTTCAGGATGCGTCACACTGTCGGGGTAATGCATTGGTTCCAAGTAGCTGTGAGGCAGCGATGTGGAGTTCGGCATCATCGTCGAAAGTGTCGTGAGGTGGCAGGCTGCAAGTCTTTGAGACGGGAAATGTCAACACAGCAGAGAGGCCACACAGATGGCAGGGCTGAGGTGCCCAGGTGCTGGGGTCGAGAATGTTGAAGCCTTCGGTCCCTGAGGCTCATTTTAGAAGGCCAGCCAACAAGCCCTTGGAGTCACTCTGGGTTGAACAGATGCATGTCCAGTCCTTCTCACCCAGGCAAGTGGGCAGCAGGGCAGCAGTCCTTTAGAGTAGCAGTCCAGCAGAGCGACAGTCCTTTCAGCAGCACAAGAATCCTTCTTGGGAGAGTATCCATATGGCTAGAAGAGCACCAAAGATTTTATGTCTTAGGTCCAATATTAATACCTGGGCCTTCCTTTGAAGTGGGATAAGCTTCTAGAACTTTCCCTATGAAGTCCCCAGGAATCCTGCCATCCCTGTCATGGCTCCAGACTAAACACAGGGGTGTGGAAGTCTTAGTGTGGAAGCAGGACACAGCCAATTCAAGTGTAGGTAGTGCAGTGCCCAGCTCTGCCCTCCCATCCTACCAATGATAGCCCATACAGGCACAGCTAAGCTCTCTGTTGAATGAGTCAGTCTAGGATGAATACACAAATCTCAACTGTCAGCTACACTCAGTCATGTGACTCAGAGACCAGCTTCAGGCACCAAATGGCTAAGGCAGGAAAATGCCAACTTTCTGAAAGTAGCACACACAACGAGAAGATGGACAGAATGCTGAAACTTTTCAAAGTCTCACCTACAGTCAAGAGATCTTGATTAAATCCATTGTTCTTTTGCTCACCATGCCATCCCTATTTTGACCCAGTCATATGCAAATCATTCTTGACCCTGCTCCTTGTGGGGACATTCCAGCCCGAACAGCAATGCCAGGTCCCCCCTATACCGGAAACAAACATCCTGGGACCAGTTTCGGGGTATCACCCCTCATCAGCCAGGCTACCTTGAATCCAGTGGCACTGCAAGCAAGGGACCCACGTCTGGGCCACTTAGGGCAAACATAGCAAACACAACAAGATGATGGACGAGGTACTGAAACTTTTCAAACACTCAACCCTAGTCAAGAGATCTGGGTTAAATCCATTGTACTTTTGCTCACCGTGCCACCCCAGTTTGGACCCAGTCATTTGCAACTCAGTTTTGACTATGCTCCCCATGGGAACAGTCCACCCTGAACTGCCAGGCCAGGTCCTCCCTGGGAACAGAATAAACGGAAATTACATAAAGAGCAAAAAAATAATGAATTTAGGCCCAGATCTCTGTACTGGGTTGAATATTTGACATTGTTCAGCATTCTATCAATTGTTCTTTTTGAACTTTCTGAAAGTGGGACTTTCAAAATTGTAATTTAGAATCCTACTTCACCCCCAGTTCGAATTTTTCGTTACAATTTTAAAGACACCAAACATGAAGAATGCTACCTGTTTCTATTTGGTAGTACAGCTTATTCAGTGTATTAAGGTAAATCCTTAAAAGGCCTTGCAGCAGTTAAACATGAATTTAAAATCATTTTACTATTAGGTCATTTAAATATTAACAGTACATGTCCTACTTTTGACATACATTGCAGCCTGCTCTCTGGCTGGTCCCAGGCCTATCCGTAGGGGTGACATATATTTATTAAAAAGGAAGGTTTGGACCTTGCATAACATTTATTTTGCCAGGTTGAATTGTCAGTTTAAAATGACACACATAGGCTGCAATGGCAGTATCAAACCATGATCAAAGTTCTACCATGTGGGTGGCACAACCAGTGATTCAGTCTCATCAGTATCACCTAATGTACAGGCCATTGTCACAGGTAGTACCACTTTACTTGGGACTTGCAAGAAAATGTAATATGCCAATTGGGTATTGTCGGAGGGGATGATTTATTAAGGGCAGGAGGCAGGAGGGGGACTCGGCGCACAGCTTTCAGAAGCCGCGCTGGCGAGACCGTGAGTGAGAACTAAGGGGAATAGGGCGGCTTAAATTGCACCGGGGCTGTCCTGGACCTCTTGCTCTAAAACAGGAAAAAACATGCATATGAGCTTTTGGAGACTGAAGCTTGGAGTTGTACAATTTATTTGAAGACACAGCTTCTAGAAATAATCAGTGATAGCATAAACATCACATAGTACTTGGTCCTGTACCCAGCATTCTCTTGAAAGTCACATGGACCAGTTTGAGTTTGAAAAGTACATTTTACAGCAGCTATGAGAGAGAGAAACTATACTTTAAGAACACTGGTGAGGCATGAGGCATATTGTATAGAAGTGGTTAAGCACTTATTATTGGGCACACTCACCACTACCTGTAAGATGTCCTGAAAGTATTAGTTCAAAGACTTTAAATGCAGTGCGGATAAAACAAAGTCAGAGAAAACATAACATTTCAAATAATGGAATACAACTTTAAATGCAACAAGGAAAAAGCATTTCATTACAGCAGAATATACAATAGAGTAGAATCTAAGTACATGAAACCTAAGTACATAAAGCAAGGGCTATCTCGAGTAACCCCTGGGAAAAACTCTTGTCCGTCACCCATATGCTGACGGGGAGTAGTTCAACGATAGTCGGGCGGACCACCCTTTTATACTTGTTCAGGGGTGAGGGGCCTATGGTCACGCTATATTACGTCACCTCGAACCACACATCCTTCTATCGCCTCTCACGCCCCTGCCTGGTGACTTTCCCATCATTAGTGTAGATGTGACTACCTTCTCGTAATTGTGTGGCAAGTACGCTAGCCTAGACTGAGTTCCTGCCATTCTGACTGGAAGTTTGTCATTAATCAGAAATGTGTTATTATTGCTTTGAAGGGTTCTATTCATGTGTCAATCAGGCAGTCTGCGATAATACTTCGCCACAGTTATCCTCAGTTTATCGGATATCTTGCTTGACGTAGCTGTGGTGGGAACTTCCCTTATTCTATTCATGGCTTAGGTGGGGGACGTGGGGCATGTTGCAAGATTTATAGAGGAACTTGACTTCTGCTGTTTGTGAGAAATATACAATGAGGTGGGGCCTGGCAGGGGTGCTGAGCTTTGCAGGCAAGAGCAGCTGGGTGAAGCTTGGGTCAGACTTGCTTTCTGCTTCTGTTTAAGCTAAGAGAAAATGGCAGTGCTCAGGGCAACGTAACTGAGGCCTGTAATTTCTAAACAGCAGGGCCCACACAGGGGTCATGTTGTGCAGGTGACAGGTGTGTCCTTGGATAGCTGTGCAGCTAAAAATTCTTACTCCAACATTCCCCCCTTAAGTTCAAAATTCGAACTTTATCAAATCATCTTTAAACATCATTCGAACTGCATACTTAGCTGGAGATGGGGGGTGGCCAGGGCAATTTTATGAAGAATTTGTTACCAAACCCTCTTCTGGTCCAATCTCTTACACATGGTCTCATAGGGAGGTACTGACTTTCAGAGGGGACCCTCGCTGAGTGAGGGTCAGGGATGGTACGCTCTATGTTCAGCACTGCTATCTCTACATCTTCCCCTTGTCCCCTGTGTGTACCTGTGTAGTTCATCTCAACTTTTTTAGACCTTAATATTCCAACATAATGCAACATAATCTGTGTTCAAATTTACACAACCACAAGCACACATAATATAGGCATTATAAAATTTAGTACTGCAGATAGCCATGAAGGCATCCAGTCCAAGGTGGACCAATTACTTAAAACATCTGCTTCTGCACTTCCATCCTCAGGCATCTGTCTCCCCAAATTGTCCAAGTCCTCAATGGCCTTTGTAAGTGTTCCGTTATCAGCATCATCGGCCAAAATGAAGACACAGCAGGACGATTTTCCCATTCTGTCGCATCCACCACTATTCATCGCAATTAACTGGTCTAGAACATAGCTTTGTTCCAGAACCATTAGTCTCAAAGGTCGTAGTTCTTCTTCCACGGCGTTGAACCCATCACGGGTGTTGTTAACAAGCTGCATCAGTTCATATCTTGTTACTTGGAGCCATTGAGCATTGGCTTTGACCTGGAACATGGGGATAACTCCCCCAAAGGAAAGTTCAGCATCGTTGAAATCTTCCGGAACCTCATGGAATGTGTCATCTGAGGAGTACTTATTGACTTCTCTTTTTCGGTGGTGGGGCAGGGTGACATCACCTGCCATTGGGTGTGTGTGGATGCGGGAAATGTCCACTGCTGGGACGACGAGATGCCATTCATGCATCGTCAATATAGAACAAAGTCCTTGCCATTGGGGAGGCAACTGAAGATACATATTTTCTCCACATATCCAATAGATGCCAATGAGGATGGACGTGCTGTACTTCGAGTCCGAATTAGTACTAGTGCTCTTGTAATTGGCATTCCTGCCCACAGGTACCGTTCCATTACCTAGGAAGCAAAGAAGAGGAGACTTTAGCTTGTATTCTTTTTCCTGTGTGTATGGTGTACCCTCACTGGACGTGTATCTTCTAGTTTCCCTACCCCATATCTCATCACACTCCCTTTCTATCTCTACATTTAAATCATGATTGTGCTCTTGTCCTATAGCTGTGCTACCTAAGGAGGCTGCCTTACATATTATGTCATGTGGACCATTCCACTTATTGTCGAAATAAATGTTGGCCTTCAGGTGCAGAATAGGTCTCCACTGACAAGGGCATGTGTCATGGGTGTAGTTACATCGGTGATGTTCAGGTGAGTGGCATTTGGATGGGGGTGTTGGGAAGGTGAAGTACCCTAGCTCCTTATAGTGATGTTCCCAATCCTGCATTATGTCGGCAGGTACTTTCATATCACGGTAAACCTCCATTCTCCTTTCTATTTCCAAGGTATTGGTGATGTCCCTAAATGTTCTCATACTTGTCATCCCACTCTGTTGTAATTACAAATGCATCATCCACTTTGGCTGAGTGGAGCTGTATCTGCCCATGTATGCGGCAAAGAAATAAGTGTAAAAGACATTTGGCTGTGGGTGGTGGGACTTCTTTAGCAAAGATCAATTCATCTGTGGCTACAGCGTGTGGAATGTGAGAACATACAAAGCATGACTCATTTGTGGCTTTTCTTCCCACCTCCCTCATGTCTCCGTACCACATGTTATCTAACAATGCGTTATGGGTACCATCATTCTGTAGTGATGTTCCAGGGTGCTGGGAGGAAAAATCAGGCATAGAGTGCTGGTCGAAGGTGTAAACAACTGTGTCTTGGACATTACTAACCCAGTCTGCCTTAAGTCGGGTATGCGATGTATATCTAACTGGCACTATCTCGCTACTCATTCTATGTCTAAGACTTCTTTTATTTTGGTGGGATCGTCTTGGGGTACCTGGCACAGTAGGGATCAAGATGATATCGAGTGTCAAGTCCCTTCCTGTAAGGTCAGCATGGTGTATAGAAAGTGTCAAGACAGGCACAGAGCTACTACTGGTGCTTTGCTTGTTAGCAGGAAGTGTCTTGTGCATGGGAAGCTCTGTAGTCGCTACAAATTTAATATTGCTAGTAACTTCTCTCTCTCTCTCAGATTGCACTGCTAACCAGTGGAATGCTGTTAATGAAACTACAAACATAATAAAGAAAATAATTGCTGTACATATCTTTATAATTAAAATCTTGACATGGAGGGTGGTTCTGTTGCTGCGTCTCAGTCCGTAGGCCATCATACGATCTTCACATTCTTGTAAAGTCTGTGGATACATGATGTCTTCAATGTTCAGATCTTGGACGGTGACGAGTGGAACCTCAAAAAGTTCATTTGCAAGTGTTCGTTGAATTTAAAGTCTCTCCACTTCCGGACTGCTTCTTTTACAAAGATGTGTGTCCCAAAGCAGATAGGCGGAAGTTCATCAGAGATAGGACCCTTGTTCTTTTCTTCGATATCTGAATGGAAAGGAACTTTGGAGCACGCATTAGTGCACATAAATGAACAACTATTCATCGTTTATAATATCAGAAGAGGGCCCAGTATCTTAATTTAAGTCTGGTGGAGAGAACAACCATATTCATTGATCTGTCAGTGACAAGCCGATGAGATGTGATGTGATGATCAGAGCTGAGAGTGTTTCTAAGTGTAGACAGAGCAACGAGAAGGCAATATAGCCATTCCTTCCCAATTGTGGCACTTATCTTTCTGATCTTGGCTTTGAACAGGCCTAACATTGTCGCCACTGTCACTGCGGGTCACTGCAACGGCATCCAGTAATCCTCAGTGACATATGACCTCATGAAGTAGGAAGTTAGCTGCGGCCTTTGCGTCATAATGGACACATGGTCCAAATTAAATCCACAGTGAAAAAGGGGCACATCACTAACATGATGTGTCTTATTATTAGGCATCTGTCAATCATGTCTACATAGTTAATGTGGAGCTCTAAAAAGGACCCTAAAAAATGAAAGATGAACCACTCTGTCTGCAAAGTTGTGGACATGATATCATGTGAGGCCTGTGTAGGAAGGTGCAACTGACTGAGTGCTATTTGCAGAAGGGCCTGTGGCATGACAGGCTTTCCTGTCATTGTCTGTCTGCAAAATAAAATATGAAATATCCTGTTGTACTCCCCCCTCTTTCCTCAACTTTTTTTCTTCAGGTGGGGCACTTCTCTGTGTCTCTCTAAGGTGCAGCTGCGCAATGAAATCATAGTGCTGTGTATTACCAATAGTGTATGGGCATGATGTATCTTCTTGCACTGTTGAGGGTGTATTTTGGGCAAGCAGAATGGAGGGCACAGTCAGTTTGTGCTGGGGATAGAGATGGTGCATGTCCGGGCCTTCTGGCTACTGCTTTCATATTCATAATTCAGATATACGACCACTTCTAAAATCCGCACATTTCAGTCTGACAATATTTTAATACTGAGCATTGCTTTCTCCCTGCATACGTCCTCTTAACATTGAAATCTACTTTATATCTGTATTCACTTTTTTTTTTTCCTTTTTTTTTTCCTTTCCCAGCACTGGGGCTGTGTGAAGTAACTACTGTACAGCTGTGCATATCTGAAAACGTATTCCTTATCTCCTCTCATTCATCTTAACATATTCCTTACTATTTATTTCACTTAACTGTGTGATCTTGGGCCACTCATTTCTCTTGCTCATTTCCATAGACCAACGTATTATTACACAATACTTTTCCCTTTCTCATCAATCTTATTGGTAACTGTCGACTACAGGAAACCTTTTTCCTGTTTGGCTCTACGCCCAGAATATGCACTTGGCCAGGAAAGCTACTTGTGAACGCGATCCGAAAATAAAAAAAACAACCCCGTTGGCCTTTCAGTTCTTTTTAATATCTGAAAACATGTGCTATCTCTATTTGCAATATGTAAAATATACGTATCGTATTATAGAAATAAAGATGGCTTATTTGTAATGCATATGTTCACTCAGAATGGTATATTTATGATAAACAGCAGATCTCTATTGTCCCCAACCCAAGGTATTTCTTGAATCCACCTTAGAAGGATGAAATACTCAATAGGCCTAGCAGCACATGATCTCATGTCCACATCTGAAAAGAAATGCGATGCAACTAGTGTGCATTCCATTCCATCATTTTATATCTTTCTTGTGCCTGTGTCAGCTGCTGCTGAATTTTGGGACGTAAGAATAAATAATTTTATTTAGTTGCTCTATTTTGCAATATTTAGCGAAATATACAGTGTGAATTATATTTGACCATTCACATAACATAACTATCTATTTCTGACCCAAAATGCAAACATAGAACTGACAGTCTGCGTGCACTTGGGAACCGAAAAGGGCATTGTGCCTTTTTCATTGAAACATATTCTTATCTTTCATGTTTAATTTGGCCATCAGATCACGTGGACTGTGGTGCATGAAGTAGACGCTCCTCAATAACTTTATCTCCTATTTCTATTCGTACTTGTTCTGTGAAAGGGACCCTTACTCTTTTCAGAGAAATCTAATGTGTTTATGCTCTAGTTGGAAATAGGCAGTGCCCTCTCCTTGGTACAGGAGGATGTGGCACCTGTGTCAATCAAAAAACTATACGTGTTGTTGTTAATCATGACATTCACAACTGGGTCCACTCTAATCTTTGTTAGACATGACAACAAGGGACACACTAGAGTTGTCTGTGGGTTTATCCTGACTTGAATTGCCTCCAGCCTTGTGCTGCTGGATGGTGCCCTGTGAAACCAAATCAATGGGGGGCAGGACTGAAGCTCCTTGTGATACAGGGGCTTGTGTCTGGGGCACCATTTTGTACACAGGCATGTGTTGCTGAGGTACCTGTTGCATCTGATGTGTTGTTACCTGTGTGTTACCTCCTGGCACTTTTAAGGCACTTTGTGAAACATTGGTGACAGTAGTCACTTGACTCACTGGTGTATCTAGCCTAACTGCATCAAGAGTCTTCCTTTTCTTTAATTTCTGCTGTTCTAATTCAGCAGTTGTGTTCTCAATAGCTAATTGCCTTATTTGTGACATTAGAGATCCGATGTCTGAGACATCTGGAAACTTCTGGCGCAGTTCGTTCCATAGCGCTGATCTTATTTTATTGAAAGGATCACCATCTAATTCTGAATTAGTGGTGCAAAGCCTTGTGTTGATGCGTGAAAACATATCCTCTGCATCCTTTCCAATCAGGGATGTGAGTAGTCTTTTCATATCCCAAATAGCCAATGACACACTTGAAGTGTCATTTTCAAAGGCTTCTATCCACTTTCCCGCACCCTCCGTGAGGGGTGGGAGTTCTCTCTTTAAATTTTCTTTGTCCGTTAGGGACCAAGTTACTGAGGTAGGGGGGTCATTGACCTCCTTGGACAGCAGGGGCAGCTGGTGTGTTACCCCTGTGGGTCTTGTGTGACAATACCTGCGTGCGTATTTCTTCCAGACCCTTAGGCCTCGGTGCATGTAGGTATAGTTCCAATCGTCATTTCCTTTTCCCTGCAATATACATTCTTCAGCAGTGGCCATTTCATCTGGCTCAAAGGAACCCTCTCGGGGCCAAACCTTCATTCGAGATGCATTAGCTTCTGTCCAGTCTGCCAATTTATCTGAGAATGGATTGACATACAGGTCACTCCCTTCTCCAAGTATCACTATCTCTTTTGGCGTCAGACCATTGATCAGTGGCGGTCTTGGCCTGTCAAGGGTCATATGGTGCAGTATTCCAAATCTGGCGGTGTGCAGACCTGCTATACCTGATGCATCATATTCCTGTTGGACGTCATCCAGTCGCCCATAGTCACCTAGTACTGCAATTCTTTCTATCTCTCTTCTTCTCTGCCTTCTCCTCTCTTCTGCCTGTTCGAACATTTTTGGCAGATCCAAATTGTCTCGCTCTAGCTGTGGTCTCTCTAGCCTACGTGGTGTAACTACTGGAGGTGATGTCTGAGGCATAGGTGGTCGTGTCACCTGAGTGTTACAATTAATGACTGTAGACGGAGCTTGGGGCACACTTAAGTTGGCTGTGAGAGAAGCTGCTATGTTGATCTGTGGTGTGGCTGCACTTTTATTTTCCTGATGTAAGTCTATCCATGGCCCTTGCTGTGACATGATAGATTGGACTCCACCACTGTGTGGCTCTACCTCCTTCACACTACTAGCTACTTCATTTGGTGCCTGTTTTTTCTTTGCTCCCATCTGTTCAGTCATTCTATCCCCTATACTGGCTAGGTATAATGACAGTTGCTGGAGGGCTGCTGTATTGTCTGTGGGGCTTCTTGAGTTCTGTTTGTGTGACACGTCCCCTACTTCTTTACCTGTTCTTTGGCATAGGTCACTTTCTGTCCTATTCCTGCTAATGTCTCCCTCAGTTACTACCTCAGAGGGATACTGTTCACTGTCTTTCCTTACTTCATTGAATTGTAGCAGGTGTTCTTCCTCTCTATTAGGACCTGTGTTAAGGGGCTGCCACTCATTATACTGACTCTGTGTATTGAAATGCTGGTGGCTCGGGAATCGGAATGGGCCATAATGTCTTGTTCTTGTTCTTGGGGTATCGTGATCCTCAGTGAGGGAAGTGGGTACTGGGCGGTCAAGTCTGGGGAGTGTCATGTAGGAGCTGTGCTGTGAAGCACCAGAGGCCTCATGGCTCTCTTTATTTTCTTCCTGCTGGGGGCTGCAGAGTTGGACACGTCTCATTTTTATTATCAATAGCGTGTCAATTTGACCTGGCATTACTGAAGCTGCATCCTGCAGTGCTGGACTTTGCGAACTGAGGAATAGCTGGCCTAATGTACTCTCTGATGTACTATCTTGTGAATTATCTGAGATGTCTGGGGCTGAGGCATCGTCATGGCCTCTGGCTGCCTGGACATCTGATAAGAGTTCTATGTCAGTCTTTATACCCTGTCCTAAATTAATGTCATCTGCGTCATAGGCTGGTGGATGTACTGTGGGTGTTGACATTATCCTTCTGTGTGGTGTGTAGGCTGGCGTAAGTGTGCAACGCCACCGGGTATTATTGTCAGCCTTACCTGCTGCAAGTGTGTTATGTCAATTCCTAGGGCTGAGATTAGCGTCAAAATGACTGTACATGTCAGGGGTGAGACAGACTCAGGGGATGTTGCTGTATCCTCAGAAAGGGCAACAACACAGCCGTTCACTATGTGTACCGTAATCTGTAGTCTTGGATCTTGTGTCGGCTGTCTGCTCATCTCCTAGAGTCGAGCTGTCTTTGAGGTAGGCTATCTGTGGCAGTGAGTGTGGCGAAACTAATCTCCTTTCAACATGCGTCTTTGTAAATATGCCCACATTTCTGGATAATGCGTCGTAGAAGGGTGTCTTTGTAATAGTTCTGTGAGTCTTGGTGATGTCTGCTGCTGCAGCTTGTCATGCAACTCGTGGGTGTGATGCTCACAGCCTAGTGGAGTGAGGGTATCCTGTGAATCTCCCTGCCCCTCCGGGCAGCTGGTGCTTGGAGGAGGCGGTGTGAGTGAACACTGAGGAGCAGTATCAGGGCTTTCGTTACTTACTACACTACCCACTGACTGAAGTGTAAGTTGCGTGTCATCAGTGGGGGATGTATACGTTGGCACTGGGAGGCACAGTTTCACTAGATGCAATGTGGATGCCCTTATCTCAGTACCCTGTGTGAGTGGTATTCCCAACAAGTCCCACGCTTTAGATATTAAGGATATTTCCTTTCTGTTAAATTCTCTATGAGTTTGTGCGCTCACGTTCTGCAGTGATACAATTTTATTGTTCAATATGTGTAGGACTACCTCAACTTGTTGTCCACTATAGCTCATCTGTACTTTCCTTTGTTATATGTATGTATATGTATTAAAAACAGGCTGACCTCCTGTCCGTTGTTTTCCGGGTCGGGGCAGTTTACCACTAGCACAATGCTTCTATGATGACTGGATACCTTTTATACTCATGTATCCTATTCCTAGCGTGGAATGCAGTTAAAAAAATAAAAACATTTCTCATTTATTCTAAACGATCTGTATTTTAAAAATAACGCAGAGCACTTCCCTGAGACTTCCCTCGTGAAGCCTGCAGTTGCTTGTAGAGGGAAGGGGAAATCCTGAATGCCAGATGCACACAGGGGAGCAGCAGCAAGAAAAAAAGGAAAACAATATATATATATATATATATATATATGACAACCGTGGTGCTCGAAATGCCGTAGCTTATAGACTCTCTTCAGTTAGTCAGTGGCAGATCAACATACATGGGAAACACAGAAATGCATTTACAATCTCCCTAGTTATTGAATCTCGCTAAAAGAACAGTTCTCAAATGATGGTCACAAAATATATTTAGCAGCAATTTCTACTTAGCGGGCCCCCCCCCTTAAGTGATAATGGTACGGGGCCAGACATCACAGTTGTGCACAGCAGTTTCTACTTAGCGGGCCTTTTACCCTTAAGTGGTAATATTGGTATGAGGCCAGACAACACAGTGTTACACAGAGATTCGATGTTCACAGGTTATAATTAGCCAAGGAAAAATGAATGATCACAATGCACCTATAAATCAATAGTATAGTCTCGCTATGGTCAGTCTCTGTGCCAGCCAGTGACTCCCAAAAAAAAGACCATGAAAACAGTAAGGATCACACAGGTTAGTTCTATGAACCTAGAAATATATTCAACATTAAACACTAGGCGCTAACATGCAGGTCTGTGCCTGAACAGGTATCTAAAAAGAGGAAAATAAAATGTAAACACTTCAACAATTCTTTTACAAAAATCACGCTCTATGGCCACTAGGGTGTGCTAAAGTGTACCCTATACATGTGGGGTGTACCAACAATAATTAATAAACCACGTTTAGCTTGGCGAACATATAATGCCTACAATATGAGTAAATAAACTTCTTAGTCCCGCACAGAACTCTTCCCTTGACATACAGCAGGGGATATCACCGCTAAATTAAGGAAGGATCAAAGGTCACGGTAGCTAATCGGACCTGCTGAAACTCCTTCTTTCTCATGGACTACTGACATGAGAGATTACCTCGTCTCTGTCACTCCTATCAAACAGAGGATCACTTGCACGAATATACTGAAAAAGATGCTAGACGCAACCCTTTCCTTCCTTGACACCCTGTTGCAGATGCATCAAAGGCCCTCCCCCTGCGGAGAGGCTCCAGTAAGCTGAGAGACCTGCCACATGCGGTCCTCCTTCCCTGAAACTTCAGAGGGTCACTTAAAAAAGCCTAAAAGATGTATTAAAGGTCCCCTCCCTCTAGAGAGGCACCGCGCTTAAGAGTAAATATAGAATAAGCCTTGACAATTCGACTGCTACAATCCTTCTTAGTATTTACACGCGGCTTAGCAATAGCATGCGACTATTTATAAAGCAAAGCGAAACACATATATCTCAATAATGACCCAACTGTCAGGCTCAGTCTCCACTTAGCCCGCAATCCCTCCTCTGCGTAGAATCAAATAACAAGGTTAATAGACAGGAAACCCCTGGACCATTGGCAGATGTACCACTGTATCACAACAAAGCCCACCATTCGGCCAAACCCAAGAGAGAGAGACAGCGCAGCGGCGGGCAGACACAATAATATGTATGCTTACCCTCAGCGCAGTGTTTCCCTCACAATGGTCCAGCAGGATGGCTGCAGAGTCGTTTAGCAGTTTAGTACTTCCTCCTTAGGAACCAGCTGCATCCTGTCAGTTTAACTTCTTATTATCACGTCGAGGTCACCACTTGTCGGAGGGGATGATTTATTAAGGGCAGGAGGCAGGAGGGGGACTCGGCGCACAGCTTTCAGAAGCCGCGCTGGCGAGACCGTGAGTGAGAACTAAGGGGAATAGGGCGGCTTAAATTGCACCGGGGCTGTCCTGGACCTCTTGCTCTAAAACAGGAAAAAACATGCATATGAGCTTTTGGAGACTGAAGCTTGGAGTTGTACAATTTATTTGAAGACACAGCTTCTAGAAATAATCAGTGATAGCATAAACATCACATAGTACTTGGTCCTGTACCCAGCATTCTCTTGAAAGTCACATGGACCAGTTTGAGTTTGAAAAGTACATTTTACAGCAGCTATGAGAGAGAGAAACTATACTTTAAGAACACTGGTGAGGCATGAGGCATATTGTATAGAAGTGGTTAAGCACTTATTATTGGGCACACTCACCACTACCTGTAAGATGTCCTGAAAGTATTAGTTCAAAGACTTTAAATGCAGTGCGGATAAAACAAAGTCAGAGAAAACATAACATTTCAAATAATGGAATACAACTTTAAATGCAACAAGGAAAAAGCATTTCATTACAGCAGAATATACAATAGAGTAGAATCTAAGTACATGAAACCTAAGTACATAAAGCAAGGGCTATCTCGAGTAACCCCTGGGAAAAACTCTTGTCCGTCACCCATATGCTGACGGGGAGTAGTTCAACGATAGTCGGGCGGACCACCCTTTTATACTTGTTCAGGGGTGAGGGGCCTATGGTCACGCTATATTACGTCACCTCGAACCACACATCCTTCTATCGCCTCTCACGCCCCTGCCTGGTGACTTTCCCATCATTAGTGTAGATGTGACTACCTTCTCGTAATTGTGTGGCAAGTACGCTAGCCTAGACTGAGTTCCTGCCATTCTGACTGGAAGTTTGTCATTAATCAGAAATGTGTTATTATTGCTTTGAAGGGTTCTATTCATGTGTCAATCAGGCAGTCTGCGATAATACTTCGCCACAGTTATCCTCAGTTTATCGGATATCTTGCTTGACGTAGCTGTGGTGGGAACTTCCCTTATTCTATTCATGGCTTAGGTGGGGGACGTGGGGCATGTTGCAAGATTTATAGAGGAACTTGACTTCTGCTGTTTGTGAGAAATATACAATGAGGTGGGGCCTGGCAGGGGTGCTGAGCTTTGCAGGCAAGAGCAGCTGGGTGAAGCTTGGGTCAGACTTGCTTTCTGCTTCTGTTTAAGCTAAGAGAAAATGGCAGTGCTCAGGGCAACGTAACTGAGGCCTGTAATTTCTAAACAGCAGGGCCCACACAGGGGTCATGTTGTGCAGGTGACAGGTGTGTCCTTGGATAGCTGTGCAGCTAAAAATTCTTACTCCAACAGTATAACCTAGTTCAATCATGTTTTTAGGCTAATGCACAAGCACTTTAGCATGAGGTTGCAGTGTTAAAGTGCACATAATCCTAAAACCAGCAAAGAAACGAAGTCAGCAAACAGGAAGTTTGAAGGCAAAAAGTCAAAAGGAAAACCATGCCAAGGATGCCACACAATCATCTTAGAAATTACTACATATAGAAGTCTGCCTAATGAGTGTTTCCTTTGAAATGCAGGGGTGGTGAAATGACTATGCACAATAGGTGAAGCCCATTGGCATTAGCACCTATGCCACCAACAGAAGACGTGAGAAGCACCATCTGAGACCGCCCCAGGCTAATCCCTCCTGTCCTCAGACCTGGAACACTTGTTCTCCTGTGTGGATTCCATATTTGTGAGAGGCAATTTTTTTCCCATTGACCTGTCTTTTTTATAATGTATGCTCAGTGAAGAGAATATGGACAGTGCTGCCTTCCAGACACAGGGGGTGACTCCTACTCCCGTTAAAGCCCCACTAAAGGGCTTTTATTCATGCTGGTAATAAATGAGGGGCAAAATGCATCGTAGAACTGTGATACACTATGAATAGGCTCCATCTCATAAACTGAATCTATACTAGTGCTGGAGGGACAGAGCAGGTGGACTGCATTAGTTCTGTGTGCCATAAACAAGCACTCACAAAAACAATAAGCACATAGGAATAACATTCAGACATGAAAGACGAGTATATTGGGTGATGCACTAAGTCACACGAACGTGGGCACCAACTAGAATTGCAAGCAGAAACTATTATATACAATCTCCCTTTTCTCAACCCAGTTCTCATTTGAGATCTTTAATTGCAGATTAGCCTACAAACATCTGTATCTTTTTAAAATTATCCTTCAGATATGACATTAGTGAAGGATCTGACATTCAACCCAATCATTACAGGACATTTCTGTGAGAGGACACATGGTGGTGTCAGCATTTTCTGGCTCCTCGCACTTTCTCATTTAAAGGTTCCGGAATTCGTGGAGCATGCAGGCAAGGCCACAATGTGGGGCTATGATGGGTCCCAGTGGTGGGTCTCATTTATGGGGCTGGCAGACACGTGCGAGCGCAAATACAATCAATCAAACAAAAATTAAACTCTTACCTCCGCTCCGGACCTCTTGAACAATCCTGATGCTGCTGTTATGTAGCCTCACTGGGCACTCCACAGTGCTCTGGAGGCCTGCACTTGCTCTAACCAAGCTGTGCAATTTAAACAGTGCACATACAGCCCCCTCCTCCCTGCTGCTGTCACTCAGCAGACCCTGCCCCACCCTGAAGCTCTGTTCAAGATGAAGAGGAAAAAAAAATGGTAGTGAATGTACATTTTATTTTTAATCTCTGGGGCTTTGGGGGAAATTGAAGCAGGGCAACACTCCTCCGGGCCGATGGAGGAGCCGAGCCTGATGCGTCCACCTGTAGGTTCCACACTTCAGGAGCCACCCCGGCTCAGGGAACACTGCTAGATAACTACCCTCGGTCTCTCACCGTATGGTCTCCGGTAAGGACAATTACACAGACTACCCTTTTACCACATTTTAAGAAACTGTTTTAAATGTAACAATTGTACTGGTTTTAATTAACTATACATAATAAAAATGTACCCAATTACCCACACTTCAGGCTGTTGGGTGATCACTTCTTTTTCCAGTTGCTCAGCCATGCTGCCTTGACCTTACTGTATCAGGGACTAAGAAATATGGAAGAGGTCTATACTTAATGTTGCATGTTTCCTGCTTCCGATTTAAACCCGTACATTTAACACATTAAAACAGTTCAAGGAGATAACTATGAGAGCGAGACATGCCTGGTGCTCAGAAATGGGGGAGAAGACTCCTTTGTCTAAGTTGTCCCACCCACCTCACCAGTAGAGGACAGCAATATCTCCACTGGGGTCAATCCCTGAGTAATATGAAGAGGAAATAGGCCAAAATGGCATGACCAATATATTTACAGTTACATTGATTTCTGATGCTTGTTGTTGTGTTATGTTACTTTACGTTAGCCTGTAGGCAGCTGCTTCTGATTCCAGAATCTTAGGTGAGCTGGAATCATGAGTTGCCACAGGGATTTGAAAGATATACTCGTTTTCTGTGCTGGGGTTTTAGGCACACAATAGACTTATTCTTGAAAGACTACTTCATGTCTCTACGCATGTTCTCTAAATTATATCATTTGCTTCACCGTTTCCCTTTGTGATGGATTTTAATGGGGGACTTCTCCATGAACAATTTCCTTTTTTAATGTTTACTTTATTGGGTTCTTTTATGGGGCTCATCCGTGTGCTACTTGTGTTTTTTTCTTCCAATCCCCGCACCTTCTGTCATTCTTCTAACCCTGTGTTGAATTGAACCCCATGCTTGCCTCACTTGCAAACCCAGCCCAGGTGCTCCTACAGTCCTCTGCACCTCACCAGCCTATAGTCCTCGTGACTTCACTTCCCTGAAGACAGGATGTTCCATGCTCTGATAACCCCAACCACCCCATCCCTTTTGCCCCACTCGCAGCCTGTCTCCTGTAGTGCCTCTTTCCCATCCCACTCTTTTTATTCTCTTTTACAGTTTGGGCGATAATGAACCACTTAAATTATGCTATTCTGTTTCAACTGTCAGTGATAAACAAGAAGCGGGAGGCCAAAAGATGTGCCATATCCCTAAGCTCCAATAAATACCAGTATTAAAGCAGTGATCATCAAAAGAAGCATTGTCAAAACTGATATTTGTGAAAATCATTGATTGATTGGTCCATTTGGATATGTGTTTATGTGAGGATGCAAGGGTGGACAAGGCATTGAATGCAGGCTTATGTGAGTGAATGAATTGTGGGTGATTGTGTGTGGATCAATTGGTGAGTGACTAGGAGCGTGGATGGATGACTGGGTGAGTGAGCAGCAGTTAACAAAAGCCATCTGCCAGCATGACTCTGGCCATCCACACACTCACTCAACATCTCATCCTTTTATCAATCCATACACTCACTCACTCATCCATCCATTCATCAATATAATCCTTTACGTAGCCCGCCATCATTCTGTCTATGCACTCTGTTCATCAATCAGTAGACTCACTTATACATTTAGCAATCTCTTCATCCATGCACAAACTTAGACACCCATGCATGCATTCACTTCTCTTTCAATTTATCTAATGTTTGACTCACTTTACAGTACATTCATGCACTCAACTACAGACACCCCCTCCACACACTCAATGAAGAAGCACTTTCTTTTTTTTTTAAATAGACACACCTTTGTTCAAAACTGTTTGTTGCAGTTTCTGATTCATCATGTTTATTGGTAAAATGCTTTTCTGTATTTGTCATAATCTTAGTTTAACAACTGAATAGAGGTAACAGTTTTATTAGAGGAAAGTACAAGTCACGGTGAAAAAATATTTTCTGATTTTAAGCTAAGTTTCAACATTGCAATTCTTTTCAGACTCCTTTGAAAATGGAATCCGTTTTCCACAAAAGCTGAGAGGGCAATTCATAAATATCAAATATATTCAGTTTCTATGTATTATTAGTTAGATTACAAATCCTGCAGTGCATAATCAATTCCGTAGCCCTCAAAAGAGGTGATAAGGCAGTCAGCACACCACACAAAAAGGCACACAATCACTTAGGGTTATATTTTTCAACCTGGTTAGAATTTTAGAATCTAAAACAAAAGGAATCCCAAGATACATTTGTATCTACCATTTAAAGAAACCGTTTAACAAGACCTTTGAGGTAACATAAGTGGGAAAATGCAGTAATGTTTGGAGTGTAGGCTAACCAACCCATCAACTTTACCCAGATGGGAAAATCATTGAGAGTGCATTATTATGAACATCTCAACTTTCATTTTCCTGAGAATGGCAATTGTGATGATCTGCTTGAGAAAAGCATCTAACCATGAAAAATCCAGCTCTGGCACTGTTATGATTCAAGAAGAGGTCTGGTGTGCTACAAATAAAGCTAGATAGCACCCTATTGACAAAAGTGTAGTTTATTTGTGACGTGTGAGAACCTAGGGTCTTATTTAGAGTTTAGTGGATGGGATACCATGCCAAAATGTGATGAGTATCCTGTCTGCTATATTACATGCCATAGACTATAATGCATCTGTTATACCCCAGACAGTATACCTGCCTTGTTTGTGTTTTGGAGCCCAAACTCCATAGTCTTTAAGCTTCCTTTCTATGTGTCCAAGTAAACACCTACTGTTCCTCAAACCTTTAAATTGGAATTAGGGCAATTGCTAGTAAACATTTCTGTAAGGCCATTTAAGTTGTGGGCAAGATCATGTTTTAACTTCTAAGATGTGCCTTCCATGTGGCTACAATTGATGAAATTTAAACATCAGAAACTACATTACATAAAGCGCTCTAGGGGAGCAACATACATTTGTGCCTGTTTTTGCAATCTCAGGGCAAAAACAGATTTTACAGATGGGAAGTAGATGCATGTAAGGCTGTTTTTATAACTTGGTGCATATCCTAAGTGAGGATCCCTCTTTTGCATGGGGGCATTGCACGCATGGGTGGAGGAGCCAACAAGCCTTCTGGACTTTCAATTTAGCCCATCTCCTGAAAGGCACCTTTAGGAGATGGGAGGGGATTCGAAGGTATCCCTAAGGAATAGTCTTGCAGCCTATCTGTGGGCGATCTTTGCCCTACTCCTCAACATGCTGCTGGTCTCTCTAGTCAAGGGTTTCCAACTGCTTCTTCTCTTCTCAATGATGCATTATTCCCAGTGTAGGCTTGTCTTCACATATTCACTGTGGACAGCTTATTTTGCTATTAATATGGACCAATGTCCCAGCCCCAACCCTTTCAAATGAGGGTCAGCCTGTTGCAGAAAAAGACAGTGCAACATTTTGCATTATATGACTCTAGAGCTACACAGCTATAACGTGCCTTCACCTTTGTCACTGGACCCACTGCAGAATGGGGACCATCATTTAGGACGCAACTATTACCCTGCACTACCATTACAACGCGGGGATTACAACGAAAGTTGTTACAACGACTTTCGCTGGAGGGCGCTGTTGGATAGGGAATAGTTTAATATTCTATCCAACACCTTCCCTACTATCCACGGGGACTGGAGTTGGAATAGAAAATTAAACTATTCCACTATCCAGCGCCCCCCAACACAAGTCGTTGTAACGACTTGCATTGTAATCCATGCGTTGTAATGGCATGCGGGGTAAAAGCATGCGTTGTACTGACATACAACCCTGCAAAATACATTCAATGCTCTCTACAGGCTTCCAATGGATGCCAGGTTTAATTGTAAGACCTATGTATCGTCTACAAGGCATATCAGGGCGTAGACCCTGCCCACTGGCAGAAGTTCATTCATTCATTCATTATTCTTTATTTTGGTTTGCTTGAACCATAAAAGATACATAATAACAATTCATATACAATGGTTGATAAAACACATTAAGATCCAAAATATTTCACACGTGCCACTTTAGACAGATGCAAATACTAGATTAATCACAAATGAATAAAGGAAAAAACGGCAATCTAGCTATCAAGTTAAAATGTGATAAAAATGCTAAGCTTATAGTCCAATATAATTAAAATGTTGAGGAGAATATAAAGTTCAGGTTGGGTTGGAAAGAAGCGAACACTAGAAGGGCACACATAATAATTGCAATCTTTGCACATAAAATCTGAACAGCGACAAAAGTGCAAGTGCTTTAAAAGTACTTATAGGCTACCCTGAGAGGAACATCGCATACCCACAGTACATTCTACCTGAACTTGGGGGCAATTCAAGAGTGCAAATGCAAAGAAGTGCAAATAGGAATTTAAAATAACACATACAATTCAGACTGTTAACATTTCAGAACTTTTTTTCCTTTTATTATACCCAGGGCAAATAAATATCTACTAACATTAAAATAGAATTTTCTTGGAAGTATCAGTTTTCAGTATTCTTTCTGCCTAAAGACAAGACCTAATTCCCAAATTTCGACAGATTGGTTTAATCCATTTTTGCCTGGGCATAACATAGGCTGGGTAAATATATAATAAGTGCAAATCATTTTCAGGTGCATTAGATTGGGATGGTACACAACAGTCCTCGTTACTCTCATCTGCATTTCGACTTCATTTCGAGGTGTTCAAGTTCATTTGTAAAACACCATAGTGAAATTTCATGTATAATGTTTGTGATAACTGGGGCTGCAACCGATGTTGGTTTCATAAGAAGGAACTGGGTCATTAGCCTATCAGTGTCTGGGTTATGGGACACAGTACTTTGCATGTAGGTCCAAAAAGTAGTTTTCAATATTTTTTGGGAAGCTGATGTCAGTAGGGTGGGTGTTTCCCAGAAGTGCTTCAACCCAAGGAGCCGATTAGGATCGCGGACGGCAACGGGTTTCCCTACACCAAGGAAGCGGCCAAGATACTCCCGACCGCTCCGCGGATAAACCGCCGTTGCGATTAGGATAATAATGGAACGAAACTCCGACCGCAGCGGACGGACCACATCAAACTCCGTCCGCGGCGGACGGAGTACACCTGAGACCACCGCAAGCGGACGGAACCTAAGAAACACCGCCCGCTGTGGACAAACATGACCGCGGGAACAGCCACCGCAATACCTGCGGAGGCTCCGTGCCCGCGATTAGGATAACGCCGCTAGTCCTACGGAACTCACCTCCATCCACGACCGCAGCGGCAACAATGCAACGATAAACGGAGCATCCCAGCGGAAGGCCAACACGAACACCATTCCTACCGTCAAACCAATTTCAAAATGGCTGACGGAAGTAAATACAAAACACACAAAACAGGACAAACACCCACCTGAAACACCCACACCAATCACAAGCCACAATGACACCCCCCAAGCACCTACAAATCCACACAAGTCAACACACCCACCTAGCACCTGACTGGCAACAACCATTGGGACACAGCCACGACACAGAGTATAAAATGATTCCCACCCACTACCACAATCCTTTGCATCACAGCATAGCTGCTAGCAAGAGGCCCAATATGACAGACAGCAGACACAAATTTCACACATACAACCAGCACACAAACACACCCGCCACACAAACACCCACCACACCATTCCTACACACCACACACCTGCACATCCCAACCCACTCCACCCACACCTTGATCAGCACACACCATGGCACCAAAGTAAACCCTAAATTCACTGAGACAGAGTTGAAGGTCATGGTGGATGAAATCATCTGTGTTGAACCCCACATATTCGGCACACTAGTCCAGCAGACCACCGTGGCAACCAAAAACCACATGTGGGACAGGATAGTAAGTCGGGTGAATGCGTCAGGGACCGTGCCAAGGACAAAGCACGAGATCCAGAGCCGGTAGCACGACCTCAAAACCAGGGTCAAAGGCATCCGTGCAAAAAACCACCTGCGGGCACACCACACTGGCGGAGGCACACCCCCGGAGCCCCTACCGTATACTGAATGGGAGGAAAAGGTGCTGGGCATACTGCACCCAGAGAGCCTGGAAGGAATTGACGAGGGAGAAGAGGCTGGTAAGTACAAACCAAGCACCACTATCACACCGACATGGTCTGCCTCACACAACTGAGAAGACACATCTCCCAGGCCCCAACCCATGCATGTGGGCCACATACTCACCAAAATGTGAACGACTCCCAACAGGCCCCCATGTCCACAGGGTGGTGGTGGGTGGGATGTGTGAGAGGTCACTACTACAACTCCCAACAGGCCCCCATGTCCACAGGGAGGGTGGTGGTGTGTGGGGTGTGTGAGAGGTCACTACTACAACTCCCAACAGGCCCCCATGTCCACAGGGAGGATGGTGGTGTGTGGGGTGTGTGAGAGGTCACTACTACAACTCCCAACAGGCCCCCATGTCCACAGGGAGGGTGGTGGTGGTGTGTGTTGAGAGGTGGGTGGGGTGTATGAGAGGTCACTGCTACGACTCCAAACAGGCCCCCATGTCCACGGGGAGGGTGGTGGTGGTGTGTGTTGAGAGGTGGGTGGGGTGTGTGAGAGGTCACTACTACAACTCCCAACAGGCCCCCATGTCCACAGGGAGGGTGGTGGTGGTGTGTGTTGAGAGGTGGGTGGGGTGTGTGGGAGACCAGCACTACAACTCCCAACAGGCCCCCATGTTGACAGGGTGGTGGTGGGTGGGGTGTGTGAGAGGTCACTACTACAACTCCCAACAGGCCCCCATGTCCACAGGGAGGGTGGTGGTGTGTGGGGTGTGTGAGAGGTCACTACTACAACTCCCAACAGGCCCCCATGTCCACAGGGAGGGTGGTGGTGGTGTGTGTTGAGAGGTGGGTGGGGTGTATGAGAGGTCACTGCTACGACTCCAAACAGGCCCCCATGTCCACAGGGAGGGTGGTGGTGGTGTGTGTTGAGAGGTGGGTGGGGTGTGTGAGAGGTCACTACTACAACTCCCAACAGGCCCCCATGTCCACAGGGAGGGTGGTGGTGGTGTGTGTTGAGAGGTGGGTGGGGTGTGTGAGAGGTCACTACTACAACTCCCAACAGGCCCCATGTCCACAGGGAGGATGGTGGTGGGTGGGGTGTGTGAGAGGTCACTACTACGACTCCCAACAGGCCCCCATGTCCACAGGGAGCATGGTGGTGGTGTGTGTTCAGAGGTAGGTGGGGTGTGTGAGAGGTCACTACTACAACTCCCAACAGGCCCCCATGTCCACAGGGAGGGTGGTGGTGGTGTGTGTTGAGAGGTGGAAGGGGTGTATGAGAGGTCACTGCTACGACTCCAAACAGGCCCCCATGTCCACAGGGAGGGTGGTGGTGGTGTGTGTTGAGAGGTGGGTGGGGTGTGTGAGAGGTCACTACTACAACTCCTAACAGGCCCCCATGTCCACAGGGAGGGTGGTGGTGGTGGGGGGGGTGAGAGGTCACTACTACAACTCCCAACAGGCCTCCATGTCCACATGGAGGGTGGTGGTGGTGTGTGTTGAGAGGTGGGTGGGGTGGGTGAGAGGTCACTACTACAACTCCCAACAGGCCCCCATGTCCACAGGGAGGGTGGTGGTGTGTGGGGTGTGTGAGAGGTCACTACTACAACTCCCAACAGGCCCCCATGTCCACAGGGAGGGTGGTGGTGGTGTGTGTTGAGAGGTGGATGGGGTGTGTGAGAGGTCACTACTACAACTCCCAACAGGCCCCCATGTCCACAGGGAGGGTGGTGGTGGGTGGGGTGCATGAGAGGTCACTACTACAACTCCCAACAGGCCCCCTTGTCCACAGGGAGGGCGGTGGTGGTGTGTGTTGAGAGGTGGGTGGGGTGTGTGAGAGTTCACTACTACAACTCCCAACAGGCCCCCATGTCCACAGAGAGGGTGGTGGTGGGTGGGGTGTGTGAGAGGTAACTACTACGACTCCCAACAGGCCCCCATGTCCACAGGGAGGGTGGTGGTGGGTGGGGTGTGTGAGAGGTCACTACTACAACTCCCAACAGGCCCCATGTCCACAGGGAGGGTGGTGGTGGTGTGTGTTGAGAGGTGGGTGGGGTGTATGAGAGGTCACTGCTACGACTCCAAACAGGCCCCCATGTCCACAGGGAGGGTGGTGGTGGGTGGGGTGTGTGAGAGGTCACTACTACAACTCCCAACAGGCCCCATGTCCACAGGGAGGGTGGTGGTGGTGGTGTGTGTTGAGAGGTGGGTGGGTTGTGTGAGAGGTTACTACTACAACTCCCAACAGGCCCCCATGTCCACAGGGAGGGTGGTGGTGGGTGGGGTGTGAAAGAGGTCACTACTACAACTCCCAACAGGCCCCCATGTCCACAGGGAGGGTGGTGGTGGTGTGTGTTGAGAGGTGGGTGGGGTGTCTGAGAGGTCACTACTACAACTCCCAACAGGCCCCCATGTCCACAGGGAGGGTGGTGGTGGGTGGGGTGTGTGAGAGGTCACTACTACAACTCCCAACAGGCCCCCATGTCCACAGGGAGGGTGGTGGTGGGTGGGGTGTGTGAGAGACCAGCACTACAACTCCCAACAGGCCCCCATGTCCACAGGGATGGTGGTGGTGGGTGGGGTGTGTGAGAGGTCACTACTACAACTCCCAACAGCCCCCCATGTCGACAGGGAGGGTGGTGGTGGGTGGGGTGTGTGAGAGGTCACTACTACAACTCCTAACAGGCCCCCATGTCCACAGGGAGGGTGGTGGTGGGTGGGGTGAGTGAGAGGTCAGTGATATGTAATGCTGGAAAAATAAAACATGTCATGTCTGTGAGAAGTTGGCCTGGTATATAATGCTCACTAATTCTAGTGATCACTTTGTACCATGCCAAGCAACCCTTATGAGAATTGGTTGTAAGTCAACCTTGTAGACCAGTTATCCTAGTGGTAACGTGGACAAAGCAGTCTTAGGCTAAACTCTGAAAGGCATGTGAAGCCAGCTGTATTACCATACATAACCCCCTTGAATACCAAATGAAAGGACACCACACAGATATATATTGAAAATATATATTGATGTATTAACTAAAAGTATCCCCTGGACTCTTTATGAGCACAGAAGCACAAGCGTTAAACACAAGACAGTTTAAAATACACAAAAGTTGCGCAATATGGATGAGCCCTAGGGGCCACCTAAACCATATACTAAGAAAGTGGTATAAGAGATACCAATCAGAACGGAAACAGGCCTAGGGCCTTGGGAATCACTGGAGCTATTCAAGACTAGCAGTGACTAAGTCGGGAAAGGCCCGCGGGACTCGGGTGCAGGGTTTAAAGTGCACGCACTCACCAATGTAAAGTCTATAGTGCGTAAAAAGTACAAAGTTAGTTAGTTCGGAACCTTCCGAGTGACCTAGAACGCTGAAACTTAAGACACAGGCCCTTGAGATGTGTACCAGTGTAGGAACACCAGCGGAGCTGAGTTACCTCACCCACAGGAAGCGGGTGCACAGGGTCGAAGTAGTGTCGGGTTTCGTCACGCTGGTCGATGGTGCTTGGTGCTGAAGATGCTGCAGGCGGCTCGATGTGAAGAGTTCCGGTGGATCCAAGGGTGGATCTGAAGATGTGAAGACCTGAAAGCAGAGGGGACAATGTTCAAAGTCACTAGCCAGTGACTACTGTGGAACCAGATTGGAACCAGGCGATGTCGGGTGCAAACAGGCGTTGAGGTGTAGCTTCTCTCTGCAGCCACATAGACACCGGGGGTCGAGGACGTCCAGGAGTCAGTCACGAGCTGTCCCACGCAAGCTTCTCGCTGTTGGCGGTGTCGGCAACTTGATCGGAGCAAACAGGCCTTGGCTAATGCAAGCCACGCAGGAATCAAAAAATGTTTACCACTCGGACCAGCAAGGTCAGAGCGGGGGCTCCTTTCTGCAGGAGCTAGGGCAAGTCTGGAGCAACCAGAACCGCAGTGTAGTTCATCGGTTTCGTTGCCAAGATGGCCGCTGACCACGTGGCTAGTGGCCGGGATGGCGCGTCGAGTGGCACAATGCAAAAGGGCCCCACGCAGATCGTGGAGATGCTGGGGGGCTGATCTTGGGTGCAAGGGCTGCTCGGTGGTGGGGGTTCTCAATCTCCAAAGCACAACGTCGAGGATGCCTTGGTTGCTGCGCAATCAGCTTTTTGAGTGTCTTCCAAGAGGTCCGGTCCCACGTTACTCGGTGCCTCCACGGGCGCCTTCTTTGCAGGGACTGTGAATCGGGCTGTGAGAGGTATGGGAGTCTGAGTCTTGTCAGGCTCTGGGCTCGGGCTCCGGCGGGAGGTGGCGGCAAAGCAGACGTCGAGTTGCTGGTTGGTGCCTGTGTTCACAGGGTGGCCACTCCTAGGCCACAAGGGAGATTCTCTTCAGTCTTCTGAGCAGCAGAATGTCGAAGTCCAGTCTTCTTCTTTATTTCAAGTTGATTCAGGATGATCTGCCGTGCAATGGCACTGCTCCCACTCTTATTCCCAATCTGAGGGGTGGATCACCTACTAGGTCCCTCCTCTGGGAGGAACAAGGAAGGGGGGCGGCTACACCCCCTTTCCTTTGTCCAGCTCCTCGCCAGGCCTGGGTCTGGAAAGTCCCAGGACCGTTTTGGACTGGCTTATGCACGGGGACACCTTGTGTGCCCCGGGCATGTCTCAATCTATTCAGCCCTGTCCTACCCAATACACAAAACCCTGTCTGGGGTGGTGCTCGCACCTCCCAAGGCAGGAAACCCTTTGTCCAAGCCTCCCTCGCTGGAAGGACTCCCAGCAGCAGGAGGTCAGACTTGTGTCCGTGGTGGCAGCATCCATTTTGTGATGCTGAGGCTCTGGTTAACTTTAACCGGGGTTAAGGCTACACACATGTCGTGTCCCTCTAGAAGGGTGGAATGCTATCCCCGTCGACAGAACTGTCGAGGGGATAGTATTCCAATTCGTATGACACCTTACTCGACATGTTTTGATAAAGCCAAACCAAAGATAGCATATAACCGCGAGGATTATAATGCACTTAAGAGTATATGGTATGGCAATATCCCGGAACAGCTTAGGGAGTGGTTCCCGACAGCTGCAGACAGGCTCAGCTCATGCTAGAGCACCATCTCACATATTTCCAAGCACTCTGCCTCCAGGATTGAAGAGGCCTTCCATAGGAGTGGCTGATAGGAACATATGTGTCCAGTTTAAGGTCAGGCATAGGGATACTATACCTAAGTAAGAGGTGATTACACCGACTTACCCCAGCTGAGTGATCAGCCAGTTGTGTCAAATATGGAGGCCAGGCCAGGGGTGGCACAATACATGCTGCAGCCCCTGGTAGGCCTTGGATGCACCTATGCCCTGGGTACCTATGGTACACTGTTGCAGGGGCCTATAAGGTGAACCAGTATCCAATTCGTAATGCACCTAGAGTGCATTGGCAGTAATTTAGAGAGAGAACAGCAGGCTGTGGGTCTGATTAGCAGGCCCAGAGCCACATTAAGTCATAAACCAGTGAAGCAAAAAGCAAAAATTTGGGGTGACCATAGGATAGCAGACCCTACTCTCCTACAATGTCCACAGTATTGATCATGAAAATCTTGTCCCTCAGGTGATCACAACTTGACTGGCGAAACCAGTCGCCTCACTCACAGCCAGGACTCTCTGGGGACGATCCCATAGCCAGCTCCGGTGCAGAGGATGGAGCGGGCCCAAGCACACTCCCAGGGCCATCAGGCTCACAGGACATCCCTGCCTCTACAACCTTGGCCTGTGTCACTCCAGCAACACCTGCCATAGTGAGCTGTACAGCCACCACCACCACCTCCACCACCACCAGTACCACCACTCCTGCCTGTGCCACCCTGCCTGATGCACCGCACGACGCAGGGCCATCTACATCCCAGCCAAGCAGGGAGAGTGGACGGGAAAGGAGAGAGCTGAGGCCACATCCCACAAGCAGGAGTGCTTCTCACCGGCAAGCTGGGGAAAAGCACCCACCCCATCCTGGCGCTGAAACACTGGAAGCCCTAGCCAGAGTCCAGGCCTCCTATGAGCATGGGCAGGAACAGGCTGATCGTGCCCACCAGGACTCGGTAGAGAACAGTAATCTGTTACGGTCCATTGACAGCCGCATAGGGCAAATAGTGGACCTCATGGGCCAGCAAACAGCACTGAGGAGGGACTGGTTATCCCGCACCACAACACCCCCCTCACCCAAGTGCCCAGCCGCCACGGCCACCAACACCACCTCCACCGCCACCTGAGCCCATGGACACGGATGTGGCCCCTGACCAACCTGCCCCCCCAGCTGACTCCGTTCTGGCTCCAAGACGGAGGGGCCGTCCGAGGCTGGAAGTAGGTGAGAGCAGTGGGGATGCTCCATCTACCCGCTCAAAGAGGGGCCGCCAATGACTCTAACCTTACCTGAGCCTGCCATCCACCCGCAAACTATCCTGTCCCACTTCGCCAAGTATTGGCACAGGTCTGCTGGACTAGCTGGACATCACCCAATGTGGTGTCACCACAGTATTTTCATCTACCATGACCTTCAACTCACACTCCCCCACCCAACAGTTACTTGTAAATATCCACCAGCATCAATTCACAACCTGTAAATAAATTTCACTTAAACACTCAATGATGTGTTGCCTCCATGTTTTAACCCGTTCGATGCTGGTGACGGAACCAATCCGTCATCAGACACGGTTGAGCTGTGCTGATGACGGAATGGTTCCGTCATGACCACACCCATTATCATTGGGGCCCAGCACAGGGGGAAAATATCAACAGCAGCGATGAGGTTAATCACATAATTGACTCAGAAACAGACGTTACCAGGAGCAGGGATCTATGTCGGTGAGAATCATGCCTCTGTGGGAGTGACCTAGGGAAAAAGAGAGACAACAAACACACGTCAGGAAACTGATACACACCCATCACAACACACTGCACTGCAACATCCCTCAAACCACACTCATCACCAAATCAGTGGATGAGAGGACACACATCATGGACATTTGCATGTACACAAAAATTACCACACACACATGCAAACATGACATACCAGAACAGCCAGCTTATAAACACCACATCCACACACCACCAGCAAACATACATCACGCATTGTCAACCTGCACAAGAGGTAGTTACTCACATTCAAGCGAAATAGCGATCAATGAGCTGACGCCTCTGGTCCACACCTTCTTCCTCACCACTGTCCTCATCAGTCGACATGGGTGGGATGGGAGGCCGAGGAACTTGTTGGTCTTCAGGGTCCAAGATCAGTTCAATGTCATTGCGCAAGGCCAGGTTGTGGAACATGCAGCAGGCAATCACGATCATGCATACTTTGCCTGGTGAGTAAGGCAGGGCCCCTCCGGTCTTATCCAGGCAGCGAAACCTAGACTTTAGCAGTCCAAAAGTACGTTCCACCACTCTACGTGTCCTTCCATGGGCATCATTGTATCGCATTTCACCAGCTGTTGTTGGATTACGTATGGGACTCAGCAGCCACGGCCGGTTTGGGTACGCAGAGTCGCTTATGTAGGGGGATGACAGACACAAATATCACAACCAGAATTGGTGGGTACCCCATGCCACACAGAAAACACAACTGTCCCCACAGCATACTCACCAACAAGCCACGCACGTTGTGGACGCAGATTTGCCATCAGTTGGGGGACAATGCTGCTCCGCATGATGTGGGAGTCATGTGCGGAGCCAGGAAATCTTGCACACACATGGGATATGATGTTGTCGGCCAGGCACAACACCTGCACGGTGTGCGAATGAAAGTGCCTCCAATTTCTATATACCGGCTCACGTGCCCGTGGTGGAATGAGACCGATATGGGTGCCATCAATGGAACCCACTACGTGTGGTATCTGGCCCAGTGCATAGAAGTCTGCTTTGACTGCTGCCAACTCTGCCGGCCGTGGAAAATGGATGTATTCATCCTTGTAAATCATCATGGCTTTGAGAACATCCCACAGTACCATGCTGAACATGGACTGTGACATCCACTCGGCATGTCCAACTGTGTACTGAAAGGTGCCAGTTGCAAAAAAGTGTAGTGCCGCCATCACCTTTGCTGTGGGTGTAATGGAACCAGGATATGTTCTTCGTGGCTGCAGATGAGGAGACAATTGGTCTACAAGCTCCAGCAATCTACGTCGATCAAGCCGGAATTACCTGATCACCTCCTCGTCAACCATATCCTCCAGCACAGTGTATGGGCGATGCACATTTGGAGCCCTCCTGTGTGGGAGTAGATGTAGTAGATGTCAATTTACCAACAACGCGTAGCTGTGCAACTCTATCACATGTAGGCCAACACTAGCAAAATGAGAAATGTTGTCGACAATCATCATATGTGTTACATCTCTGACATGACCTACAATACGGAGTAGCATAAAAACAATGTGCAGCCACTAACAACATGATGTGTGTCAACATGTACAATGTAACTTACTCACATGTCAAAAGAACTGCCAACAAGACATGCTTAAGGACCCAAATGTGGACAAGCCTCATCACAGACACACATGCACGTGTGCACACAATACGATAATGCTACACACACTCCATGTCATCATGCACCAATGACCACACCTACAATGGTGAGCATCCTCACATGACATGCATGGTCACACAAGAGACAACACACATACGCATACACAGAATGCATGTGTACCCCCACCATTGTTACTTGCACACCCAAACCACACAGACAACAGATTCTGAATGTGGCCAGACAGCCTTGATGTACTGTGTAGATGTGAAGAAGTTGAAACGTGTGTACGGAAATACAAGACGTCAACACGTCGACATGCACATGTGTAGCACATTGGGTGCACATCAATGGGCATAGTATGAACACACATGATATAGTGCATGACATATACTGTTTCGCCATCACGGTCACAACCCTCATTACGCATGTGCGGACTACCACGACGGTGCAGCATTTGAAAATATACAATCAGTGGCGCCGCCATGGCGGTGCACTGCTTCCGCTATTTTCGAATGGGCATTTCGCCCCGCGTTACCTCTTCCCATTGGCTGCATGTGCACGGACCGTCACGGTCACACATCGGCAACCGCATGTGCGCGCTTCCGGGACGGATGCTTCTTTTGCAACAATGTTCAATCAGTGGCGCCACCATGGTGGTGCACGCATTCCACGGGGGAGGTGCAGGCCAACACATCCTTGTGATGATGAAATTCGAAATGGCAGTTCATGACCCCCCTTACAGTCACATTGCATCATCCACCGTAGACCAGCCGGCCACGGCCGGTCCACAACCGCCGTGCCAGGCCAGTCACCCACCACCGGCCCAGCCCGGTCCACAACTGCCGTGCCAGGCCAGCCACCCACCGCCGTGCCAGGCCAGTCACCCACCGCCGTGCCAGGCCAGTCACCCACCACCGTGCCAGGCCAGTCACCCACCGCCGGGTGTTGACTGGCCTGGCACGGCGGTGGGTGACTGGCCTGGCACGGCGGTTGTGGACGGGGCTGGGCCGGTGGTGGGTGACTGGCCTGGCATGGCGGTGGGTGACTGGCCTGGCACAGTGGTTGTGGACCGGCCGTGGCCGGTGGTGGGTGACTGGCCTGGCACGGCGGTGGGTGACTGGCCTGGCACAGCGGTGGGTGACTGGCCTGGCACCGTGGTTGTGGACCGGCCATGGCCGGTGGTGGGTGACTGGCCTGGCACGGCGATGGGTGACTGGCCTGGCACGGCGGTGGGTGACTGGCCTGGCACGGCGGTTGTGGGTGGATGATGCAATGTGACTGTAAGGGGGGTCATGATCTGCCATTTCGAATTTCATCATCACAAGGATGTGTTGGCCTGCACCTCCCCTGCGGAATGCGTGCACCGACATGGTGGCGCCACTGATTGAACATTGTTGCAAAAGAAGCATCCGTCCCGGAAGTGCGCACATGCGGTTGCCGATGTGTGACCGTGATGGTCCGTGCACATGCAGCCAATGGGAAGAGGTAACGCGGGGCGCGTATGCCCAATCAAAAATAGCGGAAGCCGTGCACCACCACACCAGGGCCAGTCATTGGCCCTTTTTGAAAGACGCATCCAGGGGGTACCAATTGCTGCAGACGTATGCCACTGACATGGGCTCAGGGCCCTATATATGTGTGATTTCCAAAATCACACATTCACTGCTGTGATCCAGTGCTGCCTGTGACCATCACCTCGACCTGCTGCTGCGGAGCTGACCAACGACTGCTGCCTGTGACCATCACCTCGACCTGCTGCTGCTGAGCTGACCAACGACTGCTGCCTGTGACCATCACCTCGACCTGCTGCTGCTGAGCTGACCAACGGCTGCTACCTGTGACCATCACCTTGACCTGCTACTGCTGAGCTGACCAACGACTGCTGCCTGTGACCATCACCTCGACCTGCTGCTGCTGAGCTGACCAACGACTGCTGCTGTAGTGCCACAGTCCAGGACCTTGCCATGCAGAGAGTGCGAGAGATCCGGTCTCGTCCCTTCATCGCAGCGGAACTAGATGTTCTTGTGGCCGGTGTGCTCAGCCACTACGAACAGCTCTACCGTGCACCCGGACAGGTGGTAAGTGCAGTGGTGTACATGTTGTTGGCCATGAGTTGGTCAGTGGCTCCTGTCTTCTGTAAGCCTGGCGGTGTGCTGTGGGACCTTCACATGTGTTGTGCAGAGCATGGCTGCATATAGATACGTGTTTCTACGAAGTTTGTGCATGTCATACTGTCCACTTAAGTTACCCTCTTGTCTCCCATCATGGTAGGTAAAGCTGCACCTTCGCAAGGCCGTGTGGAGGACCATAGCACGTGATGTACAGGCAGTGGGGGTGTGCAATAGACAAAACACACACTGCCACAAGCGCTGGGACGACATATCAAGGCTTAGCAAGAATGTAGCGGAGATGACACTGGGGATGATTCCAAGAACGACACGTCTGGCCCGACTAACCGTGACCCCTCTTATGCACCGTATCATTGCTGTGACGCATCCTGACCTGTTCGCCCGGCTGAGTGTGGATCAACAGCAAACTAGCGGTAAGCAGGCTGTATGTGTATGTTACTTGGGAGTGCAATGCATGTATTGGTGCTCAGACACAGTAGTGATTTCCGTGGTGCATAGGTTTTGCAGGAATACCATGTTGGTGCCATTAGCGGAGTGTAATTTGGCATCCATGTCCGTCATGTTAACAGGCCACTTGCTTAGTAGTTGAGGGTTCAAGGACATGCCGTAGAGGTCTGTGGTCCCATGGCAAGACATGTGTGCAGATCTACATGCACTTGCCCTGTTCGTATGATGTACATGTTTCACGGCCACCACCGGTTATTTAATGTGAGGATGACTGGTAGGGATGGGACGTTTGCAGGATGGGGGCTACATGTTCTTTGTCTGAAATGGAATTAGAGATTTGTTGTCCTTCAGTACATGAGTGTGGCACTTACTTACACCTCTTTTCTCTCTATTTCAGCTTTGGCAGAGGGCACTGAGCCACAGACGACGGAGATGAGTGGTGGCAATGCATCTGGATTAGACATCACACACACACAGAGACTGACACAGAAGAGGGCAGCCCCGGAGAGGGGGACAGGACCGTCCCTGAGGACTCGCATGTCGAGACACCATCGTCCTCATCTTCCAACAGTGTTGGTGAGTCAGCACTGTTGTCACAGACAGGGAGTGGGCAATCAACACCTTCGGTCGGGACACAGCACACAGGGCCCACACTGCCGCCAACTGCACCAAGTACTGCTCGTGCACGCAGAAGTAGGGGGAGCAGAGTGGCCTTCGGTGCAGGCACCGCAGCCCCTGCCCCGGTGACCCCAAGTGCACTTTGTGCTGAGGCTGTTGATCAGCTGCGAAAGCTGTGCGTGGGGCAGTCCAACATGATCAATGCATTCCAAGACCACGATAGGAAGTTGGGGCAGGTGGTGGCATTCATGGAAGGGATGCATGGCGATGTTGCTGGTCTACACAGAACAGTTCAGTCATTGGCAAACACTGTGTCTTCTGCCATTGTACAGTCGCATAGACAGGGTGCTACTTCTGTTCCCCCATCTACACCACTTGATGTCTCAGGGGGGAGTGAATATTCTGACCAGGACTCTTTTACAGGTTATTGCACTAGAAGCAGCCACAGGCAGCACGGCAGGGCACGGAGGGCACAGACACCATCCCCTAGGACAGGAAAATCTGTTATCAAAGACGACGTGAGATACACTGGAGTTCACACACAGGATCCCCAAGTGGTGTTGGGGGAAATGACTTCACATGCTACACAGTCATCCCACACAAAAGGTACTCCCAAGGCAAGGGAAACCCCCAAGTCCAGGGACACTCCCTTGGACAAGGACACTACAAAGACAAAGGCACCTCAAAAGAGCAGGGACACTCCCAAGGACAAGGACACTAATAAGGAAGGGGTGACTCCCAAGAGCAGGGACAAGGACACTACAAAGACAAAGCCCCCACAAAAGAGCAGGGACACTCCCAAGGACAAGGACACTACTAAGGAAGGGGCGACTCCCAAAAGCAGGGACAAGGACACTACAAAGGCAAAGGCACCTCAAAAGAGCAGGGACACTCCCAAGGACAAGGACACTACTAAGGAAGGGGCGACTCCCAAAAGCAGGGACAAGGACACTACAAAGGCAAAGGCACCTCAAAAGAGCAGGGACACTCCCAAGGACAAGGACAAAACTAAGGAAGGGGCGACTCCCAAGAGCAGGGACACTCCCAGGGACAGGCACACTACAGAGGAAGGGGCATCTCCCAAGAGCAGGTACACACCCAGGGACAAGGTGTCTTCTAGAGACAGGTACACTACAAAGGACAAGTCTGCAGCCAGGGACAGGGCACCGTCCAGGGAACGGGGAAAGTCCAGAGACAAGACTCCTCCTATGGCCAAGGGACATCCAAGGGACAAGGCTTCTCCCATAGACACTAGCTCCATCAAGGGCAAGCATACATCACCCCTGGCTGCAGTGAGGCTGATGTTGTTGATGGAACGGAAAACAGATGTCTCCGTGGCGGAGTTCCCCATACCTCCACTCCCATCCAGGCCCGTCAGAAGCAGAGGAAGGAGTACCCTGTTGTTGCATCTCCTATTACACATGATGCAGAGGCCAGAAGGCAGGTATACAGCAAACGACAAGCAGGGTCCAGCACGTCCCCAGAGAGCAGACCCCGAGCAGCAGATGCTCGACCTTTGGTGGGTGATATTTCATTTGAGCCCGCACCACTTGCCAGTCCTGTCATGTCCAGGGTGCCCTCACATATCCCTAAGAAATGTAAACACACACTATTGACACCTGACCACCCCGATGTCGCTCCAGTACAGCTATCCCCAGCTCCCAGAGCCACCCTGCCTCCTGGCCCATACAGCCCTGTGGCTCATCATTTCGGTTTTCCCAGTGGCGCATCAGAGGTTCACTCTCAGTTGTCAGATAGTGGCACTGTGTCTGTTGTTTGCTGTCATGCATCATGTATTGGCACTGTCTCAGTTGTAACCTCTCCTGTTTCTGGTGCTGGCAGTGTGTCTGGGTCTATGGCTTATGTGTCAGTAACTGGAGCTGTGGCTGTGTCTCACACTCCTATGTCTGGTGCTGGCAGAGTGTCTGGGTCTATGGCTCATGTGTCAGTCACTAGAGCTGTGGCTGTGTCTCACACTCCTATGTCTGGTGCTGGCAGTGTGTCTGGGTCAATGGCTCATGTGTCAGTCACTAGAGCTGTGGCTGTGTCTCACACTCCTGTTTTGGGTGATGGCAGTGTGTCTGAGTCTATGGCTCATGTGTGAGTCACTAGAGCTGTGGCTGTGTGTCACACTCCACGTTCTGGTGCTGGCAGTGTGTCTGGGTCTATGGCTCATGTGTCAGTCACTAAAGCTGTGGCTGTGTCTCACACTCCTATGTCTGGTGCTGGCAGTGTGTCTGGGTCGATGGCTCATGTGTCAGTCACTAGAGCTGTGGCTGTGTCTCACACTCCTATGTCTGGTGCTGGCAGTGTGTCTGGGTCGATGGCTCATGTGTCAGTCACTAAAGCTGTGGCTGTGTCTCACACTCCTGTTTCAGGTGATGGCAGTGTGTCTGGGTCTATGGCTCATGTGTCAGTCACTATATCTGTGGCTGTGTGTCACACTCCTGGTTCTGGTGCTGGCAGTGTGTCTGGGTCTATGGCTCATGTGTCAGTCACTAGGGCTGTGGCTGTGTCTCACACTCCAGTTTCTGGTGCTACCAGTGTGCCAGAGGCAAGTAGTTCAGGCAGACCACCAGCTCCGTGATGTGAGGTGTATTTACCTTCACTCACATGTAATTTGACTTGGTGTGTAGATTGTTCATTGTAACCAGACTTGCATTGTTCTTGTCCTTGGGACGGGTAGCTTACACCACGTACTTGTGCTGCCTCTGATGTCCCTGCTCTGTTGGCCACAATGCCCTGTTGCTGTTCTGATACTGCAGTCTGCCCTCTCATGTGCTGCCTCTGATGTACCTATTCAGTGCAAAGGACTGTTGATGCACTTAGCCCCTCTCATGTGCTGCCTCTGATGTATCTATTCAGTGCAATGGACTGTTGATGCGCTTAGCCCCTCTCAAGTGCTGCCTCTGATGTACCTGTTCGATGCCATGGACTGTTGATGCACTTAGCCCCTCTCATGTGCTGCCTCTGATGTACCTGTTCGATGCCATGGACTGTTGATGCTCTTAGCCCCTCTCATGTGCTGCCTCTGATGTACCTATTCAGTGCAATGGACTGTTGATGCACTTAGCCCCTCTCATGTGCTTCCTCTGATGTACCTGCTCTGTTGGCCACAATGCCCTGTTGCTGTTCTGATACTGCAGTCTGCCCTCTTATGTGCTGCCTCTGATGTACCTGTTCGATGCCATGGACTGTTGATGCACTTAGTCCCTCTCATGTGCTGCCTCTGATGTACCTGCTCTGTTGGCCACAATGCCCTGTTGCTGTTCTGATACTGCAGTCTGCCCTCATGTGCTGCCTCTGATGTACCTGCTCTGTTGGCCACAATGCCCTGTTGCTGTTCTGATACTGCAGTCTGCCCTCATGTGCTGCCTCTGATGTACCTGCTCTGTTGTACCCAGTGCCCATGCTCTTGCATACTCAGTGATTATACCCCTATTATGTTTAATAAAGCAAGTCAATCATGTGTAGTGGTTTGTCGTTGTCATTCCTGCTTGTGTACTCCAATTGTGGATATCTTTTTGCGATCTAATGTGGTTTCTCAAACATGACACTCCCCCTCCCAACGTCATGACCCTGCCAGGTACTCCCCTTCAGACAGCAAATCGTGTGTTGCGTACCTGCGACGTCGTCGATGATGGTCCATGACTTGCAGGTGGTGGAGCGCGAAGAGTATCGGAAATGTGTGTAGCGCTGGGTCCATGACGGGGAGCAGCTTGTGGTGGGTATCTCTGCTATGTGTGGTTTCTTCGCTGTGGGGAATCCGCCGTGTTCAGGCAGGTTGTTTTTCCGCAGCGGTTTTATGTGTGTTTTCCGCCATCTTGATTTGGGGGACGGTCCTTGATGTCAGTCAATACTGCGGTGTCTCTGGATTGGTTACGTCCGCCGCGGGGTTGGGTGTAGTTCGGCGGCGGCGCGTGCTCTTCCGTCACGCACGGAATTTTGACACTCTTTACTATCCTAATATGGAGTGACCGCGGCAGGCGGACACGGAAAAGGCATTTTCCCGCCTACTCCAGGACTGCGGTTGCACTTCCGTCCGCCATCCTAATGAGCCCCCAAGTTTGCAAAACCATAAGTGCACATGCTTGACCCACTGGAGACTGATACCTTGATCAAACCTTAAGATCTCTTCTAGCCCTTCTTTGTGGGAAGCTAGTTCTGTTGTGGACCACAATCACACCCAAAACAACAGTGGTCTTAGTGTAGTCTGGTGATCGATGCATTTAATATTTAAGTCCAGAACAATGGGAATTACAGGTGTGCGCACAGGGAGACATAGCAGCTTCCTAAAAAAAAATATTTTCTTCTCCCGCAAAAGTATTCCTACATGAAGGCCCCTATAATTTCGCACCATAAATGGATGCGAATTATGCCCTATATTTATATACCTCAAGTGCAGGGGATACTGCCTTGGTAATACTGCTCTCTTGGTTTTTTATTATTGGTAGGCAATTTTGGAGCAGAATGGTCTTACTTTTGTGAAGATGAGGATGCCAGGTCATTTTAGTGTCAAGTGTAATGCCTAGATAGTTCAAATTTGGCACATCTTCTAGCTTCTGTTTTTGGACAATTATGTTCCTTATGAACAATTTATGTGGATTAACTGCCATATATTTTGTTTTGCTAGAATTTATTTCTAGACCCTTAGAGTCGCAGTAAACACTAAAAGAGTCAAATAGGCATTGCAATCCGTTCGGGGTTTGAGACACTAGAATAGTGTCATCCGCAAATAAAAAAGCTGGCACTGGCACTCCACCTAGCTTTGGTGAATCATGCACACACCCAAGAAGATATTCTGGGGCATTATTTACATATAGTGAGAATAGGGTGGACACCAGTACACAGCCCTGTCTTTCGGCCCTCTTTATCTGGATTGCCTCAGTAAGCTCTCCCCTCAGACCTCATTTAACTTTTGCATAGTTGTCTTCATGCATTCATATTATTTGCATAAGGAGTTCCCCTGGGACACTTTGATTTTTATAGGGAATTCCAAAGCAAATCTCTGGGAATGAGATCAAAGGCAGGCTTCAGGTCAATAAAAGCAATGTACAAGTGCCCTTTTTATAAAATCGTATATTTCCAGCGCATACAGAGAAATCTAAAAACCTGGTCAATTGTACTGGTTCTAGCTCTAAACCCAGCCTGGTATTGTGATAAAATATGATTCTTCTCAATCCAATAATTTAATTTAGTTAAAATCTGCTTGGCATAAATCTTTTGTAAAGTGTTGATTAAACTTATAGGCCGGTATTTTGAGGAGTTTTGGCGATCACCTTTTTAAAAAACTGCGATAAATTCAGCCCCTTCCATAACTCCTAAAGTGGAGCGCCCGCCGCCACTGCATTGCAGAGAAGATTGATATATGGCCCCCAAACAGCTTTATCGTGCCTCAACAGGTCGTCAGGTATTTTTTCTGGACCTGGGGCTTGCCCAGGTTTTACTGCATCGATTGCTACTAAGGTGTCCTCTAAACTAAAAGACAGGGGGGTTATATCGGGAACTGTAATATGACCTAGCTTGTTATTTATTGAATTAATTTTGGACCTAGAATACAATTGAGAGAAATGATTTACCTAGGTACCAGCGTCTAAAAAGAGGTCCTTATTACTTCTTCCTAATGTGCTTCTTTTGGCTACCAGTCGCCAAAAGCCAGCGTGATCCTTAGTCTTGGCTCCGTTAATCATTTCTGTCCAGACACTATTGTTCCAGTTTTTCTTGGTTTGCACTAATAATCTTTTGTACTTGGACCTTTTCTCTCTTAGTGTCTCGACATCATTTGATTTAGCTGACAAAATAAGCTCGCTCTTGGCATTACCACACTCATAGTTGACATCTCCCTACATCTCACCCAAAGGCCCCTGCTCAACATCTGCACACATGATTCAGAAACCATCCTATAAACGAAAGAAACCTGGAGGTGGATCTCTGGGTATTGAGGTAACTCTTGAAAACTGAACAAATAATTTATCGAAGAATAATTAGAATGATTATTTAGTTTACTAGATTGCATTCGATTATAACTGACTGTCCCTCGGGTTTGGCTTTAGCGCTAGGGGAGCCCGGTGCGACACTCATTTTTGTCCCCCCCCCTTCTGGCCTCCTTCTCAGATTCCCTCAATACCCCCCCGGCAGAGAGGCCCCTCATCTCCCCATGACCTCTCTCTCACATATAGTTCATTTATTTTAAATGGCTAATAAAGGCAGGTTTTACTATTCAAATGAGCTATCCACAAAGAAAATAGAGATATGTTGTTTGCAGCAGGCATATTAACCCTCTGCTCTACTGTATGGCAAGTCAAAACCTCCACTAGAAAAAAGTCTCACTGTAGGAGAGACAAAAAAATCACAAAAGTTAACTTGACATTTTTATTGCTGCCTGTTAGCTGCATCCTTGACAACTCTGCAGCAGGTGATTTTAAATCATAAGCTATTGCTAAAGACAATGCTGCCTACTGAAGTCAGTGCCCTTGTTCCAGGTCGGGCAAGAACAAAGGTTTGGGTCCTGTATCTGAACAGGCTTGGACCACTCAAATATGCTCAACAAACAAGAAAGCCAGACAGATTTGTTTTTAGATTTTTGATCCCACCCAGCCAATTAGTTCTGGAGGGTCATCTATTTTATTTTAGTTTTTTTGTATTTTTTGAACTGTTTATCCGCCTGTCTTCTTGTACCTAATATAAAGGACTGGTTCCTAATGTGAATTTATTGTTAGGTATTTGATTTATTGCTCTTGGTGTTGCCTGTATGAACTGATAGTATTGAGTTTTGAGCACTTGTATAGCACTTGTACATTATTGCACATTTCACTTGTTCGTATGTATTTTTTCACTGTTTGCTGACTGTCTATTTGATGACATACATAAATGAAATGGATTAATGTTTATCTTAAAATACAAAAAAAATAAAATAAAATAGATGACCCTCCAGAACTAATTGGCTGGGTGGGATCAAAAATCTAAAAACATATCTGTCTGGCTTTCTTGTTTCTTGTTCCAGGTCAGCACCCAGTGCGGTTGCACCTTTAGCGCTGGACTGCTTCCGGGTAGCCATGCGCTCTACAAGTGTCTTTCCATTTCCATTTACCTGTCACACTGCCCTACAGCCGGCCCTGCTGTCCCTGATGATCTTTGAGTTGTATTTATTTTCTCTGCTGCTATCCCAGCTGTCATCAAGAAAAAGGAAATCTAATGGTCATATAGTAAAGTAAATTGTGGCACAATCCCATTTAATTTACAAAAAGAAGTCAACCCACTAATAAGTTGGGAATAAGTGAAACACAAAAGCACTTTAACTGTTTGCGACAATGTGCCCACTATCAACCATCTGGAGGTGCAGACCTTCCCAGGATAGGAAAATACGTGGAAAAAATTGAAGAATTTAGTTTTTAAAATGTAGATTTACGATTTTAGTCCCTTTATATTTGGCACAGTCTCCAAATGTGTGGGAGCTAACAGAAATCTCGGAATATAATTTGTGTAAATAAACATAATCCTTGGCTGTAAACACTACAAATAGGACTGTTGTATCAATCAGGTGGTGACTGGGCTGTGAAACAAAAATACCAAGAAATGGTTAAGACTCCCACATGTGCACCTTTCTACTTTAGCTTGTCCCTCTCCCTATTTCTATAAATATGGATGATTAAATCAACATCCAAAGATTATTATTTTGATCACTAAGTATGCAACTACTGCAGTGAACTATTGTTTATAAATGTAAGCAACCTGCATACCTGTATTTAGCAACCACGAATGGGTCAGTCAGCTTATCCTCTCCCTCAAAAATGGTACTAAATAGGATATTGCTCTCTGATTATGAGAACCCAGCCTTTATGGCATGCATTATTTCATAGCCATTCGTTTTAAACGTAAATATTTAATAAGTCAAACAAAATCGCAGTGTGTGGGCATCTTCTGTTAAGCACTGATGATCTAAGGTATGACCTATGTCTACTGGGTTCGGAATACATCAAAGATGTAATCCTACTATGACAAAAATATGTGATGTAGCCTTGCACTTTAGAAATAAATATCTAAATCCATATTCATCATCACTGTTTTCCTTTAAAAAAAGTTTTAATGGCCATCTTTATTTTCACTGGCATGGCATATTTATCTATCTATCTATCTATCTATCTATCTATCTATCTATCTATCTATCTATCTATCTATCTATCTATCTATCTATCTATCTATCTATCTATCTATCTATCTATCTATCTATCTATCTATCTATCTATCTATCTATCTATCTATCTATCTATCTATCCATCCATCTATCTATCTATCTGTCGGTCTGTCTGTCTGTCTGTCTGTCTATCTATCTATATTACATGGGTGGCAATAGCAATTGTGAAGGTATGATTAGGTCAGAGCTTCCATTGAGAAGGCATTTATTTGTTTTGTTAATAACTTTGATGCCTTTTGATGACTGTGCACGAATAAAAAGGGGAGGGGTTACAAAAGTGATAATTCACATATTAATCCCAATAGGAGTCTTTGTTTCTTGATGGAGAAAAAACTGCTGAACAAAATTACACTCAATTTGGTATGAATTGCCTTTGCTTTGGTTGGTTCAAATTAAGTAGGTTTTGAGAAATCTGCATTAATACAGGTGCTCGGGTTGGACATAAAGTGGTTACATTTTTGAAAAATGTGGACTGTTAAATTGCAGGTCCCCCATTGATATTTTTGTAATAAAAAAAGTAAAGGCCCACTATTAGGCTTTATTGCAGATTCACACATTCATAGCAATCTGATTGGTTGGTCATCACAGAATAATTTCTGGTGCGGTCACCATTACCCAACTTGGTGCACCAAGCTCGATGCTGGAAAAAGAAAAAGCATATATGGAGGTATGGTGAATCTTCCACTGATCCCCAGGTTAGATGTATGAACCCAAAGCAACCCAGTCAGCAAAAACATAAACATTGAAAAAATAAATTAACAATTTTTCATAAGTATTTGCTAATCTCATGCTGAATCTGCATACCCAGGTGACCCACTGAGTGTCCAGACTTCAGCATAGGAATTGCAAATACTATGAATAAAAATGGAAAAAATATTCAGTGCACTACTGCTCTGCTCGACCAATGTCAGCATTCTAGTCTCTGCTGCCAACAGCCATTGTGCACAGTCATTGGCTTTGCAAAGCCGGGGTTGGCCAGCGGTGGTGCAAAGTGGCCCTGCTGCCAACCTCTGCTGAGCATATCGTATACATTGATCACTGAAAGTTGGTCAAACCCTTCAAGTTGAACAAAATGACTGACAGCCTGTGGTCAACCCCCACTTCATATGGCTGGAGTCATAATACAGAGGTCAGTGGCCTTCTGTGTGCGTTTGTGCACCAGTTCCAGCCAAGTATTGTGGTCACAACTCCCTTTATGCATGGCCAAAGCCTGGAAGAGTTAAATGCCAACGGAAGGTTGGGCATAGGTCCTGGCCCCAGACCTATCTTACCCCCACTCTGGAAGTTGACAGCCAGGTCCAAAGAGGCTGGCTGTCGATGGTTGTCTGAGTTCAGAAAACGATTTCATATGGAATATGATCCAAAGTATCACAATGTACTGAAAAAATAAAACTTAAAGTGAATTTATGTTTTAGCTTTGGTTGTAGCACATTGACAAATGTTTAAACTTAGTAATTCACTTAAAACATAGTTAAAGTGTATATATGGTTACAAATAAAAACTTTAAAAATCACTGAAATTCACACGGTATGACCAGGAGCACAATCTATAACTCACAATATTATCATGCAAACAATAACTTGCATACCATATGCACTGCTTAGGTCCTCTTATGACCTATGCTGGTCTAAACCTTTGCCAAATTTCATGTAGATTCTGCCAAATGTTTTTCAAAATGTGTGCAAACCTTAACGTGTTCCCAACAAATGATACCCCAGTTATTACCAAAAAACACTTTTCTGACCAGCCCCTTTAACTGTGCCCCCTTTAATAAATCTGCACATGATCTGCACCTGCCAGGTTTTTTGCAAATTCGTCAACAAGTGCTAATGTGAGATGAGTAGTAATAGTATTTTTTCCAAGAAATCATCTTACTTGATTATAAAACTTTCAGGTATTTAAATAAATTCTAAAAACACTGACTTGTAAGTTTGGTATCATAAATTAAAAACGGTACAGCAGTTACATGTGGGCCGTAAGGGTGGGGGTCGATTTTCATGCGGTGGGCTTGGTTTTGTTAATGGGGCCGGTTTTACTGCAGTGCTGCAATATCGGCCCCCTGTAACAAAAGCTGCAGCGGTGAAACAGCGGGAGCAGTGCTGCTTCTCGCTAGCATCGGCCTCCACCGGGCCTGTCTGGCAGAATTGCCATGGCTGGATGGTGTTCCCAGTCCGGCCCTGGCCAGAACAATTCATTCCAACTGAACACATCCTCCTAGCATTTCTCAGGTTAATCGACAAGCCCTAAGAAACTTCTTCTAAAATAGGAAATGTCTTCCTCCTTATAACTTTAAGATAATTTGCAATAGAAATCACTACTTCAGAGTTTGTAATTGAAAATAAAGTGGCAAGTGCATCAATCCAAGCTAGGACTTGATTTCTTCTAATAACTGGACAAATCATTTGTATCCTTTCCTCCATAAAATGTAAACAATCTAAAAACAAAGGAGTTATACTACATTTGACTCTAAAATTACATATCCAATAACTATTGCTTTGACAAATTCTCCACCTAAACACCAATATTCTTCAGTTTGGATCAAGCCAATTTGGATCAATATAATTTAATTCCATGTACTTTTGTCTGGGATTTGAGATAAAATATGGAAAATTCCTTCATTTCCCGCAAATTTTAGTGAATGCATGGTAGTTTTTTTTTTTACAGCTGATGCCTATTACTCAATTGGCTGGATTCTCTGACCAATTCTTTGAGAAGACGTTTTACCTTTGCCACTGAGAACTGTTTATCTACATTGAGAATATCAATTCTTAAGACTGAATTGTTGGCAAAGTTTATAATTTGCCAAAAGCATTCATTTGAAATATTCTATACGTGTTTCAAAAATTTAGCAGAAAATATATCACTGCCTTCTTTATGAAAGAAAATGAAAACCTTAATGCACAAGATTTAGCTAATAAATCAAAAAGAAGGCAGACCCAGCCCAAACCTTAACTCTTGTATCTTTTATTTTGCGGGCCATTAAGAAGCATAATTAAAAACATCCCTTTCAATTTATTCCTACTTACTCTTCAATCAAGAGAGAATAATCAAGAGAGAATAATTCTGCTTCATAAACAGCCTGCAGAATAAGTTTACCCAGGATTGCCTTCTTTAAAATATCTGCGGATAGATCACCATAGTGTGCATCAGACCTTTTAAAAGTATTGACTGTAGCGAATAAGAAAGCTTATAAAAAGTGTTATCTCATTTCAGAATGTTGGCAAACTGAGAGCTATATGCTTATAAAAATTTAAGGGACATTATTAAGAAACCATACACATTTCTTTGTCTCCTTAAAGACAATTAGGTCTTTCATCTTTTGTATATTTATCTTAACTCTATTGGCATCACAATAGGTTTAAGAACATTTAATCTATGCTGTAACCCAACTGTAGTGTAGTCCGTTAGAAAAAGGTCATCAGCATGCGATTTAGTTTATGTCTAGTAGCTTACTTGTAAGGTCTGAGATAAAGACTAAAAAGTCGGGGCGCTATAGCACAACACTGACAAAGACCATTTTGAGTTGGCATTTTCCTTGAAAGGGTTCCTTCTTTATTCAGATCTAACTGACCCCAATTTCTACAGTGAAACCGCTGGATCTTGAGAAATACTTCTTGTAGGATATAAAAGCTCTTTAATTTATCCCATAAAATACCACAGTCGACCAAATCAAAAGCCAATGTGAAGTCCATAAAGCAGCAAAATAATTTGTCGGCTGACATAATTGACTTCCTTGCTGCGGTCCTAAGGATCAGAAAGTAATCCAATGGGGAATTGTTTTCCCTGAAACCAACCTGTTCTCTTAAGATGAAACCTGACGTAAATTCCCAGTTCTTTCTATGAGGGTTTTCACATAAATATTAAAAGTAGAGTCAAGTCAAGAGATCAACCTATATTTTGCAGGCTCAGGCATACTGCCGTTCTCATGAATTAACTTTATGACAGCACTTTGCCATGCGTTTTGGTATAGTACCAGTAAATGACTCCCACTTAAAGAATGGACTTAGCTTGCCCACCCAATGTGGGACTGCCGTAAGTATTGCAGCCGGAAGACAATACAGACCTGCTACACTGGAATATTTCATTTTACCTCTGAAATGTGCCTTGCATCCTAAGATGTCGTTAAAGATACAGGCACAGACAATTCTGCATAGGAATTAGTCCTCTCTCTGTGGGATTAACAGTTATAGAATTCAGTGACATAAAATGTGAGCTTTACTGACTTTCAGGTACTCAGGATACAGTTAGCTCTGTGTTAACCAACCTCCAACTATTTTTTTGTCTGGAGTTACCCTGTAATATAGCTTCTTGCATTTGATCCCAATGGAATTCAATCATATCTTGTTTCTTTCTCATTATCATGGAGTAGTTTTTCCATTTCAGTGCATTAAAATCTTGTCTCACTGCTTTAATTAATTAAGAGGTGATACATCCTGTTAAAAAACGTACTTTGTATGTAGGATAGTGGATCAAACTTTCCCTGGGAGAATCTTTTTCAATTAGTACTTCCCATATGATTAGGTTTATATTGTGCATTCAGATTAGACAATTTTTTTTAAAATATATTCATTGTGCCATTCTTGTGCAACATTTTTGGTTGGGGGGTGAATACCCTTCTCAAGCAACAACCACAATCCAAGTCTGTGTGAACCACAAAAGTTACTAAATTAACCTGTGCTTGAGCCCCTGGTAGCGTGGCACAAAACCAGTTAGGCTTAACTTAGAGGCAATGTGTAAGGTATTTATGTTGCGCACAAGCAGTAATAAAGTCAAAACACAACTCATAAAAATTCCAACACCAATCTTGAAACATAAAGTAACATTTAATAAAAAAATTTGACACCAAAACAACAACAATTAAATCAGTAGGACTGGATATATGCAATTTCAAAGATTTAGGCTAAGCATACATCTTAACAGCAGAAATCGCCACTCGTTTTTTCCTGGTTTTGTGAGACTGGGTGAAAGTCACAAGTTCATGCCGACCACGATAAAGCTCGAGCCGGATATAGTGACCAAGTTAGTCCTGCAGAAGCAATACCTTCTCAAAGTTTGGCACGAAGAGTCCGGTTCGCAATGGAGGAGATCGTGAGGAGCATGGAAAGTGTTATGGATTATCATTGCTGAAGTGCGAAGTTCAGGCTGGGTGTCATGGATGGCCATCACTGTGGCAGAAAGATCCTGTCAGGCGTTGCAGAGGGTTGTTGCTGGATCTTCACTTTGGCAGTCACTGTGGGCTGTCAATGCTGTAGCCCGAAGTGCAGATCTTGCATTGCAGGTCATCACTGGTAGTCCCTTTATCTCCTTGAATGCGGCGCGAATTCCGCCATGGTGCGGGAGTTCTAATCAGTGGGCGGGGCTGCGTGGGCCAACCGACCTGCACAGCACCAGCGAGGTAGTGCTCGCAACGGCCGTTGGCCGACTCGAGCACAGAATGGGTTAACATGTAGATGTGGTTCCACTAGAACTTTGGCCTGGCAGTTGTCACGGGTGGCAACATTCCAACATGAAATGAATGCAAGGAGCCCACAATGGTAGGATTCCTTCCTCTTCTTCAGTAGAGTGCACTCTGCTGCCTACCAAGGGCACAGGACCGAGAGGAGGAACCTCTTGGGAATCAGGGAATAACTCTTACAGAGTCAAGCAGGGCGCTGGAAAGTCCAGGTTTAGGTCCAGGCAGGTCCAGTTGCAGTAGGTCAGTTTATCAGTTGCAGGGAAGCCTCTGGAGCTTGCTATGTCCCTATATCTCTGAACAGGGGGTCAGCCAGCTGACCCTTGGAGTCACTCAGGTAGTTTTTAATGAAGAGAGCAGGTCCAGTCTTTCTTCTCAGACAGCAGTGCAGGTATTAAATACTAGGGCAGTCATCTGGCAGCAGGGTAGTTCTTCTTCTGTGGTGTGCAGAGGTCCAGGAGGGCACTATATAATTTGACTGAGGTTCCACGTTTTATACCTAGTGCCAGCTTTGAAGTGGGAGAAACCTCTAGACTTCCACCCAAATCTGTTTTTGTAACGTCCTCCTCCCTGCTCTGGTCCCAGTATGTCTGGAGTCACAAAAGGCTAGTATGAAGTTTGCTCTGTGTGTGTTGAAGCAGTACCCCAGTGCAAGTGTGGTAGGTTACAGCTACGCCCCTTCCACCATGGCCAATCCAACCAACATCCAGTCACCCTTTGTGATATTCTCTAGGAGGAATACTGAAAGGCCAATTATACCTAGTCATCTGACCCAGGTTGCAGGCACCAAATGGTTCTGGCAAGGAAACGGCAATTTCAGAAAAGTAAATACAAGGAGATGATCGACGGAGGGCTGAAAATGTACAGACACTCAACCCCAGTCACAGATCAGGGTTGAATCCATTATCATTCTTTAGCTCACTTTGCCACCCCAGTTCGGACCCAGCCATAAGCAAATCAGTCTTGTCCCTGTTCCTCATGGGAACAGTCCTGCCAGAACTGCCAAGCCAGGTCTTCCTTGGAGCATCCTAGTACTGGTTTCTGGGTGACACCCCTCTGTTGCGAAGTTCCTATAAACCTATATATGTTCTGCACATTTAGACAACATAGACGGTGGGATTGGTGTCCAGACTGATTCCAGACACCCCCACCGGGTATGTTCGCCTGTATACCAGCTAGCTCACAGTGCCACTGTAAACTCCTCCTACCAAGGAGAGGATAGTTCTTTGCAACTATCGAACATGACAACTCTGTCACATCAGGGATCGTGGAAACAGTACAGTACTTTTACTCAGTCACACGTGCTTACTTTGTCTGAGAGATACACAGAAATAAATGGTGGGGCCGTTTTAAATGAGTATTTATTGAACCAATGTCATTCTAGAGTAAAATAGGTGTGCTGAAACAGCCATAAGACAGAAACAGATAAAACGATTACAAGCACTAATAGAGTAAATTGATGGTAGATTCCTACCATAGTGCTAAAACAATGAATACAGGCAGGTATATAAATACATGACAGTAATAATGCATACTCCTACAATTCAACCCTAACTAGATGTACCTTAGTGAACATTGCATGTATGTAGGTGTTCAGGCAAGAATCCCCTTGGATTGAAGCCAACCCCTTACCTAAAGTGAGAGACTGTGGGACTCTGTCTTCGTCTCGAGCTGGACACGCCGCGAGAGATGTCAGACCACTACGAGCTGGAGTGTCTGTATGCTGGAACCTCAGCATCTCACGACAATGTGTCAACATGGAAGTCTTTTTCCTCTGCCTGCCTTGCCAAGGATATTGTGCATATATACCCAAAAGGTACCCTTGGGGGTTTCTACCTTGCTGTGTCATGACGGTCTAGGATGAGGGAAGGGTAGACCCCTATACATAGTTATTATGCAGAAGATGGTAATTCTGTTGTGATTCTGAGAATCATGCATAATTAATGAGGCTAGTTTTCGGGGAAACCCACACAACATTTTATGCAGTGCTTAACTAGGTAAAAGGTCAATACCAAAACTCGTTATATAGTGTAATGGTATGGTAAATGTAAGTGAAGAGTCAGGAGACTACTCAGGCCTATATTGGGGTACCCTATGAAACATAACACCTCATCAGCCAGGGTAGCTTAAATCCAGCGGCAAAGGGAGCAAGAGACCCACGTCTGGGCATACACTGTCAACTTAGGGCAAACACAAGATGATGGTGGACGGAGCGCTGAAACTTTTCAGACACCCCCCAGTCACAAATCTGGGTTGAATGCTTCACCATTCTATTGCTCACTTCGCCACCCCAGTCCAGTCCCAGCCATATGAGAATCATTTTGGACCCTGTTCCTCATGGAAACAGTCCATCCTGAAATGCCAAGCCAGGTCTTCCCTGGACCCGAAACAAGCATCCTGGGACCGGTTTCTGGGTAACACCCCTAATCAGCCAGGCAAGCTTAAATCCAGTGGCAAAGTGAGCAAGACACCGAAGTCTGGTCATATCCTGCCAATTTAGGGAGAACCAAGCAGACACAAAGTGATGATGGACAGAGTGCTGAAACTTTTGAGACACTTCCCCCCAGTTACAGATCTGGGTTGAATCCATCATCGTTCTTTGACTCACTTTTCCACGTCAGTTCAGACCCAGCCATGTGCGGATCCGTCTTGACGCTGTTCCTCAAAAGAACAGTCCAGCCGACCTTTCAAGCCAGGTCTTCCCTGGACCGGAAACAAGCATTTGCCCTAAATTGGCAGGGTATGGCCAGACGTGGGTCCCTTGCTCACTTTGCCACTTTGCATACATATTCCCATTCAAATGTTATCACTTTTTAAATGTAATAAGGCAACCCAATGTTATCCTGTTGGACAGATAGGCCTCACAGTAGTGAAAAATCAATGTAGGCGTTTTTAACTACAAAAACATGTAAAACATAAATATATATGTCCAATCTTTCAATTACATTGCACCCTGCTACCTAGGGCCTACTTTAGACTTGACTTGTATACAATAAAAAAGAAGTTAAATGCTTGGAACGGGGCTGGTTATAGAGCCATTGTGAATTGGCAGTTTAAAACTGCACCCAAGCTGCAATGGTTGACCAGGAACATGCTTTAAAGGGCTACTTCAGTGGGTGGCACAATATGTGCCTCAGGCCCATTAGTAGCATTTAATATATAGTCCTTTGGTACATATAGTACCACTTTACTATAAATTTATAAATTAATTGAATGTGTCGATTGAGTTTAAGCCAATGTTACCATATTTAACAACAAGGATAACTAAACAATTTCTGCTCTGAAAGTGTAAATCTGTTTCGCATGCATTCCTCTCCCCGTCTCCACTTCCTGTTGTAAACAAAGCCAAATCTCTCGCAGAAATGCTGAGAGAATTCTCAAAGCGTTTCTCAAAGCAATCAAACACAGGATATGTAGGTTAATTTTTTAATACAGAAGACGCCACAGGTACATAACTCTCATAGAAATTCACATGCCATTTTTGTTTTAAATTGGGAAAGAAACCCAGCAGACCACGCTCGGGTCCATTTTTCAGCCTTGCTTTTTGAGCTGTAAAAGGATGCATGCAGAAAGTATAACAATCCCAAAGTGTTGCTTTATTTAAACAATCACAACTGGTTTTCACGGTGAATAAGAAATTATAAAGTAATCACTGGAATAAGATAGCTAGGTCTGCCACAAGCTCACAACCTGCATTTTGGGCTGATGTTTTGAGGCTGATTGGTAGGTTGAACAAGCAATGGGCGTGCGGCCGTGAAAGTGACATGGCCGTGCAGCCGCAAAGTGAAAGTAATGGCCAGCGATGTGGGGGGAAGAGATAAGAAAGGCAGATGGCAGGCAGATGGCTGCTGCACGCGTGCACGTGAGTGTGCACGCAAGCTTGAGCCCAGGAAAAGATTGTGGGTAGCCCCTTCAAAACCCCCTCACTAAATTCAATAGGCTTAACCTAAAAATGGGTTCAGAAAACAGGAGGGGAGAAAGCAAAATGTTTGCGGGTGACCCTGCAGAGAATGCCATGTCCAATAATTCTGTATTACAATTACCACCAGGGCTACCAAAAATCAGCAACTCTAATAGTGATAGATCTTCAAAGTTGTAATCAAAAATTGTAATCCTAATTCTATAATTGTAAACAATGTTTAATCTAATGGTTGGCTTCCTATTGATTTGATATTGCCCATTAAGGGTTATCTCCATTGCTAAATGGTCCATAGTACCCAGCAGAACTACCTTAAAATCTTCAATTTGTTTGTAGTGCTCCACAGCCACAACAGAGTAGTCTGTTGATACTAAGCGCTTGCCATTCCTAAAAGTGGCCAAAGCTGGTGTATCGCTACAAAAGCAGCCATGGAGATTAATTAAGTTATGTTGAATTAGTAAACCCAGCACCGGTTGGGATCTACCCATTATGTTCTGCTCAGCTAGTTGCACCAAAGATATTCCATACATATTCAAAGAGTCTACCTGAAAATTATCAAATTTTATGCAGTGGCATTTTCATGTTAAAGTCCTCAACCAGGACATACTATGCTGGTGGAAAAAGAGAGCACAGTTTAGTCAAATCTTTTTCAAGATTGTTTAAGTTGATCTCAAAGGCTTTACCATTAAGAGAAATGTATATATTAATGTAAACAACAACAAGAGGCACAGACGGTGAGAGATGGCTCTATGAAACAGTCCAAGAAACAAATACAGGTGGTTTCTGTTCCAGAAATGTTTTCCCATCGAGAACAAACTCCTCAAATCAGCTGAGCACCTGAGGTACAACCTTGGTTTGTGTGATGAATATATGACGTTACAATGCACACCATTACAAAGCATGCTTTTTCAACGCAGTGTTTACAATGCGACTACCATTACAACGCTTGTAGATAGGGATACATTGAAGCTACCATTATAATACAGACTAGTACAACACATGTATTTACAACGCATAATGGATAGTAATTTACAATATTAATATAGTTTTTAGGTCTCGCCTTTTCCATTGGAAAATGGCGAGAATTCAAGTGCTCGATCCACTAGTCAAACCACTGCAGTTTCGACTGCAGTTTCTTCACAGTTCATGTGAAAAGCGGGAGAATCACGTGACCACAAGCCTCTCGTGAACGAGCCCAGCCAGCCCATTTCCCCACAGGCTTCCCCATTGCATCACCACATCAAAGCCAGCCATCTGTTGTTTCCCCAGCGTGGTGCCGCCAGCAGCTTCACTTCAGGCATCCACTCCCCCCGCCCCCTACTTCACACTTCTCACGGTCACCAGGCTGTGTTTCGCATTCCCCCCCCCTCCTCCCCACTATCATTCTGCTATGCAGATAGTTTCTTTTCTCTTAATTCTAAGAATGATAAGCGCAAACTCGACCAACGTAATTGGAGTGCTTTACTTGTCCTAAAATGCTGTGTTGTCTGTCCCTCGAGCTTGCCGTTTTTTTCCTCCCGGTGTCCTCCCTTGTTATAGTAGTGTAGCCACGTGTCTCTTCTTTAAGCAACTTCCGGGCCAGATCACATACATTTGGCACTGGTGCAAAAAATAGCGCACATGCTTGTTTGCACCCCTTAGCTGCTTATGTTATATAAATTCGAGCAAACGCACTCTGCAGTCCATATTACATAAAGGCTCCTCCTCGCCTTTCGCCGTTCTGGGTTCCTCATCCCCAACGTAACCTCACCCCTCCTCTTTTCGCCGTTCCATCTTTGCTCTGCCTCCATTTGCCCTTTCTCTGCCCTCTGCCTCTCCTTCCCCTCCAGTCCACTCCACCTCAGTCTCTCCTTTCACGTATCCTAAGCCAACCTCCTTTGTTTTTTTCCTAAAACCCCAGCGTGCGCTCGGCCTCATGCCAGCATTTCTCCTCCCCTAATTATTCACTGCACGGCCGGCCAGCACATCAAAGGCTGCTGCTCTCCGTGCGTCTCGTCACCCGAACTCCCTTGTAATTATTTACTTCACTTTAGTTTAACAGTTCTTCTTCCTCATCTCTGGTACACGCAGTTGAGTTTCATTGACCTTTTTTCCTCTTAAACATTAGTATAGCGAGAACAATCCCAGTGATTTTCAAAATGTGGGCACTTAATGTTTTGTTCTCGTCAAAATGACAATGTGTTTTTAGCTTTTACTGATCTAACAGTTGCTTGTTTTAGCTATAAAGCCAATAAAATGGGCTATCGTGGTAATAATTCCTGTTCTTTACATTATGCCACGGTTTTGGATTTGAAGTTTTCTACAGTGTGGTCCGTCGCATCTAGATGCCAGAACACTTAGTTTACACAGTTGTTTAACAAAAAAGTATAAGCAAAGTATAAAATCAGAGCCACACCAGTTATATTTACATTAAATTAATATTCTAGAACCCAGTTTATTGAACTTGGTGTATACCTTCATGTTTTAGTGAAGGAGGAAAGTGTTTTTTAAAGGTCTCGTGCTTTTCTTCCAATAGTTAATTCGTTTTTGTTTGATCTTGGGTTATATAATCAAGAACATTTCAGGAGTTAGATTATCCCTTTCAATGAAGGCAGCACACGCAACGCCACTCAGACACGCAACGCCACTCAGACACGCAACGCCACTCAGACACGCAATGCCACTCAGACACGCAACGCCAATCAGACACGCAACGCCACTCAGACACACAATGCCACTCAGACACGCAACGCCACTCAGACACGCAACGCCACTCAGACACGCAACGCCACTCAGACACGCAACGCCACTCACACATGCAACGCCACTCACACATGCAACGCCACTCACACATGCAACGCCACTCATACATGCAACACCACTCACACATGCAACGCCACTCATCCACGCAACCCCACTCATCCACGCAACCCCACTCATCCACGCAACGCCACTCATCCACGCAACGCCACTCATCAACGCAATGCCACTCACACATGCAACGCCACTCACCCATGCAACACCACTCACACACGCAACGCCACTCACCCACGCAACGCCACTCACACACGCAACGCCACTCACACACGCAACGCCACTCACACATGCAACGCCACTCACACATGCAACGCCACTCACACATGCAACGCCACTCACACATGCAATGCCACTCACACATGCAACGCCACTCACACATGCAACGCCACTCACACATGCAACGCCACTCACACATGCAACGCCACTCACACATGCAACACCACTCACACATGCAACGCCACTCACCCACGCAACGCCACTCACCCACGCAACCTCACTCACCCACGCAATGCCACTCACTCATGCAAATATACTCACACCCACGCAGTGCCACTTTTACCCACACAACGCCACTCACACCCACGCAAGCCCACTCTCACACACGCAACGCCACACTCACCCATGCAAAGCCACTCACACACTCAACGCAACTCACCCACGCAACGCCACTCACCCACGCAACGCCACTCACCCACGCAACGCCACTCACCCACGCAACGCCACTCACCCACGCAACAACAATCACCCATGCAACGCCACTCACCCACGCAACGCCACTCACTCAAAGGCACTCACACCCACGCAGTGCCACTTTCACCCACACTGTGCAGTGCACAATAGGTCTCGCAGTAGGAAAGTTGGAGCTATTGGTTTTGTAAATGACAAAGCCCTTTATGTTTTTAAAATGAAAACAAAAATAAAAGTCATTGCTATTTGCAATTGTAATAGCTCCAACTTTCCTACTGCGAGACCTATTGGCAACGCCAGTGCTTGTTTCTTTTGTCACTCGCCCCCTGGGATGGGATGCAATGGAAACAGGGGTTTTGGGTGGGGGAGTGTATTAATACCAGGGTATTAATATTACTACCTGGGTATCAATTTAAATACTCAAGCAATAATTTTAAAACCGGCATATTAAACTAAAAACTGTAACCCAAAAAATAAAAATACACATTGATGTAGAGATAGAATACTTTTTCATAAAATAAAAATGAGACATTTTTTAAAAACAGCATCCACATACAAGGTATTGACAGGATACAAATCAAGAGAAAATGTGTCTCCTTTAACTATTTCTAAAACATTAGGCTTGCCATCCTCTACTCAAAATGGATGCCATTCTAAGACGGAATGTAAAAACAAAACCTTCACACACAAAATTAAAGGTATACTGTCTGTTAGGTTCTGAATCTTGCAAACAAATATTTTATGAAACATATTTTCTTTAAAAAAAAATTTTACCCATTCAAAACATATAAATTAAGTCAACCACCATTTTGTCCTCAGTGGTGCTCAGACTTTCCTAACTATCACATGCATCTGGAGTAGGAGGAGAAAACTGCTACTTTTGACCTGAAAACACCATCCTCCAATGACTAAAGTAAGTGTACGTCAAACATGAAGCACAATTAGTTAGAAAACATTGAATTAGCAAAAGTGAAATTAAATCATTTGTAAAAAACAGAATCACAGATTTCGGAAACTCATCTAGCAATATTTTCCATCTTAAATAAATAAAGTAAGTGTATGTTTCACATATTAAATGGTTGTTACTTATATGGGAAAAAATATAAAAGTCTAATTTAAGGTTTGTAGTTTCCTTCATTGATTTTAAATATAGTACATTTATAATGCTATTACAATCCAAGAAAACCTAGAGAGGTCCGTGATGGGGGCAAAAATACTATTCTAACTCCGCAGGCTGCTTGCCTCAGGGAAGGTGCTGGTCAGTTGAAGGGGACATAAATACAATTTTAACTCTACAGGGTGAATGCCTCGGGGAATATGCTGGTCAGTGGTGGAGGGTAAAAATACTATTCAAACTCCACAGGGTGCTTGCCTCAGGGAAGGTGCTGGTCAGTGGTGGGGACAAACATATTCTAATTCTCAGGGAAGGTGCTTATTACTGTTGGGGGTCAAAATTACTATTGTAACACCACAGGCTGCGTGCTGCAGGGAAGGTGCTGGTCAGTTCTGGGGGACAAAAATACTACTCTAACTCCACACGATACTTGCCTCAGGGAAGGTGCTGGTCAGTGGTGGGGGGGGGGCAAAAATACTATTCTATCTCCACAGTGTGCATGCCTCACAGAAGGTGCAGGTTACTAGTGGGGGCAAAATTACTATTCTAACTCTACAGGGTACTTGCCTCAGGGTAGGTGCTGGTTAATTATGGGGGCAAAATACTAGTCTAACTCCATGGTGTGCATGCCCCAGGGAAGGTGCTGGTCAGTGGTGGGGAGCAAAATTACTATTCTAACACCACAGGGTGCTTGCCTGAGGGAAGGCGCTTGACACTGGTGGGGGCAAAATTACTATTCTAACACCGCAGGGTGCTTGACTCAGGGAAGGTGCAGGTCACTGGCGGGGAGCACAATTACTATTCTAACACCACAGGGTGCTTTCCTCAGGGAAGGTGCTGGTTAGGTGTGGGGGTCAAAATTACTATTCTAATTCCACAGGGTGATTACCTCAGGGAAGATGCTGGTCACTGGTGGGGTGCAAAATTACTATTCTACCTTCACACAGTGCTTGCCTCAGGGAAGGTGCTGGTCAGTTGCACTATGAAATGTAAACAATTAAAAGAAACACATAAAGTCCTTTAACCTTTTTTTCACAGACTAATTAGTTTATCTGAGAAAAACATTGGGTTGAAAACCATCAACACGACAGGAAACCGTCTTCCAAACAGAGGTTAAACAACAGAAGGCATATCACAGGTATATGTGTTACAAAATCCTTATGTTGTAACCAAAACTAAGCAGAACATTTCTTCTAACCAAGAAGGAACTCAAATGAACAACAATCGGTTACAGAAATCCAATTTTAATTTGTCAAACTGAAGCAACAGTGAAAATGCTTTTAAAACATCAGTTTAAAAATTCACTTTACATTTTAGACCAACCCAACCTCACACGAAAGAAAAATAATTAAAACAGCTGAAGCAGTTGAAGAAAAAAATCACTATATCAGCAAAAGAGCAGACAGGCAAACCAAGCAAGTTTATTAAGGTGGAGCAATCTACATTTGCAATTAAAAATTCCTATTTTTCTTTTCAAAGGACCCAACTACAACCCATTGCAGCCAATCACACAAAATATAATCTGCATGTACTTAGTGCACTCAATAGACAACCTAAACAATTAATAACCATTTTTTTACAGGTTGTAATCAATAAACAATGCCAAACTGGATAAGCTTTCAACAACAGCTATAGCAATTAAAACTTGATGGCAGATATGTCAACAAACAAATGTGTAAAAATAACAACATTTTCTTTGCAGTCAAAAAATTATTTTAAAAGGCAATAACACAAAAACTCTTTTTCGATCATCTTTTACAGAAAACACCATAATGGCATCAAGAAGACAAGCCAGCTATCTAATGTCACAAAGAGGAAATCATCTCCTAAAATATGGTGGCTATCTTTATTGTAAAGTGAGACTAACTGAGCCCAGGAGTCATTGGAGGTGTGTGCAATATTATTCATCCCATTGCACAGGCAGAGCGGTTATTCTTGGAGATACAGTTGAAAGGACCACAGAGCATAACCACTCTGCCACTGCACTGGAGATAGAGATAAGAGAACACAATAATCAGATGAAAGACGTTGCATGCACCTCCAAAGAACCCTGTGGCTCAGTTTTGAGGGAGGCATCCAAAAACATTCCTATGCATGTAGCTATTTCTATGCTCACAATCCCTAACTTAAGGAGAATTATTCAAAGGAAAAAACAGGCAAGTAACCCCCAACCTGTAACACCCCAAACATTCCTCCTGAACTATCTGTCACTGTTACTAATGAAACCTTTCTATTGCACAACAAAAATCCTCAAAAGAGAACACTAATCTTTAGCACACCCCGTAACCTTTTGAAATTGGAGAGTAGTGATAATTGGATGATGGCTGGGACATTTAAATCCACACCCCATCCATTCACCCAAATATACACTATTCATGCCTACATTAGTAACACTGCAGGCCTCTCAGTGTACATTTTACTTCCTGATAAACAATCCTCAACATACAGTGAACTTTTAACAGTGGTAAAAACTAAAACTCAAAACAAAAGTCCTAGAAAAGTGATAATTGACTTTGAATTATCAATGATTAATACCATTACTAAAACCTTTCCGGAAACCCAAAATATTGGATACCTTTTTCACTTTTCACATGCAAATTGGCGAAAAATTCAAAAAACATCCTTAGTAAAGAATTACATAATAGCCAGTAAATTGCTATTTGAATTAAAAAAACTAACAGCATTGTGCTTTGTTTCTCCATACAGTGTGGATGAATACTACACGTCAATTAGTGAATCAGAGTATTTTACTGCAAATGAAGAAAAATTGGGCACCCTACTAAATTACTTTGAGGACACATGGACTGGCCATCTAAGCAGGTCGGGTCGCAGAAGGAATCCGAGGTTTCCTGTCAAATGGTGGAACTGTTACACAACCTGCTTAGAGGGAGGAGCAAATTCCAATATTGCCATAGAGGGGTGGCACAACTCCTTCAATAAATAGATTGGCAAACCTCACCCTAACTTTTATCATTTTTTGGAAATTTTGAAGAAGGAGAAAAGTTTCCAAGAAGCAAATTTTCCAAGAAATGAGAACAGCATAATCATTAACTGGTGGTCGGAACCCACGAATTACAAAAAGAACAAAAGAAATGTCAGAGAGACTATTGGGACAAATTCAACAGTTTTTGTGTTGATTGTGGCTTTAGACTAACTAGACAATATTGCACACATACTAAATTTCTAACTATGACTAACACCTATTCTATCTTACTTGCCTGTTTTACATTTTTTTAAATTCGTTGTATTTGGATTTCTTTTTTAAAAGCTTTTTTTTATTTGGAAAAACAGGATCCTACCTTCAGTCGTTATCCTTCTTCAACTCTTATTCCTCTCTAAAAATCTGCTTTCTGCAAGAGTCTACAGCTCCCCAAATGTCCAAAGTATGTAACCATAAGCCACATTTTGATTCAAAGCCCGTGTTTAAGTTTAAAAAAAATACACAGATTGGCATAGCCATTTTATTTGCAAATCAAATGCTGTAAATTATTATGTGATCGCTAAAAAAAACGCATCCCCCCAAAAATACAGAAAATCTAAACAAAACTGGCAAAAAATGCAAGAGGAAATCCAGCGTAGCAATCCCCTTTCCACCGATTTTCATTCCAATGTGTTTCAGAAATAAAACAACAACGATAAGATTATTCAAATTCATCGTTAATCAAAAAAAAGAGTTTCAAGAATACCACAAAATGCCTAAAAGTTTTGTAATGGCGAACAATCCCATTGGCGTAGTCCACAAATCCATGTCGTCGAAGATCCATGAAAATGCATCACTTTTTTAAAAAAGTTGCGACGCCAAAAAGAAATATCGAAGAAAAGATTACTTCTATTACACTTTGGTTTTTAAAAAAATTGAAATCCTGGAAAGATGCGTACTCCAACAACTAACCCAACACATGGACAACATCAACATCCTGGACTTCCATCAGTCTGGCTTCAGAAAAGGCTCTAGCACCGAAACAGCGATCCTCAACCTCATTGACGATATCCACAAATCACTAGACTCTGACCAATGCTGCCTTCTCATTCTCCTAGGCCTATCAGCAGCATACGATACGGTAGACCACAAACTCCTCATTAGGGCTCTCCAAGAAAGAGATGGTCTTGGCGAGGTGGTCCTCCCATGGTTTTCTTCCTACCTGTACAATCGCTCTCAAAAAATAAAATCCCAAAAAAACTTTGCTTCCGACCTTCACCCAGTCAACAAGGGAGTCCCTCAAGGCTCAGGCTCTCCCCGCAACTCTTTAACATCTACATGGAACCTCTCACCAAACTACTCAAAGAAGCCAACATCTTTATGCTGACAATACTCAGATATATTTGGAAACCACCTCCTACAGAGACATTCAAAGACTCAATGACGTACTGAGAGATGTTCAACAATGGCTGTCATGTAATCACCTTAAACTAAACCCATATAAAACCGAGATACTCCTCATCTAAAAAAAAGAGGAAAACCCCCAAATTGCTGAATGGCTTAAACTCGTCAACGCGCTCAACGGGAATCTTACCCTAGCCGACTCTGTCAAATCACTAGGCATCACGCTAGACCCAGAACTGGACATGACCAGACACATCAAGAATGCAGCTAAGAGCGCTTTCCTTAACCTAAAACTTATGAACAAAATAAAACCTTTCATTCTGCCCAGTGACCTTAAACAGGCCACTCAAGCACTGGTGCTGTTAAGACTGGCCTGTGAGAATGCAGTCCTCTCAGGAATAGTAAAATCACATCTGGCTCCCATCAAAACAACTCTGAATGTGGCAGCCAGAATGGCCACTGGAATCAAGAAATTTTACAATATTTCTCCTGCACTCGGAGAACATAAGTGTCTCCCAGTCGAAATGCGGGTTAGCTTCAGAACAGCTTGCCTCACTTATAAAGCCAGACACACCAACAAACCCGAATATTTGGCAGGCAAACTCAAAAAATCTGGTCAGGCCAGGAACCTCAGAAGCTCAAACTTCCTCCTACTGATCCCGCTAAAAACTTCAAAACAAAAAACTGTGGCACGATCCTTCGCCGGGAGCGCGCCTAAAATCTGGAACTCTATTCCCCCTCACATCAGAACCATTCCCTCTTTTATAAAATTCAAAAACCAACTCAAAATCTTGTTCCTCTACCATTCCCTAGGAAACCAATAGGATCAATCAGAGCGGGGAAGCAGACACCTCGACTGCTCTGACTCCTTGTTCCCAAGACTTCGAAGCAGATCTCTCAACCATCGTCCTGCACTGTTAATGTGTTTTTCTTTTTTGTTTTGTTTGTTGTGAATCTCTGCAATGTATCTTCTGTAAAGCACGCCGATACCCTCGGGTTAGGCCAGCGCTATATAAAACTTCTTAAATTAATAAATAAATGAAAAAATAATAAAAATGTCTAATAAAAAAGTAAAGTTTCACTTACCTGACTGCAGCTCTTCCTTGAATCTGATCTTGACCGCGACGCCCCATCAACTGTAGAATCATACGCTCAACTGCATATGTCATCTGAAAAATTAAAAACAAAAAAGGACAATTTCACCCATTGAATACCATTGGAAACTATGGAAAAAAATCTTGAAAAAAATGTTTGAAAAATGTAAATGTCCATCTTTTTAATTTTCTATTTAAAATAAATTATTTTACTAATATATGTATGTGTAATAAAAAAATATTGGAATATTCTTTTTATATTTTTTAAATGTAAGATTATTAAGAATACATTCTTTAATGTGGATAGCGGAGGGGTAAAGTAAACTATTCCCAATCCAGTGAGAGCAATAGTAGGGAAAGTGTTGGATAGCAGAATGGGCAAAAATGAGTATTCCCACTTCTAAGAGTGCAACAATAAGGAAAATGTTGGATAGTGGAGGGGTGAAAATTAGTATTCCCACTACACTGAATGGAAGAATATGATAAGTGCTGGATAGCAGAGGGGTTAAAAAATGTATTCCCACTCCACTGAGTGCAACAGTAGGGAAAGTGTTGAATAGCGGAGGGGTAAAAATTACTATTCCCACCCCAGTGAGTGTAACAGTAGGGAAAGTGCTGGATAGCAGAGGGTTAAAATCTACTATTCTCACTCCAGTGAATGCAACAGTATGGAAAGTGTTAGATAGCGGAGGAAAAAAAAATATTATTCACTCTAAAAAACGTATCAAAAAGTAAAAAAGAAAATAAACATTAAGAACAACATTTAAAAAAATACATTAAACATATAAAAGGGCTCGGCTTACATATAACAAAACCTGCAAATATTATATAAATAAAATAAAAAATTACAAAAAAATAATTATTTTAAATTAATTAAAACATAAATGTATTTATTTTATTTCCTACCCTATAACACCACACCAATACCAAAATACTTCAAAATCTTTAATTAAATGTATTTACATTATTAACATAATTGATAATGAATTTAAAAATATTATTAATAAAAAACGAATAAACATTATTGACTGTACACTTTAACACTATAATATCCATAACACACTCCTAAATTAAACTATAAAATAATAAAACACAATTAAAACGTATTTTAAAATTAAAAACTATTACTATTAACAACTGATAATTAAATAATTATAATTTATTTGATACCCACCCTTTACCCCTTTCAAAGAAAAAACACACATAAAATAAACAATTACCCAAAATAAATATCAAATAATTAACAATAACAACCATACATAATTAATTAAACAGAAATTACTTCCCACTCTTTACTCATATAAACACCACAACACACACCTAAAATTAATCACACAATTACCATAATTATTTACCAATTAATTGGTTAAAATTAATTAACAACCAATTAATTCATCAATTTAAAATAAATTACTTTCCAACCATCCCACCCTTTACACCTATAAACACCACAACACACACCTACAATAAATTACACATTTACCAAAATGAATGACAAATTAATTACAATTATTTAACAACCAATTAATATTTTGTACATTAAAAATACATTCTCCCCACCCTTTATACCAATAAACACCACAACACAGACCTAACATTATTTAAAAAATTAACAAAATTAACCAATTAATTACTAAAATTAACAACCTATTATTAATTCATCAATTACAAATAAATTATTTCCCACTCTTCCCACCCTTTTCACCTATAAAAACTACATCACACAGCTCAAATTAATTAAACAATTACCCAAATTAATTACAAAATAATTTTAAAAAATTAAAAAACAATTCTTAATTCATAAAATAAAAATAAACTACTTCACACCCTTTACACCTATAAACACATCAACACATACCTGACATTATTTACAAAAGTACCATAAATATTAACCAAATAATTAAAATAAATTAACAACAAATTATTAATTCATAAAATAAAAATAAATTGCTTTCCACTCTTTACACCTATAAACACCACAATACACAACTAAAATGAATTAAACAATTACCATAATGAATTACCAATTAATTAATTATGATTAACAACCAATTATTAATTAATTAATATTACATTACTTTACAAATTTAACACAATAACATCTCAAACAATTATTAATAAATAAAAATGAATCAATACATTTAATATCATTAAATTACTTCCCACTCTATTCCCCTATAAACCCACGAGCCACTACTGAACTAAAAGTGCAAAATTCAAATAAATAAAATTCATAACTACTAAAAATGTAACACATATATTAAAAATACAAACAGTTCTTATACAAAAACATACATTGCAAATATAAAACATATACTAAAATTAATGACAATAAAAAACAATATTTTTAACAATTATATTTTTTGCAAACAATATTAACGATAATCTTGCTGTCAATATTTCTGACCCACAATATTAATGACTCGATGTTTGTGCAACTCGATATTTTGTACTCAATATTCTGTCTCTGCACCCTTTTGTTTGAGTGACAAGTTAACTCAATCTGAAGAGTACAAAAAACACTTTTATATCCCTAATTTTTCGAAAACTATTAAACTGATTTGCACCAAATCAAGCGAAGGCACATCCTTCAGTAAAGTTAAACTTTTATGACAGAACTGGCTCAACCATAGCTGCCTGTGTGATATATTACATACTTGTGTGTAATTCTTTTACGCAAAATACAGAGGTGTGAAAATCCATATTGAAAGGAACCCATGAAATACAGAAAATACTTCAATGCTCAGTGTGAAGCAGGGGTTCTATCTTCATGAGAGCCTGTATACCTCTCTTCAGAGGCTTATCATTGTCAGGACCACTCGGAACAACATTTGTTTGTTGGATTTACACATTATGTGGCAAGGTTACAAACTTCATAATTATGTGATACATTTCACACCTACAGAAACTCACTGCTCAATATTTATTTATTTATTTTATGCGATTTTTAGAGCGCGCAAATACCCGTACGGGTGTCTCGGCGCTATCGTTACAGAACTCACTTGATGCGATGTAGGGGAATTAGGATGAAAACAACCATGTTTTGAGGCTCTTTCTGAATTTTAATAGCGTAGGGGGCGGTTTTGATTTGGAATGGTAGTGTGTTCCATAATTTAGCAGTTGCTATGGTGAAGCATCTGTCTCCCCAGTTGGTCTTTCTTGTCCGTGGAACTTTCAGCAGATGGGCTGAGGATGATCGTAAGGTCCTAGAATGTTCCAATGGACAGAGGCCCTTTTTTAGGAACTGTGGGCCCGGATTGTTGATAGCTTTATAGGCTATACATAGAGCCTTGAATTTGATTCGACTCCTGATTGGGAGCCAATGGAGCTTTCTGATGTAGGGAGAAGTCGAAGTAAATTTAGGGATGGATAATAGAATTCTGGCCGCGGCGTTTTGCACCGTCTGGAGTTTAGTGAGTACCTTTTCCTGAGCATTCAGAAGGAGGGAGTTGCAATAATCAGTTCTTGAGAACACTAAGGTGCTGATCAGGGTTTTGCCCGCAGACGGCGGTAAGTAGGGGAGTAGTTTTTTTATCCTTTTTAGGATATAGAAGGAAGAAGATACCACAGCGTTGGCGTGATGGAGGAAAGTCATCTTGTTGTCAAATGTAACTCCTAGGTTACGCACCTTGACTACCGGTTGGGGGGGGGGGCACCCAACTGAGATGGCCACCACTGAGGGGACCAGGCAGGCTGCAAGTTCCTGAATGTCATCACCTCCGTTTTATCGGAGTTTAGTTTGAGACAGTTTGATGACATCCAGGAACTTATTGCCTTCATTCCCTCTTGGAAGTTGGCTGCGACTGAAGTTCCATTATTGTGCACAGATAACACTAGTTGGGTGTCATCTGCGTACGTTGTTAGGGCAATTCCGTAAGATTTTATCACCCTCGCTAAGTCCGATACATAGATATTGAAAAGTGTCGGACTTAGCGAGGAGCCCTGTGGAACTCCGCAGGGGAGGGAGAAGGTCTGTGAGGTGTAGTTGCTAAGCATGGGCGGAAAATCCGTTACGCTCACGGATTTTGCGGATTTTCGGTAAATTCTCAATCTGCGAGATTCGCGAATTTCCCGCAAAATCCGCAAATCCGCGAGCAGCGGATTTTATGGCTTGCTCGCACTGTTCGCGTGAGTTCGCGGCTTCCCAGTTCAACTTCGCGCCCCGCGAATAAGCGCTAAATTGCAGAAATACGATCTTAGCAAAACTGAAACTACTTACCAGGTTCAAAAGTTCAAGCTCATCTTTAGTAGCCATTTCCTGTAGTGCTTCCTGAGGGGCCCCTCCAGAGTTCAGTTGCCTACTTGCAACTATTATGTGACCCTGCTCTGACCCTCAGAATAGTTACACAAAGGTCCTGAATTACAGCTAAGGCAGACAAGCAGGAGCCAGGCTGGAAGTTCAAATCCAGTGACACATTAATCAGCCCCTAATTCATTATTGTCAGTTGGGGCAGGGCAGGTGTTGTAACTAATTTTGCAACAATGAAAGCACTTAGCAAGTGCAAAAGATCACTAATCAGGAAGCACTAAGGAAGCAGGTGCCAGCTAAAAAAATATTCTGTGACACATTAATCAGCCCCAAATTAATTCAGGTCACTTGAGGCAGGGAAGGTGTGCTTTGCTTTGCCACAATAATGTACACTGGACAACCAGAGGGTGCTGTGATGAAACAGAGGGTGGCATGGGTGGGCCAGAGGGTGGCATGAGTAGTCAGAGAGTGGCAGTGGTGACAGAGAGTGGCAGTGATGAAGAAGAGTGTCCCAAACAGGCTGGACACGTAGAAACAACAAGTTCGCAAAACTTGCGACCCGACAGGTAAGTTCGCATTTGCGAAATTGTACAAAACCCTCGCGAACTGGCAGAAACCCGCGCGAACACAAAAAAAAAAAATCCGCAAATTCGCGAGAATTCGCGGATTTTGCGGATTGTGAGTTCGCAAATCTGCAAAATTCGCGAACGCGAGATTCGCAAAATTCGCCCATGCTTAGTAGTTGCCCATCTTAACTGTCTGGGGGCGGTTGGCCAAGAATGAGGCAATAAGATCTTTGGCCTTGCCTCTTATTCCTAAAGCCAAGACACGGTTGATCAGAGTGGAATGATCGACCGTGTCAAAGGCAGCGGAGAGGTCCAGAAGTATTAGGACCGCCGCTCCTCCCTTGTCCATCGTGGCTCTAATTTCATCTGCTGCTTTAAGTAGTGCTGTCTCCGTTCCGTGACCCTGTCTGAAGCCAAACTGGGTGTCATCGAGTAGGTCGTTGTCATTAATGAACTTTGAAAGTTGGGTGTTCATTATTTTTTCGAAGATCTTGGCTGGGAAGGGGAGACATGCAATAGGTCTATAGCTGGCAGGGAGAAGAGGGTCCAGAGTTGGCTTTTTTAGAAGTGGCTTAATGATAGCCTTCTTCCAAACCGATGGATAGGTGCCTGTCAAAAACATAGCGTTGCAGATTGTGGATAGTGCGGGGGAGATAGCTTCCGGGATGAGATTCAAGATAGCGGGGGGCATGGGTCGAGGGGGGATCCAGATTTGGTGCTGGCTACCAGGTGTTGAATGTGATCCTGGTTGGTCGTATTGAAAGATGAAAAGATCGGAGGGTTGCTAATGTGAGGAGCCACGGGGGTGGGGGGAGAGGAGGAGTGAGAGAAGGTCAGAAAAATGGAACTAACCTTGTCCTCAAAGAAGCTGGCTAGAGCGTCCGATAGAGACTGTGAGCCTTCTAGGCGCCGGGCGGGGGGATTGGACAGATGGGTGACCACCTGAAATAATTCTCCTACCGAGTTATTCGCCTGGTTGATTCGTGAAGTATAATAGCGACTTTATTAATAATCCACCAAGGAATGATAATCGCAACCTGAATAGTGTATTTCAAATCAGGGCACTTCATTATCTACACCTTGGTGAGAACAGCTTCACCATAATCTCCATTCTAGCGACAATGTGCTTGATTACCATGTCAGTAAACTCGCCACCAGCAGCCTACTGGTGGCAGGTTCACCCCCATGGTAAGGCTATTCTCCACCCACCAGCTAAATATAGCAGGCGGTGTGCTGGCGGATGAAAATCACGTCCAAAATGGGTCCAACACAGGCATTCGTTATGATTCCCTGTCAGACCCTTGCCACCATACCTAGAATGGTGGCAGTGCCTAGCAGGCCCCGTCCGCCACATTAGGATGCTGCACCCCTGCCAGACTGTGTATGGTGGTTCAACCGCCATTGAAAGGCTGCCAGAGATTTTCTTTGGGACCCGTTGTGGGCCCCCCTTGTGCAGGGGCACTCTTGTTTTGTACTTGGTGGTCAGCTATGGTGCCCCCCAACATTTCTCTGTGCTAGGTGGCAGGCACAGCGTGGTGTCTGCCACAAAGTGCATGGAAATTTACAACATTGCGGTGTGTGCTGCAGCCATCAGCACCCTTCGCAATGGTAAACATACACAATGCGACTGCCACAGTGGCGGTCTCATTGTAATTACATGTGCCGGACTGTCAGGTCGCAATTCCCAGGACGATGGTGGACGGATTTAAGTCTGTCTGTCTTCCTAATCACCCCCACTGTTTTTTTCCTGACATTTTACTCCTAACCAGTCAAATATTTTTGTTCTGCAGGTTACCAAAGAAAGCAGTTCAGTAGTTCACCTATTACATTCAGTCAATATTTGTGGGACACCCCCGCGCCGCACGGCCACCAGCTGCTGCGTGTGTTCCCCTCTGCCTGCCTTCTGCCTCGCTGACGCCGTGGTCGCTCCCCTCTGGTTTCCCAGTTGTTTTGCCCTAAATTTGTGCTTGTCTGTTTCTGCCGTCTGCTCGCGTATTTTGCCGTTTTTCCTTGTTTTGCCCTAAATTTGTGCTTGTCTGTTTCTGCCGTCTGCTCGCGTATTTTGCTGTTTTTCCTCGTTTTGCCCGTAATTTGTGCTTGTCTGTTTCTGCCGTCTGCTCGCGTATTTTGCCGTTTTTATTTGTTTTGCCCTAAATTTGTGCCTGTTAATTTCTTTGTATCCCCTGTGCCGTGTCCAGTTTCCTTCCTGATTGGCCGCCTACCTCGCCGCCCTCCGCTCTCGCTTCCCGCCACCGACATTGGCCCCGCCCCTTTTTCTCTTCTGTTCCCTCCCCGCTCCCGCCTCCCAGCTGCTCCGCCCACCCGCGCACTTCGCCTTAAATGGCGACCGTGCGGACGCGCAGCGGTCACGCGCAGCGGGCGCGCCGATTGTGCGCCGAAGGCGCGCCAAAGGTAAGCCCGTCTACGCCCGTCCGCGACCGGATCGCGACCAGCGCCAGGACCCCTGGCCCACGAAGACCCCGACCGACCCGCCTGACGTACTCCGCCGCCACCCTCACCGCTCTCAACACCGGCCGACTCCCAGAATGCCATCAAGCCTCTCCACGACGTACCCACGGACCCTTCAGCTGCCACGCCTGCAAGTTCACCTGCATCCGGACCTGCCTCGCACCAGCACCCACCAAGCCGAACACCAGCAGTACCCACCTCAAGTGCATCCTGCTCAACACCCGCTCCATCCACAGACATGCCATCGAACTCTGGAACCTCCTCGACACCACAGCTCCAGACGTTGCCTTCCTCACGGAGACCTGGATGAACGCCTCTTCAGCTCCCGACATCGCCATCGCCATCCCAGAGGGCTACAAGATCGTCCGGAGGGACCGAAACGCCAACCAGATGGGAGGAGGCATCGCCATCATCCACAGGAGCACCATCCGTCTCACGACCAGCACCGACAACTCCCTGACCACCGCCGAACACCTGCATTTCCAGATCCACACCAACCCGAACACCACTCTCAGAGGCACCCTGATCTACCGACCCCCTGGACCACGCACACAATTCAGCGAGGACATCGCCGACTTCGTCAGCCCACATGCCCTCCCCTCCGCTGACTACATCCTCCTGGGAGACCTCAACTTCCATCTGGAGAACAACAACGACCGGAACACCAGCACCCTGCTCGACAACCTCACCAACCTGGGACTCAAGCAACTGGTGTCCACCCCCACCCACCTCGCCGGACACACACTCGACGCTGTCTTCTCATCCAGCAAGGACATCAACTTCAGCCACACCACAGAGCTTCAATGGACGGACCACAGCTGCGTCCACTTCACCTTCAAGAAAACAACGACCCACCACCACCAGCAACAGACCGCCCGCAGAAGCTGGAACAAGATCACAGCAGACCAGCTCGCCACCTCCCTGAGCCAGCACCCTCCTGCCAGCTCAGCGAACCCCAGCCAGGCCGCCGACAACCTCACGAAGTGGATCAGCAACTGCGCGGACGAACTCGCCCCACTGAGGACCCCGCCCAGCAGACCCGGCAGCAAGAAAGCCCCATGGTTCACCGACGAACTCAAGAGCTCCAAGAAGAACTGCCGAGCCCTCGAGAAAGTCTGGAGAAGGGAACCGACACCGGACAACAGGACCTCCTTCAAACTTGCCACCCGGAAACACCACCAGCTGATCCGCGCCGCCAAGAAAACAGCATTCAAGGACCGGTTGGACAACAACGCACACAACTGCAAGGAACTCTTCAACATCGTCAAAGAGCTTTCCAACCCCAGCGCAGGAAACAACGACATCACCCCATCGCAAGACCTCTGCAACTCCCTGGCTTCATACTTCCACAACAAGATCGCGGACATACACAACAGCTTCAACAACCAACCAACGCACACCATGACCGAACAACCACCCCCCACCACCACCCTCCGCGCCTGGACCCCGATCAGCACCGAAGACACCATCCGCACGATGAACTCCATCCACTCCGGATCACCGACCGACCCCTGCCCTCACCACGTCTTCAACAAAGCCGACGCTGTCATCGCACCCCACCTGCGAGACATCATCAACACATCCCTCGACACCACCATCTTCCCCGAGAGCTGGAAACACGCCGAACTCAGCGCCCTACTCAAGAAACCAACAGCGGACCCCACCGACCTCAAGAATTACCGCCCCATCTCGCTCCTCCCGTTTCCAGCCAAAGTCATCGAGAAGACCGTCAACAAGCAGATGGCCGCTTTCCTCGAGACGAACGGATCCCTCGACCCCTCACAGTCCGGCTTCCGAGCCAACCACAGCACCGAGACCGCCCTCATCGCCGCCACCGACGACATCCGAGCCCTGATGGACAATGGAGAAACAGCGGCCCTCATCCTCCTAGACCTCTCCGCGGCATTCGACACGGTCTGCCACCGCACCCTAGTACGGCGCCTCAGCAACGTCGGAATCCAGGACAAGGCGCTGGAGTGGATCACCTCCTTCCTCGACGGGAGAACACAGAGAGTCCGCCTACCACCGTACAAGTCAGAGGCCACCGAAGTCATCTGCGGCGTCCCCCAAGGATCATCTCTGAGCCCCACCCTCTTCAACGTCTACATGAGCCCCCTCGCGGCCATCGTACGCAAACACAACCTCAGCATAATCTCCTACGCCGACGACACCCAGCTGATCCTCTCCCTGACCAACGACCCCGCCGCCGCCAGAGCCAACCTGCACGAAGGGATGAAAGAGGTAGCCGAGTGGATGACGACCAGCCGCCTGAAACTGAACTCGGACAAGACGGAGGTCCTCATCCTGGGCTCCTCTCCCTCCGCCTGGGACGACTCCTGGTGGCCTCCCGCCCTGGGCACCGCACCCAAACCGACAGACCATGCACGCAACCTGGGCTTCATCCTGGACTCCTCCCTCTCCATGACCAGGCAAGTCAACAACGTCTCCTCGGCATGCGACTACAGGAGGAAGGTCCTTCTCCCACCTGGCCGCCAAGACCTGGAACTCCCTCCCGACCGACCTGCGCCTGACCCAAGACCACCTCTCCTTCAGGAAGAAGCTGAAGACCTGGCTGTTCGAGCAGTAGCGGCTCCCCCCCCCCCAGCGCCTTGAGACCCCACGGGTATGTAGCGCGCTTTATAAGTGTCACTGATTGATTGATTGAATCACATCACAGTTCCGAACAGAAGTTAAATACTACTATTGGCCACAGCATTAAAAACAAGATATTCACATTTCCATTGGCTTCGTTCTGACACTGCTTCATGAAAGAAACTCCTGCTAGGGAAAGCTGCGACTTTTGTAAATGTGTTCCTTACATTACATTCCACTGATTTACCAGCAATAATCTGTGTCAGTTTCAATATATGCTTCATCTCAGCACCAACCATTGGGGGGTATCCAACAAGATGAAATTACTTAACATTTATTGCATTTCCTCTGACTCTGACTATACTATTTTCGGAATTCTGTATCTAAATTATGCAAAGCCTTGTGACAGATGTACTGCAGATCTGTCATCTTAGAGAACAGCTAAGATTAACACTCCTGCGTTTTATACAATGTTTTTTCAGACTGATCAAAACTGCTCTCTTTACTTAACTCCTACTGCAGAATCCAGTGAGTTACAATTCGATCAACTTAAATTTAGCTGATTAAATTGCATCACTATGGGCCAGATATTGCCAATAAGTTTAACGAGTTGCAAATTGCCTAAAATTGTAACTCGCAATTTGCAAATCGCTAAACTTAATGTACAACAGTCTCTCGGACACTGTTTGCGATTCCCAATGGGGTCGCAAATTGCATGCCTCATGAATATTATTGAGGCTGTCACAATTTGCGACCCCATTGGTAATGGCTAGCACTCCCAGGGATGGTTGCCTGCTGGGGTCAGCAGACCACCATGTTTGGGACTGCTTTTAAATCAAGCATTTTTTTTTTCTGAAATGCAGCCCGTTTTCCTTAAAGTTAAATGGGATTGCTTTAAAAAAGAAAAATTTAACTTTTCAGTTTCATTTTTAAGGGCAGGCAAGACCACTGCCTGCTACTAAAAAATATTTACGCACCCATTCACAAAGGTCACCTGGGGATACCCCTTCATGATTGTGAGTGGTTTACTACCTACTTGAAGTAGGTGGTAAACTGCAAGTATTTTGCAGCCCCAAATGTGGTCACAAAACAACAGTACATGGCATGGTGACTCGCTATTAGGAAGGGACGCCCCTTCCTAATAGCGAGATTTGCAAATGCTTTTTTGCGAGTCAGTTACTCTCAAAATAGCATTTGAACATCCCTGGAAACTTTTTCCTGGGCCTATCTCCCGTTTGCACCCGCAAAAAAGGGTTGTACATCTGGCCCAAAATTTCTAAAGCATGTTTATTATTGTGGTCATACAGCTATGGCAATGAATCTCATATATTGTTGAGCATAAGCAAAATATTGTGATTGAAGTGAAGTTACATTTGGTTTATTGATCAAGCACCAAATCTTTGAGGGAATCTCATTTTGAACCATCCCAAATTTCATACGTTTGTGTCCCACTGGCGCATTTCATGTACTGATGACACCAGTGGCAACCCATTTAGGAACACTGTGGCATCCAGCATGTAGATGATGATATTGTAAAATTATGTTCTGTAGGTTTTCATATAGCGCATGGCATCTGTATATCACCACCGTGGTCATTAGGTGGCCCTTCTAAAGATCTTTTGATGATTTCTTCACTACACCATTAAGTAGCAAGGCCTCACCGTGCAGTGATTTATTTGCAGTACGGTATGTACAATTACAATTGGGCTATAATTGGTCGATTCAGATTTTTTGGTGTAGTTTATTTGACCTGTATTTTATATGGCAATTTCCAGATATTGAATATTGATGCTGGAGGACCTGAATGTCTATCGGTCTATGCCTTATACATTTTTAAACAGAAGGTAAACATGCCTTCGTGGTTTTTTATACACTCTGGTGCAAGGATTTCTTTTCACTTTGCGGTGGGGATTAAGGTTATTTATCTTTTCTTAAACCCTTTTCACTGGGATTTTTACTATTGAACTCAGCCGCTCTTTTCTTCATGAGAAGCCTACTCTGATCTTTTTGTATCAATAATTGTTATTATTATGGTTAAAGTTATATCTTTTATTGTACAGATCTCTTGTTCAAGAATACCTTTTTGAGTCCTGAAGATGACCGCCAAATAACGTATCAGTCGAAACGCCGTCAACGCTTTTCTGTGGCTTAAGTTATTACAAGGACACAGTATTTATGTTTATGGTGTTCCTTTTTTTGTTTTGTGATATGTATTGTTGTTGCCACCTGTCTAGTTTATATGTATTGCTTTTTTGTATACCAGCGTCTTTCTTGCATGAGATTATTTATATGTCAAAAAACTAAAAACTTTTTCAATTGGTAAAATTAATAAATGTACAAATTTTTATACTATTGGGCTTCTCTGACTATCATATTGGATACTCTTCCAATGTTTTAATAATAATTTTTGTTTCCCCCTGAGCCTTTTTCTTTGATATAATTAGCATTTGTCCCGGGTTCGGGGTTTATGGACAGCCCCTGTGGTTGTTAATCATTTCAGTACAGTCGGTTGGCTGTGAGGGCTATTTTGCTCTTGATATTTGTCCTAAATAGAAATGGCAAATATTAATGTTCCTACCTATTCGGAGGAATATATCTCTCGAATAAAGAATGGTCCATCTTTGTTAAATTCTACGGTTGCCACTCCCGCTCTTAATGAGGGCCAGGCATTGCTGGATGAGTTGGAACAATGCCGTAAAAAACATGTAAGGACTAATCTCCATGCCCTGATGATGACCGAATATTTAAAGACAGATGTCATCCCTGTGGGGCTACAGGTCAGAAATGTACCTGTGATTTTTACCAACGACCCGAAATTTCGTAAAGGCTTCAGACATATCGGTATCACCTGTTCCCGCCATTGGCTGGTACACGGTATCGATACTGCAATGGAGCATAGCAAAAAGGAGCTGGAGATTATAGCAGATCTTGAGAAAAGATTATCTGAAGGCAATGTAGTATCTGATGCTAAGGCAGCTCTTGACAAGGTAACTAAGACAATAGAAGAATTTGAAACTATAGAAAGAAATAAAAAAAAGTGACAAAATTCAAAAAGACATTGCGAATTTTGATCAGATTTGTTTTCACCCATATTTGCAGGATGAATTCATTCCCAGCCAAGACAGCAATATTCTGAAAATCAACCAACTTGGGGTCGATTTAAAAGAAATATGGGTGTGACCTTCTCTAATTCTTCAGCTAGTTCTACTGAAGATTTGGATACCAATACGAGTGCACGATCAGGGCCTATTAATAGCCCGTATACCCCACCAGTTTTTTTAGATGAGCGTGGAAGGGGGAGAGGCAGAGGGAAAACGCGCCCCCAACAAACAAATGCCTGCCCCCCTGCGCAACATCAGCAGTGGAACTTCCAAGCAGGCGAGAGGCAAACACGCCGGAAGTTCTATCAGTGGGGCCCCTACAATGAATGATCATAGTAACATGAATAACGAATTGATTCCCATCTTCAATTTGTCTGAACACCTTTTGTCATCGGCTGAAATTTCGCTATTGTCAAAAGGCCTCAGTTTTGTACCTACTGAAAAGACACGCCTCCTTGACATACAGTTGGAACTCTTACAATTTTTTAGAAAATTACGACTCAAGGCCTTCTTTTAGAATAGACAAATCTCTCTGACTGATAGTCAGTCAGGTCTGCGTCCTCCATCTGCCTTCAATCCACCATCGAGTCAGATGCCGATTGAATTATTGGCTTTTGAGTCAATGGTCCTAAAAGATGTATCTGCCCTTAACAAAGATTTTGAATTTATTCCATACAATATCTCTCTTGGTGAACGCCAAGCTTTGACCAAACTAAAACAAAATCAGGAAGTGATTATAAAGCCGGCGGACAAGGGGGGTGGGATTGTTGTTCAATCGATGGCTAATTACAAAGCCGAGGTCAGAAGACAACTAAATAACACTAATCACTACCTTAAATTACGTACTAACCCTCTTGCTGAGATTCAGGCCATGATTATGAGCATCACTACTATGGCCAAAATAGAAGGGTTTTTAAGTGACAAAGAGTTTGTTTTCCTTAATTCTAAGAATCCCCGGACACCTGTCCTTTACACATTACCAAAAGTGCATAAAGATTTGACCAATCCTCCAGGCCGACCCATAGTCTCTGGCTCTGGGCCAGTCCTGGAACCCCTATGTAAATACATAGATGTATTTATCAAAGACTTGGCGATGTCTACACACAGTTACGTTCGTGACAGTGGAGACATCATCTCACAATTAGAAACTATGAATTTTTGTCCTGAAACTCAGATGTTGGTGTGTCTGGACCTTGAGTCCTTATACAACAACATTCCCCAATTGGAGGGAATAGAAGTGATTAAAAAAGCGTTGAATACTCGGACAGCCCCAGTACCTGTTCCTACTGACTTTATCACTGAGTTATTACGAATTTCTTTGACCCATAATTATTTTGAATTTGACGGACAATATTATTTACAGACTAAGGGTACTTCAATGGGGGCTTCTTATGCCCCTAATTTTGCCATTTTGTTTGTGGACGACTTTGAACAACGTTTTATTTTTGGCAAGAACGTTAACCCTTTTTTTGACAGCGTTTGCCATTGGCGGCACTATATTGACGACATTTTCTTTATTTGGACTGGAAATACTGTGGAGCTGAATCTATTCCTGAACTGGTTAAATTCTTGTTCAGTAGACCTCAATTTCACTTCAAGTTCCAGTAAAACCCAAATTGATTTTCTGGATTTAACTATCTTTCCACATGATGGTGGGCTTTCCACGAAACTGTTCACGAAAGCAACCGCTCGCAACACACTTTTGGAATATACAAGCAACCATCCGAGAGGACTCCGGGATGGTTTGCCCTTTGGGCAATTTCTGCGGATTCGCAGGAATTGTCGATTTAAAGATGACTATTTTCGTGAGGCAGAAATTCTATCAAAAAAACTCCAACTACGAGGCTACCCACGTAAATTGATCAAAAGATCAATGAAAAGGGCATGGTTTAATCATCGTGAATTCCTTCTCACACCTAGACCGAAAAAACAAATGAAACGCATTCCATGTGTCACAACTTTTGGTGCTCGTAGTAACCAAATTTTGACCATCATTAAAAGACATTGGCCGCTGGTGATGTCCACTGGAATTACCAATGAATTGCCTTTATTTTCCTTTAAAAGAGGAAAAAATCTACGGGACCATTTAGTCCGGGCAGCCTTACCTCGTGTAGAGGCTGTGACCCTTACATCTCTATGGGGCTTGGATAAGGTTCTAGGTCATTACAAGTGTGGAGGATGTCTCATGTGTGACACAAGTATGTACACCAAGCAGTTCATACATGGGAATATCTCTTATGACCTGCATGATTTTTCAAATTGCAACACAAGTAATGTTGTGTATGCAATTTGGTGCCCATGTGAGCTCATTTACATTGGGCAAACTACCCAAAAAATAAAGACCAGACTGTCACAACATAAAAGTAGGATATGGTGTACCACTGAAAACGCACCTCTGGTCGCGCACTATACTGAAAAGGGTCATGCGCCATCAGAGATGCGCTAGCAAGTAATAGAGGTTATTCATGTCCCTGTGAGAGGGGGTAGCATTTCAAATATTCTGAACAGAAGTGAGTGCCGATGGATACTCCGTTGTGAGAGCGTGAATAATAGATTAAACTCAATTGAGGAATGTCATTCTGTGGTGATTAATGTATAAGATCTGTACCACATCCATTGTATATATTGTGTCTGTTTTTTCAATTATTCTATACAAGATGAACCCTACTTGAACCTTGACATAATCTTTTCTATGAATGTGCCATATACATTATGTCTGCCTTTACAATTACTTGAAATGTTTCTGAATTTTGTTATAATTGTTTTTTTGAATATGATCTAGCCAAAAGGCCTGTTGATATGTATTTCCTTTTAATATATATTCACATCTATTTGTGTATTAATACATAATGTTTTGCTATTGCAACTACCAACTTTTTTAAAAACAGGCTTGAATTCTGATATTGCTGTTTCTCTGATTGCGATTTATGTAAAAGTGTATGAAATATTATAATTGCTGATATGTGTTTTTAATATAAACACCTAGTAGTGATATTTGTACCTAGACCTCTTGTGATGAAAATGGCTGGTCTGTATTCACGATCTATACTTTGGCATTTACGACTTATATTCTTCTATATATACTTCTACTCAATTCATTCACGTCGACTTTAAGCATAGCTATGGCGTTTTTTGCCCAGTTCAAGATGGCGCTGCCTCTGGGAGGTTGTTTGTCCTTCCTCCGTTTGCATTCTGATATTTCTATTTTTGTCGACCGTGCTCGCCGTAAATTCGGCTTCATGCACGTGGAAACAAGTTGGCGTCTCTGAAATAATATGCGGTAAGTTTTTGCCCAAGATTCCTTTATCACGGCATGCCAACATCAAACGATCATTTTGATCGAGTTTGTTTGGTCGGGTAGAGCGGTACGAAATGCTATTATTCCGCAATTATGCTTATAATATCGTAAACGGACACCATGACCAAGCGCCCTCAGTGATGTCAAATATTAAGGATTGTTTGGTCGGAGTAAGCGGTACGAAATGCTATTATTTCTCAATTATGCTTTTAGTATCATAAACGGACACCATGACCAAGCACCCTTAGTGATGTAAAATATTAAGGATTGTCACTACCCTGATTTGCGTCTTAAATACCGCCAGTGTTTGGATTATGCACACAAAATCAACATATTTGGTGCATGCTGCGACACATTTTATAAATGTTGTGATGTGAATTCACTTACACAGCAGATTCCCTCTAAGGGATGGATGCTTTATACACCTAGTGGAGTACATTCATAAAACAATATGACTGCATTTCTGAGCCTCTATGAATTAATTTGTTTGACAGTCTGATATTATTGACAGACTCATATACATTATTTTTTGTTTAATTTTTTCAACAGCCCAAAAACGATGTGTTGGTGAATATATCTGTATATCACCACCGTGGTCATTAGGTGGCCCTTCTAAAGATCTTTTGATGATTTCTTCACTACACCATTAAGTAGCAAGGCCTCACCGTGCAGTGATTTATTTGCAGTACGGTATGTACAATTACAATTGGGCTATACTTGGTCGATTCAGATTTTTTGGTGTAGTTTATTTGACCTGTATTTTATATGGCAATTTCCAGATATTGAATATTGATGCTGGAGGACCTGAATGTCTATCGGTCTGTGCTTTATACATTTTTAAACAGAAGGTAAACACGCCTTCGTGGTTTTTTTTACACTGTGGTGCAAGGATTTCTTTTCACTTTGCGGTGGGGATTAAGGTTATTTATCTTTTCTTAAACCCTTTTCACTGGGATTTTTACTATGGAACTCGGCCGCTCTTTTCTTCATGAGAAGCCTACTCTGATCTTTTTGTATCAATAATTGTTATTATTATGGTTAAAGTTATCTCTTTTATTGTACAGATCTCTTGTTCAAGAATACTTTTTTGAGTCCTGAAGATGACCGCAAAATAACGTATCGGTCGAAACGCCGTCAACACTTTTCTGTGGCTTAAGTTATTACAAGGACACAGAATTTATGTTTATGGTGTTCCTTTTTTTGTTTTGTGATATGTATTGTTGTTGCCACCTGTCTGGTTTATATGTATTGCTTTTTTGTATACCGGCGTCTTTCTTGCATGAGATTATTTATATGTCAAAAAACTAAAAACTTTTTCAATTGGTAAAATAAATAAATGTACAAATTTTGATACTATTGGGCTTCTCTGACTATCATATTGGATACTCTTCCAATGTTTTAATAATAATTTTTCTTTCCCCCTGAGCCTTTTTGTTTGATATAATCAGAAGGCCTCCCAGCACTACCACAGAAACCGTAAAACATCCGGGGACTGAAAAGGTGTTCCCTGAACAGCCAGGTCTTCAATGCTTTGTGAAAAGAGAGTTCTTGCTCTAGAAGGCGTAATTTGAGAGGCAGGGAATTCCAGAGTTTGGTGCCAGAAAGGATGTGCAACACAATCTCCGAAGCCTGGTGACCTTGAGTAGATTGGAGGAAGCTGATCTGAAAAGTCTTCCGGGCACTTAGAGGAAGGCTAATGATCATACCAAAAGGGGGGCCTCTACTGTTTATAACTCTATGCATAATACAGAGAGATTTAAACTAAATCTGGTGCTTCACTGGGAGCTAGTGGAGATCCTTGAGAGTCTTAGTAACAGACTGATATTTAGGTGTATCTGTAAGAAATCAAGCAGGCGCGTTCTGCACAGTTTTATAATCCTTTGACCACATAGGGAGACAATCCAAGGCTTAGGGCATTCCCATAATCCAGATGTGACAGCACCAAGGCCTGTAAATCACTCTTCTGGTTATAGCGGCTAGGGCGCTCGACCTCCTGTGATTCTGGGCAAATCACTTAATCTCCCCGTGCCTAGCAAAAATTAATGTGTGTCCTCATGTAACGTAACTGGTGCTATGTAAAGCGCTCTGATACCCGATTCGGGTCAAGTTTGTGCCACATAAAACTCTGCAAAAAAAAACTTTCATTCAGTAATCTAAGAATACCTTATCAGCTCATAGTAATTCTTTTGGCTTGGTATTCCATTGTGAGATTGGGATCAAGCCACATCCCCAGACTCTTTATTGGGTCTTTAGGGGACGGCAGCATGCTCAAACATCCTGATAGGGGGCTGGGGACACTGTTCCGGAGGTTATTGCCCAATACGATAATGTCCATCTTGTCCTCATTAAGTTTTAATTTACAGTCGGCCATCCAACTGGCTACTTCCTGGAAGCATGGCGTCAGAGATAGATGATTGGAAGTATAGTCAGGAGAGATAGACATGACCAGCTGGGTGTCATCGACTTAAAAAACAAATCACAATCCAAACAATTGCAAATTTCGGCAAGCTGGAGCATATACAAATTAAAAGGGGCGGGGGGCTTGGGTAGGAGCCATAACTAAGGGGGAGACTAGTAGAATAACAGGTCTGATCCAGACCCTAGAAGGTTTGATTCTTCAGAAACAAAAACGAAGAGAGCCAGCATTAAACACTCTCTGAATGAGGGTTAGATGGTCCATGGTTTTGAAGGCAGCACTTAAATCGGGAAGGATAAGAGCTGCTGATCCTCCCAGATCCAGGAGTTTCCTTAATTCTTCGACAACTGCTAACAATTCACATTCTGTCCTGTGTTGTGGTCGGGACCCCATTTGAGTGGGATGAAGGACTGCCTTAGAGTCCAGAAAGTGGTACAGAAGAACGGGTTAACCCAATATAGTCACTGGGACCTGGGTACTAGAACGATACATATACAAGGGGGTCCCAGAACATCAAACTGTCAAGCAAACATATCAAAAAATGTTTTTACTCACAGTGTGAGAAAGGAGCAAAAAGTACAAAAATTACAAAACAACAGAGGCATTTTATCACCATCATAGAAAAGTGTGCCCCAAGGGTTGGAAGGAAAGGAAAGGTAGTACAACGTGAGGATAAGTAGTAGCAGATCTTAGTACAATCTAAAGTGCGATAACAACTTCATAGTTTGTTAAACAGTACATAATTTGCCCTGGCTTCAAACGTGAGCCAGTTATGCAAGAAGACACCAACTGTTCATGACATTCTAAAGCGACAACTTGCTCAAGGCGTTTCTACATATATCAGATTCATTATTAGCGCAAGCTGTTGTTTTGATAGAAACAAAGTCGACGTTTCGACCCCATTAGGATGGCAGGCGACAGTTTCAGCCTTAAAATTGGGTCTTCATCAGGACGTTGGGGAGGGTTGTGTGAAGGGGCAAATGAGTCTAAAGGGAAATAAACAATCATGAATAAACTACTTAAACAAAGTGCCTGAATCACACAGAAAAATATTTTAGATAACCCGAAGGTATTTACCATGGCGGGGACATCAAGCAATTCAGGCCGGGAGGTTCCAGATCCAAAGGAGCGCAGGAAATCTAAAACGATAAGGATACTCATGTATTTTCGAGGTCTCACTAATAAACACCACTGCCAAACATAACAGCGTCAATCAAGCGTTATACTCACTGTATTATTTCAAATAAACACTGGTCTTAGATTGAACTCCACCTTTATGCCTCCCCCACATACAGTGCCAGCGGCTATCATCGCCTTTGAAGAAGCGGTATTCAAAGAGCTAGAATCCTGCCAAAATCCGAAAACATTTGGCAACTTCATCAAGGCAGAATACCAAGCTTTAGAACAATTACAGAATGACACAATGATTACCATAAAACCGGCTGATAAGGGTGGCGGTATAGTGTTACAAAATACCGCAGACTATGAAAAGGTTTGCGAGGACCTACTACGAGACAGCAGGAATTGCACTCCTCTAACCACAGACCCGACCACCAATCTTACTAAGAAGATCACCACTCTAGTAAGACAGGCAGAGGAGAATGGTCATATTTCCAAGAATGAGGCAGACTTTCTGGATAGCAGCAGTGATGTAATCCCCTATTTTTACACACTGCCAAAGATGCATAAAAATAAACTTCCACCTCCTGGTCGTCCCATAGTATCAGGAATTGGTTCGCTGCTGGAACCCCTGTCTAGGTTTTTTGACCAATTTCTTAAACCGATTGTGCAATCCACACCTACTTATCTAAAAGACACTAAAAGTCTGTTACAACTTCTAATTGATGTTACCTTTGCAGAGAACTCTATCACACTGGTAACATTGGATGTTGAGAGCCTTTATACCAGCATCCCCCAGGACAACACCATCAGAGTCCTGGAGGCATCGCTCGACTCCATTGATTGGAACTACCAAACTCCGAAGGCGTTTATCATCCAGTGCGCGACTATAGCGCTTAAGGAAAATTATTTTTCCTTCAAGAACCAACTGTTCCTCCAATGTTCAGGTACTTCGATGGGCAGTACATTTGCCCCTAGTGTGGCCGGACTCTATGTGGCAGATTTTGAGTCCAAACATATCTTACCTGCCTCCACTAACTTTGCTGCTTCCATATTGTTATGGAAGCGCTATATTGATGACATTTTGTTATTATGGACAGGTAGTGACCGAGACCTCCAATCGTTCTTAGTCTGGATCAACACCCTTGATCACAACCTCAGATGTACTCATTCCTCTAGTAAAACCGAAATTGTTTTTCTGGATGTCGTGATCTCTGTTTCTGGTACAAGCCTTATCACAAGAACTCACTGTAAACCAACTGCCAAAAACAATTTACTTGAGTTCACCAGCTTCCACCCCCGCCCGCTTAAGGAGAATCTCCGATACGGGCAATACCTAAGACTTAGACGGAATTGCAGTACCCTTGACGACTTCAAGGAGCAAGCCTCTGAACTAACGGCTAAACTAAAAGATAGGGGTTATCCTACCTCGATTCTCAATAAAGGATTCAAGAGAGCACGAAATCAGCCCAGAAGTGCATTGTTGGAGGACAAACCAGATACCCAGGATGAGATTCCACTCACATGTGTGACCACCTTCAATAGTCTATCGAACATTATGAAAAAGACAATCAATAAGCACTGGAAGATCATTAAATCTGCCAAAAAAGAATGGGAAAAGCCCTTGTTTTCTTTCAAAAAAGGTCGGAGTCTCAAGGACGCCTTGGTGAATACCCTTCCTAAAGAAAGAATCCCTCCAAGAACCCCTTCAATCACAGAGGCGTGGGGCTTACCTCAAATCACAGGACACTACCCCTGCACAGATTGTAATGTATTAATGTATGCCATCTGACAGAGACATCTAAAACTCTCATTCTGGAACAAGGGAAGATATGGACGCAGGTCTCACACACGAACTGCAACTTAACTAATGTTGTGTACTTAATCACATGCCCCTGTGCCCTCTGGTATATAGGCATGACCACTCGCAAAATCAAACAGCGTATCTGTGAGCACCGGAGTAATATCAGGTGTAAAAAAACAACCACGAAGCTAAGCAGACACTTTCTATCTAACAATCATATGACTAACGATATGATATGGACAGTTATAGAAACAGTCACTGCCACAAACAACATTACAAACAGGCTGTTTGAAAAGGAACAGCGGTGGATTTATCGTCTGGGTACAAATGTGGTAGGATTGAACGATGATATCCCTTGGAATACAGTACTAAGAGGATAACCAAGCGAATCCTCTAACAGAATTCTGTCCTTTATCTATTGAACTGAATTGGTGGTAGACATAATATTTAATGCATCACCTACTAACCGCAATGATGATTATCACATCACGCTGTTTGTGCACAGTGTTATCTAAACTTCCAAAGTATCTGCACAAACAGCGTTACTGCATCATTGGTACACTAAGCACCTTGAATAAGTTAAACTTTGCCTTTTTCCAACCAACCTAGTACAGATGGTTCTCACGTTGCTTAACAGAATAACCTTTTCTGAACTTCAATCATCTGTACCCTCATGTATGGCGCCTTATACATTGGGACCCCAATTCGAATAATTGAGTCTATTGATTGTATTATGTCACCCAACATCGATTCAGTGAATGGTTGGCTGTATGCAGACAACTTACGGTGTACCCTTTTCCTTACTTCAGTTATTAAAGACTACTCGCCTCTTTATGAGTTCTTTGTTTATCTAGCATTTGGAGCCGGTCGCCCTAGCAACATTCAACTGCTAGCCTGGATTGGTTTGCGAATCCAAGCCTCGATACCATCACGATCTACGCCTCCCACTGGCGTGATACGTGCGTTCCAAGCCTCTTTCTGGAACGAGCTACGCCCACCCGGAAGCGCGCTGATCAGCGCTTACTCCGTTTAAAAGACACCGACCGACCGGCTCTTTATCTTCGGGGTCCGGTTATGAGGAGAAGCTAGGTGCTGTTACGGGTGGCGAGCGCTGAGGGCGTGAGTTCGCTGCTCTGACTCCAGGATCACGCTACTGCAACCTTTGAGCTAAGTAATAATGGAATTGATCGCTTCCAATATCTGCTTCTCTTTTCCTCGCAGGATGTGCCAGGGACGCTCCTACCCCCCTCCCGAGACCCATGGTGCATTTAGCGCCACATTTTAAAGTGAGATGATATTTTGAGATCACGATGTGTACATGAGTAGATCACTGACCCTTGGTCCATTGATCTCTCATATTGAGAACTATCACATTGATATTTTTATCCCCCTCCCCATCCCCTGTTTGTGTAATTTTACACATTTTTAGCACTGTTTTGCACTCCACTTCCTAGTGTTAGTGGTATAATCCTCTTCAGGGTTATATGGATGGTGATAATGTTAGTGTTTAACAACAGACACTGGCTTGCCACATTTTGGAGCACTTTGGACAGATTATCGAACTCATACGTATTATTGACATTGTGTCTATCTTGTATGTTTGTTTGTGTCTGTCTATGTTTTTTCCTTCCCATAGGTGCAGATACATCCTAAATCAGGATTTTTGGGAGTTGGACATTAGTCCTCCCTTTCTTTTTGCACTTTTTTTCACTAATTTCTCTTTTTTCACTTTCACGTCCTCAGGTCAGGGTGGATGATTAGAGAGTCCATACCGCCGGGGTTACACTAGTCCTGATGAATGCCTAGGTAAATTAAAACCACTTAACAGGCTGAAACATGTTGACTGACTAAAATATTCTGAATTAAACCAATTCATTACCTATGGCTGTAAATTCAGACACATAAGACCAATTTTAACTGTGTTCTAGGGATCTACCAATAAAGCATTTTTTGAGATACCCTTTAGACACATTTATTTTATCTTTCTCACTGCACGCCCTATCACACAACCTGCTCCGCAGTCTCCTGGCATCGTGGCACACAGAGGAGGCACTCGGCCTCCGAGGTGGGGCCCTATGATGAAGCATGACACTGACTAGGTCGGTGTATGAGGGCTTTCTTATCCTCCCAAATTGGGCTGGCCAACTTGTTCTTTACATGGCTCCGTCTCTGTGGCTTTTGAGACACATGTAACCTCTCTTTTGTTGTTGTATATCCCTAACCGGGGACCAATAGAGTGTTTCTCAATCTCCCTGTCTCTTCCTTTGTTTCTTTTGATTTCAAATAAGATCACCAAAACGTGAATTATTGAGGTGATGTCATCATGACAATGATTAAATTCTGTGGGAAACGGAGAGATAAATGCAACCCAGAACCATAGTCAGTGCTGCCAAAATGAGGACTGGAATTTGTGTATTAGTAGTTAAACAACCACAATATTACTCACATAGTTGTCGGTAAAATCTTTCAAGTTGATAAACACGTGCCGCTTATGAAGTCGGCATCCACTGAAACATAAAATAGAGAAAGCTACAGCCACCACTCAGTCAAGCAAGTCTAAAACATGGTATTTACACAAGGGGCCGTACCCCAAATGAGTACTAGCGAGAGAAAATCACTTATACCTTGTAAGTCGGCCGCGACGCGGCCTGTCCGTAGTCGTGTTCACCTTCCAAATGCGCTTTACCCGGCAGAGCAGTTCGGTCCGGTATTAAGCAACCGCCGTCGGGAAAGCGTGCATGTAATCACGCAGGATGCGTGAGAGGCGCCAGAAAGAAAAGACTATGTCCCTCGCTAGTGGCTAAATCGGTAGAGATGACTCAATCATAATATTTAAAGATTAAAAATTGTGGTAGAAACAATGTATTCCTAACTACTTTTTGCGCATTTAGGGCATGTGATATAAATAAATATCAACCAAGTTGAATGCGTGCGTTGTATAAAAAGGAAGTTGTCCGTCTTGTCCTTGGGTAGGGGCACTCGACCGTTATACATGGCAGAACTAATAATGTAAAATGAGTATCTGACAGTCGTGAAGCTGTGTGATGTGTGATACATATGGCCCATGCTGGACAGGTCATCGCTCAATTACCATTGATATCTATATAATGAATATGCAATCATGGAGCGCGTACCTCCCCGACACGGGGGTACAAGCGCCATCATTGGTTTTGGGATGCAGAATACAAAATGTACAAGCCTCGATTCTCATCCCACAATATCTTTTGGTTATTATATTATTAGTATGCACAAAAAACGCATACCTCCCAGGCACAGGGGTATAGGCGCCGACGTTTATTCTGTCTGCATTATCCCACCTGCATGGAACAACGCTTACCTCTCAAGCATGAGGGTAAAAGCGTTCATAGGAGGAGTGGATAGGTTCTAGATGTGTTAAATGTGGGAAGAACTGTTAGTGATGGTCTGTGAATGTATAAATAGACATTGACGTTGGTAGATCATGGGCACCTTGCATGAGGATTAGGTGGGAACCAAGGCAAGGGTTGAACTATGTGTAAAGACCAGACGATGATTCATCGCATCAGAGTAGCTTACTGGGCATGGCTGCCCTCTGCTTCATTGAGACCATTATCAATGGAGTCAAAAAAAGCCATCCATTTAGACTCGCAGACATTCAGAATCAAGGTTATGTCTCCGCCCCTTGGGCCGAGTGTTACTCTTTCAAGAGCAATCCATTTCATGCTCTCAGGTGCATGTCCACACCTCTTGAAATGTTCCAATAGAGGTGCCCCTGCTACCTCACAGCGAATCCGTCTACAGTGTTGGAGTATCCTGGACTTTACTTTTTGTTGTGTCTGACCCACATATAGCAGTTCGCATGGGCATTTTATCACGTAACTCACATTATAACTATTGCAGTTTGTATATGATTTAAGGACCACTGTTCGTTCTTTGTGTATGAACTCCTTTGTTTGCATGGTAGTGTTGCACGACTTACATGATCCACATCGATGGTACCCCAGGATCGGTGGAAGTTTCCATAGAGACAGTACTGTAGGTGGTTGTTCAACATCCAAAAATGAGTGAACTACCATATCCCTGATGTTTTCAGCTCTCCTGAATGAATGAAGGGGGGATTGTTTTGCTGAATGTCATCAGATATCAATCCCCAGTATCTGTTTATGATTTTTTTGATGGCATTGGTCTGTGCGGAAAAAGTCGTTACACAGATCATCCGTTTGGTCAAAGGATCCACACGTTCTTTGGGATGTGGGAGACTCTCACGTGGATTGTACCACACACGCTTGTGTGCTCTTTTAATCAACCTCCCTGGGTAGTCATGTTCCAAAAGGCGGTCTTGCAGCTTTTGTGATTCACACATGTAATCGACCTTCAGAGAACAGTTTCTGCGGATACGCAAAAACTGCCCAAATGGTGAATTGTCCCGCAGTCCCCGTGGGTGATGGCTGTTATATTGTAAAAGGGAATTGCGTTCCGTGTCATAAGCAAAGAGTTGTTCTCCACGAAAATCATTATATCCAGGAAATCGATAAGCTCCTTATTTGACTGGAGGGTGAACTGGATATCTGGACTCCTTTCGTTCAACCATAGATGGAATTTAGATAGGTCCTCCATTCTCCCTGTCCAAATTAGCAGGACATCATCAATATAGCGGACCTCTAGGTCCACATTTCCTCCGTATGGGCTTGTGTTGTCAAAAATGTACTTCTTTTCAAAGTCATCCATATATATTATGGCTAAATTCGTTCCAAGAGTCAAGAAAGCTCGCTCTGGCGGCCGACTGTTTGCATACAATGCCTCCAAATTGTGGAACACTCTGCCTCCAAACATTAGAGCCCAGCCTAACCTTCTTTCATTTCGCAGAGCTCTCAAGACATGGCTGTTCCCGTAAGGCTCCCACTGATTCTGGTTCCTATCATTAGCGCTGGGACGTCCACGGGCAGCCATGCGCTCTACAAATCTGTAAAAATAAATAAATAAATAAATATGGGGCAAAAGTTGCCCCCATGGCAACTCCTTTGGTCTGTAAAAAGAATTCGTTTTGAAAAATGAAAAAATTCTTCATCATAGCCAGTTTAAGTAAATCTATGATAAACTCAGTTGGAACGGGTACTGGTGCTGTCCTTTGGTCAAGTATTCGTTCAATAACCTCTAATGCCTCCAATTGTGGTATGTTAGTGTATAATTACACTATATCGCACGTGACCAGTAGTTGTTTGGTGGGATCAAAGTGCCGTTCATCAACTAGATTAATGGTCTGCATGGTGTCGCGTAAGTAGGTGCGAGTATTCTCTGCAATTGGTTTCAGGAAGTGATCGACGTATTTACAAAGTGGCTCCAGCATTGAACCACATCCGGAGACTATTGGTCTCCCGGGAGGGTTGGGCATATTTTTATGCACTTTGGGAGGTGTATAAATGGTAGGCAGGCGTGGATGACTCTGATTAAGACATTTGAATTCTTGTTCTATGATGAACCCTTCATCCCTTCCTCTTTGTGTCACTTCAAGAATAGCGAAGTATGAAGTTGTTATCGCACTTTAGATTGAACTAAGATCTGCTACTACTTATCCTCCCGTTGCACTACCTTTCCTTTCCTTCCACCCCTTGGGGCACACTTTTCTATGATGGTGATAAAATGCCTCTGTTGTTTTGTAATTTTTGTACTTTTTGTTCCTTTCTCACACTGTGAGTAATAACAAGTGTGATAAGATTTCAGATTAGTATCGTTTTCATTTTTTCATATGTTTGCTTGACAGTTTGATGTACTTAGATTCCAGAAAGGCTGAGAGATTCTTATTAACATGTTTTTTTTAAAATATTTGCAAATCCAGGTAACCAGGAGACAGGCCGTAGTTATTTAAACAAAGAGGTCTGACTATTGCATGCTTCCAGTGGTGTGGGAACAGCCCACTAGAGAGATGTTTAACAACTCTGTCAACACTGGAGCAATGCAGTGAGTCCCTTGACGAAGAACATGAAGAGGGGTTGGATCCAGTGGTGAGCCCAATTTTACTACTTTTAAGAGCTCTTTAACAAGTAAGATTGGGAAACGTTGGCAGATGGCTATCTCTTAAATCAGATACAGATTGATATAGAAACAGTTAACCAAATCAGTCATATTGGGGAAGAAGGAATAAATATCTAAAGAAAACAATTCTGAAAAAATGTGCCAAATCATTGCTGTGCTCCACAGAAGCGTCCACAGTGGGGCTCACTATAGGTGGCACGGTAAAGCCATTAAGAATCTTAAAGATTTCTTTGGGAGAGTTTGAGGAGTTAGCAATTTTAGTGGCGGAAAAAGTGGCATGAGCCAATTTGATTTGTCTATGATACAGCCTAACAGATTTCCTATAATAAGATATGCTAAACTCATCAAATATCTTTCTCCATCTTCTCTCCATACATTTACATTCTTTCTTCAAGGGCAATACATTGGCCTTGAACCAGGGGGATTTGTGTGTCCAATTGCCATCTTTCCTCCACCTGACTGGAAGGACTCTATCAAGTTATTCAGCATTCCATTAATTGAACTGATGTGCCGCCAGTGCCGCACAATCTGTGAACGCATGTGTTAGGGTCACCAAGGCCTGTTTCCAGTCATCTAGGAGGGGTATGGGCGATGGAGATGTTCTGAAAGTAAATGGAATCATAAATTGGTCAGACCAAATTAGAGGCGAAGTGGTCTGAACCTGAAGTGTGCTTATATTACTGAAAACAAGGTCAATAATATGGCCCTTCTCATGCGTAGGGCTCTCCACCAGCTGTAATAACTGTAATGAGGCTGATCATGTAGGAGGATTTTAGAAGCAAGATCTTTTGAGTCTTTCATATGCAAATTGAAATCACCCAATACAGTGAAGTTGTTTTTATCTATGGCCAGCTCTGCAACTACTTCTGGCAAGGCTTGAAGAAAATAGACATATGGGCCTGGAGGTCTATAGACCTGCCTGACAATGTCTGGGAGGAGCTTGATTCAATCTTGTTTATGACCATGGAACTATTTGGCAGGTAATGCATGTTTAATTTATTTCACCATGCCAGGAATTGAGACTGAGTGGCGTACCACATACCACATAAAAGTGTTTTACTTTTGTTAAAGGAAGGGAATGGAGTCTTTTCAGAAAATTACTTGAGGTTCAAAATCTCTAAACACCACTGTTTTCACTGGATTTTAGGGAAAGAATCACTTGTTTTACTATTTGAGGAAAAAAGGATTAAAAAAATACTGTAGACATATACTAATCATAATATTCAGATGATCAATATTTGTCTACTATGCCACATAAGCAAGAAGAAACACTTGTTATTCTCAATCCCACAGACTTTCTGAACACGACAGTCCATGTCCCAAGAAAACAAAGTGAAAGGACAATTTTACTCAAACATGGATTACTGGCTACGCACAAGCAGTCAAGAGTGCCTATTCCAAATTAATTTCTCTTAGATAACGGGCGCATAAATATGGCACATGTTGAATAAGTGGCTGATGAGAAAAAGACCACTTAAAACAAACATGGGAGCAATTAAGAAATATGTCAGTTTATTTGATAAAGTAGGAGGAAAAGAATCACTCAAACCTATTCACTGATATAGGGCAAGAACATCGTGTCTTTATCCTACATGCTTATGAACAATGTTTCCAAATGTAGATTTAGTGCAAGAATAAGCAAGACAGTGAAATAATATTGTAAATGCTCCAATCAGAAAAGCTGTTCACCAAGAAACAATATCTATTTGACATATACAAATGGGAGTCACTGAATCACAAATGGTTGACACTGGTCATGGATGATTTTGTGAAATGTGCATCTAATAAAGGCTCAGAATACAAAAAAAACGGATTTGCTTTTTTCCTAGTGTTTTCAAGGCAAGTCTCCGGAGAGAGACTCTTATTGAAATGGAGGGTGAATTTAACTTGACAAAAAAGGCCAACACATTTTGCAAGCATGATTTACGCATGCTTCACAAAGATTCCATATAGTACGAACCCCTGACAGCAAAAAAGAATGTTGTCCTTCTTGCAGTGTTTGGGCAAAATATGAAAACTACACATTAGCATTCAAAATAGTGGTGGTTTTATGATCAGCATCCATATCCTTGAACAATTGTCCAAAGTATTATTGCCGCTCGCAGCCGCTACTTTGGTAAAGGACTTTGGATTTGGCAGCTGTGCCCTACGGACCCTTGCATCAGGAAGGGAAAGTTAATCCTCGGAATCACCGCCGCACGCAGACAGGGGCCGGGACTGCGAGACCCAGGGATCACCGCGCACCACCAACGCAGCGCACCTGGTGTCTCTTCCCGCCCCCTGCTCCTCCTATTTGACCACGCCCTTTACCGCGCACGCGGGACGCGCGCGGGACTCAGCCCGGGGCTAAGCCCGGGCAAAGGGTGGGCCGTTTGAGGCCGTTAGAGGACGGGAGAGACAGTGACCGGGCCACCCCCCCTGGTCCATCTCTGAGGATGTCCACGAGGGAAACAAGGAGCAAAACCGCGTTGGCAGCAACGGGAGCGGCCAAAGGTACTTTGGACAACTACTTTGTAAAAGCGGGGTCTTTACTGATTGATGAAATTACTATATTAGAGAGGCGTATATCGCAAGAAATAGATTGGGTGAGGAGATCCTCTATGGGCCCCCTTGCCCAGGCCAAGACCCCGGATACAAGACATGAGCGTACCGATATTACTGAGTGCAATAACGGGGAAGCAGTGTTATTGAGAATACCCCGAATTTAGATTTGATCAACTCTATCTCTCACATTAGCACGAAGGACCTTAGTGACCTTGGCGATCTGAGTTTGTTAAATCTGCCATTGGCCCAAACTCACCCTATCTTACCATCTCCCCTTGAATGCGCCCCTGATGCGGGTAACACCAATGGTGGAGATAGTAATGCGCTACAGGGTGCGAGGGAAGGAGCAATCCCAAAACAGAAAAAAGGGGCCCAAAACAAAGGGGGAAGGAAGCCAAAGATCCAGAAACCCAACTCTACCCTGGAGGCTGATAATCCTGATAGTCCTGGATTGAGTACAACGGGGATTCTGACTATTAATAGAGATGAGGCCCTACCCACTGAGACTCCACACGTAGAGACTACAGAACATGGTAAAATGAACCCCTTCGAGATCTCAGATGAAGATATCACCCTGGCCGACATAGGAACTCTTCTGAGGGCCATATTAAGTCCCCTGGAAGCTCGCCTAATCAAGATGGAAGCTAGGCTAGTGAATATAGAGAAATCTACGGTGCAACTAGTCGACAGCCTGAAAGTAAAGAATAAAGCTGATAGCAATGGTGAAAGAGGGGGGGCCGAGGTAAAGAACAAGAGGGGTATTTTAGCTTCCACCAAGGCGCTTAACAGTGCAGAACCCCCGACCCGACAGGCCAAATCAACCCCCTCCAAAAACACTACCACGCAGCCCAGAGCCATTATTCCCATCCCTAAACAGCCCCCAGCCCGACCCTCACACACACCCACACCGCAATCGAAGCCCAAACAGCCATAGGATAATTCCTCTATTCCCAACCATTCTCAGAAAGTAGTAGTACCAACAGATGAGGCACCAGTTAAAGCTAATAAGGCAAGGGTAGTGAACCTGCCGCCGGAGGCGAGCCCTTATACAGTAATTTTAGCAGGGGTCCCAAAGTTAAAAGCAACCTTTAAAGAATCCACCGCCTCTCTAAAGAACAAGGTGGTAAGTTGGCTATCTATCTATAGACCACTCCCACAAGGTGTTACGAGCGAGGTCCTCATGGTAAGAAGGGTCCCATGGGTGGGTAGCACTAGAAAATCTATCAACGGAGACTGTGTCCTGATTAGTTTTAGAGATCCTAGGACCGTTTCCCACATTTGTGGTTGGTCTCCTGACGACCAAGAGAGCAACATTCAGCCCCTACCCCTATCTTTCTTCTACCCGCCATTGACACATGTATGGGAGGAAGAGAGATGGGATGGCCTGCAGGAGAGGGTGGGCAAGTGGGATGTAAGAGCGAGAGGAGACTTCTACTACCCTAGAATCCAATAACAATCGTATTCTACATCAAACAGTAGGGAGGAGGGCTGGCAAACTTGTTATGGGAGGTGGGGTTACTGGAGAGATAAAGAGGGAGGAGATTGCTGCCACCCTAGAGCCCACCACCTCACATTCTTCCCGACATCAAATAGGTACTCCCACTTAGATATGGTGGATTGACAGTTTATGCGCGTTGGCAGTAATCAGTACTGCCACCCACGGGAGGGTAAGGAATTAGACATCATACCTCCTAGATCCACCACTGTTTTGATGACAGAGCTCGGGCAGCCCAAAGCTATATTGTACAGCTCGGAAGACAACCAGGCCAATCCTGACCTGCCTCGTCCCACTGTAATGTTACTAAGAGAAGCACACGGAGACTTGGATACAAAAACAAGGTCCCAGGGCAGTGAAAATGACAGCGATCCATCCCCCGTCCCAGCTTCTAACCAAGGTTCGCCACCTCTGAAAATAATATCTTGGAATGTGGCCGGCCTGGGCAACAAGCTCGAACTCCAGGAATGGATTGCTTTTTTCAATTCAAAGGACATATGTTTGCTCCAAGAAACCTGGGCAAGGGACGAGCACTCCTGCCAGGGTTTTGCGGCATTCTCCATCCCTGCAAAATGGGGAGGTAAGGGCTGCCCCTCCGTAGGCCTCTCAACCTTGGTGGCTACCCACCTGGGTTGTCAAGCCACTCGCCTTCCCTTGCCCTCTGAAGACATATTAACGGTGTTTTTGGAATGGCCAAACTCCCTTAGATTAGCTGTAATACATGTATACTCTAGGCCTGTAAACATAGGACAAGAATCAGCTACCATTGAGGAATTGTCAAACTTCCTTAATGAAATTCCTAAGGGGACTGCATACGTGGTAGGTGGGGACCTAAATTCACATTTTGAGCCCCTACCAGGCCTCTTGGATGGGTCCTCCTTGGAAGAGGACGCAAGGTGGTCAGTACCCCCCATGGCGGCTCCGCCGGCCAGAGCATGGACGCCCCTCGCCCTACAGATTACCGCTCTGACTCTTAAATACGGTCTCAGAGCGTGTAACAGGCGTATCAAATCTGATATCCCCAGTAAATACACCTTCAATAGATCAGGCAGGGAGTCTAGATTGGATTATGTTCTAGTTCAATTGTCCTCGTGGTCGCATATCATTGATTTTAAGGTAATAGATAGAATGGACAGCGACCACAACGCCCTTGAGTTGGTCTATACCCTCCCTGGCAAGGAGGGTTTGGACCAAACTACGAGAGCTTCAAACACAGGGCTTTCACTCAAAAACAACAGAAGAAGAATAAGGTGGGAAAAATTTGTGTCTGGCAGAGAGAATCTTTCCAAACTTTATGCTAGACTTATTCCGACACTGGAAAAAGTGGGTATTCTAAGTGAGGACTCCAGTACAATGGAAACCCGCAAATTACTAGGTTTGGCACATGAGGAACTTATTAAGACTCTGGCTACAGATCTCTTTTCCATGGGACAAACCAAAGGTGGTGGACCTCGCCGTAATACATGGTATAACGCCACATGCCGCAAGGCGAAGGGGGATCTCTTGACCAGTATTAGGAAGGGTAAAAGAAGACAGGAGATACAGGCCAAAAGAAGGGAATATAAGAAACTGGTTACCCAGGCCAAGATTGAATGGGACCAAGATAAATGGGAGAACCTCTCAAATTCTTTAGCGATCAGGGACTACCGCAAGTTCTGGAGAATTGTAAATACGGGATCCGAGCACCTGGCATCAGCAATAGAGCCAAATATTGCACCCAGGGTATGGAAGGAGCATTTTCAGTCCCTCTGCACAGAGGAAACTGGAACTACATGCTATCCTTCCCTTGATAACACTACTTATCCTGAGGGGTACCCCTTTACAGAAGAGGAGGTATGAGTTGCTATTGCACGCCTATCGTCAGGTAAGGCTCCAGGGTTGGATGGCCTCCCTGGCAACCTCTTTAAACAAGAACCTGACGTTTGGGCCCCTTATTTGTTGACAATATTTAATGCCATCCTAAAAGGCATGGAGGTCCCAAATACTTGGCTAGGTGCAGAGGTAGTTCCGATATTTAAGAAGGGCTCGCTTCTGCTCCCAGCCAACTATAGGCCCATCAGCCTAATAGATGTTTCCCAGAAGCTTTTCGGTAGGCTCATCCTGGATCGCCTTCAGAATTGGCTAGAGGAAACTGCAACTCTGAGTCCTTATCAGGCGGGATTCAGAAGGGGGGTGTCCACAACTGATCAGATACTCCGCCTGAATCTCATATTTTGGAGAACTGCACTAATCGAGGGCGGCAGCTTGTACACAGTCTTTGTGGACTTGCGAGCCGCCTTCGATTTGGTGCCAAGATCCAAGTTGTGGAATGTCCTGGCTGATCTAGGTGTTCCGCTAGACATTCTCGCCATTCTGATGAAATTGCATCAGAATAACTTTGCCCATGTCAGATGTGGTAGAAATGACAATGTAACTGAAAGATTCCCTGTTGACAGAGGGGTGAGACAGGGCTGTGTGCTTGCACCGACCCTGTTCTGCCTCTTTGTGAACGGGTTAATCACCCATCTGACCAGGATTAATGACATTGATGCCCCCAAATTGAACGGCAGCAGGGTACCTGCAATTATGTTTGCGGATGATACCCTGCTGTTGTCGAAATCCCCTATGGGAATACAACATGTACTGTATGGGTTTCTGGAATTCTGCACAGAGAGGGGTCTTTAGATTAATGTCACTAAAACAAAATATATGATCTTAAACCCTACCCTATCATCACGTCCCAATCCCTTGCTAGGCCTAGCACGGCTAGAGAGGGTATCTACATTTGAGTACTTGGGAATAACCCTCAATGAGAACATGACCTGGGGTACACAACAGAACAGGGCAAATATGAAACTGGTCCAGATAACGGGTGGTATCTCCAGGATGGCGAATACATCATCATATCGTCCACTCGGTCCTGTCATCCAGATCTACAATCCCAGGCAAGGGGGGCAGTCACCTATGGGGGTGAGTTGTGGGGCCATACCTCTGCCAAAAACTTAACAAGCACGGAAAATAAATTCATCAGGCAGTTGGCAGCTCTCCCACCAAGTACCCCGTTACTCCCACTGAGAATGGATTTGGGTAGCAGGCCAATTGCAGAAGAACTGGGTCTTAAGCCACTAACCTTCTGGCGATGTTTATGGAGCAGCCAAGATCTTATCAACTACAGAATGGAGCTCCAGGAGTTTTTAACTTTACCAAAAGCCTCCAAGATCCCATGGCTTGGATACATAAAAAGTTCCTGGACCTACCAGAACGTTGGACTGATCCGGTAAATGCCAGCATCAGGATTCCACGCAAGGTATTGTCAAAAGTCTACTATGACCGAAAGTTGGCCAATATCTTGCACACAATGCGTGAGGGATCCCTAACGAACTCATTCATTCAAAGCAAAGACTCCTACTTACTGGAATGTGTTCTGGATGGTACAACTCCTGTGCTGACCAGAAAGCTATTTCTGCAATGGAGATACGGCACACTTCCCCTTAGAACATTCACTAGCTCCTGGTCTTCTCCCCCGACTACTGAGCACTGCCCGGCATGTGTGCATTTTAAAGAAATGATCTACATGTGGTCTTCTTTTGCAAAGCTTACAAAAGAATCAGAAGACATTGGCTAATCCCCCTTTTTAAAAATCTGGGCTTCAGACAGTTCATTCCTGCGTACAGAATTTAAAAAACTGATGTCTCCCCCCCAATCGTGTTCGCAGTGGCAAAGTACCTAACAGCAATGTGGTTTACTCGCAATCGCCTTTTGAAGAGGGAACTGGCTTTTTAAACCAACTTAACCTCATTACTGATTTTTAACCTTATTTTGATGATGAATTGATTAATGTGTAGCAGTGTAACTTTACAAGCAATGTTTTATTGATTTGTGAAACCATTTTATTGATTGTATATCTTTGATGATCTATAGATCGAAATAAAGATTGAAATGGATTATTGTGTTGAAGTTGGGAATATGACACGACATAGAACAGATGTGGAGATCTCCCCTAGATAGGGGAAAGAGTGCATCTAGGGGCCCATTACAATGTCGTTTAGAAAGCCACAGACTGCTAGTTGTAAGCTTTCTGACCACGGAGGCTTCCTGACCGACACAGTTGGTTTGCTGTGCGACTTCTGAATTACGATGTTGGCGGCTGGAGTGTAAACCAGCCAGTCATTTTGACTCGCTTCTGGCCAGCTCTCGGAGTCTTCCGGTCGATCAGATCTGCACTGTAATCCTATATAAACTGTGTTTCCGCTGTCGGGATTACGATGTCTGTTTATGACAGTGTTTCCATGCCGGCCTTTCGAGGCTGTGAGAAGGGAACTTTTGGGGGCCCCTAGCAGGGCCCCCCTGCCTCCACGGCCTACAGTCGGTGGCTGAGGGCGTATCTATGTTGTCACCCTGTAAATCCCTGCACTGTGTGGCAGGCACAATGAGGTGCCTGCCACAGGGTGCAGGGTTTTACATACATACCCATTTCTTTATGGGTGGCTGTCTTAAAGACGGTTTACAGCCGTACCACAAGCTCCCTTAATGAACAGTGTTAGGTTGCATCATAATTAGGCACTCGGAACCGCTGACCAGAGGTCGGTCAGTTCCGTTTCCTCCACGGTGTTGGTAAGAGGAAACTCCGATTGATATTGTAATCGGACTCATAGTTTGTGCTGTAAGAACAAATTACTTTCATTCCACAAGGTTTCTTTCTGTGATACTCAACTGTTCAAGGTTTACGAAGCATTGTACCCTTAGTTGGGTTAGGGAGCCAAATCAAAGTACTTTCTGGAGAAAATTTCCCACCACTACTCCAAACCATTCATGCATCCCTCACTCAAGGCATCTTCCCTGAGGCTTTCTTGACAGGGCCAGGTTCTACCACTCCTGAAGTACCGAATGCTAGACACGATGACCTCACCAACTACTGACTGATCACTCATTTACAAGTGTAAAGTTACTAAAAAGTGTAGACTTGTATGACTTCACCCCTGGAACAGAGGGTGGAGCCAAATTTACAAGTATAATTTGCTAAAGGCAGTAAGTAGCCATAGCAAGCCATGCAACTCACATGCAACCCCCCCATAAAAAATAATGGAGACAGGAACTTAATATACAATTCTGAAGTAAATTATTTTACATTCAAATAATTTACTTTTACTTTTTTAAATTGTATAGACATTAAATTGAATGTAAAGCAAATCTATACATTTTAAAAAATCACGTTTTAATCATATAATACTTTTATTTCAAGATAAATGTAACTTTAATTTTTACTACATATTAAGCAAATGAAAACAACATTTTAGGTTTGTTTTTATAAATAAATATGTAAAGGTACTTTTTTATTTAATTTAGTATATTTAAATTAATTTAATTATGTACAAAATAAGGTGATTGTTTGAATGTCCTACTAGTAACTTTTCAAATGTAGGTGGGGTCTTAGCCACTGCAGCAGAGATCTCTGCATGATAAATTGTAGAAACAAATGTATATAACTTTAAACAAAAAATGAAAAATTATTTTATTTAAATTGCTGTTAAATTATTTATATATTTTAATTTTAGTACTAACAAAAATATCATGTCATTAATAACTCAATTTAACTTTATTCAGAATAATTAAAATTCAAATTAACTTATTTTTTTGCAAAGTTTAAAGCAGAAAATGTCCCACCTAAAGCAAAGAAGGATGTTCTGTTATTTATTATGTTATTAAAAGTGACATAAAGAATTAATTAAAAGTAACTTAATTATTTTGCAATAAAAATGTAGGGGCATGTTATCAAGGGGGTTTATCTCCGATTTTTTGGCTTTAAAAGCCAAGAAAGCGGAGATAAAATTATCTCCCTATTACCTAGCTGTCGCTAACACCAGTTAGCGACAGCTAGTAGGAGATAGCGACCATCTTGGGCCCCACTTTGCATCTCAGTGATATTTATCACTAATGACATGCAAAGTGAGCGTGCCAAGATGTTAGCGACTGAAATCAGTTGCTAACATTGCTATCTCCTATTACCAACTTTTGGAGATATTCGTGCTAAGCGCGAATAACTCCAAAAGCTAACACCTACCCTGAGCAGTTCTTAGCCATGTTATCCAATGGGAGGTGGATAACATGGCTAAGAGCATTAGCTCGCTAATGCATGAATATCGCTGACTTTTCAGCGATATTCATGCATTGCGGCCGATTTTTATCGCATTTGCGATAAACCTTGGTAATACCAAGGTTTATCTGCGATAAAAATCGCCGCAGCTCAGCGTTATTTTTTTCACGCTAACCAAGCAATAGCGATAATTATCGCTATTGCTTGGTAATATGCCCCGTAATTTTTATTAGATAACCTTTAACATTAGTTATTTTATATTGTATTTTTACTGTTTAAATATTTTGATTTGTCAAAACTTTTTTATATTAAAATTTTCATCTTATTTATCACAGAAAACAGATGAAGAAGAAGCATTAAACACAACATCATGTCGTTATCTTTACAAAATGGTGAACAGTGCCTCTCGGATGTAAAGACAAGTCAAAGGCATGTCGGCTGTACATTAACTCACCTATCACAGAGAAAGTGTGTGACTCCATGGACCGGCTCATGGTCCGCAGTGCCTCCTGCTTTTCTGCCCCAGGTACGAGCCGGCCCGCGGTGCCTGTTTCACAGTCTTAGGCGTGCCGCGACTCAGTGCGGCAGTCAGCTGTTTCTTTTCTGGGTGTCAAGATGCCTTGTGAGCATCTTCCTCATTAGTGGGTCCATGCGAACCGAGGAGGGAGGACTTAGTGCAGCTTATGCTATTTGTAAAATTTCAGGGTTCATTGAAGCATCCTGTTTACCAGGTGTCCAATCTACACAGGGAGGTAAATTGGTGGCCTTAACAAAGGCATGCAAAATTGGGAAACATTGGAGGATAACTATATTCATGGACAGTCAATATAGTTTCGGGGTTGTGCATGATTTTGGCCAGCTCTGGATGTCTTCAATGTCCATTACGAAAACCCTAATGCCCCTGGAGTCGCATAGCTCAAATACGACATGGAAATCCTCCAACTGAAACAACTAGTCGATGGCCCTACGCACATAGCTGGGCACACCCTGGATCTCCTTTTTACTAACATCGAATCGACCACCTTTAAGGATACTCTCCCTCTGTCATGGACCGACCATTTCATGCTTTCATTCTCATTTGAACTTCCCGGCAAACCCGTTAAGACCAGATCCACCCCCCTCACCTCTAAGAGAGCTTGGAAACTAATCAATAACTCCAACTTCCAAAATCATTTTCACGAGACAGACGTCTCCCTACCAGACAATGAACCTATCGGTAATAATGTCATCCGGCTAGAAACCAGAATTCACCAAACATTGGACAAAATAGCACCCTCACGAGAAGTTAGGAAAAAAACAACCATTAACGAAAAATGGTACACCCCCGCCCTCAAGAGCCTTAAAAGAGAATGCCAAAAAACAGAACACCAATGGATACAAGCGAAAGACCCTACAACCAGAGCCAACTATACTGCCAAAAGGAAACAATATATCCTTGCCATCCGAGAGGCAAAAAAGGCATTTTTTGTGCAACGAATCAACGAAAACCATAACTCTGCAAAAGAGTTATTTAAAATCGTGAAAGAGCTCAGCAACCCATCCTGCACCTCGCAAACTCTCACCCCTTCCACAGAAGCATGCGAACGGATTAGCACCTTCTTCTCTGATAAAATTAATAAAATTTATTCAACCTTCACCCCTTCCCATCCCGTCCACCTTTGTGATGACGTATGCCCATCTGCATCCGACAATGACAACGACCGCCTAGACTCGGGCAACTCCCCTCGTCTATCCAACTTCCAACCACTCTCCGAAGAAGAAGTGTTAACAGTCCTTAGAGCAATAAAATCTGGCTCTCCTGCAGACCCCTGCCCGCACTTTGTATTCTCTGAAATTGCACCGACTCTATGCCCACTCATCACCAAACTATTCAATCAGTCCCTCGCCTCCGCGTCCTTTCCAGATTGCTGGAAGCACGCATCTGTAACCCCCCTCTTGAAGAAAGCTGGTTCCGATATTCTCAACCCCGAGAACTATAGGCCTATTTCACAACTCCCCTACCTCTCCAAAGCATTGGAAAAAATGGTTAACTCACAGTTATCCAAATATCTGGAGGACAACTCGCTTTTGGACCCCACACAAACCGGATTCAGATCCAACAACAGCACCGAGGCTACGCTGCTGGCAGTGTCGGACAGTGTCAGATGCATCACCGACCAAGGGGGCTCGGTGGCTCTGATACTGCTAGACCTGTCGGCAGCATTCGACACGGTGTCGCACAAATGCCTACTGAACATTCTCCGGAGCAAAGGAATACAAGACACTGCGTTGCAATGGATTGAATCCTTCCTGAGCAACCGCACCCAAGCAGTGCACATGGGCCAATTCCATTCAGAACCCCGTCCCATTGGCTGTGGAGTCCCACAGGGGGCCTCCCTAAGCCCCACTCTCTTTAATGCCTACGTATCATCTCTGGCCGACATCGGAAGAAAGTGGGGCATCGGCATCTGCTCATATGCCGACGATACGCAGCTGATGGTGACCATGGATGAAAGATCGGAAAGACCAGAAACAACCAAAAATAAACTCCACAGCTGCCTCTCCGAAATGGCGGATTGGATGCGTAACCACTGTCTCAAGCTCAATGCCGGAAAATCTGAAATCTTGCTGTTCGGAGGAGCCAAACTATCGTGGAACGACTCATGGTGGCCACCGTCACTGGGAACAGCCCGGACCCCGAAACAATACGCCAGAAATCTAGGCATTATGATGGATGACGCACTATCTATGAAGGATCATGTGCGCACACTGTGGGGTAAGGGATTTGCAATCCTGAAACTCCTCGCTAAGATTTTCACCTGGATCCCACTCGACTGTCGTCGTACGATTACCCAGGCCCTCCTAGTTAGCCGTCTGGACTATGGCAATGCTCTATTCGAAGGAATGAACGAGCAGCTATTCTCCCGCCTACAGGTTCTGCAAAACCAGGCTGCCAAACTGGTATGCAATAAAGGCAAACGTGACTCGGCATCAGCATGCCTAAAACAACTCCATTGGCTGCCGATGCGCCAGCGTGCCACATTCAAACTACTTTGTCATGCGCACAAAGCCCTCCACAAAACAGGCCCTACAATCCTGCAAGGGAAAATTGAATTTTATTCTCCAAACAGGAACTTGCGATCCACTAACTCAGCCCTAGCAAAACCCAAGCGCATCTATAAAACAAGGACAGGAGGTCGGGCCTTCTCCCACCTGGCGGGCAAACGATGGAATGAATTACCGATTGACCTGAGACATACCGTAAACCTTCTTTCATTCCGAAAAAAAACTCAAAACACACCTCTTTCCCAAATACTAACCCCCCCTGCATAAACCTCAGCAGCCTTTTCTTTTTTAGCGCCTTGATATCCCTTGGGATGAATGCTGCGCTCTACAAATACTAGAAATAAATAAATAAATAAAATGTAGAGGGGATTTCTGACTTTTTCAAGATCTCCTATACGTAATGGCAAAAATGTAAACAAATTGTTGGAAGCAATACAATTGCCAATGGAAATAACAGTGGTCAAGTGTGCTGCTCAGTCAGGAAATGACTATGTGGCGGCAGATAACAGATATGCTGACCAAATTACTCAATAATATGCAAGAAAAAGATGACACTTAACCAAAAGGTTGAAGCAAGTGAAATCAGCTGCCAACTTAGGTTTTCCCAGCTTTAGAAACATGGGATGAGGTGAGACAGTTGCAGGATGAAGTTGAGGCAAGTGAATAGGAAATCTGGATTAAAAAAGGTTGTGAAAGAAGGACAGAAGATGATTTATGGGTATACACCGATGGCAGACCAGTCATGCAAGACTGTTTACTTTCTGAAATGGCAAGAATGTATAATGGAGACACACATGTCGGTAGGGACGCCATGATTGGACTACTCAGACAGAATTGGTACAATCCAAAGTTCAGGGTAGTCGCAGAGAGCCTCTGCCAAAGATGCTTTATCTGTCAGCAGTTGAATCCAGGCAGGAAAACAGTGGTCAGTTGGGAAAAAATTGGAAAAGCAGAAGGACCATTCATGAGACTGCAGCTTGACTTCATAGAGTTGCCTCAAGCAATGGAATGAAGTACATCCTTGTAATAGTGTGTTTGTTTTCACGATGGCTGGAGGCATATCCCACTAGGAGAAATGACAGCCTCGCAGTTGCTAAATTACTGTTGAGGGAGCCTATACCTCATGCGGTTTCCCAGTTACTTTGGAATCAGATAGAGGATCTCCTTTTAATAATGAAATAATTTCATTAATCTGTGAAGCATTGAAAATTGAACAGAAATTGCACTGCGCTTATTGTTTAGAGGCTCTGGAATAGTTGAGAAGTTAAATGGCACTATCAAATCAAGGTTAGGGAAGGTGTGTGTATCCACATCACTGAAACGGCCGGATGTGTTGCCCCTTGTGTTAATGGGACTCCGAAGTATTCCTGACAGAAAAACAGGATTGAGTCCCCAATGAGATACTCATGGGAAGGGCAATGAGACAAGTATTCATTTCTGGACATAAATTGATGAATATAACTGATGATTTGGTATTGGACTAATGCAAAGGATTGGCTGACCCAGTGCATTCTGTCTCTCACCAGGTTGAAGAAGACGCAGTTGCCAGGCAGCCAACACAGGTGCATGATTTGAATCCTGGAGACTGGGTGGTAGTGAAGAAAATCACAAGAAAGTTGTGCAGAGTACCCAGGTGGGATAAACCACATCAAGTCATACTGGTTACTACCACAACAGTAAAGTGTGCAGGTTTACCCAATTGGATACATGTGAGTCATACCAAACTAGTTCCAGACCCTACTGAAGGACAACAACTGAGTGAACCAGTTGAAACAGCTGAAGGTTGTGAAGTCGAAGAATCTGAAGTGATATATGAGGAACAACTGAGCACAAGTCAGGAGGGTTGAATACCAGTGGATGACATACCTGTAGTTGTTATTCAGACAAGAAGAGGAACCAGATTAGAGAGACAGGAAAGTAGTTAGGATCAGATAGGTGTAGAAGAACACACTCAGGAAAAAGTGAATAAAGCTACTCAAGACCCTGACCAGGACCAGATAGGGAAAGAAGAAGATACTCAGGCAGAGCTAGGACCTGAGCAGGGACAGACAGGAAAAGAAGACCTGAACAGAAGAGCAAATTGTAGTAAGACCTGAACAGGACTAGTTAGGAGAAGAAGAACAAGTTTGGGAAGAAGAATATCAACTTGGAATAAGACCTGAACAGTACCAGATAGGGGAAGACGAACGAGTTCAGCCGGATGAAGTGACAATAATAAGATCTGAACAGGAACAGGTAGAGTGTGGTTCAGAACAAGATCCAATTGTGCCTAGACATACCAAAAATAAAAGAACTTTTTTTTAAGTTTTCAAAAACCTTTATTGAAAAATTTCCAATCAAGTGCAATACACTGTGCAGCAGATAAATGTAAAGTAATACATTAGAAGCCAGAAAAAGCATGAAACAGAGAGTGCAGCAGACAAGCACGTGGGTACACCAGCGCAAGGGACCGGTACAAAGACATAATACCAAGTAAAAGAGGCCTTCTGCGCCTACCTCTGTGTGAATTTGAGAAACATCAGGGGCTTAATATAGGGGAGGGAGGGTGGGCACTGAACAGCAACGGTGCCCGCCACGGGCAGGGAGCCAGCAGGGAGCGCAGGAGAGGCAGTGCCGCTGGGGTAGAAGTGGGAATGAAGGTATGTCACCAGGGGACCCCAAATGTCAGCTGGCCTTGAATTAGAGGGCATTAAGTCCCAAACCTCTGATAGCAGAGTCTGACAGCCTGAGACGTCCTCCAGCCAAACGTTAACCAAGGGGGCAGACCTGCAGCCCCAGCACATGGCAACCCTGCAATGGGCCAAGACTAGCAGCATAGCAATTAGGCGGCAGGAGGTGTCTGGGCAGTATTTCACAAAATCCAAATGGCACAAAGTAGGATCAGGGGAAACTGAAGCGCAAGTGATAGCTGAAATTGTTGAACAGACGTTTTGCCAGAATTTGGCGACCCTAGGGCACAGCCATGCCAGATGCACAAAGTCTGCAGCAGGGGCGCCGCAGCGCATACAGGTATCATGAGGGAGACCCAGCTTGTGTAGCCCGGCCAGGGTGCGGTATATCCTATGCAGGAACTTAAAGTGTATCAGATGAAGCTGGTAGTTAGGTGACAGCTTCTTCATCTGGTTACAGCAATAAAGCCAGTCTGCCTGCGCTATATCTATGCTGAAGTCCGCACCCCAAACCTCGCGCGCACAGTTGGTTGAAATAGAGGTTGTTATTAGTTTAAGCACGTACAATTTGGTGACCATTTTGTGTGGGGACGTGTACACAAGGTCGAGGGATGGCATGGTAGGAGGAGGCTGGGGGAAGGTGGGGTGTAGTGTCCTGCAAATGGAGCGCAGCTAATAGAAAAGTAGCGTGTCCAGTGGGCCGGATTTCTCAGGGAGGGAATAGAAGGCATCCCCAGGGTAAAGGTCCGCAATCGTCTGCAAACCCATCCGCGAAGCATGCTTGGACATGCTGGAAGACTGAAGCGGGGGGTAATCAGGGTGGTTGACAAATGGTACAGCGTTTGCAGAGAGCAAGGGGAGGCCCGAGAGCCGACAAAGTCCGGACCAAGCCCAGTGTTGCGTCTCAACTGTATCCACATCTGCCCGGAGGCGGGTCGCCACCGCAAACAGTGCCGTAGCCAAGGGCCATGGAGAGGCTATATCCGCCTCAATGACCACATGAGGTTGATAGGGTGTGGGATGTATCCAGAAATGCAGGAAGCTGGCCTGTGCGCATAGTGCATATATCTTAAAGTCCGGAGCACCCAGACCACCAACCGACATGGGGAGAGTAAGAACACCATACGCCACCCGCGGCTGCCTGCCCGCCCAAACAAGTGAAATAACCAAAGAAAGTAGTTTACATAAAAAGTGGGCAGTGAGGAGAATGGGAACATTTAAAAACAGGTAAAGGAATTTTGGCAACACAACCATCTTGGCAATTGCGATCCGGCCAGCCAACGACAGCGGGTGCCTGCACCAGACGGAAATCTTGGATTCCAGCCAATCCACGGCGCAACCAAAATTCGACCTCCACAATTCATCCAGGTCTCTACTTAGCCAGATGCCCAATTAGCGTGTTGGACCGGCTGCCCAGACAAATGGAAAATAAGGCATGAACGGGGTAGTAGCATCAGTCAGCGGAAACAAGACCGACTTGCTCCAATTTACTAGTATGCCAGACAGGCCGCCAAAGCGTATGATTTCCCTGATCAAGGGACTAAGATTATCCTGGGGGTGACAGACGTACAAAGTAATGTCGTGGGCGTACATGGAGACTAGAAGGTAGCGGGAAGAGAAGCTTATTCCCCTATGCGTATGATGCTGCCGGAACATGGCAGCCAGGAGCTCCATTGCGATGGCAAAAAGCATAGGAGAAAGTGGACACCCCTGCCTGGTGCCACGATTAATACTGATGGAGTCGGTGATCTGGCCGTTGATGTGTAGGCGGGCCGATGGAGCGGTGTAGAGGAGCTGGATTTTGCGCAAGAAGTTTTCACTGAAGCCCATACGGGGTAAAAGGTAAAACAGAAACGGCCGGTCTAGAGTGTCTAACGCCTTTGTGGCATCCAGCAGGGCAGCAACAGCAGGAAGATTGGGATTAATTTGATGAAGGACTGCAAAGATTGTGCGAAGGTTATGTGACGTAGCCCTGCCGGGGATGAAGCCAGATTGATCCGGGAGAGCAATTAATGGCATGAGGAGAAGGAGGCGTGAGGCGATAAGCTTGGCAAAGTTTTTATTGTCAATGTTTATGAGGCAGAGGGGGCGATAGGAATCACGACGGTCTGCTGACTTCTCGGGTTTTAGGAGAAGTGTAATCAATGCTTCTCGGAGGGACTGAGGGAAAAGACCGTTTTCAAAAGATTCATTAAACATTACCGCCAGGTGCGGCTCTAGAAGGTTAGCATATATTTTATAAAAGGAGGCCAGGAGACGATCCAGGGCCGGGGTCTTGTCCCCAGGCAAGCCACTGATAGCTGCGAGTATTTCCTCCCTAGTAAAAGGTGTTTTCTAAGAATTCCCGGTTATAGTCCTCCAACCAGACCAACACAATGGAGTCGAAATATTGCTCAAAGCTCTCGCACAACGAGGGGCGCCGGCTGAGTATAATTGCGAGTAGAAGTCTAGAAATCAGGATTTAATCTCTTCCAGGGCCATAGTCCTAGAGGGGCCACCATCTTCCAGAGCCATCATGTAAGGTGCTGCACGCGGAGGATGGAGGAGGTTGGCTAAAGTACGGCCTGGATGGTCGCCATCTCCAAATCGTCGCACCCGGCTCTCGCGGCCTAATAAAGAGAGTTCCTGGTCAGCAGCTTCAGAGATCTCGGTGTGTTTTTGAGGTATGCGTGCCAAGTTATCAGAGCTGGGGTGCGCAGCCTGGGCGACATCAAGCTCTTTAATCTCTTTTTCAAGCGAAGCCAGTGTGGTATGGAGGGAGCGGAGCAAGCCGGCCTGTTTGGATATACATTCACCCCAGATTACTGCCTTGAAGCCTTCCTAAAGTAAGGAAGCCGAGTTCACGGAGCCAGTATTAAGTTCAAAATAGTTAACGATAGCAGTGTGAATGTCTGCGCAGAAAACGGTGTCCCTTAAGGCATTTGGTGGAAGTTGCCAGGCGAAGGCACGCTGTAGGGGGTGGGGGTGGGGGAGGCGAAGGTGGATCTGCACTGGCGAATGGTCGGAGAAAGTACGCGCCATGTGTCTAGCATTGGTAAGCCAGAGAAGGACTTTACGGGAGGTCACCCAGTAATCAATGCGCGACCAACAGCCCCTTGCGCCGGACATACAGGTGCCTTCTCGGGAGTCGGGCCGGAGGTGACGCCAGGCATCGCAGAGGGAATTTTCAAGTAGAATGGAGGCCAGAGCCGAGTCGGCACGGAGGTGGAACGACAGAGGACCAGACCAATCGAGCGTAGCGGATAAGGTGACATTAAAGTCCCCAGACGACCGCCGCAGGGCAGCAGGAGGAGATGAGGTGCCATACATGATGAAAGAAGACCGGGTCGTCAGTGTTGGGACCATAAACTGCAGCGAGTGTCATGGGCTGGGCCAAGAGTGTACCGTGTATAATGACGTACCTACCTTCAGGGTCTGTAAGGGTTTGGATAGTGCACCAAGGGAGACCCCTGCGTATTAGAATAGAAACCCCCCTGACATAGGAGGAGTAAGTGGAGGAGTGGATTTCGCCCCAGTAGCGCGCCTTGAGCAGGGCAGCAGATGCGTCTCCTGTAACAAAAAAATGTCAACCTGGTGCCTCTGTAGCTGTGAGTGAATCAGCCTTGCCTTGCGGTAGTCATTTAGGCCACGGACATTCCATGGCCAGCAGACGGTGTCAGACATGGGGAAAGGACAAAAATTGGGGTGCAGAGCATCGCAGATAGGGAGACGCCACAGAAGATGAGCCACAAAGCAGTGAGGAAGGCAACCAGAAGGACCCCTAATATGAAACACAAAATTTCCCAAGCGGCAGAATGAAGACCCAGAGGTAATGACAGACGCGGGGTAGGTAAAAGGCCCTGCAAGTCTGAAACCCACATGAGCAGCAGTAGAGCGTGTGGTGGTGCTGCAGGAGAGATGCGAACATATGGCAAGGAGAACAAGAGGCTTGCGGCATCGGAAAGAATAGAGCACAGTGCGGTGTCGTGAACGTGGTGAGCATAAACACAAGAAAACCCTGCACCCACTCCAACCCCCCAATTAGGCTGAGAGAACCACCTGCCCCACCCCTGGAACCCACAACTGGGAAGGGATATCATTAACATTGAGAATCATCCCGTGGGGGCATGGCGAGACTCAGCGAACACCCCTGCAATTGAGCAGGGTGGCCAAGCTATGGTAGAAGACGGCATCTATAACAGTTGACAATTTAAAGGAAAGAACCATATCCGCACAGTTAGTCATTATCACTCAAACGTTCAGCGCTGTCCAGTGGAGACTTAGGAGGGGATGGTCGGGCATCCTTTTCCAGCAGCTTAGCGAATGCAAGAGCCTCCCTGGGGTCAGGAAATGTCAGAGTCTTGGAGCACTGCCGAACGCTCAACCTCGCCAGGTAGGCCAGGGAGTATGTGACGTTGTGCTTCTGGAGGATGCGCTTGGCCGGCAGAAACTCTCTCCTGGCAGCTTGGACAGTAAGGGTATAGTCCGGATAAAAGGAGAGGGTGTTTCCCAGGTGCTTGATGATGCCCCTGTCCCGTGCGGTTTAAAGGATGGCATCGCAATCCCGGAAGTTCAACATTTTTGCCACTATAGGGCGGGGTGGTAGGCTGGGGCCAGGACGCGGGCCAAACGACCGGTGAGCACGTTCCATGACGAAGACCGGGGATAGGATGATCCCGAAAAGTTCCTTGATTAGTTGCTCAATAAAGTCTTCCATCTTGGAGATGTTGGTGGACGGAAGGCCCGTGATGCGGAGATTGCTCCGGCGGGAGTGGGCTTCTAAATCTTCGTTCTTCTCCCAAATTACGGCCAAGATCTTGTCCATCTGAAACAGTTTTTGTCTGTCCTGGCTCGCAGCATCTTCAGCGTCTGATATCCTGGTCTCTACATGAAGAAGCCGATTGTCATGGGAGTCCACGCGGGCCTTCACAGAATCGAGGGGGGCAGAGTGTTGGTCCAGCTGGGACGCGATTCCAGTGACTGTAGTCTTCACGTCCAGCATGATCACCTTGAGGTCGTCATCCCGGCTCGGGGGAGAATCCACAGTGCCAGCAGAGTCTGCGCCATCCGATCCAGTACCGTCCAGATGAGAGGATTTGAGCAACTCAAAGGCAATCCTGGGCTGTTTGGGGTCCGATTTCCCCATGGCGAGGAGCAAATCAGGCAGGCGCAAAACCACACGGGTAGGGGGAAGGTAGAGAGAGGAGGGCGCACAGCCTCCCAGCTGCGATTGTTGATGTGGATCCAGGGGGGTGAAGCCATTACGAAGCCCCAGTGCTGGGCCACCGACGCTGGTCAGGGGAAGCGTCCTTACCAGACAACCCTGAGGGCAGCCGGAAAGGGGAGGGCAGAGCAGCCACCCCGTCCCCAGCCCAGCAGCCAATGGCCAAAAGTAAAGACAAAGGGCAGGGCACAAGTGTATTTCGCCAACACCAGAAACAGTCAGCTTGAGAGTGGCGTTGAGGGAATGGCAAGGATTGGAGCAGCAGATCCGTAGTAGGTGGTTGAATGGCGCCGCAGACGAGTGCACAAAATGGAGGCAGGGGACCCACTACACAGTTGGAGTCGCCAGAGTGAGGTAGGCATGGGGCGCAAGGTAAGTGGAGCGCAGCCAGCCACAGGACGTAGAACTCCGGCTGGGAGGCAGGCAGAGGGATCGGCGTGGATGTAGGTGGTAGCCGCAGCAAACCGGAGTCCGGAAAACCCTCAGTGGTGCGGGAGAGTGGATACCATACGGATTATGCAGGATTAAAGAGCTTGGCCGGGAGAGCCCACTAAAGTGCGGCCATCTTGCAGCTGGGCAAGCCACGCCCCCGAAAATAAAAGAACTCTAGAAAGAGACGAAGAAGGTGAAAGTGAAGTTCAAGTCAAAAGGGTCAGAAAAGGTGATAACTGGCCAGGTGGAGTGAAAAGATTAAGATACTATCTAAGAAAAACAAACAGAAGACCAGAACAAGTGAATGAGGTTAATAGTCAGACTCAGTCAAAACAGTCAAATGTGAGAAATCTACGAAGAAGCCCAAGAATGAGAAATCTGAATAATAAATACAAGGTCCCTGAGTGGACCTATGTAATTCTAGAATGATTTGAGAATTTAAATTTGAAGGAGGAATCAGAAGAAGTAGATGTTACACAGGTTAGTGAAAAATAATTGAGACCACCTTAAAGCAAGAGTCTGAATTCCCTAGTGACGAAAGAAAGAGGATAAATTATCTTCTCAGATTAAGATGGCGAAAAATAGAGTCTCTGAGCGACCGAAACCAAGTTGCATCCAAAGATGTTGTAGAGCTTGCATATGTAGAATTTTGTTAGTGATTACAGTATGGATATTTCTAACAGTGGTGGTGCTTTATTTGGACGATAACAAATAAAAAGAATGATACAGTTACTAATAGAAATATATTTACAAGGAAAGGATATAGAGTAGAATTAGAAGCAGCAGATGAGATAGATTTTTATTACAGTGTCAGATAATGATACGTCTTTAAATGTCTTCACAAAATTGTTATTTCAATATGTAGATACAATGGAGATTAGTGATTGCTATGTTTGTAGGAAAAAAACAGTTTCTGTATCAGAGGGAGTTACATATCACCACTTACCTTTAACATATGGTATATCATGTATTGTTTCAGCAAGCGTATTCCATGCAACAGGGAAACTTCAGTATTATTATTCAAACTTAGATGTAGTATTTTCAGAACTTCCTATTCGAAGGAATATGAATCCAGTACTTAGTAGTCAAGATGCTCAGTTTATGGGTGAATTTGTGTTAACAATGAAATCAATAGATTTAGTCAAGGCACACAAGAATAATTTAACATGCATATGACGTGAAGAAGAGAAAGTGTTTTTGAATTTAGTTGAGGAGAGGAGACAGGATTTCCAAAAAAACTGTTGATCAGAAAACCAATGTTCCTCCATTGCCTGGAAAAGAGGGAATTTATGCAACTGTCAATGCTCATGCTGCAATGTCCCTGGAGTTTGAGAAGAAAGGGAAACCTGCCAACATAGGTTAAAGACAGATTATAATAATGTATTTATTGGTTCCAGTGAATGTGAACAACACTTCCTAATTTTGGGAGGTTGGGGACTAAAAAGGGGAACTGATCCAGTATTTCCTGGGGTCTACTACTTGTGTGGGAATAATGCTTTTTATAAGTTGCCTGCACAATGGTATTGAAGCTGCCAATTTGGGATAGTTTTTCCGAAGATCTATCATGTAAAAAGAATCACTGGGAAACAATGAAAACACTAATGAACTAACACGAAGAAAGAGAGCTAGTTTTTCAGAAATAGTAGATGACATATTTGGTGCATTGATACCTTCAGTGGGAGTCGTTTTGAATTCACATAGAATTTGTAAATTGTCAACAGTGGTTGATTGTCTCTCGACTGATACTGCTGGGGGTTTCTTGATGATAAACACAGAAATGGTTGCAATTAGGTCTACGGTTTTACAAAATCGACTTGCTCTTTATATTTTATTGGCAAAAGAGGGCGAAGTCTGTAAAATGTTGAAAGTTCAACATTGTTGCACATACATTCCTGACAAAAGTAAGGAAATTAGAGGGGGATAAAGAATATTACAAAACTTCAAGAAGACTTGAAACCACTGGAGGTTGACAGTGTATGGGAAAGACTAACAAAAAGTATTTCTTCAATAGGGACTCAGTTTTCTGATTTAAGGGAAAGTACTTTAGGTCAAATAGTTCTTCCATTAGTTGTTATAACAATAATAGTTTAACAATAATGATTTGGTGCAAATGTTGCAGAAACAAAGGAAAAGGAAGGTATGAAGTGAATTGAAAAGGAAAGAAAAAAAAGTATGAGGAGATTCAGCTGGAGGAAATTAAAGGAAAGTTATATAAAAAGATAAGAGATTTAGAAAACAAAGATGGGGATAAGAACGAAAAAGAAGGAAAAGAAACTGAGATGTGCTAAAGTTGGCATCTGATTGGATGGGTAATTTTGTGATGGCTCAAACTGCCATCAAAGAAGGGATTGATGGAACAAGGACTCGTAGAAAAGAGACTTGTTTGAAAATATTCAGGTCCTTTAACTCTTTAACAAGTATTAAAACACTGTTTTGTGTAAAACTAATGCTCACCAACACACGGGTTAGTGAAGTTTGCTTATGTGTTTACTAACGGTAATATTATGAACAAAGGACTAAAATGGCTTTATACAGGTGACTTTATTGCTCTGCGTCAACTGCATCTACGCAGTATGATGAGCTGTCACTACGAGGGAAATTCTTGTGCATGAGCAGAAGGTACTAATATGGAGTCTCGAAGTCTCGCGTGTTTTGCATCTGCTTGCTTGAAGCTAAATTGAGTGTTTTTACAAATGCTAACGCGGGGAAAGAATTAATAAATAAAAAGGAATATAGAGATGGGTGGTATACAGTGAAACCATTTATTTTTAAAGTAAAATCTGTCTTTCTGACTTTGCCACTAGTGCGCATTTGGGCCTCTTGTGCATAACTTCAGTAAGCTGAAACCATATGATTGTATTGTACAGCTGTGCGTGTCTACTGAAAGTGAGCCTGGGATGATGACACTGATCTGAACCGAAGCCAAGGTTGCAAGATGACTTTGTCTGAGAACAGGCGGTGACAATTGCAAGCTGAATGGATCTACATGTTGGATTATTACAAATGTTGCAGATGAAATTTCAATGCGGGTGGGAAATAAAGATCATGAATAAAATTTAAGGGGATGGGTTTTTGAACAATCGTCTAACAGAATAAAGTGACATATAAGCATAGTGTGATGATCTTCCCCCCTATCCTGACCAATCAGATTTAGTATTTTTACGATATTGAAACATTAATAGGTGGTACATGCAGAACGAAAGGTATAATTGAGATAGCATTGGTTAGTTAACACACACACACACACAATTTGGGATGCTGATGCTGAGAGAGATGCTTTGAGATGCTGATGAAGAACCGAATGCATCACCTACTATCTTAACTTAATTAAGTTAGAAGAAGATCGCAGAAGAATCTCGAGGAGGAAGAGAGTGTCAGAAGGGTGCGACGCAGTCGTCGGTATTCTAGAGAGGTTATCTATCCTATCCTGATTCCTGTCCTGAAGTCTTTGTCACCTGATCTATCCTGGGGGACCCTTACCAGCCCTTTGGCCAGAGGGTTGGTCTTCACACCATCCTTGGTAACTATAATGTCATGCTATTTGCAGAAGTACTTTTCTCTCTGTCCTCTCCCTTTCTGAGCACTGATCATTGCAGGAATCCAAAGTATATGTTTGAGGATTTCATTGAATTTTCTCTCCTACGAATGACGGTGAATGCACTGTGTATTTGAGATGGTTCACATGCATATTTGAAATTTAAATAAAGATTTAAAACTTTCTCGAGTCTGTGGGTATTTACATCAGGTAAAGAGAAAGTTAATTTATGTCATTTCACCATCATCTAATTCAACTAATGGTCCATCGACCAAAGGAAAGAACGTTTTGGTCAGTGAAAGATTAGTCAGGGATATTGAATAACTACTCTTGAAAACTGTGAAGAAAATTACAAAACTTTGGCTCCAGCGTTTACTTAACTAAGGGCCAGATGCATCAAGGCTTTTGCGACTCGCAAAGGCCGAAATTCGCAGAATTTCGGCCTTTGCGACTCGCAAACGGCCTTTTAGCATGATTTGCTATGTATCATATAATCACAATTTAAGGAATCGCAAAAAATTGTGATTCCTTATTTTGCCATAGCATTTAAGGAATCGCAATTTTTGCGATTCCTTAAATGATATGTATGTAACTATTAGGAATTGCATATTTGTGTTAAGAAATCGCAAATTACCACCAACTTGTATTTGGTGGTAATTTGCGATTTCATTTAAAAATGCTCTATTTGGCATTTGTGAGGGTGGCATGTGACACACATACATGCCCATAGGGCATGTATGTGTGCCACATGCACACACACATGTAAATTTCTGGGGTGCAGCAGGGTGTCTTTGAGACACCCCTGCACCCTTGAAATAATTCTCAAATTTCGATTCGTTAATTGCGAAATCGCAATTTGAGAATTATTGTACTATCATACCTATGGGCCTCCTGGCCCATAGGAATGCATTGCAAATTATTCTTTATTTGCGAATTCGCAAAATGCGAATTCGCAAATAAACAATAATAAGGAATCGCTAAAAAATAGTGATTTTGTACATACATACCATTTTGCGCTTTCTAAATAGCGATTCGCAAAAAATTGCTATTTAGGAATTGCAAAATGGATGCTTGATGCATCTGGCCCTAAGTGTGTGTGTTTCTGGGCCCAGGTGAGTATATGGTATTGGAGTATCTGTTGTTGGTACTCTGCTGAGTCAGTATGACAAGCCCAAAGCAATAACAGTGGAATCTCAAAATCTCTTTAGATGTGCTCTGTCAATATAATGCCTCCCGACAACTGTACAGTGGTGGCTCCTCCACTATGACGGAGGAGCGTTGCCCCCCCGCCCCCTGCATGCTGCTACAAAAATTGAAAAATAACATGATAATAAACCAGGTTTATTATTTTTATTTTTATCTCCCAGGTGAGTCTTTGGGCGGGTCCATCACGGGGGCAGTCACAGAGGGGGAGTGGTGGGCACCATTGTCAGTACGCATGTGGGCTCAGCTGGCCATCTCAGGAAGGCTAAACCAACATGCGCACTGAAGTTGTCTCTAACCACTTCTGTGTTGCCATGTTGGACACAGCAGGCACAGGCTCTCAGTCTCTCTGGGAGCACAAAGCAAGGGTGCTCAGGCCAATCCGGATGCTGCTCTCCTGGTGCTAGGAGTAGGGTCGGGATTGGCTACAGCAGACTCTGGGAGCCTGTGCTGGTGAGGAGCAGTAAAGAAGCCATGCAGCCTTTTTTTAATTTCTTCTTGTTGTCCTTCATCCCCCTTCCCACCCCTCCACTTAGCCCTGACACCAGCTGCTACTGCAATTGTAGATTCCCTTCAATTGTATGGTTGTTCAATAATAGCTGTTTCCAAATACTTTCATAATGGGGAGAACCACAGCATACCCCAAGATCTGCTTAATGTTCAGAGTTCCTAAGATAAAGCTGTAATCCTAAAAAAACATCCAAAGAATGTCCAACTAAAAGCCTGCTTTCTGATCAAGAGTAATTCATTATTGGCAGTAAGAAAATTATGCAGTTTGCTCCACACCCAAGATGTTTTCAGATATCATAAAACCTGGATTCAACCTTTAACATAATGGGAGGTGGAGTGATTTCAAAGTAAAGCCTGAATTCAGAGCAACACACAGTAAGTGTTGGTGAAGCCAATAGGTTACTTAAAAACAAAGACATTGACATTCACATTTGCATGCCCTTGGAGCTTTGAAAACAGTGATTCTGGCCTGCACTGGTTGCTATTTAACGAGATTGAGGCAATAGTTACTAATCAGGAAATTAATTGTGTGGAAGCTAAGATAGTTACAAATGCCTATGTGTACTGCATTACAGTAGTCAAGATGGGTCCGACCTGTGTGGGAACTTAACAACTGTCAGGTATGTTAAAGGGATGTGTGGGGGTGGTTGGTGTCACGATGTTCTAACTCCTCAGGATCAGGGTGATGCTCAAAGAGGTCGACCTCCTGATTTCCCCGTACTCTGGCTAAGGTATTATAATTACAGAGTACAGAAGTAATCAACCGAGGGATAGGGTTAGGGTGGGAACAGAGGTGGAAAAGGGATACCTGCAACAAAAGAAACAACACTTTAACATGATGTAAATATCTAACTACTCTCATGTATTTCTCGCTAGGTGCATTTTCATACCCGAGAACTTAATCAGGAGATGAACCATTCCTCTCTCTTCATACGACAAGATGTTTCTCTCACCGCAGAAAAGGATTCACCTATAAGTCAAAGTACACCGTTAATATCGTTTGGCAATATTGTCCTTTTATGTAACCATGCCACCTAATCCACATACGTACCATCAATCATCCACCCTAGAACATAAATTAAAGCCATCTCCAGCACCAGGAGGAGGTAATGAATCATCCGAATAATTCAGGTGCTTGAACGTAAGAAACTGTTCAAAATATAAAGCATGTGCTTAACTCATCTGGTCCAGGAAAAAAGGGAAAATTATAATCCAGGAATATTTCCGCTGACCCAGCCCATAGCTTGAATACCCTGGATAAATGAATGTAGAGAGTAATAGATAAACAAGTCTTCATTTATCTATTGGTTGAGGACCTTTGCACTAACTGACAAGGAGAAGGCTGCTTTTTATGGGTTAGAAGGTAAAGCCACGAATTTGAATATATTTAGCTGCAGAGTAACGTGGTATATAGTACGGTGATTGGATGTAGGTTTACCACATCTCAACCTTCCCTACCCCATGCTCCACCTTCCTTCATTTTTTTATATACCCCTTCCAACCTTCCCCTTTTTCTAAATTCGATCCTTAAAAAAAGACAAACCCTGGTGGAAAAGTATGTTGTCCAACTACTTATGATGATGTAATTACATTAAAGACTTTTTAACAAGTATTTCCTGATTTTCTGTTATTAAAATCAACATTTTAGAAATTTTAATTTCAAACGTAAAGGGAGGGCAATGATGAGCAAGTGAATCTATGAATTGATCCTTGAGATATGAATTTTATGCTAGCATGTTTTACTGAGTAGGAATATATTAGTTTGTTTGGGAGATGCAATTGAATATGCAGATATTTTATTAGTTGTATAAAATTGTATCATGTGGTATTTTCAAGTGATTTTTATGTTTTGAATAAAATGTAAAAACTGTCAATAAGCAAATAGTACAATAAGAAATGCAATGTGTTAAAGAGGTTTGATGCCGGGCCGGATACTGACAGCTGTGGATCATCTAAGGTACATGAGAATAACAGAACACTGAACCATCAAAAATATCTGGTTTTCCTCTTAGCAAGAATGTTGGATGGGAATGGTCACTTATTGTAGGTTGCAGCAATATTCTGTGAAGTGCACAAGCACTTTGCTCTACATTTCATATGACTGTTGCATGTGTCCTTTGTGCTTTCATACTCTTAGTGCCAACTAGTAGTAGTGAAGAGTAATACAAAGTGTGTGTGTCATGTCAATGGTGCATGTATGGCTGGTAAACAAAATGGCAGTCAAAAAGGTAACGTTTGAGACTTCAGCTGGGTAAATTAAAAGGTACAATGTAACATGTCCTGATGAGGGCAACCAGCAGTCAAAAGTCTTAGGACAAAGGTATTTTTTCATAAAGGAATATGGGTACACCCCTACCTTAAACAAGCTCTCTAAAATGGTTCAGTCTGATTCCGCCAGCTACCTCGGGTAAAGCAAAAAGCTGTTAAAACTGAGGATTTAACTTCAGCAAGAATATCAATATGTTTACCTAAATCAGTTGTTTGTTAAGCGCGACTACTCACTCGTAAGGTTCTCAAGGCACTGGGGGAGGGGGGGGGTCGCAGGTCCCACGCAATCAAGATGGGGGCCTGTTGAAGAGCCAGGTTTTGAGGTTTCTTGGGAAGATCGGGAGCGATGTTGTCTGTCTGAGGTCGACTGGAAGGTGGTTCCAGGCTCTGGCTGCGCAGAAGGAGAAGGAGCGGCCTCCCAATCTGGTTTTTCTGGTATGGGTGACCACAGCGTATGAGAGAGGGGTTGATTGTAGGGTCCTTTGGGGTGAGTCGAATTTGAGTCGGCTGTTCAGATATGCTGGTCCGGTGTCGTAGAGGACCTTGTGAGCATGGGTTAGCATCTTGAAGGTGACTCTAGCTTTGATGGGGAGCCAGTGGAGTGTGATCAGGTGCTGGGAGATGTGGCAGTGTGTTGGCAGATTGAGGACCAGTCTTGTGGCGGCGTTTTTGATGTTCTGTGGCTTGCAGGTAAGGTTTTGTTTATTCCAGCATAGAGTGTGTTGCCGTAGTCGAGCCTGCTGGTGACCAAGACATGAGTGACAATGTTTCTGTGTTTTAGGGGGATCCCTTCTAAACAGTCATGGACCTTCTGCACTGCGGACACAGGTTAAGAACTGCTGCACTGTGAACTCCCAAACGACGTTGTCAACATAGACACATATATGCATCTTATAAGTTTGTTCTCAGACTTTAAAGTGAAGTTAGCTCCTACGGTTTGAGTGATAAGGACCAGCAAAGAAACTTTTAAATATAATCTGCAAGCACATTTGCTTTTAATTAAACTTGAATATTAAAGCTCTGGTCTGCAGAATGTTATTATTTCATTTGTAATATACATCTCTCAAAAAGCTAGCAAGATTTATTTTGCGCATCCAGAAATGGCCACCTTATGTAGGAAACTGCTACAGGGAGTAGCCTTGCTATTTTATTCGGTAGGACGTTCAGAAAAAGTGTGGAAAACGTCATGCCACTTCAGTGCCAGAGTTGTTCTCTTCTTCCATTTTCTCAAGTGCAGGTGCAAATTAATATCCTCGTGTCTCTGTTTAGCATCCTCCTGCGCTGGCAATGAAGCCTCTGTAAATAGAATATTTGCATTCCATCAACACAAGAGAAACACAGGTGTCAATATTCCTCCGTGATCTCACTGTTTGCTGTCTTTTCACATTTCTTGTTTCACACAAATTTTAGTCCCTGGGAAAAAAAAAAGTTGTCAAAATGTTGGCATGAAATAAATGCATATGTATTTATCAGTCAAGAGTCTGAAAAAAATCAAAAACCATGGCGCTTCGTATTTCTCAGCATTATCATCTGAGAGAATTGCATTGCAGAAGAGATTTCGGGATCATTTTTGCTTTTTTGAGAGGTGTCAGTAGGTTGCAGGGTCATGTCAGGACTCGGAAAAAAACTGACAACAAATTGGTAAAATGGTAATCTCGAACAGGGCGGAAAGGAAGAGAAGGCTTTAAATAAAGGGTTTACTTCGAATAGTTCCGTTTTGTATCGGATTAATATTGTGTGCGAAAGAGCCTGCACAACACACGCCACCATGTAAGAGCTGTGAAACAGGAATCAGCCTATGTGTCGACCTAGAAAATAGAATTGAGGGCTCTATATAAGAAGGTCTAAGTAGTGCACTTTTTACAAGTCAATAAAGGAAAGAGAAGCAACTTTTCTGAGTTGATTCTACTCACCAAATGGCATTAGGGTTTGTAAGGGAAAAGGTCTTGTAAGCACTCCCACCGTGAACACATGAATAAAGACAGTCGGAATGTCAGACTGTATCACATTCTCAACTGCATGTTAGCTCTGCACTTCTCATAGTTTCAAGTGAGACTCAATGTATACTTAAAGCAATTGACTTTCATTGCAGCTTGGGTCCATTTAAACTCATTCCTGGCTTTGGAAACTGGTGGCCCTTCATATTACTGCAAGGATCAATTGTGTTCATTTTTACCTTAGACCACTAAGGCACATTCATGCCTGAGGCCAATAGTAAAACAACTTCTTGCCTGGAGCCATTGATGGTTATTTCTAATTAGGAATATGGAGGTACATTACTGCCTGGGCCCGCCCATTGAGATTCATTGCCTCCTCGAAACATTAACGTTCAGTGCCACTTGGGGCAATTAAAGTTCATTAGTAGCTGATTAAGGCCCATTCCTGCCATGAAACATGAATCCTAATTAAAGTATGGGTTCTTTAATGCGTTGGGGTTTTCATTAACCCATTGCATGCGGGGCTCATTCCCCCTGCTGTGCTGGGGGGAAGGGGGGGGCGCACAGGGCCCCATGCTCATGACGAGCTCAGCTCGTCATGAGCCACGATGTCATGTGCTCATGACGAGCTGAGCTCATCATGACCACATCCGTTTGTGTAGAACGTTCGCACAGCAGGGGAATTAGCCCAGCTTGCGAGCGTTCCAACGGTCATGACGAGCTCAGCTCGTCATGAGCACACGAGCACCGTGGCTCATGACGAGCTCAGCTCGTCATGAACGTTCAAGGGGTTAACAAAGAATGAAAATGGAAGGGAGTAAATTCTTCAATGGTTTTGCAAGCTGAAGGGTTTGAGACCAAGATGAACAACACATTCATAGCTAAACTATCGACACATGCCTTCTGTAGCTCCAGAATTGGAATTTTGACTTGTTCATGGGTAGACATTATCCCGAAACTGAATAGCCAAAGCCTGTTGTCACATAATTAGTTACCTATCCAATGCCTGTAGAAATCCGCACCGTCACAGTCATTCCCCTCACTATTTTATTAGGACCGCACCCTTTTTTCCGTTTCCCAGCCTTGCCTTAGGTTCTGCAGTGGTCAGACAGCATATAAAAATGTTTTCTTAATCTGGTTAAAGTTTTGGGGGTCAAAGTGTTTATGCAGTATCCAGTCAGACAGAAAGGTCCTCTTCAAAAAAATGCACTATTATTTCTCAGCATTTTATGGGAATGAGGAATTCAGCCAAAGCCGAGGTGCACCCCAGAAACAACACCCCTCAGACCCATGGATCACACAGAAGAAAGCAGATACAGCAGGTCAAACGATGCAGTAGAAATACATTTAGAATGAAGTAAGGTGAGGCTGACTGGAATGGAGCCTGCGGTCGACAAGATGCACCAAATGGATTGGTCCCAGGGAAAGTTGAGAAGTCAAGAAGTTCAAAAAAGATTCCAAGTCCCATTTCAGAAATGGACTTTGTCATTTTTTGGAAGAAGAGCCATCAAATGTCTTTTAAAGTAACAGGGAAGAAGGGTAAGAAGAGGGAAACAGCACAATGACATACCCACGCAACTTTTATATTTACCTACAATGGCGTGAAGACCAACCCTGGCCACGGGCTGGGATAAAGGATAGGACCCCCGATAGTGCAGGTGCCAATGGGATAGAACGGTGCAGACCAGAATCAGGATAAGTACGGACCAAATTGTATCAGGACAGGACCATCACAGGTCAGGACTGGCACCCACAGCTAAAATGCAGCGTCAGCATCACACCCCTCTGAGGTTCTGTAAATTACAAATTCGTTCGTGCTCGGCCTCCATTTTGAGATCGCTGCCTTTTTGTGTTGCCCTCACTCAGGCAGCTTGGCGAACGCGATGTTTTTTTGTTTCTGTTTTGCGTGTCAGGTGGCTTCCTCGCCTATGTTTACTAACGAGTGTCAGGGTCTGGCCGAGTACACTAATTCCTGTCTGAGCTGATTAATCCCCGTCCGGACTACATGTCATTCCACACCATTGTTTCCTTTAAGTTATCTTATCTGCTGTCCTTTGCTACACGTCTCATGCATTCTCCTGTTTCTCGACTGTCCTTCTACGACACACAGCTGTGTTTTCTCTGCTAGTAAACTGAATTGTGTGGATTTACTTGTGATTTGCCTAAAGGGTCGAGTGACAAACATGCTCGGGAACTTGAGTTGTTTTGGACTTAAAGTATTGTCTATAACGTTTGCCTATAGCTCATGCTCGTGTGTGATTGCATTTTTGCATTGTGCTGTATGATATATAAACCTGTACGCCACAGAGTTAAGTGGCAGTCTCTTTTGAACCTCGTTGTATTGACGACTTCTAAGACCACTGTACTAGCTGCAGCTAATAAATACCATCTTTCACGCCAGACGAAGAGTCTGTGTCTCTGTTTTGACAAGGCAGGTGAATCCCGGGGATTTAGGCGTACCCTGCACCACCGGGCCTTAAGGCTGCGGTTCTCCAACTGGCGCCTAACGTCGGGCGACTTCAGCGGTAGCGGTTGAGCCCGAGGGTCGTGAGGAGCCCCGCAGGAAAATTCCGGAGGAAGCGCACCACGTGATCGACCCGTGCATGTCGGAAGTGGACCAAAGGTCTTTGACAGCGTGGCTACTCCTCTCCGACGGCTACTGACGACTGCTGCCCTGACTGTCGCCCTGCCTTGGACCCTTCTGAGGTTTTGGTAGAGCGACACGATAGACGGACCTTCGCTGGCGCAGAACGATTTTTAGTTAAGTATTTGGTGGGTCGCTCCCACAGACCTTTGTTTTGTTTTTGTTCTTAGTCTCTGTTCAGTCATTGCAATAACTGAAGAAAAGGGGTAAGTACGATTGTACTGTTTTACTGATTTATACCCTTTGTTGTTTGTGATCAGTCTAGAGAAGTGACGATGCCTGGGCTGAGTAAGTTCAAAAGATTTTGTTGTTTGGGTTGTACAAGGGATTCCCAGTTGGAGGAGTCATGTCCAATTCCTCCGGTTGGAACTCCAACTTATGAGCTCTATTCGAAACTTGATATTGGTCCCATTACCTTTAACGAGACATGGGTCCGATATACGAAAAATAGTGGAGTTTTGAGTTGGCCACAGAATGGTAGCTTCCATCCCGCTATATTGGATAATTTGGAAACAATTCTGTTCAGGAGAAACGCCCGGCCGGCTATGTTTGACTCCTTTCGCCTCTGGCGTAAAGAAGCCAAACAGAAAGAAATTAAACATGCGAAAAGGGATAAGAAAGCACAAGACATGTCAGTCCTTCAGGCTGCCCAGCAGTTTAAAGATAATGAAGTAGATGATGCGAAGGAGATATCAGAGACAACATCGTATGGCGATAGATAGATGCTATCTGATGTTGCCTACTTCCTCTTCAGATAAAAGTAAGGAATTCGAAGAAGATCCCCTAATGACTTGCCTATTGAATTCACCTCCGCCCTGTGTTCAGAATGCGACTGCACCTCCTTTACCCGCTCCTGTTGCTCAACAAGTGGTTGCTCAATTACTGATTGTCCAGCAACAAGCCCAGCCCCTTAATGCTTCCCTGTTTACTTCTGCTTTGCCTTCACAGCTTGTATATCAGCCCCCGCCTTCTCCCGCTCCTATTCTTCGACATGCTACGTCTCAGTCTCCATTGCCTTCTACATCTGTAATACCCCCTATTCTTTCGAGGGATTCCCCTGTTTCACAGAGGAGGATAGCAGATGCTGGTACAAATTTCTTTTCTCCTTTTGTTAGGTCCCTGAAAATGTCTCCAGCTTTTTCGAGACGACAATCTCATTGTCAGCTGCCTTTTGCGGACGAGAAAATAGCTCTGGGTTCACTCGCTCGCAAATGGATTGAACATGGGCCAGAATATAGTATAGATGACATTATGAGTTGTTTTCATCAATGGGGGGAGCCCACGCAGAGATATGTTTTCAACATCATGTGTCAAACTCTTGTCAGAGGTTGGGAGGATATGAAGTTAGATACAGTCCCTTCGAATCTCCTGAAATTACAGGGTGATTTTGATAAAGGTTTTATTGTAGGACACAGAGTTGAGGAGGCGGTAACTAGACTTATTGCGTTTCGAACAATGTTTCTATCCCTGTCCTTTTCCGAAGTTGATTCCGTTAATAAAAAGGGTAGTAAGAATTATCCGATGCGTGAAGTCCCTCCCGTATGGAGAGACGCGGTGGTTGGTCCACCTGCTGTCCCTGCTCATTTCCAGCGTATATGGGTTCACGAACCCTGGAAGAGGTCTGAAGTATTGGCGCTTAAGCAAACTCTTCCTGACCCCTGTAAGAATCCTGCTGGATATTACAAAGAATTGTCCCAAACAGTTGATTCCTGTATCATGAATTTGGCTGATATTGATATGTTATTTGGGAATGTTGTTCCGCAAGGTATATGGGCACGGATTCGTAGGGAAGATCATTTGGCCGAATTAGGTGGTGATTGGGCTGCTATTAGAGCTGCAGATGCGAATCAGGTGGGTGGTGCAAAGCCCGAGGATTTGATTACGGCTCTTCCAGGTAGAATAATTGAGTTAATGAAGACAATGATGCCGGTGGTACGAGTGAATTGGGATAAGTTGGCCACGTGTAAGCAGAAGAAAGATGAAAGTGTTTTGGATTTTTTCACTCATTTCTAAGAAACGTTTATAGACCATAGCGGTAAGGATTTGAGTGTAGAGGGTGGCCAGCGATTATTTGTGGACAAGTTCGTATATAATTTACTTCCTGAATTATCGAATAAACTGAAGAGTTTTGAAAGTGCATGGGCTGTCTTTTCTCCTGCCAAGATATTGTCCACTGCACAGTATTATGAGAACAGGGATAAGGAGGAGAAGGAGAAGCAAGAGAAGAAAAATAATGATTTGAAAACTAAAGTTCTTTTACAGCAGGCGTATCCACCTCGTTCGAATCAGCATCAGCAAAACACTCAGTTTCAGCAGCCTCCACAGTTTCAGAGACTGTTGCAAAAACCTGAATATTTTACGCCGAGACCTTCATTAGGTCCTAATCAATGTGCATATTGTAGGGAGGAAGGACATTTTAAAAGTAATTGTCCAGTCTTATTACAGTGTAATAATGGGATGTATGCTTCTCAAGGTCGTGGTAATTTTCAGACGGGATCTAGGGGAAGAGGACGAGGTACGCCCTCTCAGGAGCAGCGTTCTCGTGTCCCATCTACATCGAATTATTTTGACCAGCAGGCAGTTCCATCTACGCAGTATTACAATGATGATTATTACATTGAAGAAAGGGCTGACAATTTTCAGACCGAATAGGACAGCCAAGGACGAAGTGAGGGTGTTGTGTCGATTCCAGTAGATCAAGATGGGCCATATGTCACTGTTGATACAATGGGTGTCTCAGAACCGTTTCTTTTGGATACTGGTGCGATGAGAAGTTAAATTATTCATTCTAAACTATGTGGGGCCCCTTTGTCTGGCTTAATAAATACTTCTGTGGGATTTTCTGGTGCTCCAGTTTGTAATCCGGTTTCTTGCCCCCTGCCTGTTTCGATTGGTCCTTATGATTTGGGAGCTCCACTGATTTTGACAACTGGTTGTAACGAGAACTTATTGGGTTTAGATTTGCTAAAAAGGTTGCATGCGACATTGTTTTGTTCCCCTTCTGGTGTGCATCACACGTTGGGAAAAAGATTAATGTCCCCTATGTATTTATCTAGGGACAAGTTTCCATCTGAGTTATGTTGTGTCCCAGAAAAGGGTTTGGGCCACGGGTCCGAATGACGTGGGCCGTCTGGCGATCCCACTGTATGTCGTCACAGTTAAGGATAATGTTCGAATGTCACGCATTCCTCAATATCTTTTCTCTAGTGATGGAGAGAGAGCATTATTGGCCATTGTTGATGACTTCATTCAGAAAGGTGTGGTTGAAGAGACTAGAGGCAATGTCTGTAATAGCCCTGTTCTCCCAATCCTTAAAAGGACGGATCCTTCACAGCCTCCTGTCTATAGATATGTTATTGATTTAAGGGAAGTCAACAAAATAGTGGTACCACAGTTTCCTGTTGTTCCGGACATTACAGTCTTATTGACGATGATTCCTGCTTCGGCAGCTTGGTTTTCAGTGATCGACCTTAAGAATGCTTTCTTTAGCATTCCTATTGTTGAGGAGAGTAGGGATATTTTTGGTTTCTCTTTAGGTGGCCAAAGTTTTCGCTTCAAGAGAGCTCCTTAAGGTTATTGTGAAAGTCCCTCTATTTACAGTAAAGCTCCTAAATGTCAACTTGATACTTTTCCTTTGCCTCCAGGTGCTACGCTTGTTCAGTATGTGGATGATTTGCTGGTCGCTGCTGATACGGAAGATGTGTGTAGGAGTGTGACTGTGGCGTTGTTGCATCATTTGGCTGTTTTGACTGGTAAAGTATCGCCCTCAAAGTTACAGTATGTCCGACAAGAAGTGACCTATTTAGGTCATCTCTTGTAGAAGGAGGGAAGGCGATTGACCCCAGAACGTATTCATGCTATTTCACAGATGTCTGTACCCACCACACAGAGAGAAGTACGTGCCTTTTTGGGTATCACTTCCTATTGCAGACAATGGATTCCTAATTTTTCTCTCTTAGCGAAACCATTGGTGGCATTAACGCTGAAAGATACGCCCCATCCGCTCCCTTGGACGGATGAATGTCAGAAAAGTTTTGTTGATTTACGTACTGCCCTGTGTTATGCTCCAGTGTTGGGTACCTCAGATTGTAGTAAGGCTTTTACACTGTACGTTCATGAGAGAGAAGGTTGCGCGTTGTCAGTTTTGACACAGCAATTCCGAGATAATCAAAGGCCATGTGCCTATTTCTCCGCTACATTAGACCCAGTAGCTAAAGCTTTGCCCAGTTGTCTTAGAGCTACAGCAGCTGCCGCAATTTCTATTAGACAGTCTGCCGGATTAGTATTAGATAACACACTCATTGTTATGGTTCCACATGCAGTGGATACTTTGTTAAATAGAACCAAGACGCAGCATCTCACGAGCGCTCGTTTGTCTGGTTACGAGCTGACACTTCTAGCAAGCCATATACATATCAAAAGATGTAACACGCTAAATCCAGCTACATTGTTGCCACTCCCGATGAGAAAGATGATCAGGAAACGCATGATTGTTTTCTTCGAACAGAAGAAGAAACGAAGGGGAGAATTGATTTAAAGGACACTCCGCTCAAGGACCCGGACGGGATCCTATGGGTGGATGGTTCTTGTTTTAAACTTCCAAATGGAGAAACCACTTCTGCCTATGCTGTTACCACCTTATGCACTATTGTTGAGACGGCACGTATTGGACATAATTCAGCCCAAGCAGCTGAATTATTAGTTTTGACTAGAGCATGTGTACTGTTGAAGGGAAAGAGAGTGAATGTGTATACAGATAGTCAGTATGCGTTCGGTCTTGCGCATAGTTTTGGAAAGTTATGGAGAGAGAGAGGATTTTTCACCTCTCATGGGACAAAGATTCAGCATGGTCAGTTGGTAACTGATCTTCTTGAGTCACTTACTTTGCCAGCACAGATAGCGATCATAAAGTGCAGTGCACATAAGAAAATCACAGATGATGTGGGTCGTGGAAATGCGTTTGCAGGCGAGATAGCGAAAACTACAGCTAGAAACACCACTAGTCGAATGTATGTGGTAGGCCCCGCAAATTGGGTGAGGGAAATTGGAATGTGTGAAGATACGATTGAGAGTGTGAAAACGATTCAGGGAGAAGCTACTGAGAAAGAATTGAGCATGTGGAAAGAAAGGACAGGAATGTTAGATCCAACGGGTTGTTGGACAGAGTTGTCAGAACATCAGCGATGGTTGTTACCGGACGCTTATGTGTTGCCGGTCGTGACTATGGCTCATGGCCCGGCTCACATTAGTGCAAAAGGCAGATGTAAGCTTTTGGCTCCGGTATGGCAGAATGAAGGAATTCCGAAATGTGCAGAAAATGTGGTGAAACATTGCATTGTTTGCTTAATGCATAACCCAGGAAAAGGGACCCCAACTCCAGCAGGCCATTTTGCTCCTCCGTCATATCCCTTTGAGGTGTTACAGATCGACTACATTCATATGGATCGCTGTAACCTCAAGTATGTTCTGGTGGTGGTATGTGCCTTTTCCCGCTGGATAGAGGCCTACCCCTGGAAAGATAACACTGCTTTGTCAACTGCTAAAGTGGTTATTAAGGAATTTTTTCCCAGGTTTGGTTTGCCGCGTATTGTCTGGAGTGACAATGGAAGTGAATTCGTAGGCCAGATAATGCAGAAAGTATGTTCTGGTCTCGAAATTAAACAAAAATCCCATGCGGCAAACCATCCACAGTCAGCGGGTTTGGTTGAGTGTTACAATGGTACGCTCAAGCTTAAGCTGGCGAAGATTCAAGCCAGTACAGGTCTTGCTTGGCCAGATGCTCTGCCCTTAGCTCTTTTGTCAACCAGAACTACTGTGCACTCTCGTATGGGACTTAGCCCATATGAAGTGGTATTTGGACGTCCAGCAAATGTTTGGGGAGTCACTCGTCCCAAAAGATACTCAGATATACCATATCCTCTGTTAATTGATTATTTGCACGATTTGACTACTAAATTGAGTGTTATTCGTCAACAGGTACAAAGTGTTCTGCCAGAGGCCTCCACAGACCCAGGTCCCACCATCGTTCCCGGCAACTGGGTCTGTGTGAAGAACTTTCAACGGACTAAGAATTTGGAGCCTAGGTGGTCTCCACCTACGCAGGTGTTGCTCGCTACTCGCACGGCTGTCAAGGTGGTGGGAAAGCGCAATTGGGTGCATGGAGTGCACTGCAAAAAGGTGCCACTTCCATTACCCTTTGACCAGTGGACTCGTAGTGGTGTAAGAGAATAGGACACTGCAGCTGTTCCTTGTTTTGTCCCATTCAGTGATGCTCAGATTTATGGGACTCTGTCTGAAAAAGCGGATGACGATATTCTTCAAGCTGCTGTGCCTGTGCATCGTCGAATAGACACCACCAACCCAGAAATACTGTTTAAAGATCAGACCGTGCCGAGAAAAACACGCTACAATATAAGGCCAAGACCCAACAAACTGAACTCTTGAACACTTTTTTATTAATTAAAGACATTCTTTTGTTCTTTTTGTTTTTTTTGTGTAATACTAGTATTAGATGTGCCATCTGTCATGGTAGGAGACTCAGACTGTAACCTGATTCTGTTCTTTAGTAAGCGGCTAGTGCCTCAGGTATACAGAAGTGATTAGCTGAGTGATTGGAGAAGAGCGCCGTGAGCGACATTTTTTTTAGATAAAGATGGATGGTACAATAATTGTAGGTAGAGAAAATAGGAAGCAAGAAATGAGAGTAAAAAATTGTAAACTATTACGTAGCCGATTTGGCGTAGCTTTGTGTGCTCTTATGTTTTTGTGTATTTTATTAGCCTGCACAGGATGGACTGTTCATATCCTACAATCAAGAAATTTTGCTAATACTACGACTTCTTTGCCTTCTCGACTTTCTGTCTTTTCACACAAAATGCATACTTTACCCCCACATGAGCGGATAAGGAGAGCCGAATATATGAATAATACGTTTATTCAGTTGTTGCATCAACATCAGTTGGCTATTAATATGACTGACTGTTGGGTGTGCAAACTCATGCCACATAATACACAAAAGGGAATGCCATATCTGGTTCTTCCTTTCTCATACGAAGGTTCAGCTTGGGCCTATTTGACAATGTTTTCGGCCGCATACCACAACAGACTTAGAAGCCCTGTGAGAACTCCTGGGAATGGATTAGATTTTAGTCATGGTTCCTTGATAAAAAGCATAGTGGTAATGGCCAAGATTGTAGAGAAGAGTAAGATTCCATTGGATGTAAAGAAAGCTTATGATGGATGGAATGTTGCCCACTATGTCTCCATTCTCAGCGATAAAACTAGAAAAGGTGAGTCTTCTTCAGTGTGGACTGTGCCCCATAAAGGAAATCTTTGTCTCCAGATTAATAGCAAGAAAATTGATGATATCCAGAAATGTACATATACATATGTTCTTTCGTCTCTTGATTTCCCTCCGCTAGTTCCATCTCAAGGAACATACTTTGTTTGTAATGATCGAGCCTACACTTGGTTACCTTCTAACTTTACTTTTCTGGAACCTGTTACATAGCTTTTCTTCTGCCCCCTACATATACGGCTTCGTCAGACCATCACAGAGTTAGACATAGCGGAGGCGTATTCGATGCCAAAGACACGGCAGAGCAAGAGGGAGGAGATTTCCTTAAGGGATTCCTTCCCTTTTGGGGTCCAATGGTTAACAGCTGACACATTAGGCAATTAGTTTGAGTGGTTGAGACCACTATTAATGTTACTGCAGGTGCGATAGGTAACATTACAGCAGAGCTTCAAGCGGACAGTCTTATGATGCTCCAGAACCGAATTGCGCTAGACGTGATTCTAGCAGATTGAGGAGGTGTCTGTAGATTGATCGGATCTAGTTGCTGCATTTATATTCCAGATGACGCTCCAGCAGTATACCAGGCCATTTCCAAATTGCACACAGTCTCCGAGTCAATACATCAGGATGAAGGAGATTGGTCTTTTATTGGATGGTTGTGGGGAATACTGTCAACTTGGGGATGGAAAATCTTAACGTTCTTTGGAGCAATTCTAGCTGTCATATTCTCTTGTTGTTTGTGCGTTCAGTGTGGTCCTGCAGTGTGTGGCCTGTTGGCTACTTTGCGCGTTCCACGATCTGCTGCTCAGAAGACAGAAAATATTAGAATGATGGTGCAGCAACAACTTGAAGATTTCATGAATATCAGTATTGACTCTGACTCAGATTAGCATGAGTTGGTTTGTTTTGCCTGAGTAATGGCAAAAGGAGGGTCTGAGGTTCTGTAAATTACGAATTCGTTTGTGCTCAGCCTCCATTTTGAGATCGCCGCCATTTTATGTTGCCCTCACTCTGGCACCTTGGCGAACGCAATGTTTTTTCGTTTCTGTTTTGCGTGTCAGGTGGCTTCCTCACCTATGTTTACTAACCAGTGTCAGGGTCTGGCCGAGTACACTAATTTCTGTCTGAGCTGATTAATCCCCGTCCGGACTACATGTCATTCCACACCATTGTTTCCTTTAAGTTATCTTATCTGCTGTCCTTCGCTACACGTCTCATGCATTCTCCTGTTTCTCGACTGTCCTTCTACGACACACAGCTGTGTTTTCTCTGCTAGTAAACTGAATTGTGTGGATTTACTTGTGATTTGCTTAAAGGGTCGAGTGACAAACATACTCGGGAACTTGAGTTGTTTTGGACTTAAAGTATTGTCTATAATGTTTGCCTTTTTTGCATTGTGCTGTATGATATATAAACCTGTGCGCCACGGAGTTAAGTGGCAGTCTCTTTTGAACCTCGTTGTATTGACGACTTCTAAGACCACTGTACTAGCTGCAGCTAATAAATACCATCTTCTTCGGTGTGTGTGGCTCAGGGGTTAGAGGCGGCAGACCCGGAAGCTGAGATCGGCCCTGGACCAGGGTTCAATTCCCCGCCTCAGCGGGTCTTGGGCTCAAAAATTCCACGGACTCGATAATTCTCGCTCCGGTGCCTTCTCGACTCACGGGTTCACACTCTGCGACTCTGGGCAATAGCTTGCTTAATCTCCACAACGGCCCCTCGCGGCGGGATGCCTGGCTTTCACCTTGTGGATACCCTGCCTGGGTTATCTCACAGGAGAATACCAAGACGGGTTCCCTAAGCAAGCGCCGGGAAACCCACTGCGAGTAGCTGTGCGCTATATAAGCTCAAATACATTTACATTTACATTCGCCAGACGAAGAGTCTGTGTCTCTGTTTTGACAAGGCAGGTGAATCCCGGGGATTTAGGTGTATCCTGCGCCACCGGGCCTTAAGGCTGTGGTTCTCCACCTCTCTGCAGCTAACAGTTGGACCCCGATTGGGTTAGCAAATCTTCTCCCTCAGGAACCCCGATCGGGTTATCAAACTCCTTCCCAGAACCATGATTTGGTTATTAAATCTTCTGACAGAGTGCTCTGCCAGCACCTCTGCTCCCGAATCTTCTGACAGAGTGCTCCGCCAGCACCTCTGCTCTCGCTCGCCTATTGAGTGCGTTGGGTCAGTGACAGGTCAGCTATTCGGACAAGTCGGACAATCTAACTAGCTAAGCCTACCTTAGTTATACCATTTTCCAGGGCAGTGTACCACCCCCCCAATGTTGCAAATGTGTGTATTCCCTCAATTTGATTGGTCAAAAGACAAGGAGAGGTCGTCACACCATCCCAGTTATGAGGTCATGCTCTTTCATTTTCAGATCAATGTTCCCGCCAAATATTTTATTTTCCCATGCACTTTTATTCCACCCGGCAGTGAATGTATCAATAAGAATTACAATGTAATATAAAAATTTGTTCAGCTTCCTTCCAAAGGGTCAGAGGGTAAAGTTCCCATGAGAATCTTGTAGCAAGTCAGGAGTTGGCAGGAATTCAATGCCATGGCTTGTAGACTCGGTTGAATTCGGCGCATGCTCAGTTTCAGGACCCAAGATGGTCCAATATTGTTCCTGATTGGTCTGAACACGAGCTAATAGCAAAGTCAAAGAAAAACCGATCTAGAACAAAGAATAAATGAATGCACTGTATACTACTTATCTCTACTCTATTCCCATTACTTTATTTTAACTACAGCATTAGAGATTTTGCAGAACGAACAACTTAGTAAAAGCAGCAATGCAAGCATTAGCACATGAGAACATAGAGCAGCCATCTTTAGTTCTAGTGCGCAGAAGCAAAGTTTTCCCACCAATCTTAAGAATACGTCATGTCACGTGAGTATGACAGACGCATGCGCCAAAAAGATCTTGTGTTGCAGTGGCCATTTTGGGTTAATCGAGTTACGGTTAGTAAAAGCAGTTATGCAAGCTTCCCCAGCTTAATTAAATGTCGTGTTTTGCATTGTTACTAAGACGAAACATGTTGGGTAATTATATTACTTATTATTTTGAGAGAGTTGAGTCCAGCAAGGCGCTTGACGTGTGAAACCTTGCTCCATCAGTACTCAGCCTCTTTTTGATAAGAGAAGGCCTTCTCAAGTGTGACCCCGTTGAATTTGTAGCCACTGCTATGGAACTAAAGAACTTTGGAGATTTCTTAATGAAAAGCTTTCAAGTCCCAACACGGACATGGACTCATACTTGGTAACTTTTATGGTGGTGCCTCAATCTTTCACCAGGACGTAGCTGAAATCCAGCGCAATGCTGTGGAAGAGCCAGTGAGATACTTTTCAGCTAGCTAGTTTCCAAACTTTCTTTTGGTGCCCAAACAGCCACAGAAGTACTCTTCAAAGGTCCACAGGACCTCAGGGGAAGGCACTTAGATACTCTCATGGTGTCAGAAAGAGGCCCATTTTTAATATTTAAAAGGGAGGTTTCTGCCTGTCGAAAAGGGTTATTTTGGAAGGTTGCACTGCAGGTTTTACACTGCAGCAGTCAGGTTACAATGGTAGGCCTGAAGCCATGTTTTGCAGGCCCATTCTACAGATGGTACAATAGGTTCTGCAGTACAGAGATGGCATAACTTCCGTGCTATGACTACATTTCTACATTGTGAGAAACTAGTTTCCTGGTTTCCTGGGTGTGAACCCTAGTCAAGCAGCAATCACAATCCTTGTCAGGAAACAACACAAGAAAGCCTTGGAATAACCTAAGCTCAATCCCCAGGTAGCTTGGCATAGAGCGGTCAGGCTTAACTTAGAGGCAATGTATAAAGTATTTGTGCAACACTTTAACTAGTAAAAGAGGAAAAACACCTAAATCAAAATTCCGCACTAGATTAGATATATAGAGCAAAATGTAATAAATAAAACGAAATCCAAAACAACTAAAAATCAATCAGTAGAACCGGATTTGTGTATTTTTGAAGGCTACAGGGTAAAATAGCACAAAGCGCCAACTGTGGCTATCTGGTTACACTGGAAAGGGACAAAGTCAAAAGTTCAGGCCAACCACAATGGTGCGCAGGTCAGACACAGTCCCATATAATTCCCACTTAGGTTTTATCGTCTGAAGGTTTGTGCCAAGGGTCCTGCTCGAATTGGAGAGGGCTGCGGAGAGCATAGAAAGTGTTTGGAGCGGTTGTCGTCGAGGTATGAAGGGCAAACTGCGTGTCATAGATGGGTGGACTGGTGCTTCGCATTTGCGATCCCCTGTGGGCTGTCAATGCTCTTGTGCTAAGAGGCAGACTGTCAGCAGCCTGCACTGGATTTCAATGTGAGCAGGACTGTCTTTGTGCAAACGGACCTGTTTGCAGTCACAAAATGACCAACACCCTGATTCAAGAGCATGTGAGCCATATCAAAGGTCTAGAACCTGAGAGGCACAACTTGTGGGGCTCAGGAATTCGCTGCAGCTGGGACCCAAGCTGGGTGGGGATCCTTTTATGTCCCTGAAGCTCAGATCAGAAAGCCAGCAGACTATCCCTTGAAGTCACTCTGTGGTCCTGGTTTCAAGATAAAGTTGCAGGTCCAGCTCTTCTTTCACAGGCAAGAGGGCAGCAGAAAAGGACAGTGATGCAGCAATTTCTTTAGAGCAGCAGTCCAGCTGAGTGGCAGTCCTTGTATCAGCACAGCTGTCCATCTCCCTGGCAGAGTATCCACAGGTCCAGAAGTGTAATGAAGAGTTGGTGTCTGGGGTTCCGTATGTTTACCAAAGTATCCTGCATTCCTTGCTCTGGCTCCAGACGAACTAGAGGGTGTATGCAGCCCTTTGTGTGGAGGCAGGATACTGCCCATTAAGCCCATCCAGGCACATCTAAGTTCGTTATTATGTGTGGCTGTCTAGGAGGAATACACAAAGCTACACTGTCAGCTACAACCAGTCATGTGATCAGAGACAGGCTACAGGCATGAAATGGCAAAGACAAGAAAAGGGTAACTTTCTAAAGGTCATATATATAGGTGGTCAAATGCACTCCGATTTGTCTGGTAAACCTGTTAGAAATGCTCCACAGCAGAATTTTGGCATGCTGAATTTGACACTTGTTTTGTTCCAATACACACAAAAACAATACATTCTCATGGTGCGCAGTTGTGCACCACACCCAGACAGCACTGCTTGTCAATAAATTTAGAGTGAAGCCAAGTAATCCACAGTAATCTATTTTATTCCACTTGTTAGTCATTATTTTCAAAAGTGATACAGAGACTCAATGATTTTATGTCTGAAATACTGGAGAACTGCACATCCAAGCTTGCTTTCTCAGTATGATGCATATCCATTTTACATCCTGGGTAATTTTGAGGATAAACACCCAATGCATTTCGGGCTATTTGCCCTTCTTCAGGGGATACTAAAATGTAAAACAATAACCCATCAGCATCACTTAGTTTTCAAATAAACTAGACTTTGTATGAAACTTGTACTGTGCACTGAACTTTACATTCTAGCTTTATCACCAGTACATGCTACTAATTCACACACCTACTAATGCGTCTGTGCTGAATGTCAGCACAACCACTACCTAAACCATATCATTAAATTTAACAACAAACAAATTCAACTAAAGAGAAGAAAAAAGAAAAATAACACATCATCATATGTTGCATGCCCCATGCTGAATGTGAACATAAAAAGCAAACCTACAAGCACACCTGAACCATCCACTTGCTGTATGTAAAGAAAACCTGATCCACCATGGACACCATATTACTGGTGTCTCTCTCAATGTATAGAATTGACTGGAAAACGAGTGCCAAGCCAGTAAAACCTGGTCCTCGTCAAAGTCTTTGTGAACGCCGCAGGTCAGATTCACCCAATTTAACCTGACGTAATCCAGAGCATGATCACGTGACCATGAGTGAGATCAAACACAAAAGAAATACTTTCCCCACTGAATCCAAACATGCAGTGCATAATCAAAAGCCTAAATAATGCACAGCACCTAGTGAGAAACAAACATGTAATAGATACTCACTACTTCTAAAATTATATAATCATCATTAACAAAAGTGCCAAGGGGCCCACCCCACCAAATTCATTTCACAATATATTCATAATTGACACGTGAACATATCATATTGTTACTTTTCCAGGCAGAGTTTTATAATATTTCTCAAAAAGTGATAATTCGCCCAATCTCAACCATGGGTAGCTATGGCTTCGAGCAGCGAGACTTGTACAGTGAAGCTTAGTGTAACACATTTAACAGTACGAAACAACAAAATAAGAAAGATCACAAAACACACAAAAAACACAACACCAATTTATAAAAATAGATTTGCCTTTATATGTATCCCTGATGAGCAAAATCCACCAGAGGGTTAAGGTGATACAGATTTTTGTATGTCTTACTGCTTTGTCATTCATCTTCAAACAAACATCAGTTCAATTAAAAGTTTGCAAACTTTTTAAAAGTTTATAAAAGTTAGTTTGGCTACTCCCGCTCAGCTTGGGCAACCCAATCTGACATGGAAAAGGTCTGGTGGGTCTACAGGGTAGATTTGCACTGTTACCTGGCCACCAGCGTGCTTTTCAGTACAGTTACAAACTTTATAGGATGACCACAATAGACTTTAATGGAGTGGACCTAATGCTGTGGATACAGGATGAAAGATGCTCAAGAATGGTCCAGTTACTGGGCAGTCAACTATGGTGCCTTTGTGGTGATTACTCAGTCCAAGGGTCATGTGGTGCGATTTAGGTCACAGAGGTCAAGGTCCCACAAAGTCCTGTTTGGGGCTGAAGAATGCCAGCTGTGGCAGGACTACCAGTCTGTGGATGCAGCAGTCACAACAAAGTCCGTGGGTGGGGACTAGTGTCCCTCTTGGGCAACTGATCTGGAGTTTGGTGGCACTCCTGGTTTTGAATGACTCAGACGCAACTTTAGCTCTCGAGGATTGGTCTCTTGAGGCACTTAACAGCAGCTAGCAGTAAATCTTATGTGGTGGCTAGCAACTTGCAGTGCAGGCTAATTGGGCTGTTGTAACCCTGGTGCAGGTTCCAGAGGGTCAATCCATGGTGCCATTGAGTCACTCTTTTGGTCTGGGGCTGGGGCATGATTTTCCCCAAGCCAGAAGACGCAGGCACCCTCTTCTCTTTGCAATACCATAGTGCAGCAGGGTCAGTCCAGCAGAAGATGCAGCCTCTTCTTTGTGCAGTCCAGGGGCAGCAGGGCAGTCCCTCTTTGGTCCTTGTTTCAGTGTCTATGTGATCTGAGTTGGCGGTTGCTGGGGTGCAATCTTTATGCCCAGAAAGTGCCCTGTGGGGATGATGCGGTCACTAGCCAATGAGCTACCAGGTCACCACCCTCTTGGTGATGACTTTCTGACTATGTCTAGAATCTAGCAATCCCAGAGTGCACTATTCTGTCCTCTCTCAAGGTGTCGGGCCCTTCCTCAGATGCAAGGAACTTGGTGGCCCACCCTTGAGATGTGGCTACCTGAGGGCTACATGCCCACAGGAAAACTGGTTTGGGCAATGGGGTTCATTTCAATCTCTGTCCCTGCCTCTAGCCTATCTACCTGAACAAAGGGCAGCCCCTCAGGTGTGTGAACGCCATTTGCCCCAAAAGGTGGCTTCACTTTTGGAGCTTTCCTTTTAGGCTAACATCCTGTGTGGCTTTTTGCATTTGTTCTTAAGCCTGGGAGTCAATCACATGACTCCCCAGGTGGGCAGAATGCTTTCTGTTGTCCAGTGCCCATGTGAGGCTACTCGAAAACTGAGTGACAGAGTGGCAACATTCTAAAAGTTACATTTTGTTAATAGTGTCATTAAATTCGACTTGGGCATCAGGTTTGGTTCAAGGCGATGATTATGTTAATACCTTACAGTACTCAGCTAGGTATTTCCATTCATAAGTCAACCAGGCTCAGATGTCGGCTGATAATCCTGTGTTAGCCAATGGGGCTACTATCCCATAAAACCACAATGTCGTAGTTTTGCTGTTAGAGCATGTTTTAAATACATGCCCTACTTAGTAATATACATCTTCCTGCCTTAGGGCCTAAAGGCCTTCCTTTGGGGAGGCTTATATATAATGTGAAGGGAAGTGGGGGAATTGCCATTTGGTTAAATGGCAAAGTCAAATTAGCAGTGTTACCTCTTCCCTTACAGTCTACAGTGGCAGACTGGGGACCATTTTGTCCTTTGCCACACAAATGGTTGCACAATCAGTGCTGCAGCCCTGGGTGGACACTTTGCCTTACATGCCCTGGATATTCTGGGTACCATATACTAGAGACTTATAAGTAAGTCAATCCTTGCCAATTGGAAAAAACAATTCAACATATATTTTGTAATGAATTAGAACACTGGCACTGATTTCAAGTTATTTTGCTTCAGTGCATTCTCAGAGTTGATAAACCAGCAGCATCAGTCCAAAAATATGGGGTTTACCATGCAAAAATGGACATTTCCTTACAGTAGCCAATGAGACAAGTCTTTTTAGAATCTTTGACTTTTATTGCGTGAAAGACAGCCTTCCCTTATGTATCCTTCTTTTCTTCATAGAGGCGACGCCTATAGTTTTTCTTTAGTAGTTTGATTTCCTCTTTCAAAGCTATATTTGTTGTATCCTCGTGTGCTGCCTTAATCCTTCTATTTAGGTGTCTTTTCAGCAATAACAGATCTTGGCTCTTTACCTAAAGGCTTTGAGGCTTAAGACTTTAACAGGCCATCAGTTAAATATAGCCATCCTTCAATTGGGTGTAGAAATTCTTTGTCTACTACCAGCAAGTGGTGCTTTTATTTGCACACTCATCAAATCATTTGATTCGTCCTCCTACCTGAGCCTTCAAACTAGTTCCAAATTGTCTTTATGACATAGCAAGGTTTTTTCATGCAGAGGGACTGCATCCAAATGAAGGAAACAAGACAATATGGAGTGATCACTTATGAGGGTATGGTCAATTTTTGAAATCCAAGACCTCCTAAAAATCTTGCATAGTTACCCACAAATAGTCATGTGTTGCAATTCTTTGGTGTGACATGTGCATACATGCAGATTCATGCTCAGTGATGCTCTTACCATTAAATGTGCTTAGACCTAAGGTATGCAAAGCTTATGTTAGTCAGATACAAAGATTTGAGCAACTTGTGGGTGTAAGTGTATTTAATGGTGGAATTTTCCATAACTTATCTTCAATGTTCTGCCATTCCTGCTCATTCGTAGTAAAAGACACACAATTGATGGGCGGAATGCAGAACAAATCAAAACATTCACCCCCAGTCAAGACATCTGGGTTGAATACACCATTCTTTTGCTCACCATGCCACTGGAGTCAAGCTATCCTGGCTGATGAGGGCTGAAAGCCCAAAACCGGTCCTAGAATGCTTGTTTCCAGTCCAGGGAGGACTTGGCCTGGCAGTTCGGGCTGGACTGTTCCCATTGGGCGCAGGGTCAAGACTGATTTGCATATGGCTGGGTCCAAACTGGAATGGCATGGTGAGCAAAAAAACAATGGATTTAGGCTCAGATCGCTGTACTGGAGTGAATGTATGACATTGTTCTGCATTCTGTCCATCAATTGTCCTTTTTGCATTTGTCACCCCAAGTGGGACGGGTATTCCTAGACGTGGGTCCTGTGCTCTCCATGCCACTGGAGTAAAGCTATCCTGGCTGATGAGTGCTGAAAGCCCGAAACCGGTCCTAGAATGCTTGTTTCCAGTCTAGGAAGGACCTGGCCTGGCAGTTCGGGCTGGCTGTTCCCATTGGGTGCAGGGTCAAGACTGATTTGCATATGGCTGGTTCCAAACTGTAATGGCATGGTGAGCAAGAAAAACGATGTATTTAGGCCCAGATCTCTGTACGTGGTATGACATTGTTCTGCATTCTGTCCATTAATTGTTGTTTTTGCATTCGTAGTCTTGAGCAAGTTAGAGTTAAAGTCACCCCCTAATAGCCAAATAGAATTTAAGTGATCAGGGCGTAATTGGTTTAGGGTGTCAATAAAATATTCAATTGTCTCCCTTTTTTGGTCCAGATTTGGATTTATACATATATTTGCACGCACCATTGAACTAGGAGGGCTATACTGTCCAGCCAATATGGTAAATTTGAGTATAATCATAACATCTTTTAGTTCGGCCAAGGTAGTGGCAGTAAATTCCAAATTATTGTAGAAGCATATTCAACCACCCCCTGAAGGACTGACAGCGTTTTCTGACCATAATGCTGGAGAATAATAGTGTAGTCCAACCAAGGAATTGACCTTGCTTGCCACATCTCTTGAAGACAAATTATGTTAAAAGTAAATAAATGATTCAAATGTTTAGGCAAAGAGGTTTAAATTATTTTAGCCCCTGCTTTTCCGTGAACAGCTGTTCAGCAGCGATGAGGCCTTACTAGGACTTAGGCTAGGCTGATGAGAAATGACACATGATGACCCGGCCCGATTCACCGCAGTTGGGGGCATATTATCAAGGGGGTTTATCTCCGCTTTTTTGGCTTTAAAAGCCAAGAAAGCGGAGATAAAATTATCTCCCTATTACCTAGCTGTCGCTAACACCAGTTAGCGACAGCTAGTAGGAGATAGCGACCATCTTGGGCCCCACTTTGCATGTCAGTGATATTTAATACTAATGACATGCAAAGTGGGCGTGCCAAGATGTTAGCGACTGGAAACAGTCGCTAACATCGCTATCTCCTTTACCAACTTTTGGAGATATTTGCGCTAAGCGCGAATATCTCCAAAAGCTAACACCTGCCCTGAGCAGTTCTTAGCCATGTTATCCAATGGGAGGTGGATAACATGGCTAAGAGCATTTGCTCGGTAATGCACGAATATCGCTGACTTTTCAGCGATATTAATGCATTTCGGCCGATTTTTATCGCTTAGGAGATAAACCTTGATAATATCAAGGCTCCAAAGCGATAAAAATCGCCGCAGCTCGGCGATAAAAATATTGCAGCTAAGCCAACCTAGCGATAATTATCGCTAGTTGTTGGTAATATGCCCCTTGCTTCGTTAAACGACAAGCCCTTCTGCCTGATTCAAAGTCTTTGTGCATTATTAAATTGTTTTGCATTTTATTGTAGGATGTGCTGTTGATTTTCCCATCGGCACATCGCGCAACCGAGTTCTTAAAAGGGACACGTTTTCTGCCATTGCGTTCACTTGAGGGCGGTTCAAAGATCCTTATGCCCCATTTTTCAAAAAAAGTTATTTTTCTGCGTAGATGCAGTAACCATTTCTTTATATAAAGAAATGAACTTCTGTTCTTATATTACATTCATCATTTGGCCCCACAGTGAAGGCAAAAAAGTTTATATCAATTGACGTTATATTTCTCAGGCTTGGAATGCCTGGGAATAGTGTTAACAAGTTTCTTCTATCTAAAATGTCTTCTTTATATGTAAAGCATATTCAGGGTATAATGTAACACAGTTTGGATTGCTCCCTTCAACATCAATAGGACTATCCCTTGGGTTGTACTCCAAGGGGCCTCCATCCTCCCTCAGGTAGTTATTCTGTGGGATTGACTCGACCAATCTGTTTCTGCCTGATGTCAAGGAGGGGGGGGGAGCAGCATGGGTAGGTTTTCCAGTGGCTTTACTTCATTGCATATTTACAACAAGGGGTGGTGAGGGACAGAGTCTCTGAATTAAGCAGAAAGCTCTCACCCAGTCAAGAGATCAGGGCTAGATCCAACACCGTTTTTTAGCTCACTGCACCATCCCAGTTTCAGAACCTGGCTGTATGCAAATTAGTCTGTTCCTGTCCCAGTGCATGATGGGAACAGGGCAAACCAAACTACAAAAGCCAATTCTTACACTGGGAAGGAAACAAGCTCCCGGGGACCGGTTTCTGGCATTACAGCCGTCTTCGGCCCGGTTTGCTTGAATCCTGATGGTGCAATGAGCAAGGGTCTCACATCTGAGAATACCCTTCCACGCTTAGGGTGGACAAAAATATTTACAACAAGGGGTGGTGAGGGACAGAGTCTCTGAATTAAGCAGAAAGCTCTCACCCAGTCAAGAGATCAGGGCTAGATCCAACACCGTTTTTTAGCTCACTGCACCATCCCAGTTTCAGAACCTGGCTGTATGCAAATTAGTCTGTTCCTGTCCCAGTGCATGATGGGAACAGGGCAAACCAAACTACAAAAGCCAATTCTTACACTGGGAAGGAAACAAGCTCCCGGGGACCGGTTTCTGGCATTACAGCCGTCTTCGGCCCGGTTTGCTTGAATCCTGATGGTGCAATGAGCAAGGGTCTCACATCTGAGAATACCCTTCCACGCTTAGGGTGGACAAAAATATTTACAACAAGGGGTGGTGAGGGACAGAGTCTCTGAATTAAGCAGAAAGCTCTCACCCAGTCAAGAGATCAGGGCTAGATCCAACACCGTTTTTTAGCTCACTGCACCATCCCAGTTTCAGAACCTGGCTGTATGCAAATTAGTCTGTTCCTGTCCCAGTGCATGATGGGAACAGGGCAAACCAAACTACAAAAGCCAATTCTTACACTGGGAAGGAAACAAGCTCCCGGGGACCGGTTTCTGGCATTACAGCCGTCTTCGGCCCGGTTTGCTTGAATCCTGATGGTGCAATGAGCAAGGGTCTCACATCTGAGAATACCCTTCCACGCTTAGGGTGGACAAAAATATTTACAACAAGGGGTGGTGAGGGACAGAGTCTCTGAATTAAGCAGAAAGCTCTCACCCAGTCAAGAGATCAGGGCTAGATCCAACACCGTTTTTTAGCTCACTGCACCATCCCAGTTTCAGAACCTGGCTGTATGCAAATTAGTCTGTTCCTGTCCCAGTGCATGATGGGAACAGGGCAAACCAAACTACAAAAGCCAATTCTTACACTGGGAAGGAAACAAGCTCCCGGGGACCGGTTTCTGGCATTACAGCCGTCTTCGGCCCGGTTTGCTTGAATCCTGATGGTGCAATGAGCAAGGGTCTCACATCTGAGAATACCCTTCCACGCTTAGGGTGGACAAAAATATTTACAACAAGGGGTGGTGAGGGACAGAGTCTCTGAATTAAGCAGAAAGCTCTCACCCAGTCAAGAGATCAGGGCTAGATCCAACACCGTTTTTTAGCTCACTGCACCATCCCAGTTTCAGAACCTGGCTGTATGCAAATTAGTCTGTTCCTGTCCCAGTGCATGATGGGAACAGGGCAAACCAAACTACAAAAGCCAATTCTTACACTGGGAAGGAAACAAGCTCCCGGGGACCGGTTTCTGGCATTACAGCCGTCTTCGGCCCGGTTTGCTTGAATCCTGATGGTGCAATGAGCAAGGGTCTCACATCTGAGAATACCCTTCCACGCTTAGGGTGGACAAAAATATTTACAACAAGGGGTGGTGAGGGACAGAGTCTCTGAATTAAGCAGAAAGCTCTCACCCAGTCAAGAGATCAGGGCTAGATCCAACACCGTTTTTTAGCTCACTGCACCATCCCAGTTTCAGAACCTGGCTGTATGCAAATTAGTCTGTTCCTGTCCCAGTGCATGATGGGAACAGGGCAAACCAAACTACAAAAGCCAATTCTTACACTGGGAAGGAAACAAGCTCCCGGGGACCGGTTTCTGGCATTACAGCCGTCTTCGGCCTGGTTTGCTTGAATCCTGATGGTGCAATGAGCAAGGGTCTCACATCTGAGAATACCCTTCCACGCTTAGGGTGGACAAAAATATTTACAACAAGGGGTGGTGAGGGACAGAGTCTCTGAATTAAGCAGAAAGCTCTCACCCAGTCAAGAGATCAGGGCTAGATCCAACACCGTTTTTTAGCTCACTGCACCATCCCAGTTTCAGAACCTGGCTGTATGCAAATTAGTCTGTTCCTGTCCCAGTGCATGATGGGAACAGGGCAAACCAAACTACAAAAGCCAATTCTTACACTGGGAAGGAAACAAGCTCCCGGGGACCGGTTTCTGGCATTACAGCCGTCTTCGGCCCGGTTTGCTTGAATCCTGATGGTGCAATGAGCAAGGGTCTCACATCTGAGAATACCCTTCCACGCTTAGGGTGGACAAAAATATTTACAACAAGGGGTGGTGAGGGACAGAGTCTCTGAATTAAGCAGAAAGCTCTCACCCAGTCAAGAGATCAGGGCTAGATCCAACACCGTTTTTTAGCTCACTGCACCATCCCAGTTTCAGAACCTGGCTGTATGCAAATTAGTCTGTTCCTGTCCCAGTGCATGATGGGAACAGGGCAAACCAAACTACAAAAGCCAATTCTTACACTGGGAAGGAAACAAGCTCCCGGGGACCGGTTTCTGGCATTACAGCCGTCTTCGGCCCGGTTTGCTTGAATCCTGATGGTGCAATGAGCAAGGGTCTCACATCTGAGAATACCCTTCCACGCTTAGGGTGGACAAAAATATTTACAACAAGGGGTGGTGAGGGACAGAGTCTCTGAATTAAGCAGAAAGCTCTCACCCAGTCAAGAGATCAGGGCTAGATCCAACACCGTTTTTTAGCTCACTGCACCATCCCAGTTTCAGAACCTGGCTGTATGCAAATTAGTCTGTTCCTGTCCCAGTGCATGATGGGAACAGGGCAAACCAAACTACAAAAGCCAATTCTTACACTGGGAAGGAAACAAGCTCCCGGGGACCGGTTTCTGGCATTACAGCCGTCTTCGGCCCGGTTTGCTTGAATCCTGATGGTGCAATGAGCAAGGGTCTCACATCTGAGAATACCCTTCCACGCTTAGGGTGGACAAAAATATTTACAACAAGGGGTGGTGAGGGACAGAGTCTCTGAATTAAGCAGAAAGCTCTCACCCAGTCAAGAGATCAGGGCTAGATCCAACACCGTTTTTTAGCTCACTGCACCATCCCAGTTTCAGAACCTGGCTGTATGCAAATTAGTCTGTTCCTGTCCCAGTGCATGATGGGAACAGGGCAAACCAAACTACAAAAGCCAATTCTTACACTGGGAAGGAAACAAGCTCCCGGGGACCGGTTTCTGGCATTACAGCCGTCTTCGGCCCGGTTTGCTTGAATCCTGATGGTGCAATGAGCAAGGGTCTCACATCTGAGAATACCCTTCCACGCTTAGGGTGAACAAAAATATTTACAACAAGGGGTGGTGAGGGACAGAGTCTCTGAATTAAGCAGAAAGCTCTCACCCAGTCAAGAGATCAGGGCTAGATCCAACACCGTTTTTTAGCTCACTGCACCATCCCAGTTTCAGAACCTGGCTGTATGCAAATTAGTCTGTTCCTGTCCCAGTGCATGATGGGAACAGGGCAAACCAAACTACAAAAGCCAATTCTTACACTGGGAAGGAAACAAGCTCCCGGGGACCGGTTTCTGGCATTACAGCCGTCTTCGGCCCGGTTTGCTTGAATCCTGATGGTGCAATGAGCAAGGGTCTCACATATGAGAATACCCTTCCACGCTTAGGGTGGACAAAAATATTTACAACAAGGGGTGGTGAGGGACAGAGTCTCTGAATTAAGCAGAAAGCTCTCACCCAGTCAAGAGATCAGGGCTAGATCCAACACCGTTTTTTAGCTCACTGCACCATCCCAGTTTCAGAACCTGGCTGTATGCAAATTAGTCTGTTCCTGTCCCAGTGCATGATGGGAACAGGGCAAACCAAACTACAAAAGCCAATTCTTACACTGGGAAGGAAACAAGCTCCCGGGGACCGGTTTCTGGCATTACAGCCGTCTTCGGCCCGGTTTGCTTGAATCCTGATGGTGCAATGAGCAAGGGTAGTTTAGTCTGCCCTGTTCCCATGATGCACTGGGCCAGGGACAGACTGATTTGCATATAGCCAGGTTCTGAGCTGGGATGGGGCAGTGAGATAAATAACGGTGATGGATCAAGCCCTGATCTTTGGACTGGGTAAGAGTGGTCTGTTTAACTCAGACACTCTGTTCATCACCACCCCCTTTTTGTAAATCGTTTTTGGCCACTATAGGTGTGGCAGGGTATACTCAGACATGAGTCCCTTTCTCACTGCTCCATCAGGATTCAAGCAAGCCGGGCCGAAGAAGGCTGAAATGCCAGAAACCGGTCCCCGGTAGCTTGTCTCCTTTCTGGTGAAGAATTGGCTTGGTAGTTTAGTCTGCCCTGTTCCCATGATGCACTGGGCCAGGGACAGACTGATTTGCATATAGCCAGGTTCTGAGCTGGGATGGGGCAGTGAGATAAATAACGGTGATGGATCAAGCCCTGATCTTTGGACTGGGTAAGAGTGGTCTGTTTAACTCAGACACTCTGTTCATCACCACCCCCTTTTTGTAAATCGTTTTTGGCCACTATAGGTGTGGCAGGGTATACTCAGACATGAGTCCCTTTCTCACTGCTCCATCAGGATTCAAGCAAGCCGGGCCGAAGAAGGCTGAAATGCCAGAAACCGGTCCCCGGTAGCTTGTCTCCTTTCTGGTGAAGAATTGGCTTGGTAGTTTAGTCTGCCCTGTTCCCATGATGCACTGGGCCAGGGACAGACTGATTTGCATATAGCCAGGTTCTGAGCTGGGATGGGGCAGTGAGATAAATAACGGTGATGGATCAAGCCCTGATCTTTGGACTGGGTAAGAGTGGTCTGTTTAACTCAGACACTCTGTTCATCACCACCCCCTTTTTGTAAATCGTTTTTGGCCACTATAGGTGTGGCAGGGTATACTCAGACATGAGTCCCTTTCTCACTGCTCCATCAGGATTCAAGCAAGCCGGGCCGAAGAAGGCTGAAATGCCAGAAACCGGTCCCCGGTAGCTTGTCTCCTTTCTGGTGAAGAATTGGCTTGGTAGTTTAGTCTGCCCTGTTCCCATGATGCACTGGGCCAGGGACAGACTGATTTGCATATAGCCAGGTTCTGAGCTGGGATGGGGCAGTGAGATAAATAACGGTGATGGATCAAGCCCTGATCTTTGGACTGGGTAAGAGTGGTCTGTTTAACTCAGACACTCTGTTCATCACCACCCCCTTTTTGTAAATCGTTTTTGGCCACTATAGGTGTGGCAGGGTATACTCAGACATGAGTCCCTTTCTCACTGCTCCATCAGGATTCAAGCAAGCCGGGCCGAAGAAGGCTGAAATGCCAGAAACCGGTCCCCGGTAGCTTGTCTCCTTTCTGGTGAAGAATTGGCTTGGTAGTTTAGTCTGCCCTGTTCCCATGATGCACTGGGCCAGGGACAGACTGATTTGCATATAGCCAGGTTCTGAGCTGGGATGGGGCAGTGAGATAAATAACGGTGATGGATCAAGCCCTGATCTTTGGACTGGGTAAGAGTGGTCTGTTTAACTCAGACACTCTGTTCATCACCACCCCCTTTTTGTAAATCGTTTTTGGCCACTATAGGTGTGGCAGGGTATACTCAGACATGAGTCCCTTTCTCACTGCTCCATCAGGATTCAAGCAAGCCGGGCCGAAGAAGGCTGAAATGCCAGAAACTGGTCCCCGGTAGCTTGTCTCCTTTCTGGTGAAGAATTGGCTTGGTAGTTTAGTCTGCCCTGTTCCCATGATGCACTGGGCCAGGGACAGACTGATTTGCATATAGCCAGGTTCTGAGCTGGGATGGGGCAGTGAGATAAATAACGGTGATGGATCAAGCCCTGATCTTTGGACTGGGTAAGAGTGGTCTGTTTAACTCAGACACTCTGTTCATCACCACCCCCTTTTTGTAAATCGTTTTTGGCCACTATAGGTGTGGCAGGGTATACTCAGACATGAGTCCCTTTCTCACTGCTCCATCAGGATTCAAGCAAGCCGGGCCGAAGAAGGCTGAAATGCCAGAAACCGGTCCCCGGTAGCTTGTCTCCTTTCTGGTGAAGAATTGGCTTGGTAGTTTAGTCTGCCCTGTTCCCATGATGCACTGGGCCAGGGACAGACTGATTTGCATATAGCCAGGTTCTGAGCTGGGATGGGGCAGTGAGATAAATAACGGTGATGGATCAAGCCCTGATCTTTGGACTGGGTAAGAGTGGTCTGTTTAACTCAGACACTCTGTTCATCACCACCCCCTTTTTGTAAATCGTTTTTGGCCACTATAGGTGTGGCAGGGTATACTCAGACATGAGTCCCTTTCTCACTGCTCCATCAGGATTCAAGCAAGCCGGGCCGAAGAAGGCTGAAATGCCAGAAACCGGTCCCCGGTAGCTTGTCTCCTTTCTGGTGAAGAATTGGCTTGGTAGTTTAGTCTGCCCTGTTCCCATGATGCACTGGGCCAGGGACAGACTGATTTGCATATAGCCAGGTTCTGAGCTGGGATGGGGCAGTGAGATAAATAACGGTGATGGATCAAGCCCTGATCTTTGGACTGGGTAAGAGTGGTCTGTTTAACTCAGACACTCTGTTCATCACCACCCCCTTTTTGTAAATCGTTTTTGGCCACTATAGGTGTGGCAGGGTATACTCAGACATGAGTCCCTTTCTCACTGCTCCATCAGGATTCAAGCAAGCCGGGCCGAAGAAGGCTGAAATGCCAGAAACCGGTCCCCGGTAGCTTGTCTCCTTTCTGGTGAAGAATTGGCTTGGTAGTTTAGTCTGCCCTGTTCCCATGATGCACTGGGCCAGGGACAGACTGATTTGCATATAGCCAGGTTCTGAGCTGGGATGGGGCAGTGAGATAAATAACGGTGATGGATCAAGCCCTGATCTTTGGACTGGGTAAGAGTGGTCTGTTTAACTCAGACACTCTGTTCATCACCACCCCCTTTTTGTAAATCGTTTTTGGCCACTATAGGTGTGGCAGGGTATACTCAGACATGAGTCCCTTTCTCACTGCTCCATCAGGATTCAAGCAAGCCGGGCCGAAGAAGGCTGAAATGCCAGAAACCGGTCCCCGGTAGCTTGTCTCCTTTCTGGTGAAGAATTGGCTTGGTAGTTTAGTCTGCCCTGTTCCCATGATGCACTGGGCCAGGGACAGACTGATTTGCATATAGCCAGGTTCTGAGCTGGGATGGGGCAGTGAGATAAATAACGGTGATGGATCAAGCCCTGATCTTTGGACTGGGTAAGAGTGGTCTGTTTAACTCAGACACTCTGTTCATCACCACCCCCTTTTTGTAAATCGTTTTTGGCCACTATAGGTGTGGCAGGGTATACTCAGACATGAGTCCCTTTCTCACTGCTCCATCAGGATTCAAGCAAGCCGGGCCGAAGAAGGCTGAAATGCCAGAAACTGGTCCCCGGTAGCTTGTCTCCTTTCTGGTGAAGAATTGGCTTGGTAGTTTAGTCTGCCCTGTTCCCATGATGCACTGGGCCAGGGACAGACTGATTTGCATATAGCCAGGTTCTGAGCTGGGATGGGGCAGTGAGATAAATAACGGTGATGGATCAAGCCCTGATCTTTGGACTGGGTAAGAGTGGTCTGTTTAACTCAGACACTCTGTTCATCACCACCCCCTTTTTGTAAATCGTTTTTGGCCACTATAGGTGTGGCAGGGTATACTCAGACATGAGTCCCTTTCTCACTGCTCCATCAGGATTCAAGCAAGCCGGGCCGAAGAAGGCTGAAATGCCAGAAACCGGTCCCCGGTAGCTTGTCTCCTTTCTGGTGAAGAATTGGCTTGGTAGTTTAGTCTGCCCTGTTCCCATGATGCACTGGGCCAGGGACAGACTGATTTGCATATAGCCAGGTTCTGAGCTGGGATGGGGCAGTGAGATAAATAACGGTGATGGATCAAGCCCTGATCTTTGGACTGGGTAAGAGTGGTCTGTTTAACTCAGACACTCTGTTCATCACCACCCCCTTTTTGTAAATCGTTTTTGGCCACTATAGGTGTGGCAGGGTATACTCAGACATGAGTCCCTTTCTCACTGCTCCATCAGGATTCAAGCAAGCCGGGCCGAAGAAGGCTGAAATGCCAGAAACCGGCCCCCGGTAGCTTGTCTCCTTTCTGGTGAAGAATTGGCTTGGTAGTTTAGTCTGCCCTGTTCCCATGATGCACTGGGCCAGGGACAGACTGATTTGCATATAGCCAGGTTCTGAGCTGGGATGGGGCAGTGAGATAAATAACGGTGATGGATCAAGCCCTGATCTTTGGACTGGGTAAGAGTGGTCTGTTTAACTCAGACACTCTGTTCATCACCACCCCCTTTTTGTAAATCGTTTTTGGCCACTATAGGTGTGGCAGGGTATACTCAGACATGAGTCCCTTTCTCACTGCTCCATCAGGATTCAAGCAAGCCGGGCCGAAGAAGGCTGAAATGCCAGAAACCGGTCCCCGGTAGCTTGTCTCCTTTCTGGTGAAGAATTGGCTTGGTAGTTTAGTCTGCCCTGTTCCCATGATGCACTGGGCCAGGGACAGACTGATTTGCATATAGCCAGGTTCTGAGCTGGGATGGGGCAGTGAGATAAATAACGGTGATGGATCAAGCCCTGATCTTTGGACTGGGTAAGAGTGGTCTGTTTAACTCAGACACTCTGTTCATCACCACCCCCTTTTTGTAAATCGTTTTTGGCCACTATAGGTGTGGCAGGGTATACTCAGACATGAGTCCCTTTCTCACTGCTCCATCAGGATTCAAGCAAGCCGGGCCGAAGAAGGCTGAAATGCCAGAAACCGGTCCCCGGTAGCTTGTCTCCTTTCTGGTGAAGAATTGGCTTGGTAGTTTAGTCTGCCCTGTTCCCATGATGCACTGGGCCAGGGACAGACTGATTTGCATATAGCCAGGTTCTGAGCTGGGATGGGGCAGTGAGATAAATAACGGTGATGGATCAAGCCCTGATCTTTGGACTGGGTAAGAGTGGTCTGTTTAACTCAGACACTCTGTTCATCAACACCCCCTTTTTGTAAATCGTTTTTGGCCACTATAGGTGTGGCAGGGTATACTCAGACATGAGTCCCTTTCTCACTGCTCCATCAGGATTCAAGCAAGCCGGGCCGAAGAAGGCTGAAATGCCAGAAACCGGTCCCCGGTAGCTTGTCTCCTTTCTGGTGAAGAATTGGCTTGGTAGTTTAGTCTGCCCTGTTCCCATGATGCACTGGGCCAGGGACAGACTGATTTGCATATAGCCAGGTTCTGAGCTGGGATGGGGCAGTGAGATAAATAACGGTGATGGATCAAGCCCTGATCTTTGGACTGGGTAAGAGTGGTCTGTTTAACTCAGACACTCTGTTCATCACCACCCCCTTTTTGTAAATCGTTTTTGGCCACTATAGGTGTGGCAGGGTATACTCAGACATGAGTCCCTTTCTCACTGCTCCATCAGGATTCAAGCAAGCCGGGCCGAAGAAGGCTGAAATGCCAGAAACCGGCCCCCGGTAGCTTGTCTCCTTTCTGGTGAAGAATTGGCTTGGTAGTTTAGTCTTCCCTGTTCCCATGATGCACTGGGCCAGGGACAGACTGATTTGCATATAGCCAGGTTCTGAGCTGGGATGGGGCAGTGAGATAAATAACGGTGATGGATCAAGCCCTGATCTTTGGACTGGGTAAGAGTGGTCTGTTTAACTCAGACACTCTGTTCATCACCACCCCCTTTTTGTAAATCGTTTTTGGCCACTATAGGTGTGGCAGGGTATACTCAGACATGAGTCCCTTTCTCACTGCTCCATCAGGATTCAAGCAAGCCGGGCCGAAGAAGGCTGAAATGCCAGAAACCGGTCCCCGGTAGCTTGTCTCCTTTCTGGTGAAGAATTGGCTTGGTAGTTTAGTCTGCCCTGTTCCCATGATGCACTGGGCCAGGGACAGACTGATTTGCATATAGCCAGGTTCTGAGCTGGGATGGGGCAGTGAGATAAATAACGGTGATGGATCAAGCCCTGATCTTTGGACTGGGTAAGAGTGGTCTGTTTAACTCAGACACTCTGTTCATCACCACCCCCTTTTTGTAAATCGTTTTTGGCCACTATAGGTGTGGCAGGGTATACTCAGACATGAGTCCCTTTCTCACTGCTCCATCAGGATTCAAGCAAGCCGGGCCGAAGAAGGCTGAAATGCCAGAAACCGGTCCCCGGTAGCTTGTCTCCTTTCTGGTGAAGAATTGGCTTGGTAGTTTAGTCTGCCCTGTTCCCATGATGCACTGGGCCAGGGACAGACTGATTTGCATATAGCCAGGTTCTGAGCTGGGATGGGGCAGTGAGATAAATAACGGTGATGGATCAAGCCCTGATCTTTGGACTGGGTAAGAGTGGTCTGTTTAACTCAGACACTCTGTTCATCACCACCCCCTTTTTGTAAATCGTTTTTGGCCACTATAGGTGTGGCAGGGTATACTCAGACATGAGTCCCTTTCTCACTGCTCCATCAGGATTCAAGCAAGCCGGGCCGAAGAAGGCTGAAATGCCAGAAACCGGTCCCCGGTAGCTTGTCTCCTTTCTGGTGAAGAATTGGCTTGGTAGTTTAGTCTGCCCTGTTCCCATGATGCACTGGGCCAGGGACAGACTGATTTGCATATAGCCAGGTTCTGAGCTGGGATGGGGCAGTGAGATAAATAACGGTGATGGATCAAGCCCTGATCTTTGGACTGGGTAAGAGTGGTCTGTTTAACTCAGACACTCTGTTCATCACCACCCCCTTTTTGTAAATCGTTTTTGGCCACTATAGGTGTGGCAGGGTATACTCAGACATGAGTCCCTTTCTCACTGCTCCATCAGGATTCAAGCAAGCCGGGCCGAAGAAGGCTGAAATGCCAGAAACCGGTCCCCGGTAGCTTGTCTCCTTTCTGGTGAAGAATTGGCTTGGTAGTTTAGTCTGCCCTGTTCCCATGATGCACTGGGCCAGGGACAGACTGATTTGCATATAGCCAGGTTCTGAGCTGGGATGGGGCAGTGAGATAAATAACGGTGATGGATCAAGCCCTGATCTTTGGACTGGGTAAGAGTGGTCTGTTTAACTCAGACACTCTGTTCATCACCACCCCCTTTTTGTAAATCGTTTTTGGCCACTATAGGTGTGGCAGGGTATACTCAGACATGAGTCCCTTTCTCACTGCTCCATCAGGATTCAAGCAAGCCGGGCCGAAGAAGGCTGAAATGCCAGAAACCGGTCCCCGGTAGCTTGTCTCCTTTCTGGTGAAGAATTGGCTTGGTAGTTTAGTCTGCCCTGTTCCCATGATGCACTGGGCCAGGGACAGACTGATTTGCATATAGCCAGGTTCTGAGCTGGGATGGGGCAGTGAGATAAATAACGGTGATGGATCAAGCCCTGATCTTTGGACTGGGTAAGAGTGGTCTGTTTAACTCAGACACTCTGTTCATCACCACCCCCTTTTTGTAAATCGTTTTTGGCCACTATAGGTGTGGCAGGGTATACTCAGACATGAGTCCCTTTCTCACTGCTCCATCAGGATTCAAGCAAGCCGGGCCGAAGAAGGCTGAAATGCCAGAAACCGGTCCCCGGTAGCTTGTCTCCTTTCTGGTGAAGAATTGGCTTGGTAGTTTAGTCTGCCCTGTTCCCATGATGCACTGGGCCAGGGACAGACTGATTTGCATATAGCCAGGTTCTGAGCTGGGATGGGGCAGTGAGATAAATAACGGTGATGGATCAAGCCCTGATCTTTGGACTGGGTAAGAGTGGTCTGTTTAACTCAGACACTCTGTTCATCACCACCCCCTTTTTGTAAATCGTTTTTGGCCACTATAGGTGTGGCAGGGTATACTCAGACATGAGTCCCTTTCTCACTGCTCCATCAGGATTCAAGCAAGCCGGGCCGAAGAAGGCTGAAATGCCAGAAACCGGTCCCCGGTAGCTTGTCTCCTTTCTGGTGAAGAATTGGCTTGGTAGTTTAGTCTGCCCTGTTCCCATGATGCACTGGGCCAGGGACAGACTGATTTGCATATAGCCAGGTTCTGAGCTGGGATGGGGCAGTGAGATAAATAACGGTGATGGATCAAGCCCTGATCTTTGGACTGGGTAAGAGTGGTCTGTTTAACTCAGACACTCTGTTCATCAACACCCCCTTTTTGTAAATCGTTTTTGGCCACTATAGGTGTGGCAGGGTATACTCAGACATGAGTCCCTTTCTCACTGCTCCATCAGGATTCAAGCAAGCCGGGCCGAAGAAGGCTGAAATGCCAGAAACCGGTCCCCGGTAGCTTGTCTCCTTTCTGGTGAAGAATTGGCTTGGTAGTTTAGTCTGCCCTGTTCCCATGATGCACTGGGCCAGGGACAGACTGATTTGCATATAGCCAGGTTCTGAGCTGGGATGGGGCAGTGAGATAAATAACGGTGATGGATCAAGCCCTGATCTTTGGACTGGGTAAGAGTGGTCTGTTTAACTCAGACACTCTGTTCATCACCACCCCCTTTTTGTAAATCGTTTTTGGCCACTATAGGTGTGGCAGGGTATACTCAGACATGAGTCCCTTTCTCACTGCTCCATCAGGATTCAAGCAAGCCGGGCCGAAGAAGGCTGAAATGCCAGAAACCGGCCCCCGGTAGCTTGTCTCCTTTCTGGTGAAGAATTGGCTTGGTAGTTTAGTCTTCCCTGTTCCCATGATGCACTGGGCCAGGGACAGACTGATTTGCATATAGCCAGGTTCTGAGCTGGGATGGGGCAGTGAGATAAATAACGGTGATGGATCAAGCCCTGATCTTTGGACTGGGTAAGAGTGGTCTGTTTAACTCAGACGCTCTGTTCATCACCACCCCCTTTTTGTAAATCGTTTTTGGCCACTATAGGTGTGGCAGGGTATACTCAGACATGAGTCCCTTTCTCACTGCTCCATCAGGATTCAAGCAAGCCGGGCCGAAGAAGGCTGAAATGCCAGAAACCGGTCCCCGGTAGCTTGTCTCCTTTCTGGTGAAGAATTGGCTTGGTAGTTTAGTCTGCCCTGTTCCCATGATGCACTGGGCCAGGGACAGACTGATTTGCATATAGCCAGGTTCTGAGCTGGGATGGGGCAGTGAGATAAATAACGGTGATGGATCAAGCCCTGATCTTTGGACTGGGTAAGAGTGGTCTGTTTAACTCAGACACTCTGTTCATCACCACCCCCTTTTTGTAAATCGTTTTTGGCCACTATAGGTGTGGCAGGGTATACTCAGACATGAGTCCCTTTCTCACTGCTCCATCAGGATTCAAGCAAGCCGGGCCGAAGAAGGCTGAAATGCCAGAAACCGGTCCCCGGTAGCTTGTCTCCTTTCTGGTGAAGAATTGGCTTGGTAGTTTAGTCTGCCCTGTTCCCATGATGCACTGGGCCAGGGACAGACTGATTTGCATATAGCCAGGTTCTGAGCTGGGATGGGGCAGTGAGATAAATAACGGTGATGGATCAAGCCCTGATCTTTGGACTGGGTAAGAGTGGTCTGTTTAACTCAGACACTCTGTTCATCACCACCCCCTTTTTGTAAATCGTTTTTGGCCACTATAGGTGTGGCAGGGTATACTCAGACATGAGTCCCTTTCTCACTGCTCCATCAGGATTCAAGCAAGCCGGGCCGAAGAAGGCTGAAATGCCAGAAACCGGTCCCCGGTAGCTTGTCTCCTTTCTGGTGAAGAATTGGCTTGGTAGTTTAGTCTGCCCTGTTCCCATGATGCACTGGGCCAGGGACAGACTGATTTGCATATAGCCAGGTTCTGAGCTGGGATGGGGCAGTGAGATAAATAACGGTGATGGATCAAGCCCTGATCTTTGGACTGGGTAAGAGTGGTCTGTTTAACTCAGACACTCTGTTCATCACCACCCCCTTTTTGTAAATCGTTTTTGGCCACTATAGGTGTGGCAGGGTATACTCAGACATGAGTCCCTTTCTCACTGCTCCATCAGGATTCAAGCAAGCCGGGCCGAAGAAGGCTGAAATGCCAGAAACCGGTCCCCGGTAGCTTGTCTCCTTTCTGGTGAAGAATTGGCTTGGTAGTTTAGTCTGCCCTGTTCCCATGATGCACTGGGCCAGGGACAGACTGATTTGCATATAGCCAGGTTCTGAGCTGGGATGGGGCAGTGAGATAAATAACGGTGATGGATCAAGCCCTGATCTTTGGACTGGGTAAGAGTGGTCTGTTTAACTCAGACACTCTGTTCATCACCACCCCCTTTTTGTAAATCGTTTTTGGCCACTATAGGTGTGGCAGGGTATACTCAGACATGAGTCCCTTTCTCACTGCTCCATCAGGATTCAAGCAAGCCGGGCCGAAGAAGGCTGAAATGCCAGAAACCGGTCCCCGGTAGCTTGTCTCCTTTCTGGTGAAGAATTGGCTTGGTAGTTTAGTCTGCCCTGTTCCCATGATGCACTGGGCCAGGGACAGACTGATTTGCATATAGCCAGGTTCTGAGCTGGGATGGGGCAGTGAGATAAATAACGGTGATGGATCAAGCCCTGATCTTTGGACTGGGTAAGAGTGGTCTGTTTAACTCAGACACTCTGTTCATCACCACCCCCTTTTTGTAAATCGTTTTTGGCCACTATAGGTGTGGCAGGGTATACTCAGACATGAGTCCCTTTCTCACTGCTCCATCAGGATTCAAGCAAGCCGGGCCGAAGAAGGCTGAAATGCCAGAAACCGGTCCCCGGTAGCTTGTCTCCTTTCTGGTGAAGAATTGGCTTGGTAGTTTAGTCTGCCCTGTTCCCATGATGCACTGGGCCAGGGACAGACTGATTTGCATATAGCCAGGTTCTGAGCTGGGATGGGGCAGTGAGATAAATAACGGTGATGGATCAAGCCCTGATCTTTGGACTGGGTAAGAGTGGTCTGTTTAACTCAGACACTCTGTTCATCACCACCCCCTTTTTGTAAATCGTTTTTGGCCACTATAGGTGTGGCAGGGTATACTCAGACATGAGTCCCTTTCTCACTGCTCCATCAGGATTCAAGCAAGCCGGGCCGAAGAAGGCTGAAATGCCAGAAACCGGTCCCCGGTAGCTTGTCTCCTTTCTGGTGAAGAATTGGCTTGGTAGTTTAGTCTGCCCTGTTCCCATGATGCACTGGGCCAGGGACAGACTGATTTGCATATAGCCAGGTTCTGAGCTGGGATGGGGCAGTGAGATAAATAACGGTGATGGATCAAGCCCTGATCTTTGGACTGGGTAAGAGTGGTCTGTTTAACTCAGACACTCTGTTCATCACCACCCCCTTTTTGTAAATCGTTTACTTCATTGCAGACACTGTCATTGCCCATGGAATTTGGAGTCCAGTTAGGCATATCTAGAACACGAGGGACTCTGGTCAGTGTGCAAGAATATTGGCACAGAGGCTTGTCCCCAGCTTCTACCATTTACAGAGCAAGCATATCTGAGGAGACTCGGCTGACACAAGGCTGTCTGAATGGGCTTGGAGCTCTGTGGTGATGACAGGATTAGTCGGCTGTTCCACGACCCTTGTTCTAGCCGAGCACCTGGTGACGGGAGATATAATATTAGAGGGACTCTTCCTATTATCAATCATGATTTTTAGATCCCGGGTTTTTGTTAGTATCTTCACACTTGTGCCCTGATTTAAAGAAGATGGTAAAGACACTTTGTGGTGATTCGTTTTTTTCAGGCGTTTTTTCTTTTTTCTTGACATGATTGGGGAAGTTTGTAACTATGAACTGTTTCTATTGGCTTAGTTGGCAGAATCAGGGGAAGCAAACTGTACTATCATATTGTTCCATTTTTCTAATTGTCTTTCGGCAGTGGGAGTAGAATTATAGTTTGCCTATGTCAATCCTTTATGGACACTGGGAATCTCCTGAGCACATTTGGATGCCATCATGGATGCTTGGGGTGTCTCAAAATCCATGCTTTCCTCCACTGAATAATCTGAGGGTGACTTAAGGGCATGATGGCTAGTTGTATGTTTTGAACCTCCCATTTCGGGTCAGCTGTTAAGTATGAGCACTAGGAGGTCCGTCAATTTTTCCAGAAGGTGAGAGCAGAAGCATGCGACCTCTCTGTGTGGCGTTGATTGCTGCACCTGAGTTATTAGGGAGTTCAAGACATCTAGGGGCATATTAGCAAGGGGAAGTATTGCCACTTTTTCGGCGAATTGTGCCGAGAAAGCGGCGATACTTCTAGAGCCCTATCCACAAGGGCATTTTAACACCTGGCTCACGCCCACTTTACATGTCGGCGACAAACATCGCTAATGACATGCAAAGTGGGTGTTCCCACGTCCAACCACATGTAAAATGTGGTTGGAGGTGGGAACACCCTATTACCAAGGCAGGCATTGGGAGAGGCAGACCTGTGATAAAGTCGTTTATCGCAGGTCTCCCAACCCTCTGACCAAGTGTTAGGGCATTGATAACATGGGGGTGTGGATCATAACGCTGATTTCACCCCCCAGTATTATCAATGCACACATTAGCGCATGAAAACAACGTTTGTTTTCATGCGCTAATGTGCCATATTGCCGAGTATCGCCAAATTTCATTTAGCCTACGTGATGCGCATTGATAATTGCGCGCTATCACGGCGAAAAAATACAGCGATAGCCGGCGATATGGGAATGTACGTTTATGTTTTTAATGCACTTCTAAGTAATATGCCCCCTAATTTTGTATCAATGTCTTTGATATAATCTGCCAAATTTTGAAAAATCATATTTGATCATCAAGTTTATCTGCATGCAATTAAGCCGCTCTTCCTATAGAGGAGGTGTTTTTTCCCCACTAAATGTCACCAAGCAGTCTCCTCACCTGAACGTTTGCTTGATGACCAGGTTGTAGATGAAAAGTTGTCACCAGATAAGGAGGTTAGGCTAGTTTTTGTTGTAAAATGTCCCTCCCTGAATGGTGACCCAAAACATTTTGCCTTCCTCCTCCTATTATCCCGTTATTCTGACCTTCTTTTTGAGGGTTTTAGGACTCTGAGCACTGTCCCACTGCAGACCAATGCTAAAGTGCATGTGCTTCTCCCTTAAACATGGTAACATTGTATACACCCTATTGTCATATTTAGTTTACTTGTAAGTCTCTTGTAGAGTTGTATACCATATACCCAGGGCCTGTAATCTAAATGAATGTATTGGTTTTGCCTTGGCTGGGCATGCATATATCATGGTGTGTAATAACATCATATTCACGGATATTAACACTCTCAAAGACGACCACACCGGGGGCACCAACTACAGCATATTGGACGTTGTCCATGATGAACATGGATTTCAAGATCTTACACAAGTGATTGGCCATGTGCATACTGCCGCACATGCAAGCATTGGTCCATTCTGCCCATTGTGGGTTTGTTCCAAAATGTAATACCTCCCTTAAACTGTGCTGCTTATACTCAGTGCTATTCTCTTCACGGCAAGATGGAGAAGACAGCGTGGTCTGATAGCTGTGAACCTGGAAAAGGTGTCTGATGCCGTCAGCTGGGCCTATCTGAAAGCAGGTGTGGGCCGGATGTGGCTATGGATCTCAAGGATGCTGTGCATTCATCTGTTGTATACTGTAGGATTGCATGTGGTAGCCTAGTGGTTGGGGTGGAGCTAAGAGGGAGGAGCAGGAACGGGAGGAGCCAGGGACAGGAACCGGCCCAGTTAGAGTAGGGACAGGGTCAGGAGAGGATGTAGAAATAAAGCTCTCTTAAAACATAAAGAATTGTCGGTCGTTATTGCCACTACGACGCGACAGCTGGCGACGAGGGTGGGATCGGGCACATCGCGCAACCAGTGGCGATCCCGTGACACTGTATGACCCTGTCCCCGGTGGCGCAAGTGGGAATTTTGACCTCGCGCCCACTGCGACGAAAGGAAGCACCGAGGCGAAGGCTGAGCCACCAGGAACACTGCCTGTGTGACCTGAAGCTCCGTGGTTGTGGAGCGTGGCACGCTGCGAGCGAGTGCAGTGAAGAATGCAGCTAGCGCGATCGCGCGCCAAAAAAGAATTCAAATCTCACCCCTGAAGCGTGAGTCCTGGAGAAGACGGAGGACGCGACGTCGGGAGCTCACCCCGGTCGTGCCTGTGCCCTTCACTGTTGTGGTGGATGCGGCGACAGCCTTTGTGCCCAGGAAGAAGCCCCCGCACCCGGTGAGTGTGGTGAATGGGGCCGAGTGAATGAAGCAGTGAAGAGAGAGATCCAAGTCTCGTGTGAACCGAGACTTCACAGCGGCGGCCATCTTTAAGTCAGGCAGCCCGGAAGACAAACCTTGTGCAAATGTGCGGCGGCCATTTTGGAGTCAGGCAAAGACCAAAAACAAGCATTGGCATTGAAGATAAACAAGCATTGGCAGATTGGATCAAAACAAGCATTGGCGACTGTGAAAAACAAGCATTGGCAAAAGTGATGAATAAACATTGGCAACTGTAAATGAAAGAAGCATTGGTGACTGTAACAAAACAAGCATTGACACATGCAAACAAGCATTGGCAAATGCAAGTGAAGAATAATAAAGCGCTCAAAAGACGACAAACAAGCACATGCAAATGCAAGGAGCAGTCTAAGAAGACAGGCATTGACAAAGACAAGGAGAGAAATAATAAATCAAGCATTGGCAAATGCGAGAGAACAAGCATAAGCTAATGCAAGCAGAGGAGCGAACTAAGCATAAGCAAATGCAAAAGACAAATAAAGACAATGGTGAGCACAAACAAGCACTGTGGTAAACAACGAAAGTGGAATGAACAAAAGTGACCGTTAGCAACAAGCGCTGGCGAAAGGCAAGATTTACAGCGCTACAAGCACAAACAAACATACGCTTCAAGTATACGCAAGTCAAAACGAATGCAAGCCTCAACGTAGACACGCACAGCCCGCGCAAATATCGAATGCGACAAACACAAGCAAATGCAAATCCAAAACACCATAAGCACGAACCAAGACAAACCCGAGCACACCAAGCACGGACGAATGCAAGTTCCGAAGTCGACGAGCACAAGCTAGTGCAAATCCTGAATACACCAAGCAAATGCAGATCCCGAACGTAACAAACACGAACTAAAGGCCAGTACCAAAGTAAACTTTCAGCACCACGCGAAGATAAATGGTCAATAGTAAGAAGAGCTAAGGAGTTAAAATAATCCAGATACATGAGTAAATGAACATCAACAAAGCATTCTCTCATCATTGAAACCACTGGATAACCTGTGCCAGGCCAAAAGAAGCACAAGAACGAGATGTCACTGGTGTCACGTATCATCGCGGAAGAGCCCCAAATCACCTGCAGGTAGCAGGCAACTCAAAAGAAAGTGGGGATTCGCTGAGTCACGCATGGTGTAGCTGAGTGGCGAACCTTCCCAGAATCAAAGTAAACGACCAGACACAGGACCTCGGCAGAAGAAGGTCAGCAACTAGGACGGGAGGCAAAGTGAACAATCCTGCGACGGCAGCAGACGGAAACTTTCCCCACCTCATGGCGGTGGTTACAGCAACCCATCAGTCCAATCCCTGCATTGAAGTACCGCCCCCAGTGACCCAGACTGACAGTCAGAGCTTGGGCCCCAAATGGAACCAGTGGCTGGAATCATTGGACGATTTCCTCGACGCAATTGGTGAACGAAGAGATAGAAAATGTCTGACACTACTTCTCCAGCTGATAGGTCATGAGGGCCGACGTTTAGTCAGAACATTCCCTGAAAAGGATACAGAGACCTATGAGAGACTCCACAAGAAACTACGTACCCATTTCCATACACCGGTAGACGTGGATCATGCTCGCATCGCCTTCACCACAGCACGGCAGGAACCAGGAGAACCACTGCCAAAATTCCTTGCCCGATTACAAAGATTGGTACCCTGCTGCTACTTCAATACATTTACGAATGAAGAAGCAGTTCGGCTCCAAATAATCGAAGGCTGTTCAAGCGCAGACACGAAGCGCAAGATTCTTCAGGAGCAGTGGTCGCTAAAGAGAATCATCAGAGGGGCCGAGGCTGGAGAGCGGGTAAAAGCAAAAGACTTATCGAAAGACGTGCACTTGAATGCAAGACACATGGATGTCTGGAAAGAGGCACCCCTTATGTCTAGGGGCAAGGCCCAGGAAACAAACAAGGCTGAAAAGAGGGAGGGTGAATCAGAGCCAAGACGAAACAAGAGACAGAGCGTCATGGAACACTCCAAGTCACCATCACAAAAGACCTGGATGAATCAGGATTGCGAAAGCGGCACTGATACAACCTCATGGAGTTATTCAACCTCAAGGAGTCAGTCAACAGATGATGATGATACTGATACAACCTCATGGAGTTATTCAACCTCAAGGAGTCAGTCAACAGATGATGATACTGATACAACCTCACGGAGTTACTCAACCTCAAGGAGTCAGTCAACCGATGATGAAAATGATTATGAAGCAGATGAAGTGTCAAGTGGGACAGATTACACCCATGGACAAGATGGCAGATTACTCAACAAGAAGGCAAGAAAGACGAACTACGGAAGACGGGACCTATCCCGTCAACGCCGGAAATCAGCACACAAACAACCTCGGGCATCCTCCCGCTATGCACCAAAGTCTATAGATGAGTCTGAGGAAGCATCAAGCAGTGAGACACATCACCCCAATAGCACGGACGTTAACACAAACAACAAGCGAGAAGAAGAAACCAACCACATGAGGAGTGGCAAGCCACTCAGACACCGAAAAGGGAGGGGCATGGGCACTCCAGACAGTTGTGTCAACGAGAAAACGGAGAAGGGACAATTGATGTCCCGTGAAAAAGGTAAAGACCAAATGCTCCGAGACCAAACTAAAGACGGACAATTGATGTCCCGTGAAAAGGGTAAAGACCAAATGCTCCGAGACCAAACTAAAGAAGTAAACGACCCCTCCACCGCAACAACACAGAAGACACATAAAGAGACATACCCAAGGAAATACTCCGTAGATAGCTCCGACTCCAGGAGCACGTCATCCCAGACTACCAACTCAATAAACTTATCAGTCACGACGCCCTCAAAAGAACGTTCTCAAAGGGAATCGGTAACCGACTCCTCCGAGTCGGAAAACATGTCTGTCCGATCATTCGGGTCAACAAAATCATGGTCCCGACCACGGCCATGGCATCAATCACCCGAACGCACAACAGAACCAAAGGACAACAAGTCACATCAGTCATCGCCACATCAAGGTATGAATAATATACCGTCACCCCTGAAGGGGTCAGAGAGGCTGACTCAAAGAACTGACGGAAGGAGAGCAAAGGACTGGGACAGTATCTACCAAGTGGTAAAGGATTATCCCGTCACCCCGCGGGGAGGATCGAACGTGGTGACAGAGATGAACTGTCACCGAATGAGAGACAAACAGGCACCTGACCGGGTGGTCAAGGGTTTCGCCAGTCTCAGACACGAGTGGGAAGGGAAGAAACAAACAGAGGTAGCAAACGAGTCCAAGAATCAAGACAGGACACTCATGTCAGATAATACACTTGTGTCTGGCATGCCTGACGGTGAACAGAAGAACAGTGCTGTTCCCAACCTGACAGATGGTGAACAGAAGAACAGTGCGGTCCCCAACCTGACGAGACAAAGAGAAACAACCTTACAGGTGGGAGCTCAGAAGAAGACCAGCACACCGTCCGCTCCCGAAGGAGATAAATCGGCAATAGACCAAGAGTCACCAAGGAAGGCAGACTGCCACTGCCGAGCTGAGCCCGTAGCAGTCACCCAACAAGAAAGAACCACGATAACTGCGAAACCGAATAATAAGCAGCCCACATGCAATGGGTTGCAATCTCAAAAATGCATTCCCGCAGTTAAGGATGTCTTGGCTAAGACACCGGAAAGATTGATCAAAGTCAGGATCACCAAGGATTCGACATTACTGATGCTTGAAGAACAAGCTGTCCGTCCACCCGTGTGGTGGATTGAAGAATTGCAAACACTGTGTAAACTAAGTTCATTTTGTTAAGAAGGGGGGAGATGTAGGATTGCATGTGGTAGCCTAGTGGTTGGGGTGGAGCTAAGAGGGAGGAGCAGGAACGGGAGGAGCCAGGGACAGGAACCGGCCCAGTTAGAGTAGGGACAGGGTCAGGAGAGGATGTAGAAATAAAGCTCTCTTAAAACATAAAGAATTGTCGGTCGTTATTGCCACTACGACGCGACATATACCAAACCCATTGCCTGGGTCCGAACAGGCCATGGGCGTCCGCAGGGGGTGCAAGGAGGGGGGCGCTTGCCCCCCTGGATCGCCGGTTTGTCACTACTGACAGCCCCCGCAGTGGTGTTTGTCTGTAGGGCCGTCATTATTAAGAGCGTGAGAAAGGGCTTGCAATGACAGCCCTGCTTGATGAGCGGGAAAACTGCTGTTGATCGGCATGAGAGAAGGTCCGGGCCTGGATGCTCCAACAGCTTGAAGTAAGCATAACGTCCCCTGTTTTCTGTGTAGCTCTTCACTTGCTGAAAACCGTGACTCCAAGGCTTCTCTCTCTTTCCTTTGCTTCATTCATTCTTTTGGAATGGATCTAAAAAAGAAGTAATCATTTTGCTGGAAACAGTGCCTGCTTTAGGGTGGTGCGGGTGGCACCGGGTGCCAGAATTGGGGGGGGCACCATTTGCACGTTTGCACCGGAAGCACGCACCATTGTGAATCCGAATGGAATGTGCTTTCAAAGTGCATATACAAAATCCCCTGTGTCCGGTGTGGAGGGCAGTGCTTAATTTGGGCCAACCACCAGCACGTATCTTTCAGCAACAGCATTCTGCTCCTGCTACGGGCTGTATTACCAGTAGAAAAAAAAACGTTATATGTAGTTGCCCCAGCATTCAGACCATTGGCTTTTGGAAATGGCCGGTGACGTTATAATCAACACAGCATTTCATCGCGCCTCAGCCATTCCTACCTCCAATTTATTAACGGAAATTGGGGCGGACGAGCTCTGTGGGACAAGCTGCCTGCAGTGGCATGTGCGCTATAAGAGTGATTTGAGAGCACATGTGCAGTGGTTATGGTTCCTACAGTGTGTTTTGATCTGAGAGGGAGCGTGCTCTGGCCCTATTTCTCAACCTGTACCGCCTGTCTGAAGTTCCTTAATTTTTAAAGACTGCTTAAAGATGTCTCTGTGTTCCATCGACTAAGTGCCCTCTGCTTTGAGCAGTCCTCTGAACCCTTAGCAATATCACGCCTTGGCTTCACCACACTCCAATTGATCCTAACGAGAATAGGTGTGGTGTCCTTTGTGCTTACTGGCAAATTGTGTGTATGGGTGAATGTGTAACAGGCATTTCTACACAGCTATAAAAGTAGCAAATGATGTGTTTTATGTTTCAGTATAACTGCATTGTATGTGTGTGCGACATTTTGCATGTATGATTGTGTGATGGAGCATTGTGTTTGAGTAAGAATGACAGTGAGAGAATGTGCGTGGCGGATTGCATGATACATCAGTGTGCAGTCCATAGTGTATCAGACAACAGACATGTATGTGATAAGAGAGACTCGTGCCGGACTGCCCAGGCAACTTGCTGTCTGTGACACATCTGTACCTATGCCCAAGTGTCTGGAAGGAAACTGTATATTGGATTGGGTAAAATAGTGATGCATGAAGAAGCTCAGTATGAGTTGCAGCTTTTACCATGGCAGGAACTCTTTCGAGCAGTCTCAATCTGTAGCCTTTTTTTTGCACGTTTGAGAGAAAATTGTGTATTGCTATACGTGCTGCAAAGTATGGCAGAAATATGTCTGGAAAGGAACATTTTTTTAATGGTTGTCGTTCAGAACAGTATGTCTGTCTCTGAAATGGCAAACCTGTGAGGTTGTGTCTCTGAAACAGCACTTTATATGCTTTGAATCTGTGTCGCTGAAAGCACGCATACCATGTTTCAATGTGATTAGTTTAGTGTTGCTGTATCTAGGCTGGTTGAATTTGAAGTAAAAACGTTTTTTTACAGCATCGCTGTTTTCATTTAACCCCTTCCATGCTGATGATGGCCGGGAGCCGTCATGGCACACAGTGCTTGTGTGCTGATGACGGCTCCCGGCCGTCATGACCGCACCCGCGATCGGAATGTGCGGAATCGCGGCAGCATGCAAGGCAGCATGCAAGGGGTTAACCTGAACAAGTCTGGCTCAATATTGTTGTCAACATGTGAGAGGCATATGCCCAGCTGACGGCTGGTGTGGTCATGTGATTTATGACTCTTTTTAGTCATGTGTGGTATACATGTTTGTGATGAAGCCTTGTCTGTCACATGCCTGACCATCAAGAAAGCTTAGTAGTCCTCACAAGAGGTAAGACTTACTCAGATAGCAGTAAAACACAAAGCATCTAACCTGGACTGCAAAGTGGCATTAACCCAATGTACATAACGTTTTCTAACTTGCCATTGGGCTCAGCTGCAGGCACTGTTGCTTGTAGTACCTGGCTTGGCACTCCCAGCTCTGTCACTACAACCTCATGAAGTGTGTCTACACAGGCTGCCAGGAAGTGCTCAACCTGAAGGAAACAGACTGGCACATGCATAGGAACTGTGTGCAGAGATCGCTGGCATCCTAAATGTATCTGTTAACCCTGGGCATCTGTGTCCTAGCTTTAGCAACACCAGAAACACCAGAAAGAGCGGAAGCTACCTCATAACCCCCCTCCTCCATCTACAGTACTTTTTTACTCTCACCACATCACCTTTTTATTAAGTGACCTCAAAACACAGTTTCTTCTCCAGAATGGGCAAGGCCCCTGAACAACGTAAAATATGGCACTAAGCTTGTCCTCCATTTTCTTGCCCCCCTTCTCCTAGCTGAATGTACCTCCCAAGTCTATCAGAACTCCATTTCACCAAACCAATGAACTCCACTCTGTCCATCCTTAATGTTTGCCTTTTGGTCTCTGCCTCGGTTCTAAAGAGGTGTGCATTAGAGGGCATGTAGCCCTGCCACTTCAGTGTTCAATGACTTGCCGAGTACACCTAAAACCTACCCATTTATCAGTCCCCTGCTTTCTTTGTTTCAGTTTACCTTCACATGGCCTTTACTTCTGCACTGAGATCTCCCTCTCTTGCTTTTCTAGAGACTTTAAAAGGGACACTCCTCTGTGAGTTTCTGTCCAAGTAGATAGATGGAATCAGTGATAGCTTTGGTACTTATTGAGTTGCTTCATTAATATTGTTCTAGACAATATGGCTTAACGGGGCTGATCCTACTAGCTCTTGAATGTGATACAATTGTCCACTGTATCATCAATGAAAGGTTTGCTGATGTGGATCTTTCTAGAACCACATCAATCTGATTTAGATTTTGTTTCCCGACCATTTTTTGTTTTTTCCTCTGTTTCATTGTAGTTGCCAGGTCATCTGCTGTGGAGCCTCACAAGATTTTTCTCCTCCCCCTTGCATTTCTTTGTTTTTTTAAGCTCTCTGTCTTATTAGATTTTTTATTTATTTATGTAATACTTGTGCTCAATCATGTCCGAGGATGGTGATGAAGTAAAAATGTTGCCCCCCCCCCCTGGAAAAATTTCTGCGGTCGCCCCTAATTGCAAATTCTTTTATTTTTTATTTGTGGTATTTGTAGAGCGCAACACTCATCCCAGGGGATATCAAGGCGCTTATACCAGAACCGAGACTACTGCGAGCTGTACTAAGGTGAACATTAGAGTTTAGGGAAGAGGAGGGTCTTTAGTTTCTTTCGGAACAGGAGGTGGTTAGTGTTAAGCCTTAAGTCAGGGGGGAGCTCATTCCATTTCTTTGCAGCCAGATGGGAGAATGAGTGTCCACCAGTCCTAGCTTTAGTTCTTGCCAGGGCGGACTGGACTTTTAGAAAACATGGAGAAAATGTACTAAACTGTGCTACATTTTTCCTGTACAAAATGAGAAAAAATGACATGCAAAACAACAATAACCAGCAAGGTGGCATGGCCACAAACAAAGAGCTAATGCAGGACTAGGACAACAGCACACTGGCTGCCTTCGCAAAATGGCAACCAGCCATATGGTCACAACAACAAGCAGGACGGCATGGCGACCAAAGAACACATTTAGGCATATGGCAAAAGCAAACTGGCTACCTACACACAATGGCCGCCAGTTACATGGTCACAACAACACGTAAAAGAGGTGTGAAAACAAAGAAAACATGTGGGACAATGGACACTGACTATACAAAATCGCCCCTGGCCACGTGGCATGGGGAACAAAGACAAATAGTGGCCTATGGCAAAAATACACACTGTCCAGACAAAGGATGCATGGTAACACAGAGAACACAGCATGAATTTAGCAATACCCAAAATGGAAATTAACAGGGATAAAAATGTTTACAACAACACAAATAAATTCTTCAAAGGCATTACCCCACCTTTAAACTGTTTGCAGGGGAAAAACTGAAATACCTTGAAGAAACACATTTTATATTTTAATCGAATGCCATCCATGGCATAAATGATGTTTAAATTCAACAGACACCACAAAAGCAGTTTTTCAGGCACCAATGAACAGAAGTGGGCCTATTGGCTGTAAAACCCATTGGTTGACTAGGTAACATTGGGAATTAGGAATATTTCAATTTTTTTAAAAACTTTTCCTGTACAAAATAGGAAAAATTACATGCAAAAAACAACTAGCTCCCTATTGAAACTTCAGGCCACCCCCACCGACATAGGTTTGAAAAATCAAATAAAAAAATAGACAAATACTGGTGCATGCCATCTATCAAACAAACAAAACCCTTACACAACAGTTTTTTACCTTACTTGTGAAATGCAAATATAAATTCCTTAAATTCAATGATATATATGCAGCAGTCTAAGAGAGAGATCATTCCAGCTCCAACTCCCAATGAAAAGAGACTAGGAGATGAAAAACCACTGGGATTAGTCTGCTGTACAGGAACATGAAGTTTGAGACTCTTGGGCACTATTGTACAAAAAAAGTTTTAAAAAAAGACTCTTAAAACCAAAAATCAACCCAAAACAACCTTTTTGAGGAGGCGTTTTTCTCCAAATCATCATTTTGGAAATGTTTTGATGATTCTCAAGGAGAGAATCTTCCTCAGATTGTAGCTTGCGTAGATCGCGCGTGTTCGCGATTGCATGCATCACAAAACATCTGCCAGAAGTTGCTGGTGCAGTCGAAAGATGTATTAGGAACCACAAAACCTTGCGGGAGCTTGCAGGTGGGCCGAAATTATTGTGACGCTCCCGAATGTCTAGGAAATCTCGGCCGCGATCATGAGCACCTGACAAGTTGCTCCTGCATGTGCAAAGGGCATTTCAAGGACGCAGAGAAAAAAAATCTCTGCTCCATTTCAGAATGCAGAGTTTATCGGTAACACTGCATTCTGCATGGAGTTGCAGAATTCCGCAAACTCCACCTTCTCTAGATGTTGACAAAAACTCGATTCCAGGTATTTCTTCAGCAGGACCTGCCTTAGGGGGGCCTGCCATGAATTGCAGTTGACCTGAACTTTGGATATGTGCCTACCCTCGCGACCTCATGTAACCTTTCAACTGCATATTTAAAAACTCATATCTCAACTTCTACTGATTGGATCTTTGCCATTTTAGTCTCATTATGCTCAGATAAATATTCTCTTTTTTTTAAACCAGTGCAGAGCCTTTTTGTGGTGTATTCATTGTGTTTCTGTGTGTATGTGTTTGTTGCACTAATACTTTCCACATTGCCTTTGTAGATACGCCTGAATGTTCTGTGCCAAGCTACCAGAGGGGGACCACAGGTTATCTGATTGTGTGTCTAGTTTACCCAGACTGGTGTGGTGGTTCATGTTTGGACTGAGTGCATACCTCAGGCAACCAAGATTTCCATTTCCTAACACACAGCATCAATTCTTGCTGTGCGAGGATACTGGCTGGCGGCAGCTTGTCCTTAATTTCTGTGTGAGCAGTGTGGACCGTTCGCAATAGAGAAAAGCCCCAAAGCTTGACTTAAGAGCCCGCTGAGCCTTGCCAAGGATACAGGACCTGTGGGGTACCACTTGGGATTCGGGAACTCTTTGAAGGTGGGTCAAGGACCTGTTGGGAAGCACATTATGTCACTGAGGCTCAGATCAGGAGGCCACCAGGTTAGCACTTTTAATCACTTTGGGGTCCTGGGTCCAAGATAAAGGTCCCAGGTCCAGTTTTTCTTTTGCCCTTTGGGCAGTCCAGGACCAACCCTAGAGGTGACATATGTATTGAATAGGAAAGTTAGGCCAGGATTTTTATTTATTTTGCTAGGTTGAAATGGCAGTTTAAAACTGCACATACCTGCTCTGCAATGGCAGACTTTAGACATGCTAAAGGGTTACTTAAGTGGGTGGCCTAATCAGTGCTGCAGGCCCACTAGTAGCATTTAATTTACAGACCCTTGGCACATGTAGTACCACTTTACTAGGAACTTATGACTAATTTAAATATGCCAATTGGGGATAAGCCAATATTACCATGTTTAAGGAAAAGGCAAATGCACTACCGCACTGGTTAGCAGTAGTAAAGTGTGCAGAGTCCTAATGCCAGGCTGACAGGTCTAATACAGTATGACTTAGTGACACTGTGGAATGATCTTGTACTCCTCAAGGTCCGGATGATGCAATAATGGGTCCACCCCTCGACATACCCAACTCCCACTGAACGTTACAGAGTATTAGGCTATCAGGCGAGGGAAAGGATAGGTTGGGAACAGCAAGGAGGAGAACCTATAAGACAAAGAACAAGTAACATGAATAAATACTCATGCAATGCTACTCTCGTATAATCTCACTAGTGTGCTCTAAATACCTTATCTACTTGAGTGATTATCCAAGCCTTTTCTAACTTCTGGAAACAACCAGTCCATTCATAGATAAGTCTATAATACACAAACGCAGTAAGTTAAACCACTCTCGTTCCATTTCATAACAGTAGCATCCTCCATACATAGGAACCCCGGTACATACCGGTTCTCTAAATATCAATGACTTTAAAGTTGCTCATAGCCAAAGTCTCGATCCATAAATGATAGAGTTCTAAGTATTTTCCACAGGTATCACAGGAGTGTATAAGTAGCACACCTCGTGTGAATGAAAGAATTCAGTTGAGAAAATACGTTAAAGCTACTCCCTCCAGGAATAAATAAAAACAAAACTGTGTGGAGGCATGTTTGCTCCTACCTCCAGCAAGTTAGTTACAATAGGGTGGAGCAGTTATCCTCACTGCCGCCATAAGCAGCTGATCCAGTGCAAACACCCCAACCGGCAGAGTGTTCGTTCAGCACTTTTCAAATCTCTCTCTCTGCGTCTCCACAGGCATTAGCAAGCCCACTGTGGACCACCAACAAATTCCTGAGCACTCAACAGTACAAGGTCGTGCTCAATTGAGCACAGCAGAGCGGCGGCTCACCTCCGCACCGATCCTCCACGCTGTACACGGAGCTCTCTCAACTCTGGTTCATTTCCTGCTTGAGCCGAAACAAAACAATCAAGAATCGCGCACATTGATGAGTGTGCGTTGCATCTTCTTGTAGATGCTTGCGCCTCCTCCACCTGACTTCTGGAAATTGTAGTTCTATCGGTTAGGTAGGTGCTCACCGACAGGGTTCGTGACACATTGGGCCTCATTTGGATATTGATAGACAGGTTACCCCTTCACAACGGTGATGGATGTCCGTCCACTGAAATATAAATTCCATAGAAAAAAATGGGATTTTAAATTTGATGAATGGGATATCTGACACCGTTGTGACGGAGAAACCATCCACTGAAACCTAAGTCACACCTACTGTTTACAGTGCTGTGGAACCTTAACTGAAAGGTGGTGTCACAATGTGGCTGAGTGGTCTCCAATGAAGGATCTGCTCATGGTGGGAGTGAGGAGGGAAGAGAGTGTATGAACGGGTCATTTAGTTGACTGCGGATACATCCAAATATGAGCACTGATCATACAATTTAAATTTGAAATGATCACTGATGCGGCTAGCACTTTGATCTATCACTTTCAATTCTGTTTGCCTCTCCTTCTCCCTGATAGCCACGGTATGCAATGCTTATTCTGACAAGTATTGATTTACACTCCTTGCTTTGCTTGCAGCCTGGCTGCATGTTCTAATATGCAATTAAATTAATACAGAAAGCTGTATTTTGTTTGCAATATATGATACACGTAGAAAAATGAAGTATATAGAAAATATTTAAAGAATAATTCATAGGGATAAAGCATCAATTGTGATTAAGAATAATTTGGCACATTCAATTGAAGTGGACCATGTAGTTATACACTTGTATCATTTTTTTATGCCAAAAAAATACATCAAACACACAAAACCTCAATGAACATTACAAAAAGTAATATGAGTGACTCGTATAACATTTAGCCCCCCCAACAACCTTCTAAACTTCTTCTGAAGGAAAATCTGAATCCTAACAATCCTATGTGGATACTGACTCTTAAATTCTATGAATTTGTCATGCCCCTAAAGCTGCCCTTTTGTGAAAGAGTAACCCCAGCTGTTCAATTGTGTTCTTGATCTAGTCTTCAATGCATCATAACATGTATGGACATCTGCTCCTGTCAAATACAAGCTTGGATTCCCGGGCATTTCAGAAATATGAACCCAAATAGCAAGAACCATTTATCTTCAAACTAGTAGAACTGCTGAACTCGCCACCCTTAATGTCACTGTACTGCAGCTCTCTAGGACCCTGATTTCCCTCCTACCTCTGTTATATATCAACTACCCACTAAAATACAACTAAAATATAAGTAGTACTTTATCCTACTTTCTTTCTCTATCCTCCTGATACCTTCTAAATCTTAACTCATGGTGCAGCATAATTTTGCCTCCACCCTTACATGTTCAATTAGGCCACATGTATGTGCTTGTATGGCCTTATGTACTTGTGTGATGTAAGCTTATTAAAGTAATAAAGTGCACATGAACAGTCACAGAAAGTAAATCAACTCTGTAATCTTGACATTTATATGAGTGTTTATATTAACGTTTTCTTTACATTAACGAGTTGCAGTTCTCACATATAACTACATCTGTGTGGTTTAAATAGCATTGTATTTCTTATATGTTGATGTATTCCTTTAAATAATAATCTACATTCGTTTTACAATTGAAAATGTGTTCATTTAAATAGTGCTCTACATCTATATTGTAACTATATATGTAATCAGGCAATTAATATGCGTAATGAGATGTTTCTCACACTAAAGTTGACCAAAGGCCTTAAGCTTTTGGATTTCTCAAGGTTTAACTTTTAACTTGAGTACGTACTTTGGATGCAATATGTTTCTCTCCTCTGCAGGTGCAGTTCCATTAGCTCATGGTTAAAGGATGGCACATTGTGTGAAATAAATAGTAAGGCTCTAAGGGGTATCTCTTGGCAAGGACAACAAGAATAAACGAAGGAAGAGAGGACTTCTGTCTGAGCAAAATAAGGAGTCTGGAGAATGCGTGGACATTTTATTGTGTAGGCCAAAGGAAAGAAATCTCCAGTCTAGTTGCCAAGTTTGTTGTTTGAAAATGAGAATTAATTAGGCATGTGGTCTGTTATTTTCAAAGGTTCTTTTGGTGGATAAAATTAGGCATTGCACCTTGGCTTTGTTCAGATTCCCATTACTTTCTAAAAGGTACAGACATCTTTGCAACACCTTGTTATGTGGCTTTATGCTATACAATAAACTTTACATTTGAGGACTTCTACAGACGGTCTGCTATGCTGACTTCTTTCTCTGCTTCCCCAAATTAGTAGGGTTTTGCTGATTCCAAGTTATAATAGGTTTTTTAGGTCTCCTTACACGACTGCATGCATGGGCTAGAGGATCAAAACTTTCAATCTACATATCACATTGTATTTCTCATTATTTGTGTAGCAGCTACTGAATTTCGTATGTGTTTTCTGTCATTAAGGATCAATTTTATCTATTGCTTCAGGTATTTTTGAGTGATTCTGTATTGTTATACTATGTTTCAGTGAATGATTTATATCCGCTTGGCTTGCATTTATAATAAATCCATACTCAATCCCAATAATTGACTCTTAACTTTACTGTGTGACCAAGTGGTTTGCACTGTAATTGGTAAATAAAAGTTGATATTACCTCCTTTTATTCCTCAGGCTCCTGGAACCTTCCATTGCATGGGGCCAGAAAGAAGGAGTCCACTTCCATGCATTCTCAGATGGTAGCAGAGGATGGCTTAGACCCTGGGATAGGAAGTCAGGAAGTTTTACATGAAAATAGTTACGGTGCCACTTCCAGTCTCAGACGAGTTCTGGCACCCAACGTTAGATTTGAAGGATCAGCAGAGTTCCAGTGTTTTGTGGCAGAGTAGTAACAGCAGAGGAGAGAGTAATAACAGGGCTGCATCTCTACAGCTTATGCTTAGCTCGCAGTGTTATAATAGTTTGGAAATGTTTGGCAGAGGTATTTTAAATTTCATGTGAATGTGGTGTTTTATGTGAAGAAGTTGAAGTTTTAAGGGGTTAGTTGTGGCCTAAGATCCTGGGACGATATTAAAAGTATAGAAAACACTGTATTGTAACTGTCTGCTACAGCTTTGAGGGGGTCTGTCGTGAGACGTCGACAGACTAATTGAGAGAGGGACATTATCTATATCTGTGAAAGTGAGGTATGGTTAGTGTGGTGAACCTTTTGCACAGAGATAAATTGTACCGATCAGGGCGAACCCCTGGATGGCAAGGTTTCATTTGAATGTGTGTCAGAGTAGATCAAATTAAAAACTTGAGGAGGATTTTATATGACATGAAGCCACAGACCTGCGCAGTTTAAAGCTCCCAATGCCTGGAAGTGTGTAGCACATGCTAGGGAGATGAAAATATGTCAGGGAAGAGCTAGGAAGGCAGTGCATACTTATGTTGTTGTAAGGTAGGACACTGAACAGAAAAAGTGGAGAACAGATATGGTGAAAGGAGTTTTGTTGTATCTGGCGTTGACGGATGAGGACTTTGAGAAGGATAGAAAAGAGAAGCAAAAGAGAGACGGAATGAGGCATGGAAATCAGCTGAGGAAGGTTAAAATGGTGACAGAGATACTAGTGAGTCCCTTATATGTGTTGTTGTCAGAGTCCAGTAGACCTGTGACATACTTATCATACTTCTCAGCTACTTTAAATCCAGTAGCAGTGGCTTTACTTGGATCTCTTAAATATGTGGTGGCTGTGGGTGTCAGCATAGAGAGGTGTGAATACATTGTAATTATCATTGTCATCCTCTAACAGCTTTAATGCTTCAACTTGTGGAAATACAGTTCATGTGCACTCAAACAAAGCATTTGACAAACAGCCACCTGACCTGGTATGAGCAGATCATATTGTTGGCTGAAAATGTTACGCCGAAGAGGTGTTCTGTTTTGACTCCTATCACCCTAATGTCTCTTCCTGAGACTGAAAATGATGAAAATGAAGTGGAGTATGACTGCCTCGATGTTGCTTATCTATGCACCAATACAAGACCAGATATTCAAGATGAGCCACTGCTTGAATCTGATTTTGCACTGTTTGTGGATGGTTCATGTTTTGGAGACCATGAAAGAAATGTGTGAGCTGCTTATGGGGTCTGTACAGTTTTAAGCATAGTTGAAGCATTGTGGCTCCAGGAAGGTTTCTCAGCACATTTGGCTGAGTTGACTGCTCCTACTAGAGCATACTGTATCTCAGACCAGCAGAGAGTAACTATTTTTCACAGATAGTCAGTACAGCTTTGATGTTGTTCATGATTTGGACAGTTATGGTCCCAGATCGGGTTTATGACCTCCTTGGGCTTGGCCATTAAGAAGCGGGCGCAAGTTCAAAAACACCTTAATGCGTTGCAGATGCCTGCACAAATTGTTGCTGTTAATTGTCCGCCGCATTGTAAGATGATTATCTGATCGTTGGTAACAGATATGCTGACGAAGTCTCCAGATGCTGTGCTTACAATGTTTTTACCTTTAATGGGGAGTATACAAATGAGAGAACAGACAAGACCAACTACAACCTTTTGTTAACTACAGTTGATACGTGGAAGGAAGGTAAGAGGTCGCGGCAAGAAGTATCAGAGGCAGAGCAGCAGAGTTGGGTCAAAACAATTTGTGTTAAGAGAGATGTGGACGTGATTTGGATTTTAATGATAAAAGGCCAGTGTTGCCTAACAGCCTTTTACCCCCTCCCCACCACCCCTTGATGGCCAGACATCATCATGGTTCTGATCATGTGGAATATGATGCATTGGTCTGCTTGTTTTGGCAGACCTGTTTCAATCGAAAGTTTAGGTTGATGGCTGAGGCATTGTGCCATACACAGATGTGTTGTGTTTTAACAGAATAATGGAAGAAAAAGAACTGCAGTAACATTAAGTCACGTAGGGAAGTCAGGAGGGCCTTTCAATGGCAGTTGGATAATGAGATACTTGCATGCATTTTATTGGGGTATGTATTGGTTGTTGTGTGTATCTTTTCACAATGGGTTGAGGCATATCCCACACAAAGGAATGATAGTCTCACAGTAGCACTAATTTTGCTGAGGGAGTTCATACATAGATTTAGCTACCTGACTTATGTGGAATCTGACTGAGGCACTCACTTTAATAACGAAATCCTGTGGATGCAGTTCCCTGCTTTACAAGTTTAACAGAAATTGCATTGTATCTACAGACCTGTGGCTTTGGTTCTGGTGGGGCAGGCCAATGGTACTCTGAAAAAGAGGCTTGAAAAAGTGTGTGCTTATACATCTTTGAAATGGCTTGATGCGTTACCGCTTGTGTTGATGAGCCTTCGAAAAAATACCAGATAGAAGGACAGGATTGTCCCACCTTGAGCTCATCATGAGTAGGGCAAGGAGGTTGCCTGCAAATGTGCTCATGAAGAAAACTGATGATCTGATACTTAATTACCCAGAGTAGACTACTGTAATGGGCTGTATTGAAATCTCCCTATATAACTCTGAACAAATTGCAAATCCAGCTAAATCCTACAGCCTGGATGCTCCTGAAGGTCCCTAAATTTGGTTCGGCCTCACAAGCTATTAGTAGGCTACATTGGTTACCCTTAAAGAAGCACATTTTCTTTTAGGGCCTTTGTATTGCCTTTACGGCTCATCATGGTGTAGGTCCTGCTTATCTGAGAGAAATGTTCAGATGGTATCAGCCTGGTAGGGCCCTCTGCTCCTGTACTTCTAAAAACCTAGAAGTTTCCTCCTGCAAACAGTCCTCTGGGAGGGAGGGGCTTTGTCATTTGCACCGCTCAGAATTGGAGTTGTCTCCCCCCCATTCTAAAAGCAGTCACATCTCTACTAGGTTTCTGGAAAGTGTTGAAGACCTTGCTGTTTTTTTCATGATTAGCCATTTCTGTTTGCCAAACAACCTGTCACTGGCAGCGCCTGACAGAGCCAAGAGGCCTCTGGGCATACGGTGTGCTCTACAAATCCAAATTGAAATTTTGCAAAGGACTGGGTGATGTGTGCTCTGTGTCTCATCAAGTCTCACCAGGAGCAGTGCCATGATCTCAGCCCTGGTGACTGGGTACTTGTGAAGAAACACAAACGAAAGAGTTGTCTGGAGCTTTGCTGGTGTGAGCCAGGTGATCCTCCTCACCACGACTACTGTGAAGTGTAACGTCTCCCCAATTAGGTTCATGCTGCCCACACTCGCTGAGTTCTTTGTCCCCTTGATGATAGAACAGCACCAATCCCAGAAGCGTCAGCGGTGGTCAAGAGGCCGTGGAACAGGTTAATCAAGCTGCTGGGGTCCAGCAAAAATCTGAAAAGGGACTAGTCCTTTGCTAGTATTTCAATCAGACTCAGACACCAAGAAAGTGCTGTAGAACCGCTTCAGGAGAATATTGGCCGAAAGGGAAGGAGACGGAGGAACTGGTCCCACCGTTGAAAAGGTGAGCTTGCAGTCTTCCTGAAGGATATTGAGGATTCCCATCTAAGTGACGGAGAAGGGGAGTGGACTAGGTCAAAGCAAGCAGGATTGCCTTGTAGAAGGTACTCTAACCCTGAATGGACTTACTTCCTTGAAAATGACAGAGAGAACGAGTTCTGGGAACTCTGGAATAATTGTGAAACTCATCTGAACCTTTGGGAACTTGATCTTCATTTTGATTTTACATTTGAACTTCCTTTGTTAGTGAGACTGAGTGCCTTGAAACATCTTATTCTGGATGTGGGAATATTCAAATGCGAATCACACATGACGCACACAAAATAAAAGGGATGAATCTGTTCAATATTCTCTGTAGTCCCTTCTTTTTCTTTTTTTATTTGATCTTCAAGTTCTCATTTAGTGAAAGGTTCCCAAGCCAACAAGTGTTTTGTTGTCTCAGTAAAGTTGTACATACCACTTGTTCACGGCTAGGTAGAAAACAATACCACTATTCACATTATTCAGTAATTGCATCAATTTGTCAAACATAACAAATGTGCTCCCCGGGGTATACCAAGTGACAATGTGACAACCAAATAACTAAGACCTCAAAATCTGGTGCTCATTCGTGCGTCCAGCGCTTGAAAAACATTTCTTTTCAGATTGTGAAGCATCATAGTATACAGAAGGACAATAATCCACATACATTTGATACTCTGTTATGAAAAAAAGCAACCACAAAAAGTGTGCTTGATCGTGAAAGTCTATGGGAAATAGTTTTTATATGTCAAATTGCCTGTATTATTATCTGCCAAATCTCATTGTGCCACCCAATGTAAATGTAATGTAAATTGATACTTGTATAGCGCACTACTCACCCGCAAGGGTCTCAAGGCGCTTGTACGAATACAGCTGTGGAACCCATCCTGTCTTTCCCTGTGAGGCGTCCACTCCTGGGCACCCCCAAGGTGGAGGCTAGGCATCTTTAGCGTTGTGGGGGCCGTTGTGGAGATTAAGCAAGCTATTGCCCAGAGTTGGAGAGTGGGACTCCATGATTGGAATAGGTACAGAGGCGAGAATTATCAGGTCCGTGGAATTTTGAGCCCAAGACCCGCCGAGGCGGGGAATTGAACCCTGGTCCCGGGCTAGACCTCTGCATCAGGGTCTGCCGCTCTAATCATTGAGCCACACTTCTCCAATGACCAAAATACCAGAAACACCATCTCAAAAAATCTACTGAGTCCTTACCAAGGAACCCAGTTGTAACTAATAACAATAATTTGAGACCACCAACATGAGCAAAATCACTGTATTGCAGTCTGTAAAAATATAAAACACAAAGGAAAAGAAAACACAAATATGTGTATTAGTCTCTTGACTCTTCTTCATAAGGTTCCAAATATATAGTGACAGCCATAAATCACAGATCCCAAATTGACCAGATGAATACATACTTCTAGTGCGGTGATACTTCCATGCCACACTAATCCTGTGGCGTGAGGTAAATTCCTGATAAGGATTGATGGCATGTTTCCAATACGTACCCAAATACTTAGTCTGATTTCCCAAATCTGAGGAAACAAACACACCAAAAAGGCCTTAGTTCAAAATACAGGAGGCTTAAGCAAAGGTAAACACACCATCCCTTCTCGAGTGTTTAAACTCCATGAAACCCAGCTCTACCGTGGTGATTTGAATTAAATTATCCGGCGTCTTTACCTGCAGGACTAGGAAAATTGAAAGAGCCGCCGATCTGCTGACTTGTCCCCTCACATCAGACTCCAAATTGCGAGTGACGGCATAGCTACAAAGTTACAGTTATAATATAGAGAGAACCATATGATCCCGTCAATGCATGTGATCGCAGTTGTAGCTCTAACTGAGACACCATCTTATTGTGGGCATTCTTGATATGAAAGCATACTGTGAATAACTTCGCCCAATCACCTCTGTTGTGACCGAAAGTATTTTACAGAACGTAAATTTTTAAAGAAATTAAAATTCCGACGTAATCAGTTAGATCACGCAGGTTTTCATGCGTAAGTCTAAGTATCCAAATCTCGTTCTAAAAGGGAATGTGAAATTCTGTAAGTCGTAAGGAGGGGTGAATATATAACATTATTACTTTCATTCAGTCTCCACAACCTGTATACGAGCGGGAAAGATTTCCCCAATCTCGTCACATTTGTGTTACTGTGAGCGGCCATCTTGGATTAGGATTGCAATGTATGTTGTGTTTCCATCATTTCAAAATTATATGAAACTCTGTGTCGGAGTAATAAAAATCCCCTCACAGTTACCCTGTTCTCTATGTAATTCCATCTATCTTTCTTGTTAAAAATCTAGTAAGTAGCTCATGTGACCAGTAAGTGAAGTCTACCTTTCTTTTGCTCATTGTCTTCCATGGATATATTCAAATAACCCAGAACCCAAGGATGCCATTCGTTCCTAATCGTAAACATATTCTCATGCCTGTAGGCATCCACTATCTGGGTGATATTTTTAAATTCTGAATCCAAATAATGGGTTCCTAACGTGTGTATGTTCCTCTAGTTTCTATGAAAGGTTGGTGTCAGTGTCTATCATGTATAAGTGACAATACTGTTCAGTGAGTAGTATTTTGATTTAAATCAAAAAATATTTTCTTAGTATGACATCATTGTGTAACCAAAAAGAACAGGACAACCTGACGAGGGTTCAGCACAACCAAAACATTAGTCCAAGTCAAAGTGATATTGGTGCAGCACACTTCCCGTGCTTGTTGTCCCCAGGCAACAAATTATAAACAAAAGGTGGAAGGCGCACACAGTAAAGAATTACACAGATTCTTTTAGTCCAAGAGTTTTTTCTTCTTTATTTAGGTAATTTTACCCAAAACACATACACAGCCAACGTGTTTCGTTACTTGTTGTAACTTCGTCAGGGCATGCGCTCTACTGTTTTGTTTCAAACTAAGAGCCGGTTATAGTTGAAAAACGAAAGTGATATAAGAAATCGCAATTCCACAAATCTGGGAAATGCCTGCACTCTCTGGCAGAAATTAATCCAGAGAACTGATCATCTAAGCGACACAGTAACGTGAAAAAACTTCACAGGTCCACATGGTAACACAGGTTTAGTTTGGATCCACTAAACCTGTGTTACCATGCCGGGAGGTCATTATTACTGACCAGGAACTTTAAAGGTCCATGTGGCAGCTGTTTGGATTTAGACGCAGGCCAAGCATCCTTTTCTATATATAGGAGACAATACATACCAATCAAAGATTTCACTTCACAATTAATTATCTTGGCGAATATCGGAAGGGCCAGGAGGTGTACATATCCCGCAGAGGTCATTATTCACCATTCGATTCAGGAGAGTGCTTCTGTCTCAGTGGACTGTGTCTTCCCCTTCCAAGACCACACCCATCATTGTCAGCTCTCTGATTTATTCTCATCAAGTAGAACATTTGTGTCTCCCATAGCTTGTGGACCTGTGAAGTTCTTTCACGAAACGCGTTGGCTGTGTATGTGTTTTGGGTAAAATTACCTAAATAAAGAAGAAAAACTCTTGGACTAAAAGAATCTGTGTAATTCCTTACTGGGTGCGCCTTCCACCTTTTGTTTATAATTTGTTGACATCATTGTGTACTTTATTTACAAATAAAAACATCAGAGCTCATCATCATTCGAAGGGGTTGAGCTGATCTCTGTAATAAATTGTTCCCACAGTAGTTATCCACTCCCTGAAAGTGAGTACATCATTTGTAATTGCCTGTCTCAGATAATATCAACATTTGCAGGATTCCATTTATCTCTGTAATAAGGCACTCTTTTTATATTTCTTATTTCCCTAAAAAGTAGTGCCACTCATTATCAACATTCATCCCACATTCTGTTGTCCGTAATTTGAGAATCCAGGATGCCTCATTCCGGCGTAACATTAGTTCCCTGTTACCTCCTCTTGGGTGTCTACAGGTCTGTTCTATCCCGTAAAAGGAGAAATCATTGTGATGTCCTTGTGCCTGGCATTCTGTAATGTGTGTTGGGATGGGGTATCTAAGGTCACCCTGCGTGATCGCCCTCATATGTTCCCCAATACTCTCACCCAATGGTCTTATGGTACTTCCCACATATTTCTTGTTGCATCTGCATTCAATTATGTAGACCACAAAATTATTACTACAGTTAATGTTTTTGGTGATCTTGTAGTGTTTGTTGTCGGGCCTGTGAAATCTAACTTTTTGCTGTGAGCCAATTTACAGGCTGAGCAATGACCACACCAATAAAATCCAATTGTACATGTCGTCAGCCAGTTGTTGTTACATTTTGGTGTGGGATAGCTAGGGCTAAGCAGGTTCCTCAGACTCATTCCTTTCCTGTTCGTCATTTCTGGTCTACTATTATTAGAACCTGTCAGTGTTGTGTCTTCCCTCAAAATGTGCCAATGTATTTTAAGTCTTTTGGTAAGGACACTTGAGAGGTTGTTGTAATTCATAACAAACCTGATTTTGTTATCCTTATTCTTTCTGTTGGCCGTGTCTCTCAGAGTTTCTTCTCTTCCACCTTCCCAATCCTCGTCTTAGCTTTCTCTAGGGTGCGTGTGTTGTATCCCCTTTCTTTAAAGAGTTGAGTCATTGTCCTGTACATGTTATAAAATCGGTGTCTGAGCTATAGTTACGTCTTGCTCTCACAAAGTCTCCTTATGATATAGTGATGATATAGTGTTGATCTGGTGAGAGGGGTGTGCGCTTGATGCGTGCAGGATTGCGTTGCTGGTTGTGCTTTTACTATATACTCTACTGTGGATGTGATTACCCTTCACATATAACTCTGTATCAAGAAATTTTATTTTCTCCCTGCTGTGCTCAAATGTGAATTAGATGTTCCAGGTGTTACTGTTGAGATGTCCCACAAGTATCATCGCACTAGAAGTATGTATTAATCTGGTAGATATTGGATCTGTGATTTATGGCTGTCACTATATATTTGGAACCTTACGAAGAAGAGTCGAGAGACTAATACACATATTTGTGTTTTCTTCTCCTGTGTGTTTTATTTTTTTACAGACTGCAATACAGTGATTTTGCTCAGGTTGGTGGTCTCAAATTATTGTTATTAGTTACAACTGGGTTCCTTGGTAAGGACCCAGTAGATTTTTTGAGATGGTGTTTCTGGTCTTTTGGTCATTGGGTGACACAATGAGATTTGGCAGATAATAATACAGGCAATTTGACATATAGAAATTATTTTCATCACATACGCTTTCACGATCACGCGCACATTTTGTGGTTGGTGTTTCCATAACAGAGTATCAAATGTATGTGGATTATTGTCCTTCTGTATAATATGATGCTTCACAATCTGGATAGAAATGTTTTTCAGCACCGGAAGCACGAATGAGCAACAGATTTTGAGGTCTTAGTTTTTTGGTTGTCACATTGTCACTTGGTATACCCCGGGGAGCACATTTGTTATGTTTGACAAATGGATGCAATTACTGAATAATGTGAAATGTGGTATTGTTTTCTACCTAGCCGTGAACAAGTTGTATGTACAACTTTACTGAGACGACGAAACAAGTGTTGGCTTGGGAACCTTTCACTAAATGAGAACTTGAAGATCCAAAAAAAAAGGAAAAGAAGGGAATACAGAGAAAATTGGACAGATTCATCCCTTCATGTGTGATTCGCATTTGAATATACCAATTTGATTTTACGTTTGCTGGGGGATACATTGTGTAATGTCTTGTTGTTTTTGCCACAGAACCTAGAGAGGCAGGTGGTTCTCTCTACCCCTTTGAGCACTTTTATTACTTAGGACCTTTCCAGAAAGTATTTAGTGGAATTACCTAGCAGCGCCTTGATCCTATTAACCTATACCACTGAATCTTGTAAAATTATTTGGGATGTGGCTGAGTTTCCTTTCTTGGATGAGAATGAGTTTCAGTGCTAGTTGATGAACTGAAACACTTCACTCTGGAACTGATTGTCAGTGAGCGTGAACCATTTTTCACTAGAGACATTTGAATAGACTTTGTAGGGAAAAAAAGATTCAAAGAGGCTTTGTAATATAATTTTGGTGCTTGCACAGATGGAAACCGACAGAAAAAATTCTGTAGCTGCTACATTCCAATGGTTTAGATTCTAGCAAAGAAATGGAAGCCAATTCTAATACTAGTAGGTGTAGATACACTATATCAGGCGCACTGACAGCTGTAATTGTCATATTAATTATTGTGCTTATTGGATTATATACAGCTACATATAAGTCAGTAGAAGTTAAGCCTACAGGTGCCCATACTACACTACATCCTACTGATAATCGCTTACATTTGTGGGGGATTTAGAAACTGCAAACAGATCTATCACAAGCAAATTTTGCTTCAAATGCTGATTTTAGATTGCTATGTAAATATATTGACACTATGAATGTAAGAGATGTTACGTGTACACTCAGTTGACTGAGTCTGTTGCAGACAGTATACAGTACCATCTATCCCTTTGATATATAGAATTTCCTGTAGCCATCTGTTGAGCTTGTTCTACAGACAGTGTCGTTTTCAATATTATTCTTCACACAATGGTTTAGTTCTTCCAGAAGTACCCATGCTCAAATATTTGAATACAAATTCTTATTTCAAAGGTGCTGATGCTGCAGGCAAGTATTTTGCATCTCCTAAGTCACTGGATACTGCATGAGCACATAGAGATAATTTGACCTATTCCATGTTAGATGTGGAGAAGAAAGGTTTGAATTAGGTGGAAATTAGAAGGAGAGACCAAGAGTGCAAATGTGAAACTGATAAAGACCTTAAAAACACCATAGGTGGAATAGTGAAGAAACTGAACATCAGGCGAAGGGAAATATACCTGCCCTGACCTTAGATTGGCAACATAAGGGAAAGCTGTGTATAAATGTTTATCAAAGTTATATTGACCCGTTATTGTTTAGGGCAGAGTGACTGTGAACATGTTTTTAAGGTGAGAGGGCAGAATGAACTTTTTTTGCAGGGAAAGGATCCTGTGATTCCTGGAGGGTACTTTATCTGTGGGCAGTATGCATTTTTTAATTGCCCCCCTGGATTGCATGGTCCATGTCATTTTTGTACAGCTTTCCCCACAATTTACCATGTGGAACATTCCAATGGCCCTGAATGGGAAACGAAATCTAGACCAAGCAAGGTGTTAATGCAGCAGAAGTGGTAGGAGATATTTTTTATGCTATAATCCAGTCTGTAGAAGTGATTCTGAATAATCAAATTTAAAAAGCTGCCTACAATAGTGGATGAACTGGCTACTAGTACTGCAAATTCTTTATTGTATTGCTCGTAATTACTGAGATGGTTGCGATAAGGTCTAGGGCTTTACAGAACGGACTTACGTTAGACCATTTACTTGTAAAGCAGGGCAGAGAATGCAGGATGCCTAAAGTTCAGCAATGCTGTACTTAGATTCCAGACATAAGTCAAAATCTGGAGAAGTATATTCAGAATATATATGGGTTGACAAATGATTTGATAGAAGTAACAGGAACTTGGGAAGCCATTGGGAGTGGATTGTCTGCTGTAGGTAAATGTTTGGAAAGCTGGGAAGTGGAATTTTGAGTGTCATCTTGAAACATCTTCAGATAATTGCTCTTTGCTACATATGTGCTGCATCTCAAATATGCTTTCAATTAAAATTGGCATTGGAATTTCATGCATTATTTTCAAACCATAACCCCTAAGGCATTCACTAATTATGTCCATACCCACATGGTCCAGGACACAAGCTACTATTGTAGAGATCTTTATGCATGAATATAGGCCTTGCCTTGAAACTGGCCATTAAGCAAATGCTGTGGCCCAGCTTTTACCTTTAAGCTATTTGGAGCATGCTATTGTAGGGAGAAGCTAGCCACAAAAGAGGTAATATGGCTGAAATAATACCCATCTTTCTCTCCTGGGACAGAACTGCACAAATGTTGGATGAAGATGGCAGTGTCTGGATGCATGTCCAGGTGTCGGCTGAGGCCTGCAGTGTCTGGATGCATGTCCAGGTGTCAGCTGAAGCCTGCAGTGTCTGGAAACATGTCCAGATGTCGGCTGAAGCCTGGAGTGTTTAGATGCATGTCCAGATGTCAGTTGAAGCCTGCTGTGTCTGTCTTTTGGGTGATAGGGAAGAGGACATGTAAAAAACAAGACCCAGAGCTTTCAACTGAGCATGTGTATGCCTTCTATCTCACTTAGTGTACTCATTCCTGTTCATTCCTACTATGCCTTCTTAGTCCATTTGAAAATCAATAATGAATTGGAGTTTGAAACTATACATGCTTGCTTCTAGCAAGAAAAATGTTTTACTCTTTGACTTTGTAATCATCAGGGGTGTCTCTGGATACATCCTCCTTATTTTCAGAATAAAGTTGGGGTAAAAACACTGCTTTAACTGCTTCATTGACCTCCTCTGAGTGTTTTTATTTTACAAACTTTATATTCCCAAGTTTCTATCGAAATCTAGAAATTGGGCTATTTCACGTGAGACTGAGAATGTAACAGCTATGCATTGTACACTAATACAGTACAAATCTCATATGCTACTTTGTGCCATGTTTGCTAGTAAAACTCCTCAAAGAGCGATTATTCTAGAATTTATGAATTATATTAAAAATGGGAAAGCAAGGTGAGTCTTTTTATTATGCATGCTATTGGTACAGCATACAACAATACGGACATGTTAGAATACATCAAATAGCAACAGTTAAGTGTCTCATATTCACTGGACATCCCATGTTCTTACTCCCTCCATCTACGACAGAACTCGTGACATACATTAACCATGTTGGCCCACTCCCTTGGACTGAGGAGGAGGCACGAATTATGCCTTGATACATATTCCATTTCCCCCATACCTTATCCCACTTTTTGGGGCATCCTCTGATTATGTAGAACGCCCGTTCAGCTAACATGCACCAATCAACATCTCACTCCCATTCTTCTGGAGTCGGCGACTCAGGTACACCCCATTTACGGGCAATATAACACTTAGCTATTATAAAGCTAGTGGCAGCCCAGAGTTGGTCCATGTAATTCAAGTCTGAAGCATTCCAGATATTAAGCAAACATACTTTGGGTGACAGAATCAGGGCCACCTCATACACCTCGCCAACGACCTCGTTAACATTATTCCAGTACGCCTAGATAATTGTACATTCTCAGAGTGTATGGTAAAATGTGACAATCTCCCCACATTTCCGTCTACATTCTGCATCACTCCCTTGACCCATCTTGACAAATGTTGTGCATGAGTTGTATGTTCGATGTAAAACTTTCAGTTGGAACAACCGCAGTCGTGATGGTATGGCAACTTCTCACGGGAGGTCAGCACATCACACCGATCCTCGGCCTCTAGATACACCAGATCCATTTGCCAGCATTCATATAGGCACTTCAACTGGTCGAAGGAATTGTTGATTATCTTCTTATAGGTGAGTGATAGGTGAGTGAGATTGTCTTACCATCTACAGGGTTTGTGAGCAGTCTATCTTCAAGCAGGGAGGCCTCTGGTATTTCTTCCACCTCCCTGGTCGCCACCTGCAAAGCATGTTGTATTTGCAAATACCTAAAGGTTTTGCCTGGGGACAGTTCATATTTGTTTTGTAAGTCTGCAAACGTATATATTTTCCCTTTTTTCCAGGTCACCAACTTGCGATATTCTTATGGTGTCCGATTTATCAAATAATTTGCATCTACCTAATTTGCCCAATATTTATGTGTATTTTAGAGGCATCTTTTGTGTCAATTTATTGTGCCAGTCTACTTTTGTAGTGGTCGTGTGCCATAGTACGACCATGAGGGCTGTTAGCCGGTGAGATGCTGTCTACAGGGTTTTGTGTACAGTACCTCTCTATATACCCCACTGCTCATCAGCCACTTATCCATCTGACAAGCTGAATCTTGCTGCATGCCATATACTCATTTATTGATGATCGAGAGGTATGTTGGCCTGCAGCGGGTTAGAATGTCTGGCAGGGCAATTCCCCCAGCATACCATCCCCGGACCAGCTTGGGGGCTGCAATGCGTGGTGGCTTCCCATCCCAAAGTAGTGTTCTGACTTCCCCCTCTATCACTATAAAATACCTTTCACTTTTCTGACCTGTTATGTGTCTTTTGTCGATTTCTTTATATGTCATATCTCAGGTGTCACTTACAAATGATTTAAAATATAAGTCAGCAATAACAGACATGATGGCATGAGGAAATAGCAGGCTTACCAGCATGCAACGACCCGGCCCAAGAAACTTACCCACTCCCAGCAATATAAACATTGAAGTTAGAAACCTTTTGAGTCAGTAAGGGCTCCAGCATATAGTTCATTCTTCAAGAAAATTAGGTAATTGGAAATGTCCTCTACAACAAGCAAGCGCATTGCTGAAATTTACAACCACCTTAGTTTTACAAGGAATCTACATAATACCACTGGCATTGTTCTGTCCATCAATGTTCTCTACTTAAAAGCATCCATTTCCTTAGTGGAAAAAGATTTCTGAAAAACCAAAAACACACCCAAAAGCTATACATGAGGCAATTCGAACCCATCAACCAAAGCACTCCACTGGTTAATGAAGGTCATGCCTTGCTCCTTTGAGAAAGATCTGCTTCGCAATGAGGCATGAGCCTTCATCCAAGTTGAACTTTGAAGATACACAAAGAACAAAGTCCTCTACTAGACTTACACTCTTTCTGGTTGTCCTACACTGCATGAAGTTAGGCATCTTGGGGATCTTCTTCTTCTCAAAGGCAGTAAAACTTTACAACTCTCTCTAACTTGAGAGAGAACCACCAAAACCACCTATAATTCAGAAAGGAGATATGCCTTGGCTTGTTCCCTAGAGATAATTTAAGACTCTGCCACCCAAAAACCTGTAGAAATCTCCCACATGAGGTTGATGGCATGATGACTTCAGCTGCTTTTCCTCACTCTGCATTGCTTCACTCTATGAATATTTGCAACTGCATGTTGAAAACAACATACGAATAAGCTGCTGATCATTAAAAAAGATGCTAAAGCTCTTTTCACATTTGCCATGCTTCCACCCAGCACCTCCCAACTTATCAATGTTATTTAAGCTGCAACAATCTGTCAGGTTTGCTTCACCATATGCATAAATGCAGCTAAAGATGTAACAAGTAGCTCTTTGGTTCTCATGCACAACAACAAAACACTTCCCACATAAGCCACAATTCAAATCCACACTATTCTGGCCATGCACAATCTGCAAAATACCATGCTATCCATTCTTCGAAACAACTCTGGCACCTTGTTAGGGGTAGATGCGATGTTTTATTGCAACTACAATATAATAAAATTTGCCACTTTAGTTTATATATATGCAAAAAGTAAACACATTAAAAATATTCACAAAGGACTCTCAGATTTATTAAAAGGAGGAAAGCAAGGGCTATCCTATGAAAGCTAAATTGTATTTAAAATTTCCATTTCGAATGCCAACTTCACGCCTTATGATGACTAAGTGTATGTTTGCAGTATTTGTCTTAGTATTATTAAAGACTATAAAACATCTCCAATTCAAAAACATAATCTGCAACTTGCCATGTAATTACAAAAATAGCTGTTACATTATTACTGAACTTTATTAATGTATTTCAATGTATTTTAACAATACGCCTATGATCTGGTCTGACCCATATTACAAGTTGAGAATTGCAAAAAGTAATGGTTTTGTGTGCACTGCAGGACGATGAACCATTCCCTTGTGAGGTATTCCAACTGAAGCCCTTTAGACTGCATAATTTCTAGTGCACCCAATAAGCACTAACAGTCAAAGACACATCAGGGGGAGTGTTAGATATTGGGTTATAGGTCGGGTTTGAGCCCTAGTCAAGCAGCAACCTGTTAGGGTTTGTGCACAGCAAAGAGCATGCCCCCTCTCATTGCACTAGTGGTCTCTGTAATAGCTCTCTTTAAACATACTACTGAAAGCCTTTCTTTCTCAGCCCCTCCCTAAGACTTCTGTGTATGTTGCTCAATGTATTCACAAGTTTGGACATTGCTGTCTTGTTTGCACATTGGACCTTGCTTTAACCAAGGCTTATTTCGAAAATATTGGACCTTGCTTTTACCAAGGTTTATTTAGAACACTCCTCCACAGGCCATGTGTTACTTCAACTCATTAGCATAATAACTGAAGCTCTGCACACCTGCTTGTGAGAACCACACCCAGTTCTTCGAACCACACCCAGCTCTTCGAACCACACCCAGCCCTGTCTATAAAAGGCAGCCCCTGAGCCTCACCCAGTGCTTGTGATCGTCTACCTCCCACTTACCTGAGAACAGATCCTTCGGCGCTGGCACTTCTGCTCTCTCCAGACCTTCATTGACTTCAACGGGCGCGGTTTCTCCCTCTTCCTTCTTCTGGTTTCCGGCTACTTCTTGCCTCAGCCCCTCATCTGTCCACTGCAATCGACCTGCAAAAGATAAAGAGGTCAAGGTTAGACTGATCAGTATCCCTTTTCAGCAACAAGTAAGTGCAAAACCTTTTATTACCTGAAAGAACTTTATCGGCAATTTCTGGATTCATGTAAAGACAATTTGGAACAAGATATCTCCCACGAACTTTGTGGTTCAAACCCTTTGTTACAAGAATACTTTGTGGAACTTTGTGAAATAAACATTGTTTTACATGGAACTTTTAAAGAATCGAACAGAGGAAACCATTGACAGCAAGGCAAACAGTAAATCAAGGACTTGCACAAATTACCTGCTTTATTTTGATGTAAAAGTACAGTATTTGTTTTATATAAAGTCTGAAAATGTGTGAAAAGTGAGTTTGCTATTAAGAATTTAGGCTTTAGTTATATTAAGGTGAATGTTAGACGTTGGTAATTCTGAGAATGATATTCGTTTGATTTTACAGAAGTTTTACAGTAATAGAAAGCACATCCCAGAACAGTAACTCATTCCAAACCGGGAAGCTTGAGACCTGGATCCAAGAGGTACTTTTAGAAGAGAATTTCTAATAAGATTGAGGTTTAGTCAGTAACACATCTAGGGATAGGTTGCACTTATCTGTTCTCCGTTTATGTTTCATTAGGCACCAGTTTCTACAGAAGTCAGAGAGGGCCGCAGATTTTATCAGCTCTTCTACAGTGGAAATGCAAGAACGGTGTTGTCTCTTTTTTTTATTTTATCCACTTACCCCCTTCCCTCTAAAACTAGTGTGCTGGAACAAGCAGTTTCAGGGTGGGGTCGGACTGTCTTCAACCTCCATCAGAACTGAACAGAAACTCGGGTGAGCTGGACTTTGACACAACCACAATCCTAGTCAGTGTAAAAATTAGGAAAACCCTAAATTACCCTGTGCTTGCCTTCCAGTAGCTTGACACAGAGCAGTCAGGTTTAATTTAGAGGCATTGTGTAAATTATTTGTGTAACACTTCAAACAGTAAAACAGTGAAAACACCACATAAGAAGATTCCACACCAGGTTAGAAAATCAGAATTAAATTTTGCACATAAAATAAGACAAAACGATAAAAGTCTAATGAGTAGACCTTGAGATATTGAATTTTAAAGTTTTTAGAAAAAATAGCACCTAGAAGCAAAAAAAGATATTGGAGATATCTGGTTGTGCTGGACCAAAACAAAAGTTCAGGCTGACCGCTAAGGAGCGCAGGCCGCCTACAGGGACCCACTAATTCCTGTTGCACCTAAGTAGAGTAAGTCTGGTTGGAGCATTTGAGAGGATCCACACCAAAGATGCACTACACAGCTGAGGCGATGCATCGAACCTTAGATTTGGCAAGTATGCGATATGTGGTCTTGCTGCATGGATGTCGAGGATCCTGTTGACAAGTCTTGCAATCCGAAGTCCGGTGTCAAGAATTTGAGGTGCAGTGGAAGCGATGCGTAGGTTCTAAAGAGCTGTAAAGTTGCAATGCAGACATCTGTCGACAAGGGATGCAAGAAGCTGGTGCCATGTGGAGCATTGCACAAAGGTGGGTCCAACAGCCATGCGTTGGTCCCAGATGAGGGAGGCTGATGCGATGCATGTCTTTTGAGATGGCTCTAATCCAAGCAAAAGTGGCGATGTGTTGGTTATGCTCAAAGATGTGTTGCTCAGCCAAGGAGATGGGTCAGTTCTGCTTGGAGATGCCTCGCTCAGCAGAGGAGGCATCAGCTCTGCTGAAATACACCAAATGCTCACTTCCAAGGGCCATGGACTGAGGTGGCACCACCTGGCAGGGCAGACTCAACGAGAGGCCAGCTGTGGAAGCAGGTTGGTTGGAAGTCTTATATGTCCCTGAGAGTTCAGATCAGGAGCCCAGTCAGCTAGCCCTTGGAGTCACTTTTGTTTCTGGGGACTAGTGCTGCAGGTCCAGTCCTTCTCAATGAAGGCAGGAATGCAGCAGGCAAGCAATCTAGCAGGCTAGCAGGTCAGCACAGCAAAGCAGGAGTACAAGAAAGCAGTGGTCCAGCAGAGTGGCAGTCCTTCAGCAGCACACCAATCGTTCTTCTTGGCAGAGTATCCCCATTTCCAAAAATATACTGAATTGGTGAGGGCAGAGGTCAAGTATTTATACCCTGTTGGCCTTGGGGGAGACTTTAAAGGCATACATTGGAAGTGTAGGGGTCCTCCCTTCCTGCCCTAGCTCCAGACTCACTACTGAGGATATGCAACCCTTTCTGTGGGGACAGGACACAGCCTATTCAGGTGTAAGTGAAGCTGGGTCCAGCTCCTTCCTCCCATCCTGCCAGGATGGCCCATCAACCCACACCTAAACTCCTATTGTCTGTGGCTATTTAGGGGGAACACAAAAAGCCCAGCTGTCACCCACCCCAGGCATGTGATCAGAAACAGGCAGCAGACACCAAATTGCTTAAGTAATAAAATGCCAACTTTCTAATCCATCACCACCCCCTTTTGTACCGCTTTTGGCCGCCATAAGTGTGGCAGGGTATGCTCAGGCGTGAGTCCCTTGCTCACTTTGCCACTGGATTCAAGCAAGCCGGGCTGAAGACGGCTGGAATGCCAGAAACCGGTCCCTGGAAGCTTGTTTCCGGTCCAGGGAAGACATGGCTTGGCAGTTCGGGCTGGACTGTTCCCATGAGGCACAGGGTCAGACTGATTTGCATATAGTCATGTCTGAACTGGGGCGGCAGAGTGGGCTAAAGAACGGTGATGGATTAAACCCATACCTTTTGACTGGGTGTGAGTGTTTGATTGATTCTGATGCTCCGTCCATCACCACCCCCTTTTGTACCACTTTTGGCCGCCATAAGTGTGGCAGGGTATGCTCAGACGTGAGTCCCTTGCTCACTTTGCCACTGGATTCAAGCAAGCCGGGCTTAAGACGGCAGGAATGCCAGAAACCGGTCCCCGGAGGCTTGTTTCCGGTCCAGGGAAGACATGGTTTGGCAGTTCGGGCTGGACTGTTCCCATGAGGCACAGGGTCAGACTGATTTGCATATAGCCATGTCTGAACTGGGGTGGCAGAGTGGGCTAAAGAACGGTGATGGATTAAACCCATATCTTTTGACTGGGTGTGAGTGTTTGATTGATTCAGATGCTCCGTCCATCACCACCCCCTTTTGTACCGCTTTTGGCCGCCATAAGTGTGGCAGGGTATGCTCAGATGTGAGTCCCTTGCTCACTTTGCCACTGGATTCAAGCAAGCCGGGCTGAAGGCGGCTGGAATGCCAGAAACAGGTCCCCGGAAGCTTGTTTCCGGTCCAGGGAAGACATGGCTTGGCAGTTCGGGCTGAACTGTTCCCATGAGGCACAGGGTCAGACTGATTTGCATATAGCCATGTCTGAACTGGGGTGGCAGAGTGGGCTGAAGAACGGTGATGGATTAAACCCAGATCTTTTGACTGGGTGTGAGTGTTTGATTGATTCAGATGCTCCGTCCATCACCACCCCCTTTTGTACAACTTTCTAACAAAAGCGTGAGTTTTAAATTGTGATTCCATGAGACGTGAAGGGTTTATTTTGTCCCAATTGGGAAGTACACTTATAAAATATAATAACATAATCCCAATGCTATCCTTTGAGAGAGATAGGCCTTGTTTAATGAAAATGAATTTAAGAGCCTTTGACTGCTAGGTCATGCAAAACTTAAAAGTACATGACCTGCCATTTAGCTACACTGCAATCCTGCCCCCTGGGTTGCCCAGGGTCTGCCTTAGTGGTGACTTATCTGTATGAAAAGGGAAGGGTTAAGCCGGGCAGATGATTTATTTTACCAGGTTGCAGTGGCTGTGTAAACTGCACCGGCATGAGACATGGTTAGAGGGCTACCTATGTTGGTGACACAATCAGTGCTGCAAGCCCATTTGTAGCATTTCATTTACAGGTCCTGGGCACATGTAATGTACTTTACTAGGGACTTATACGTAATTTAAATAGTCCAATTGGGTATGAGCCAATGCTATCATGTTTTAGGGAGCGCGCACATGCACTTTAGCATGAGTTAGCAGTAGTAAAGTGCTCAGAATTCGAAGATCAACAAAAAAGAATTCAGTAAAATGTAAAGGGGGAAGGCACAATGTTTGGGGTTGACCCTGCAGAAGTGGCCAATAATATTTAGGTTACAATTTTGAGATCTAACAATAAAAGCAATAATTAGTGCCAATTGGGTGCACTGCACATGATATTGTCTGAAGGGCTTCAGTTGGTATACCTCATAAGGGAATGGCATAATGTCCTGCAGTGCACACAGAACCATTACAGGTTTACAAGTCTCAACTTGTAATATGAGTCAAACCAGATCATGGGTACATTGTATAAATACATTAAAATAAATGTATAAAGTTCAGTAATAATATACCAGCTTTTTTTGTAGGTAAATGGCATCTTGAAGATAATGTGTTTGACTTGGAGATATTTCCTTGTCTTCTACACTATTAAGACAAATATTGGTGTGGCCAGAATTATCATGCCAAGTTGTATACAAATAATTTTTAAAAAAAGCATACCCATCCAGTAATTTTCCCTTTGTAATGTATACATAAAGTAGCAACTACAAGATAGGAACATTCTAAAGTCAATTTTTTTTGAGTTGTCTAGACTAAATGTTTTGAGTGTAAATAGAGGCATAAATGCTACGTTAAAGAAAAATAATTAGAGGGTTTTGCACAAACTTTTGTTTAAGTACCAGCTCCTAGTCTGTTTTACCCTCAGAATACACAATACTGTCCAGTATGTTTCTCTAAGAAAGCCAGAAACCCTTCCTGCCACTGGTTGGATTGCTCACAATCATCTGTAGAATGCTCAGCCAGGTGCACTCTCAAGGCATCCGAGAAGCAGGTACACAACAGTGAGTGCGTTTAATGCTTCAGAAATTTGAATGGGGCAGCTACAACACAAGCTTCCCTCCCTCACAAAAATAGGTACATCACACTATCAGTAATACAAGTGTCATTCACATAATAGGGATTATCATTGCAAGTTTCCCTTGCTCACAGAAAAGATAGATAATTTGCCTAATATCTAGAAATTTTAACAGTGGTTTTAGAACATTTCTAGATATTAGAAAATGTTGGGCTGCCCTGAGTCATCTTCAGCTTTTAAATGATGAATACACCTGTTTAATGGTTTATAAATATATTTCTTCCGCAGTTCGGACACAAAATATCATTGGAAAATGACTTTTTATCCTATGTATTTTTCCCACAGTGACTATTTTTGAAACCTACTCATTAATTGTGCTACTAATGCGTGTTACGTTCATAGTCGTCTCCTTGCTCATTGCATTTATATTGCATTCTTTTACTGTATTTTATTATTATGTAACAATGTGTTCTTTTACGGCTGGTCACAGCCAAATAAAGATTTTATGATGATGATGAGATAATGTGCCTCAGTTGACAATTTTCCTATCTTCACAGACAAAGTACACCACATCCTCCCGCCAACAAGAGGTAAAGCTGGGCATCAGCCATCAAGGTACATGGAACAGGTGCAGCATAGCCAGAAGTGCATGTTTTTCTCCTTCACTGTGATCGAGCAAGGATTTGCAAATAAGCAACTTGCTGAGTGAATCCTCTCGTATAATCATAATAAAGTACTAATAATTGTTTGTTATACTAATTTATACAAAATTCGTACACAATGTAGAAGCAGGGTAAGCTTGCATATGTTTTTTACTAACAAGTAACCCGAGCAGCCGCGGTCCGTGGAGGGAGTTCTGGTGGGGCAGGCAGGCGGGGCGGGGGAGGGGCAGGGTGGGGGGTGATAAACACTGGAATATGGATGATTGCAGGTAAGTAACCTATTAAATTAATAAAACGAATTTCGTTCCATGCTGAACCCAAGTGCAACTAACGATGGACCGCGGCTGAACCCAAGTGCAACTAAAGATGGCTGCTAATGCAGGAAAATGAACTGCGCATGCTGCAACTGCATGATGTCATAACGCTTGGAGGGAAAGCTTTGCTTGTGCGCACTAATGTCCAAAATGGCCACTTCAGAACTCCCATGCTAAGCATCTGCTTTGCTTAAAACTAAACTGTGTTTTATACTAAGTGCTAATGCATAAAAAATTATTTTGATTAAATGGGATTAGAGTAGACATAAGTGGTATACAGTGCAACCATTTTATTTGAATCTAACATCTTGTCTTTTTGACTTCTCTGTTAGTTCGTATTTGGGCCTTAAAGAGAGCTAAGGGCTGATAGTCATGTGACACCCAGGCGCAGTTACATTAGAAAGCAATCCTAGAATCGTGATCTCAAGTCTTGGAACCTGGTCAAGGACGGCCTTTTCTCGTAGGCAGATATATGACGGAACATCCTTAAGACTCAATGAACAAATGCATAAATTATATACAATGTTGAAACTAATATGAGAAATGGGTGGGGTGAAACAATTTAGATGGGCGGGAACATGAGACAATGCTCTTAAGAAAAATTAATAAACTTAGTATGGTGTGATGATCATCCCCACGGCTTGTCCAATCAGAAATCACAGTTATGCAAGATAGAAACATTTGGGGGTAGAACATGACACCAAAAGGTATCATTGGGATAGTTAGCTAAATGAAGCAGCCTAATCACTGCCTGATCACTGCCAGATGCTGAGAGATAGAGATGCTGTCTGATTGCTGATCAAATTGCCTGAAGCAGACTTAGAATTTTCCAATAAAATTTAGGAACGAGATTGTGGAAGAGGACCGAGGAGAAAAGGGAACTAGGAACGAGGTGCGAAACATAGTTGAGGAGGGAAACTAGTATCAGTGAGGGGTTTGATGCTGGTGGTGACCTGTCCTATCCTAATCCTGTCCCGAACCTGTACCTGATATTTCGTGGGGTCCAAACTCTTGACCAGAGTTTTTTAATCTCACACCATTCTAGGTAAATATAAATGTGTATTGTGTCAATGTGCCTTGTCTCACCGTCCTCTCTTCCTGAGGTATTTGACATTAAAATGTATAGATTCATTTAGACAACTCAATCTTACCTTTTCAGAATGATGGAGTTAACACTGTAACTTGAATGTGATTCACTAAAATATTTCAGATAAAATTGAAACTTAAACTGATTTTATGGTGATATTAAATGAATTAAAAGGTAAATGTTTAAATGTCATTAATTACCAACTCTAATTCAAGTAATAATTAAGTTTAAATTCTTTAGGCAAAACGGACATACAGAAAAGTACCAAAGTTGATCCCCAGCGAGGTTTCATTGACCGGATATTGTAAGTGAGAGTGGTTTATGGGCCTGAATGTGTGTATTTTAGTGATACTTATCCACAGGTTGGTGTCCTGCTGGCTCAACGGAAAAGGTACAACATTGTAATAGCATAAAAAGCTTCTCTCCTTGGCAGAGCAGCACTGTAAGCTTCCTATCTCCACAGAACAGGTAAAGGTCACGAAGTATCAGTGAAATCTCCTATTTCCCACAAAATGTACAGCATAGACTGCAGCAGCAGTGAAAACACCCTAACCTATTTGATATGTACGTTTGATTATTATTGTGTGGATTGGAAAGTGCATGGATGGTTGAGCAAGTAAACAGTTATGCATGGATATTTGAGTAAAATATCTGTTATTTCATGCCAAGATGCCCACAGGATAAACAGGCGCTTTACAAATTCATATGTGATGTAATGTTACATTTTTTCATGTCATGTCATGTTCTGTGTGGGGATGAATGGTTGAATTGATACTTCAGCAAAGAGAATTTGATGGTGGTGTGAGTTGGACTATTATGAAAAACAGTGGTCCATAGGATTAAATTTTCACAAAGACAAATACAAATATAGACTCCAATTAGTACTATATTGACAAGTTTTTCAGTACCCAGCCGGGCCTGAAATTTTATTTCAAATATAAGCAAATTTTAAAAGACCATCAAGGAGGTCTGATGTGACAATTGATAGGGTACAAGCCTGTACCTATCCAAAAGAACACTCAAAAGAATTCAAGAGTAGGAAGAGAGCAAGAAAAGAGGGTAAAGAATATCAGGCAAAAAGAACAACGGAGCCAATTGTCCCTTGCATCAATAGCATATTAGCAAGGCAAGTTCAGACAACCAATTCATGTAACAGTATACACACAATGGGAAAGTTACAGAATCGGAGTAAGTGTCGACGGCGTTTCGATCCCCGGCTCCTAGTGAACTGGGATCATCATCAGGACTTAAACAGTGTATTGCCTGTATGTGCTTTTTAAAAAAACCTGTTAGAATTTACAATTTACAGAAATGGGAGAAAAAAAGGAAAAAGAGAAAATTCTGTTTAAATGCAGCACTAATTACAGGTAAAATGCACGTAGTATACATTTGTGTCATGCCATTGTGAACATGTAGGTGTCATTCATATTTCTTCCAGTTTTCCAATTACATGCTTTATAAAAGTGTGAAAACGTTTAAGCTAAAGCCGACTCGGAAATTTGCCGTGAGCCTTAAAACGCTAACGTGGTTGTGGCTACATGTGTCGCTTACTAGAGTGGCGCAGTGATGAAGCATTATCTTACATTCAATCAATTTCAGGCATACAGCCCGGTGAGCTTAGACACGATTTTGGGCAATTGAGGTTGTGGCTAAGGTGGCGATGTGGCGCTTTCCAAGAGTGGCGACAAGGTTGTGGCTAAGGTCACGATGTGGTGCCAGCATGCTTGAAGTTAGCGTGGATACATTGCATGCCTAAGAAGTATGCCATAATGGTATAATATGAGCACACCTTCCAGAGCGATCTACAGCAGCCTCCAGATTGTTTAGAGGAAATAGTCGGATGGAGGGCTGATACCTAAAGTGAACACAGTCAATTAGCAAGTGAGGATATCGAGCGCTAATAAACAGGGTGTGGGGGAGCACGACGTTACCTCGGTGTCTTATTCCGGATACGATTTAGTTTGCTGCCATAAATTCAACATTGGATGGACAACAATTGCTGTGGTCTCCACTTTACCCTAACTTCAAATAAAATCTCTATTGATTTCCTGGACCTTTCCATCTTCCACCAGGAGGGAGTTCTTCTGACACGTCTGTTCAGGAAAACCACAGAGCGGAATACACTATTAGACTATTCCAGCAACCACCCCAGAGCACTACGGGATTCGCTCCCATTCTCTCAGTTCCTGCGAATCAGGAGAAACAAGAGTATTTAATAACATCACCTTTACTAGTACTTCACTGTCAAATTGTAACACCTGTAATGTGATATATATGGTTCAATGTCCATGTATGAAAATGTATGTGGGTCAAACATCACAGAAGGTGAAAACAAGGATCTGCCAGCACAAGAGCCGCATCCGCTGTCAAATCCAGAATGCACCACTTGTGGAACATTTCACCAGTGCCAAGCACACAGAAAATGACTTAAAGTGGACTGTGCTAAAGGCGCTAAAATTACCACCTAGAGGTGGATGTATGGCTCAACTTCTCAATAAGGAGGAACTGAAATGTATACTACTTCTGGACACAATTCGGAATGGTCTCAACCGCACTGAGGACTGGGCAGGATTGCTGTGAATTGCCAGAAAATGACTTGAGAGACTGTCATAATTGCCAATTTGAACAACACTTTGGTTGCTATTCTGATGTATGAGGTGTTCTACTACAATGCTTGCCGTTGTCTTCCTTCTGATTCCAAAATTCATGTGGACAAAGTCTGAGGCTGGCCGTTTAAAACGCCATATAAAGGTTGTTAAATGTTAAATTTCAAAATTCTCCATCATGTAAATTATATTGTATTTAGCATCCATGGCACCTTGCATGAAAAAAGAGCACAATGCATGGAAAAGGGCACACACCGAGTTCTCTTAAACCGACACCACTCTAAGATGGCCGCCATTGGGCCACCACTCCCGCGTCCTCCCGCGCTCACCCCCTCATCACTTTCTATTAATTTATGCGCGACCACGCTTGGGCTCACTTCCGCATTATCGTGAAGTGTTGCACTGCCATTGCGCACACCGCCTGGAAGCTTACTCGGATCGCGAGTTAAGGAGTATTAACTCCCAGCTAAGGTAAGGATTCTCGGCCTCGCTCGTTACCACGGGCGTTTAGTACTTGCCAGCCCCACTCTAAAAAATGTTTTTCCTGTTCATTTGCAGATATTCTAAGTGTATACGCCTAAGAGGGTTGAATATACACTTTACATCCAATATTCTCGATTTTAACACGAGATAGGAATTTATGGCAGCAAACTAAATCGTATCCGGAATAAGACACCGAGGTAACGTCGTGCTCCCCCACACCCTGTTTATTAGCGCTCGATATCCTCACTTGCTAATTGACTGTGTTCACTTTAGGTATCAGCCCTCCATCCGACTATTTCCTCTAAACAATCTGGAGGCTGCTGTAGATCGCTCTGGAAGGTGTGCTCATATTATACCATTATGGCATACTTCTTAGGCATGCAATGTATCCACGCTAACTTCAAGCATGCTGGCACCACATCGTGACCTTAGCCACAACCTTGTCGCCACTCTTGGAAAGCGCCACATCGCCACCTTAGCCACAACCTCAATTGCCCAAAATCGTGTCTAAGCTCACCGGGCTGTATGCCTGAAATTGATTGAATGTAAGATAATGCTTCATCACTGCGCCACTCTAGTAAGCGACACATGTAGCCACAACCACGTTAGCGTTTTAAGGCTCACGGCAAATTTCCGAGTCGGCTTTAGCTTAAACGTTTTCACACTTTTATAAAGCATGTAATTGGAAAACTGGAAGAAATATGAATGACACCTACATGTTCACAATGGCATGACACAAATGTATACTACGTGCATTTTACCTGTAATTAGTGCTGCATTTAAACAGAATTTTCTCTTTTTCCTTTTTTTCTCCCATTTCTGTAAATTGTAAATTCTAACAGGTTTTTTTAAAAAGCACATACAGGCAATACACTGTTTAAGTCCTGATGATGATCCCAGTTCACTAGGAGCCGGGGATCGAAACGCCGTCGACACTTACTCCGATTCTGTAACTTTCCCATTGTGTGTATACTGTTACATGAATTGGTTGTCTGAACTTGCCTTGCTAATATGCTATTGATGCAAGGGACAATTGGCTCCGTTGTTCTTTTTGCCTGATATTCTTTACCCTCTTTTCTTGCTCTCTTCCTACTCTTGAATTCTTTTGAGTGTTCTTTTGGATAGGTACAGGCTTGTACCCTATCAAGTGTCACATCAGACCTCCTTGATGGTCTTTTAAAATTTGCTTATATTTGAAATAAAATTTCAGGCCCGGCTGGGTACTGAAAAACTTGTCAATATAGTACTAATTGGAGTCTATATTTGTATTTGTCTTTGTGAAAACTTAATCCTATGGACCACTGTTTTTCATAATAATTGACTGCCCAAGGTCCCTAGGTACTAATTGGGTTCCCCTTGTTTTTTGAAAATAGGTGTGAGTTGGACGACAATTGCGTATGTTTGAGGCTGGATAGCTCATGAATTTGATTTGATAACTGCTGAATTTGTGTGAATAGATGGATAAGTAGATTATTGGAGATGTCTGTGGATGGACAATGCACAAGATAGAAAAAGACTGTACACCATCTAACCAAGTGTGTGCAGTTCTCATCAGCCACAACCTCCTGCCTTGCCCTGCTGAAGGAAACTAAGACACGCAAATGTCAATAAGAAATTGATTTCAAGTTTGGGGAGCGGGTTCACTGTCTTAACTCTGCAATTAACAAACCCTACTAAACTTGTTATTCCTCCACTTAAGTTTTAAACCAGAGCAAGGGGCAGGTTTACACTAGTATCCACAGCAGGTGCCACCAGGGTAAAACCTTGATTCGTTATCCATCCACTAAAAAGCCATTCTGTCACAGTGATAGTCACCCACCCAATTGAGGGGGGATGTCACTCATTTTCCTGTCTCTGCAATGTGAGACAAATTACCAGCATGTCAGGGCTATTTACCCTTCATATTAAGAAATTAAACTCTTAATTCAGGAGTTTATTATCTCAATATAAAAAACGTTGCAGAGTGGGCGCTTTAATTATATTTCCTGCTTGGCAAACATTCAGTGCTGTGGAGGTATCAGATACAGCGGGCCATCTCAATAGGGCTAGTGGTCCTCCACCAGGGTAGATGAGCCAAGGCCTCTGCCACTCTGATGGGCAAGTGGGAAATCTACTAGGGTGCTTAAAGCTTTGTACAGTGGCTAGGCAAAGAATCCATTCCAGTAGCAAAACAATCTAAGCACCGACAAAATCTGACTTTGTGCCACTCACAACTGTTGGTGCCACACCTAAGGACTTCAGAAAGGCTCAACAATGAGGTATGACACTTTGAGAAACCCTCGCTGCCTTCTACATTCCTCTTTGCCTCTTGGAAGGATTTTTAAATTGAGATAGAGTTACAATAAAAAGTTTATATCTTAAACCTCAGTTATCTATATGAATTCATCCCTCTGCGGTCAATAGGGCCTCCATTTAAAATATTCTTTTCCACTTATTTTGATGTGTTGTGGACAATTTTTAAAAATCCCTTTGAAAGCAATCGAGTAGCAAAACCTCAAATTTTCTTAATTTTCTTGGTCAGTTACACCCTTTTATTATTGCAGGTATTTATTTGAACCGGATGTCTGTTTCCACTTCTGTTTTGCAGAAGGTATCCTTCTTATTTCATTCTTAATTCATTCTTAATTCATTTAGATTACTGTGGTTTAAGGTATAAACAACAATCAAGAGAGTGAACAATCACTAAGAAGCATGAAAGTCAGTAAGTGCGGACCTTAGACAATCATATTAAACAATGATTGTTGTCATTAACTAGAGTCCTGAAGTAGGTGGTATATTGATTTCAGTGCACCGTAATGCTGCGTCTTCAACTTCTTATTGTATACATTGTTTTGAACAGCACTTGTGATTATCTGATGAAATTTAGTTTTTTCCTTTTTGCTTATTTACACTTGGTATAAATCATAGACCATTTTAAAAGATCAACTGGTCCGTATGTTACTCTGATTATTTTGAATCAGTACATTGTTGTAAAAAGAAGGGGGAAGAGGGGATAATATGCAAAGTGGTATTTGATTACATGACTTTTAGCATATATACTTTTGAATTATTTTAATTGCTTTTTGTACATGTACTTTGAATTAACATAATAAATATCTGACAATCTTTGAATATATTTGAGTTCAGTTTGTTGAGAATAGTGAGTAGATGAGAGTCTGTAAGTGATACATGATTGGAGTGATCATAAGTAGATTCTGATTAGTAGGAGGTATCCTCTTGTTTAAATTGCATTGCACCTTGTCCCCTACGTGTAATAGGGTACCTCTCAATCTGTGATAATAGGCAAGCCTATACCTCTACTCCTAAGAATTTACAAAAGACAATGTGTGCCCATAGCATGATGTGACTCAGGTGTCTGGGGTTAAACTAATAAGCAAATCTTGCATTTGGAGGAAAATCAATATTGTTGTCTTCTCTCTCTTCCCCTTTGCAGCTCAAGCTTCATTTGTAATGAGGAGTTTTGTCTTTCTTTTATAGATGCTCATATTAAACTTGCCCCATTGATGCTTTGGTTCCCTGTTTGGTCCAACCCGCATTCAATCTTTAACCTGCTTGTAATCAATGAATGACTGAATTGTGATAAAGGCCATGGATATCATATGCCAAGGAGGCTTTTGCATGTTTGGGCAGACTGTTGCTTTTTTGTGGAACAATCTCCTACCCCTAAAAGTGACACAATAAGGGTAAAGCAAATGTTTAAGGAGAAAAGGTCTGTTGACAGGAAAAGTGAGGAATTGATCAAAACTACAGTAAGAAAAATACGTAATTGTGCAGACCAATTTTGGTATTGGACTTTGTTTGTTGAATGTTGCAGGGGATTGGGAAAGGACGTTTAACTTGTTTCAGGACTAGAATCATTTGTTCTTGCTTCCCTTTGGGGTAATACAACAACAGCTGCATTTGCATTTGTCCTTTTGATGGCCATTCTGACCAAACCCTTTTGCACTTAATCTTTTTTGTAAAATTTCAATGATTTATTCTAAATGATGTCTAATCTTTTGCTGAAACGATACCACATGCAGACCAGCTTTGAATTTTCTATCACATGCAGACCATATTTGATTTGTTTACAGATAATGAAGGGGGATGATGTCTGTTTCGGAGTGGATTCTTTACTGAAATCAATTGTGCAGTGTTGTAAATATATAATTGTAATTAATTCATGTGCAATTTTATATTTGCTGTACTTTTATGATTGATTGTTCTTTATCCTCATTTACTTTTTTTCATCTCTTTATATGTGTGCAGGTTAGATAATTTATGTAGGTTGCTCTTACATAGTATTTGTTTCATGATTGCTAGACCTTACCTGCAATTAAAGCATATTAGCAACACTTTTTTTCTTGTGAAGTTTCTTTCAGGATTCACCCATGTCTCTTAATTGTAAGATACTTTCCTCTTCTTAAGATGACAATAAAACACAGGAAATTAAGCACCTTCTACCTCATCTCAAAAGAGCATGCACCGTTACATCCATGTCATTCATGTCCTTCGACAATCAACATGGTCCCCAGTACTTCTTATTGGGCAGATCAAACCTTACATTAGCCATTTTCTCATATGCCCTGGTTCCATTCAAGTCTACTCCTCAATCACTCTCTTTTGCTTCCTTCCTAATAACTCTTGCTGGACTTGCATTTTTCCCCTCATCTACTTCTCCATCGTTTGACTTTATGTTTTTGGAAATTGAATATCTTTATTCGGCAACTTGATCACCATAAAAGAATACATATAAAATACATTTCCAATACACAATAAAATATTAAAATACAGTAAAAGAATAAGGTGCAACACAATCACCAATTTGCTACCAGCAGATATGGCATCAGACCGTTGGGCCCCCCGACTGCAGTTTCAGTAAGCGGGATCGCGTCATCCATGCACTTCCCAAGAACTTTGCTACCCCACAAATCATAAAGGAAGATGATGAGTCCGTGGAGAGTACACGAAGAGCCTGTCTATGGCACCTCAACCCCAGTTCCCTGCAGACAGGTTTCAGCCAAAATTTCCGCGCCCCTTTATAAGCTGGGCAGGCAAAAAATAGATGGGCCACAGACTCTGTTGGTGCTACACAGCCAGGGCATGAACGCAGGGGGGCACCAGCGTTTGACCACCTCACCATAAAGTCATGCACCGGAAGCGTCCCATATCGCAGTTTTAGGTATAGTGTGCGATCAAAGGGTTTAGTTATCAGGTCGAGGAAGGGTTCCAATTTCCTCACACATTTAAATAACAAAAATTGGTCCGTGAGTGAGCCCCCATCCATGGCCCTCAACACATTACTCTGAACCCAGTCCCAGTATAACTTTTTGATCACATCCTTTGGTGGCGGCGATTGTGACTCCCAAGCATCTCTTAGCCCTAACTTAAGAACCAAGTCTTTCAATTTATTCAACCATCCAATTTTTTTTCCCGTGTCCAGTAAAAGAAGATCGTCCAGCCCCTCAGCATATTTTGCAAGCTCTTCCGTTCTTCTTAAACGGGTCCAAAAGAGCAACGGGCGTAGCCTTACCAAGTCCTTAAATGCTCTTCTGCCCAGATCTAATCTCAGGGGAATTAGTGGGGTGGAAGCAGGAAGAGCCACCACCTTCCTTAGAAAATTATTTTCCGCTGTCGATAGATCTGATACATTTTCGAACCCCCAAAGTTCAGAGCCATATAATGCAGCTGGGAGAATCTGACCCTCGTATATGGCCATGGCCGGGGAGACAGGTTTACTACATGATTCACGGACTTCCCTCAGAATCACCCCCGATACTCTTTGATGACTGAGTAACATTTTGGTCAAGTGATCCTTCCAGGTCATTCGGCTGTTTATCCGGACACCAAGGTAGTCAAAAGACTCAACCAGCTCCAAAGGGACACCATTAAGCAGGAAATTATTTTTGAATCTTTTAGAGGGTGAGAGTGCCATCAATTTAGTTTTTGAGGTATTGATGGTTAAGCCTCGGGCGGTACAGAAGGAGCTAAACTGGTTCAAGAGTTTTTGTAGACCCACTGGGGATTTGGAGATTAATATGGTGTCATCGGCGAAGAGTAAAGTGGGGATTCTTTCCCCCGCCAGGGATGGGGCATCCGTCTCCTCCCCCTTCAGATGGTCCACCACTCCATTCACGAATAGGGAGAAGAGGGTCGGAGCCATAACACATCCCTGACGTACTCCTCTCCGCACAGGGATCCTCTCTGTCAATTGTCCCTGGGGTCCCCATCTAACCTTCGCGTAATTCCCCTCGTGGAGCTTTACGATAAGGTTCAGGAGACCACTTGGGAAACCCATCTCTCCTAGAATCTCCCATAATTTTGCCCGGGGGACCAGGTCAAAAGCCGTCTTGAGATCTATGAAGGCCATATATAAACTGCCTTTCTTGATGGTAACTGCCTTCCAATAGATAACAAAAAAACGAAAGACCTGGTCCATCGTGCCTACCTTTCTTCTGAACCCCGCCTGTAGGTGAGAGAGAATACTGGCCTCCTCCATCCAATCTCCTACTCTTGAGATGATGACCCTGCCGACCACTTTCTGAATTATGTCTATCAGACTAATAGGTCTGTAGTTCGCAGGGTCGTCTCTTACCCCCTTCTTGAACACGGTTACTACCTCTGCCCCTTTCCAGGAGTCTAGCACCTGGTGACCCCTGGTGATCAAATTCATTATAGTAGCGATTAATTTAGCCCAAGCCTGCGGCTCCGCTATCAACAGGTCTCCAGGAATCCCGTCCTGTCCAGCTGCTTTCTTTGGGGTTAGGTGCCTGATCGCCATCACTACTTCCATGGTCGTAAATGGAGGATCGTCCACCCCAGAGAAAACTCCATCTCTCAAACTATCTGCCCCAGGGCTAGTTGTTTCCTCATTACCTCCATAAAGGGATGAGAAATGATCAAACCATTGCTGGCTGGTTATATGTGCAGCCAATGGTTGCGATTTCCTCTGCCTAGTTCTATTGATCAGGTCCCAGAAAAGGTTCGGGTTCCTACTACTTACAGCATTGGATAAGTCCTGCCAATGCTGTTCCTCCCACTCCCGCTTGGCCAATAATAATACATTTAGGTATTCCTTCCTGGCCGCTCTAACCAGCAAAGGATCCCCAGAAATCAGGGCTTTTGTCAGATTTTTCCTTTTGCCCTTACACAGGACTGTATACCAAGGTTTATTAGAAGAGGGGGGATTGACAGTATCCCTATTGCTTTTCCCTTTCGAGATGAAAAATTTGCCAACATGATCAATTGTAGCTTTATAGGCTGAGTCAAGGGAGGGGTATGGGACCCTGCTGGTCTGATTTTCACCCACCCAATCTTCCAGATCAGAAGACAAGCCCTCAACCAATAATTTTATCGCCCCTAAATCTTCCTCCTTGAGTTTAGCCTTATCCCATTTAAATCTACGGTTGTTATTATAGGGGATAATCTCTTTAGATGTTTTTAAGGTGACATTCATCCTCCTATCTTTAAGGGTGCCCCAATAAAACTTGCAGCACAAGGGATTGTGATCGCTATCCTGGCTTGGGAGGACTTCCATGTCAATAAGCTCTGCCCAAAAATTAATATCCATTAGGATATAGTCAATTCGGGATGGCCCAGTAAGCCTATAAAAGGTCAATGCCCCTGCCTGGTCGGATATAGTCCTGCCATTGAGGGCTCTTAACTTGTGAACCCTGGTCAATGTATTGATTTGAATAGCCCTAGCCGACCACCTCCTAATGGGGGGCAAGGATAAACTTGGGATGGACCATTTTGAATCCTCCTCTTCAATGCCCAAGGGGTCATCTCCGAAGAGGGGTTCAAAGGTGCAATTAAAATCACCCCCCACAATAATTTTTGCTGTTGAAGGGCAATTAGCTGAGGCGGAGTCCAGAGCTGTTAAAGTCAGAGAGGTAGAGTCACCAGGTGTCCCTCTAGCATAGACATTAAAAATGTCAAGCCTACTACCCTCTAAACTTTCCTCTGGAGGAGAGATGGAGTATATCATTACACTCCAAATTGTGGCGTGTGACCACCCAATCCAGTTCTACTTTAATCCAGACCATGAGACCTCCCGCTGGTCTACCCTTTCCCTTACTTACTGCTGACAGAAAATGGGTTGTATACCCTGATATGTGTAATGGTGATAGGCTCCAAGTTTCCTGAAATAGGCAAACATCGAACCCCTCAATGAACGTATGCCACTCTGGAATGTCTAACTTCCTTTTTAGCCCCGCAATGTTCCAAGAAAGGAAATTTATTACCTGCCTGGTCTTACATCTCCCCCCCTCCTGTGCCGGGTGAACAGGTGTTACGAGGCAACCAACCATGCTAGTCATAGGCCCGTCAAAGGAAGGAACCTCTGTAATGTTATTAATACTAACAGTTTGAGCTGGAAAAGAACTACCTTCCCCTATACCTATGCTACCACATGGTCTTGTTGGGGCCCCCCCACCCAGAAGTTCACTTGCCTCCCCCCCAGGCGCTGAACTTCAATCGCAATCTTCCAGCCCAGAAAGCTGGGAAAACCGATTGTAAGTGTCCAGTGGGGTAAAAGGCCTCAAATGATTCATCCTGGTGCCATGGTTCATCGTATGTCTATAAGGGACAGTAGACCAGGCAGAGATCTGTTCAGGTACCAAGGAAAAGTGTTGCCCAAAATGGGTATAATTGTTATTGTAGGGCAAAGTAAGGGGTGGTCTATAAGAATGAGGTTTATTTGGATATCTAAATGGAGTGTCCTCTGGCCTAGGATAGAAGTATGTTAGGGCCCGAGGAATGATGCAAGTTCCCCCGTTTCCTGGTGGCCAATTTAGGATATAATCAACAGCCCGAGGGTCTCTAAAATTGACCACCACTAGATCCCCCTCCATATTTTTAGTTCTACTCCCCAGCCAGTTAATCCGTCTAACATGGACTATATCTCCATCTATGTTGGGTGCTATCGGCCTATACGTCCTTAACCAATGAATAATTTTATTCTTAAGGTCAACATACCCCTCCTTCTTATTTTCTGCTAGCTGAGGGACCCCTGTTAGGACCACCACAAAGGGCACTGCTTCAGGGGGAATCTCCACTTGTGGCACCTTTTTGCGTGGTATTCTATTATTACTAGTTTCCCCTTGTACATCCTGGTTGTTGCTTGCCGGGACCTTAGGAATAGATTTATTTGAGGCGCCACCCGATTCAACTACTGGTGTCTTTACATGTTTAGGAGTCAGTGGGTTTTCGGAGGGAAGGTCAGCTCTACCCTGGGGCTGAATAGTTTGCTTGGCCGACTGAGCTGGGGCAGGTGGGTTCTTTTGGACAGAGGTAGGGGGGGGCCTTATCGGGGGTGTAGGATGCACCCCCCCACTCCCCTGGGTTTTTGACAGAGTGGCCATACTAGTTATAGCTGCTTCCAATATGGTAAGTCTGATTTCCACCTTTTTGATAGACTCATTGATTGGTACAAGGAGAGATCTCAACAAAAACTCCAAGTTTCCTATCAATGTGGGGGGAGGTAAAGTATCAGCTGCTGTATCTCTAATATTACTGTCAGAAGCCACCACCTGCATGGCTACTTCAGGTAAAGTACAAATCAATGATGGTACTACTGCTGGTGTAGAATCCCGAACCTCTGCTGGGGTAATCTCAATTGAAATGGGGTTTTTTGCCCTTTTACCAAACTCAGTATGCGGGGTTTTTGCTTTACCTGGGGCCTCCCTAAGTTTTCTCCTTTTTTTACTAGGTGGTGGGCGATGAATCTGAGCCGCGGGTAGAGGCTTAAGTTTCTGTTTCCTAGGTTTAGGTGTGGCCCTAATGCGACTGGGACTAGGGGTAGGAGAAACTATTGTGATATTATCCACAGGCAGACAAGGTGTGGATACAAAATCACGGAACAATAGTGGGACGCCTTCTAGACTAGCATTGTCCTCACTCAAGTCTACTGAACCTCCTTCCCGGGTCATAACAAGCAAGGAGCTATCCGTGAGGGGTCTATGCTTCATGCTCTCAACAGAGCGACGGCGCTCTGCCCTACGCTCTGCTAGAATAGAGTCCTTTTCGCCCTCACTCTTCTTCTGAAAATAGTTCTCCAATGACCCATTGCGTAATCTACCTTTTTTTCCAGGGGTATCCTCCTCTGTCGTCATATCCGACGAAGCAGGTCAGGGGCCACTGGGCAGCAGATGTTAGGGAGGTGGCCCAGCCCGGCCTCCTCTGGCCTACGAGGGCCTTAGAGGGCCCGCCCTTGTCCCGGGCTTCTCCCGGCGAGCTCCCGCGCGCTCCCGCGCAGCGGTATTCACACGTTATTTTATGGCTGTTATGGTGATGGACGGGTTGTCGGGGGCGGGGCGGGGAGGGAGAGCAGCCCAGGTGGAACGGGCGGGGTTACTGGGACTCCTGGGAAATGTAGCCCCAGCCCTCTTGCTCGCAGCCCTCAGCCCCTGTTTTACCCCAGCAGCAGCTAACAGCCCACAAAGGAGAGCGCCCCTCTGCGAAGCGGGACCCGCAAGGAGATGCAAGGAGATGCAAGGAGTCCACGGGCAATCCAACAGCAAGGCAGGTTTGTCAGGTGTCCCCTTTATGTATTTTCACAATGCCACAACCATTCTATTTCTCACTTAGCTCTCATTAGAGGCCACAGAAATACTTGAACAGTTTTAACTACTCCGTGATTTCTTTCTACCCCCAATCCAATTGCTGCTATCTGGGTGGCTCTTATGCTCCTGGGCCATTACTATGGGTCTTACTGCTCCTTTAGTGGTTACTCTCAAGGGCATATTTATGAGAACGTTGTATCCTGCTTGTACCACGCAACATGGTACATACATGATGCAGACTTCGGAGTCATTTTTTTAAGTCACGCAAAGCCACCTGGGAGTGCAGAGTAATGCAATCCCCTGCAAATTGCTTTGTTGCATTGCTCTGCACAAGGAAGGCATTCCATAGGCATTGTGGTGAGTGTTCCCACGCAAGCCTATGGTTTTAACGTATTATCAGATTTACCAAACCTCATAATCTTTAGAATGTACCTAAAAGATAAGACTTTCCAGGAGAGGCATAACAGGAAGAAATATCTTTATTTCTCCTTGTTTATTCCTCCTTCTATTTGTCTTGCATTCTACAGCACACATAAAAAGAGGAAAAAGCCTCTAAGGATTGTTTTTGTGCTGGAAGGTGCCCCTTCCTGCACAAAATCAATCTTGACTACAACACAGGAACCCTTGCACCATGATGAAAGGGTGCCTGCGTTGGTGCTAGGGAGCCCATTGGGTGCCAGCGCAGGGGAAAAGGAAAGGAAGGCACCATACATGCATTAAATAGGTCACATTCCTACCCTTTCCCTATTACACAGAGAAGTGCAGCAAGGGTACTTGCTGTGCTGCCCTGTGCTATAATCTTCATAAATATGGCTCTAAGTTTATTAATGGTTGCAATATATTGTGTCTTTGTACATTTATATAGCAAAGCGTATCCCCCATGAGGGCATCCAGGCACTGTCCTTGTGCATGGGCGGATTAAATGTTTTGTCCAAAATCATAGGATGTTGAGCTGATGCCGACACTCGAACCTGGATCAGCAGCTCCTAAGTCAGTAGCTCTGGCCGCTGCACCACATCGTACTATGTAATTCTGCAGCTTTGACTATCTGTTGTTATCTTCTACTTTCTTCCTTCTCATCTAGCAATTTTCCCCATACCAGTCCTGTACTGGTTTATAAACCTCTCAACATCCTTTCCATGCTGGGTGCCTTCATCCCTTTTTCCTATTTAATGCTTCCATTGTGTACTGTTGTGTGTCATGTCTTCTCTGCATGCATGTTCTGGACATATGTTTTGCTGGTCTCCTTATTTATAACATGAAAGGGGTGGTATGCACTCCGTATTTTTCAAAAGTTAATCCAATACAAACATCCTCCTGTGCTTATTGCGTGCAGAACTAGATAGTGCCTTACCCTGAATGTACATTGAAGTGGGGAGCGCAGGTTCCACGCTCCACTCCCAGACGCACTGCGTAACTGGATACTAGATCCAACCAATATTGATCATCATTTCGCTTTACTCAAAATTCTACTAATTTAATCCACGGTTTTTCAAAATATTCTTTTTCTAATTTGCATGTCCACATACGTAACAAAAAGCATTTTTGGAAACTTCTCGTATTTACGTGTGCCCATCCGGACTTCTTCGAAAATATGATCCAAATACAACCAGTCGTTCGGAGCAGCATTTCTTTATTACAAACCCAATGCATTTCGGGCTGTGTCACCAGCCCTTCGTCAGGGGTCACTGCAAATCAACCAATTCAGGAAAACCCATCAGTACCAAACTATGCTGTTTTTAACATTATGCACAACATTTTATATTTCAACTTAGTCTGGTTGTATTTGGATCATATTTTCGAAGAAGTCCGGATGGGCACACGTAAATACGAGAAGTTTCCAAAAATGCATTTTGTTACGTATGTGGACATGCAAATGAGAAAAAGAATATTTTGAAAAACCGTGGATTAAATTGATAGAATTTTGAGTAAAGCGAAATGATGATCAGTTGGTTGGATCTAGTATCCAGTTACGCAGTGCGTCTGGGAGTGGAGCGTGGAACCTGCGCTCCCCACTTCAATGTACAATGGTCTCCTTATTTAAGCATCTAGCACACACCTTTAATATCTTTCTCTTTACTGTAAATGCTGTAGTCGCTTCATGCAATTAACACACTTCTTGTCCACGGATTAGCGTAAAAGGTCATGTATAATGTTACAAACACTGATTTGAACTTTGTTAACTTTTAAACAATAACATTAAACTTCATCAATACAACACTTAAATACCTCCCGTAACCATTCACACCTCACGCCAACTTTCATCCCCAAGTCCTCATGCCTTCTTTCATTCTTCCCTCTTGCACTCACTGAACTCCTTCCATATATCCATATTCTCATTCATTTTTCCCACCAAACACTGTCAAATGAAACTTTTCTTGCAAGACGAAGTCCTGCACACTCTCTTTTGTCACTAGTGCTCCATTCTCCCTCCATGAAGAGAGTGGATATACCTGCATGTTACTCTCCACCCCCTAAGATACCACCAGCCAAAAACACATTGAAGGGTGTTTTATGCTCCTCCATGCCCCTCAACGGAAATCTCTCCTGCACTAGATGCTTTCATTCCACAACCGGCTCACAACATCCCTCAGCTCCATCATGTAATATGTATTATCCAGTTGTGAAAGGTGCAACCCATCATCTAGATAAAGACACTGCTCCTCTTGCTTAAAGCCCCCAAGTGTGATCAGATTAATGTCCCATGCCATGCAAAAGACCCTCATAGCCCTGTTGTGTTTCCTCTAAGCTTTATCCATACCTCCATTCTCAAAAACCCCCTCCATATTCTGCAGCACAAATTCTGTACATACTAGACATGTCCCAGAAAAGTTTGCTTTGATGCCTCCAAATCCCTCTGCATATGTTGCAGCAGTTTCAAACCTGATATCAAACCAGGCCATTTTTGCCCAGATGAATCAGGAGCATCTCCGGGCAACCCCTCTACTGAACCGGCCTTGTCAACCATGACAAGTTACCCCAATGCATCCCTCTTTTACTCCACCAGATCACCTTTACCATTCTGACCAATCTTAGAATAAAGCAATCAAATGCCCAATACCCCCAGGTCCAACTTCTTCATGCGGCACCCCAACTCCAGTGGTGGCCTCAAAAGCTCAGATACACAAAACGTCCCAAAAACATCCAAATCATGCATAACCGGAAAACAGACACCACAAGATGATCATAATACATAACAGGCTACACTGCCAGCAACTCTTGCAACAACTCAGATGTAATTGCATCTCTCAATGCTGACCTCCTTCCACCCTCTTCCTTATCACACCCTTTTAGGACCCATCTCTAGATTGCTTCCTTGGCAGGGTCAAAACCCCAGTACAGGTTGCCATAGAATGTTATCCTCCCCAGCTTGCACACAATAGTTGTGGCTGATAAACCTTTATCATCACAGAACAAAACAAAACAAAACACAACACTCTCCCTTCTGCTTCATGCTAATCCCATGCCAAAGTCTCCAGCGAAAAATTCTCAAATGACCCACACGCTCCCTCAGCCAGCTGGTAGCGCATTCTGGTGGACTCAGCCAATGATACCTCGACCAGACCGACTACTCTCATGCCCCTAAAGCCCAAATGTCTGCAGGCACTGATGTCTTGTTCTTCTCTGCTCCTGGTGCCAGTCTGCGAAAGTGATGCCACCACCAACAGTCTGCCATGACAGAACACCACCAACTAATCAGAACCACGAAGAAGAACTCCATCCAATGCAGAATACTCACCAACTTCCGCAACTCTAAGAAGCTCTTCAGCAGCATACAAGAATTTACCAAACCCCCCAGCGAATCCTCCGACGTCCCTCCCTCCCAAGGCCTCTGGTACAAACTCTGCTTCAACTACAATCACAAGATCAGAACTCTCTAGAGCAACTTCGACGAGCAGAACCTTGACACCGACCCTACACCTCCAAACGACAACGTAACCCAGCCTCTCATCACTGCCTGGACACTTGTCACCACAGACGACACCATCAAGTCCATGAGAAGTATTCATTCAGGAGCACCCACCAACCCCTGCCCACCCCACATCTTCCACAGAGCCGCCTCAACCATCACACTTGAACTACGAATTACCATCAACTGTTTCATCAAAACAGGCACTTTTCCCTGATGACTGGAAACATGCAGAGGTCAAGCCCCTCCCAAAGAAGCCCGCCACAGAACCGACCATCCTCAAGAACTACAGACCCATCTCTCTCCTTCCCATAGCAGCCAAAGCCACAGAGAAGATCAACAACCAGCTTACTGACTTCATAGAAGCCAACTCGATCCTCTATTCCTCCCATTCCAGATTCCTCAGGACCACAGCACCAAGACTGCCCTCCTAGCCGCCACAGACAGCATCTGCACCCTCGTTGACCAGGGCCACATGGCAGCCTTCATCCTACTAGTCCTCTCAGCAGCATTAAACACTGTCTCCCACCAAACACTAACTGCCTGACTCCATGATGCCGGCATCCAGGAAACCTGCCTTGACTGGATTTGCTCCTTCCTCACCGGCCGAGCCCAAAGAATCAGACTATCACCCTTCCTCTCCAAACCCACAGAGAGTAGCTTCAGAGTACCACAAGGATCCTCACTCAGTCCCTTCTCTTCAACATCTACATGGCCCCTCTCGCCACCATCGTCAAAAAACACGGACTCAGCATAGCATCCTACATTAATGACACCCAGCTTATCTTCCTCATCTCCAACGAACCTGACACCACCAGGCACAGCTTTCAGGAAGTGATGAAAGGCGATACCTTCCGGATGAGCAACAGCTGCTCGAAGCTCCACTCTGAAGTCCTTGTCCTTAGATCCACCCCCTCAGTATGGGACAACACCTGGTGGCCCACTACCCCTGGCAAACCTCGCACAACCACAGAGCAAACTCACACCCTCTGCATCATACTCAACTCCTCCCTCACCATGCACCGACAGATCAACGCTGTGTTGTCCACATGCTTCAACACCATCCACATTCTCTGCAAGACCTTCAAATCGATCCCCTGAATCCAGAAGTATCTTCACCCCCACACTCATAACCAGCAGACTGGGCTACGGGAGCGCCCTCTACGCTGAAATAAACAAATCTCTAATCCTAAAACTCCAGACAATCCAGAACGCCAGAGCTAGACTTGTCCTCAGCATCCCACAGCAACACCACATCACCCAACACCTACGAGAACTCCACTGGCTCCCTGTCAATAAGAGGGTGACATTCAAGCTCTTCACTCATGCCTACAAATCCCTCCACAACATCGGACCCCATTGCCTCAATGAAAGAACCTCCTTCTACTCACCCAAGAGAAGCCTCGGATCCGCCAATCTTGCCCTAGCCAAAGTCCCATGCATCCACAGAGCGGGGGGCAATCATTCGCCTACATCACAGCTAAGACTTGGAACGATTTCCTACTCTGCATCGACAAACCCCCACTTGCAAGCTTTCAGCAAGAACCCAAAGATCTGGCTCTTCAGATGAGACGAAGCTGCTTGATACCCCTACACCTAACCAGTGCCTTGAGACCCTCACAAGTGAGTAGTGTGCTTCACAAAAGCCTGATTGATTGACTGATTGATTGCTATATCATTCTGAACACCAAGTACATGCTCAGCTCTCAAAATAATATTTTCAATGAAACAACTCAGCATGAATCCTCACAGCACCCTCAGGTTAAGTGGCTTCTGTCTGTTTATCAAATTCACCACTGTCATGCTGTCCACATTTGCCAATTCAACTCTCCACAAAGACAATGCCATCAACAAGTGGAAGAACTCCAGAGAGGCTATGTTTCACCCTTATCTTAACCAGTGGGCCGCCCTCCGCTCTGTGCACTACCCTGTTGCAAAACAGACCAAAACCCTGAGCTCCCGCTGCATCTGAAAAAATCAGCACTTACCAGATTGTGATTTCATCCAAGAAATGCATAGATACTTCATTGAAGTAGTCCAAGAAGGTCTTTCAGACACAAAGGTTGGCCCTGACAGCTAGGGAGATCCACACCCTAAGATGAGGCAAAATCATCTAGACATGGCCATGCCCAGACACCTGCTAAAAGTCCAACCTGCCTTCACTACTCTACAGGTGAACTAAAAAAACAGGCAGCTTTTGCAGTCTCCTCAACCCAATTTTCCATTCCCCGACCTTTTCAGGCAAGAACCCTTGTATCTCTACTGCCTTCACCTATGCCAACCTAGCCACCAGGTGTAAAGTGTCTAACTCACTGCCCAGGAAAGTCAAAACCTAAATAGAACCTGGAGTGTTCTCTGGAGCCAAAGGCACCCCAAATTCCTGTGCCATGGATTAAAACCGCTGAAGCACCCTGTGGCAGTCCCCAGCAGACTTCCAACCAGCAAACTGAAAATCATCCAAATAGTGAGACACCTCCTGATGAACGCTGGACTTAGGAAAGCCCGCTGCAAAAATGTAATAAAGGCTTTGATGGAGCAAGGTGAATAACAAGATTTTGTTCAAAATTTAGTTTAAAAATGCATTCATCATTACAAGCGGGATAAACTAATGTGCTCTATGTTGCAAACGCAAAAAAAGAATAATAAACTAACCTTGTCTATTGTCTTTGTCAGTATTAAATGCGGCAGTTAAGTTAACGGCATGTGCTTATTTTATGTGCTTATGTTATGTCTTTCGTGATAAAAGCCCATGGAGTTCCTGCTGTATGAAAAGGAGAAGTAACTATGATTCTGCCTATTTGTGCTTTAGCTAGGTAACATAATTAACAGGATTAATTAGTAAAGGGGGAGGGTAACAGAATGGGTCTCAATTCTTTAATTAATTGATGTCTTGTGTTTGTTTAATAATAGTTTCCAAAGTGAGGCCTAAAAGATGGTTCAGAAAATATGGCTGACAGAGCTGCAGACGCAAAAGCTTGTCCAGCGTGAATTCTTTACGCATGCGCAGCTGTGAAGATTTTTGCTGCATTGTCATCGTGAATTAAAAAGCAGTTCTTTAGTCGCGTTGAACGTGCTCATGGAGAGATGACCCAAGGACAGGAACTTGATTTGTCTCCAAAGTTAGGAAGTGAACGTTCAGAACTCGAGGAAAAGTTACTTTCTTGAGGAAGCTGAATTAAAAGACAATAGGGCTTATGTAGGACCTGGACTTGGTCAAGAGTCGGAGATGACCTTATAATTTTATCATGGACTGACACAGGACAGCCAATGAAAAGCTCGGATTCGTTTGAAGGAATGTAAAATGTAGAAAGTTTAGCTAGAAAGAAAGGTATGAAGTCTGACACAATGAGCAAGGAAAAAACTCTTACTTTCCGATTCCTGAGTGTCGTGACATGGTGATGGACCTTTGGCGCATGTAAGGACAGCAGACTTTAAATGATTATTCCTTTTCAGGTGAAGTGAGAAATAGACAGGGAAAAAGATTTAGGGAATGGGAAACTGTTATTTTTGCTAATAGTTCATGTTTCTGAGCTTGCTTTGATATGTCAGTCTTAATTTCATTTCTTTATTAAATGCTGCTTTCTTATTTGCAAATAAAATAAAGATTCTAAAACGTAAATGCTTTTTCCTTATGAAAAATAAAGTCAATAAATTAGATTTGAAAATGTTTAAAACCATGGTAAAGATAAATGAACTCCAGTTGTATGTTATCTATACTACTATAATAAAGGAAGAACTTTCAGCCTTTGAGGCGGGTAAACTCCGAAACCACAGTGCCAATCCACACATCCGATACACCGTTGGAATCGTCAGGGTGTGTAGATGGTTATAGGCTATATAAATAAAAATAGAAAACGTTATTTAAAAAACTTTACAGTAAAAAAAAAAGTAGTTCCTCTGAAGTAGCACCGGCCGCGACGTGCGTGCTCACGTCAGGAGCGCGGGGAGGAGCGGCGTCCAGGAGAGCGACGAGGAGCGGCGGACTTGGCACGGGGGAGGAGCGGTGACGTGAGGAGCAGCGGACAGGCCAGCGGTGGTGCAAGCAGCGGACAGGCTGGAGGAGCGGCGGCTGAGGTAAGGGAGCGGCAGACATGGTGCGGGGGGAACGGTGACGTGATGAGCAGCGGACAGGCCAGCGGCGGTGCGAGCAGCGGACAGGCGGGACGAGCGGCGGCTGAGGTAAGGGGACCCATGTCGGGGCAGGCGGGGGATGGGCTGGGCGGGGGACGGGCTGGGCGGGGGCCCGGGCTGCAGGAGAAAAGAGAATGATCCCGTGTTTTTATGGTGAAACAGCAATCATTAACACACACCTAGGCCAAAAAGATTAGCTATGATGTAAGCTTTCCCAGCCAATGTACACTCTGTAGAACGGATTGGTCAGCTGTACACCTCTGCAAAGAAGAACAGACATATTTAAAGCAGTATATCAGCAGCGGACAGGCGGGAGGAGCGGCGGCTGAGGTAAGGGGACCCATGTCGGGGCAGACGGGTGTCGAAGCAAGCGGGGGTCGGGGCAGGTGGGGGACGGGGCAGGCGGGGGACGGGCCGGGCGGGGGCCCTGGCTGCTGGACAATGTCGGGGCGGGCGGGGGTCGGGGAAGCCTGTTGCTCCCGGACAAGGTCGGGACGGGCGGCTAGTAATGTAAATATTATGAGAATAGATTTATTAATCAAATCACCTGATTCAGTTGTTCAAAAAATTGTCTCATTGGTGTTATGGGCCTGAATTTGTGTCTGATGATTAATGGTGAGTATTGAGGTGATAGGTAGCGTTTGTGAGACAGTTTTTCATTCAGAGCGCTGGATCAGCTTCAAACAAGGCACAACACATTGGCAAAACCGTGTCCACATGGATGGCTTCCCTAAACTGCATGCCCAGTAAAGATAAATAAGAGGGGTTTATCAGCAGGCACTGAAAGGCAGATTTGGTGTCACATTTTGCCAATTCAGTCCCTTGACCTCACTGTCTTATCAGTCGAATGACATAATCTACTGATGCATACCTGAGCTCCCTCCCGCCAGGACAGATGATGGATCAACCAAAATTCCCCGACTGATTTTTTAGGTACCACCCCCAGCGTGAAAATGATCAAGTCCATGAGGGGCCACTTAAAAAATAGGCCCGCTATTCTCCCCTCTGACACCTCCTTTTTCAAAGCAAAAACCCCAGGAAGTTCCTTGGCATAACCCAAATATTTTGCCCACCTACACCCTCTAGGACCCTTGTAACCAACCCTGAATACTTCCCAGATACTCCATTTCAGCCACAAAGCTGTCTCGCTGTCCCAGTAAGCGGAAAGTCACAGAATCATGGCCTCCACGCAATGGGTGTAGGTGCCTTTCAGCCCAGGCTGTACCTGTTGACTTCGTCTTTGAGACCCCTCCCCCACTCTCCCAAGCCTGTTACCTCCGCGGTATCTGGTTTGTAAAGTTATGTGGCTGAGCCCTTCATTCCAGCCAGTGGCATGTAGATAGCCCCAGAGGCAGGCCTGACCGACAGGTCCAGAGGCCATTCCTGCCCTGTGACGTCAGGGGCCTGCACTTGCAGTGCCTATTCACCATGCATGTGCGCGGCTTCAATGCAATAGACACAGGTATTTAAATGAAGCTCTATTCAAACCCTTATCATTAGAAGTAAAGCATTCTCTGTATAAAAATAAATTAGCTATGCACACAATAAACATTGTTGTAGATCACCCTGAATAAAAACGGTGGCTTAAATCACTTTGCAAACGTCTTAGCCTCTATAGTGATAGTAAATGCTCCTTCACAAGTGTTCTAGCTCAGATCAAAGGATAATTGTAAATGTGGGTATCTCAGGTATCAACTGACCTAGAATATGTATCAGTCTTAAGGGAATGTAATTATACTTGAGTGTTTATCATCAGTCTTCTATGATGCATGGCTACCTGACACAACACTTCAAGCGCCACTGCTCAAACACCTTTAACCCACTATATTGCTGTGGCTCTATTAGCCTCTAGTACATCTAACCTAACCGTTAAACAACCAATGCACAAATACAAATGTCAGCAGTCTTAACTATACTATAGCATATACATGGTTACATATGTACCTTGAATTAACTTGTGCTAAGTCGCTGCACCTTTACCCACATCTCTTCTGTCTCTATAATTTGGCATTGTCATTTTCTCATTCTACTTTCCCTCTGGGCTGTGCTATACTGGGAGCACACTTGGCTCTCTTAAAATTTTAGTATCAAGGAATTCAGACATTACAAACAACACAAGGGTTATGTACAATCATCTCTACATTTATAGTAATATTGGGCTCATCAGTTGATATAAGGTAGATAAAACCTTTTATGAATACCTCTAAATTGGTGATCATGGTACTTCACCTGTAATCCTGCGATCGCTGGGTCCACTTCTCACCTCCAAGTGCCACATTCATATAAGGGTTTGGTTTGTTCCAAATTTTATTTGAAACATGCTTAGATTTGTCTGCCATTTGGAGAAAATGTTTCTTTGCAGATGAGCTGACACCAGATTTGCTACCAACATCAGGAATTGTATGAGATAAAGCTTCTTGAAAATACATGCTGGAAATTCAATTATGTGGCACAGGTTTCAGTTAATCAGGTACATTGCAGAATGACATGCTAAAGATGGAGAAAGAGGCAGTATCAAGGTTTGAGGAGCTACAGTTAGGAAGAACAAAGAAGACAGATAAAAAATGAAAACAGCAGCCAAATAGGGCTTACAAATATCAATATAGGATTCTGACTAACAGGGACCACCACAAGCCACACCAGTAGATCAAAAGAACTACTGAGCCACTAGATCACTGGGTGCAGTAGATATCAACATCAAGGGATGTATTTATACATTGTGCCCTGACAGTGCAAGGTTTGTGTGTGCCCACCTTTTGAGCCCCCAAGGCACAATATTATTGCAGAAGAGTCCACAGATGCTTGCGAGTCCCCTTCTGTAATATTTAAAATGGTGGTTCATATATGGCACCAGCACTGCCATGAGATGAGGTTCCCTCATGCTGCCTGCACTGTGAAACATGGAGCAGTTTTGAAGCTGATGCTCTGCATTTTGTGGCATGTGCATCCCCCAGGACGGAGTGAGTTTGTGGATGCCCTGCATATTAATTGAAACAGGTTGCACTGTCCCTGTCAGCTCCGAATGCACCTGTTCAAAGGTGGACCGTGGTGCATACAGGGACAGTGCGTCCTTTCCTTAATACAGCCCCTGGAGTATAGTAGCATTTTCTTAACCCACAGAGCCTTTTGTCAGTCAACAGAATGATGATGGCATGGCAGAACCAGATTAAACAAATGTCTTTTAGGAGAGAGATGGCAGGTGTCACATGAGGGCCATAGTGTAAGAGAAAAGAGTCTTCTTGGAGGAAATGAGAGGGAATATTTATATTGGTAGTTAAACCGCTCCTGGTCTGCAGGAGGAGCAAACATGAATTACATAGTGGTCAAAGATGTCCGGAAAAGTGGTGGAACAACTTCAGGCAATTAAAGGCCAAAAAAAGGAAGGTGAAGGGTAAATGAAGTGGAATAGGGATGTAAAGTGAATAATAAACAGGGACAGGAGGACTTAAGCACCATGGCCAAAGGAAAGTTGTTGGAACAGAGTTGCACACTCAAAGAATGTAGGAAACAGCCTGAATCTGTCGAAATTTAGTTTGTTTACAGTTACAAGAAATTCAAGTGACATACAAAATGTAAATTCGAAAATAGGGCCTTAAGCCATGGCAACACTCCTAACTGACACTCCTGTACCCCCACAATATTGGGACTTCACTACATCCATGTATCAATACAAAGATGGCACAACAATGAAATCATGACTGCTAAGAATATCACTATTGAAAATGTCACTACCTAAAATACAAGGGAAACTGAAAATGGAAAGATTAGCATAAGGAGTATTTTTAGGTTTAGGGAAAGGGATATGGCTAGGGTTTATGAGAGATTTAGATTTATGGTAGGTGGTAGGCTTAGTATTAGGTTTAGGGTTAAGGTAATCAATAGTGTTTGGTTTAGGGTTGGGATTAGGCATTGGATAGGCTTAGTCTTCAATTTATGGTTAGGATTATTGTTAGCGTTATGGTAACATGTGGGATTAGGCTTAGTTTGAGGACTACAGTTAAACTACCATTCAGGGTTAGACCTAGGTTTAGGGCAATGTTTAATTTCAATGTATCTGTATGATCCAAGTGGAAGTCTCAGTCTTGTGTTCTTAGTAGAGTTAAGTTCAAAGTAGTGAATTTAGGGTAGACTCACTGTCTATCACATCATATATTTTTTCATACACAAGGGAAATATACATGGAGTCAACATATAAAACACACAAGAAATTAAGCAATGCAGGATACTTTTCCATTTTCCAGTGGTGGCTGCCACCTACTGAGAGTGGTGTGGCAGGCAAATGGGTGGTACATGAATGTGACACAAAATGTCATTTACAAAAATTCCCGACATGCATTACATTAGGTCCGGTGTCCTTCTCTCTTCTGCACGCGGCCCAGCCACTTCCCTTAACCAGTCCTGGTGCTGCTCTCATGCTGGTAATCAGCATGAAAGCAATGCCAGTATTGGATAGAGCAGGCCCTCTCAGCACTTCAAAGAGCACTGGAGGCCTGTGCATGCTTTAAACCCAGCTATCTAGTACAGCTGTGTTTAGAGTGCACGTCTGGCTGGCCGTCGTAAGACAGACGGCCAAAGAGACAAGCACACTTTAGACTTAATGTGCCCTGCTCATCACCTCTTTCTGCTGGAGCCAGTCAGGAGTGTCCGAGTCAGCAGTGACCATGACCCTATCCTGACACTTGGCTCGGGACGGGTTGTTGAAAAATAAAATAGTAATAAATTAAATTTCTTACCATTTTATTTTTCATCTTGGGGGCATGGCCGTAATTTAAATCAGATAGGGAGACGGTTCACTGCCTTAATAGTGGAGTCACCCCTGCCTTTTTCTTCTTTCCATAAGGGAACACATACAACTGGAATGATGCACTCTCAAAAAATATCACTGAATAAAGCAAAACAAATGATGCAACAATATCCTAGGGCATTAAAACCCAGCAACTGCATCATAATATATTTTCACTCACTTTAAACTGGAATGCCCAAAGAATCAAACTTTATAATGCATATGAAAACATGTACTCATTCAGACAGTATCTTTCAGTTAGGATGTGGTTTTAGTGAACACAACCATGTGCTGAACTAGAATGTATTTTGTGCCCAGATGTATGTACAAATGGATGAATATTCATTATGAACCATGGTCCCAAATAAGTACATTTTACACAAAGAGAGACATGCTAATCCAAAGTCCCTTACATACAGAGCAAACACAAGGAGATGATGGCAGTTCGGGCTGGACTGTTCCCTTGAGGTACAGGGTCAAGACTGATTTGCATATAGTGTCTGAACTAGGGTGGTGAAGTGAGCTAAAGAACGATGATGGATTCATCTTAGATCTCTGACTGGGGGTGAGTGTCTGAAAAGTTTCAGAGCTCCGTCTCTCACCTCCTTGTGTTTGCTTTGTTCTTCCTAAGTTGTCTGAGTATGCCCAGATGTGGGTCCTTTGCTTACTTTGTCACTTGATTCAAGTTAGCATGGCTAATGAGGGATGTTACCCCAAAACTGGTCCCGGGAAGCTTGTTTCCGGTCCAGGGAAAGCATGGCTTGGCAGTTCAGGCTGGACTGTTTCCGTGACGCACAGGGTCAAGACTGATTTGCATATAGCTGTGGCTGAACTGGGGTGGCGAAGTGAGCTAAAGAACGATGATGGATTTCACCCAGATCTCTTACTGGGGGAGAGTGTCTGAAAAGTTTCTGCGCTCCGTCCATCATCTCCTTGTGTTTTATCTTGCATACAGAATCACATGTTTAACCATATGGTCATCTGCAGCTAGCATCTACGTTAACCATTCTATCCTTTATTCAAAAATATGGTAAAACAAATAGGTATTTTTTTAAGAAACATTCTCAGCATGAAGGATCTGGTGTATATAGAAGAATATAAAGGACCAACCAAATGGCATCTTGTACCTAAAGCCCACTACTCAGCCTAAGTTATTTAGGGCCAGCTATTTCAGGCTTATTTGCAAATGATATGATTCTGGTATGCATTAATCCCAAATTCGGATTCAGTAACATGTTACTGAATCACTATTTGGATTGCAAACGCACACGGATTAAGTATTTGGAAAGGGTGTGTATTGGGCGAATCAAGATGGTATAAATTATTGTATTGCTACCAAATTCCGTCGCTAAAATGTAATACTTTACAACAAATTACAACTAAGGGGCCGATTCTGATCTCGCTAGGAAAGCCCTCCCTATGACTCGGATCCGGAGGGCTTTCCTAGCAAATCACGCTGTGCGAGTCCGACCGAACTAGTACGATGCAGCCGTAGCTGACGGACTCGTTTGGCTCGGACTCCTATTGAACTCTATGGAAGCCTGTATACAGACTTATACACAGGCTCCCATAAAAAAGGCGAGGGTGGGGAATAGCGTACACCCTGTGGCGGGTATCCCATGTTGCCCACCACAATGTCTATGCTTGGATTGGGGGGACCCATGCATACCCCCACGCCACCGAATCAGAGGGTTTCGGGTAAAGGGGGTCCTGTTCTGGCCCCTGATGCCAGATTTTGATAGCCATTTCGTCTCGATGAGACAGAGTCAATAAAGCTGTATGAATCATGCATCATACTCACTTATTCAGATTCAGACTCCATTGCGCATTACGATTCAGCTCTGAACGAGTCGGACAGACAGGATCGAGTTCGGAAATGATTAGTTACATGCCGACGAGATCTTCGCATCGTATTTGGTAGTTCGTAACGGGGGAGGATTCGGTTGGAAACCTAGGCCCCGAATCGGATACGTACATTACGGACCCCATCTGGAGGCCTTCCTAACAACATTGGAATCAACCCCTTACTACTAACCCGTTTGCAAATGGGAGACCGTCCCAATGGACCCCTTTCCTTTCACAATGTAAAGATTTTTTTAAGTTCAGACAGTGGTCTACCAGACCACTGCCTGCTCTTAAGTAATTTGACAAACGTTTCATTTTCTCTTTGTAACGCATCCTGTTTTCCTGTAAGAAAAACGAGCTGCATTTCTAATTGCAAAAAAAAATGCTTTATTTAAAAGCAATCACAAACTTTATGGTCTGCCGACCCCCGCAGACCACCATCCCTGTGAAGGGTGTGAATCCTGATGGGTCACAAACTGTGAACTACCTCATTAATATAACTGAGGTAAGTTGGTTTCCAACCTACAAAGAATCACTATTTGGAAATAAAAATGTACATACATTAGGAATATCGATCTCCTCATCGCGACCATAGATGATCACAATCAGGAAATTGGTATTCCTAATGTTAGTACATCTGGGTCTTATTTACCAGAAACGTCATGCTCAACTGGATGGCATATTGCGCAAAAGTCATGCACTCAACTCATCTTATGTATGCATAAGGGTGCTCTTTTTGCATACATCTTGCGCCTGGTTCACAAATGTAAACGTACACTTCGGTGTAAGCTTACAAATGTTTGCTCTCTTTTTAAGTGGGGATTCTACGTGTTCATAAAGATAATACTCGGAAATCACTTTGCGTATAGGAAACAATCAGAAACCTACACAAAAGTGTAAGTTTACCTTTGTAAATCATGTCCCTTGTATTCACAAGCCAGCACTCAACCAGATGGTATCCTTTGTCATAAAACACTCATCCTCCAGGTACCTTGCATACAGAAGCATGCACTCAGACAGTGTTTTGCAAGCAGATGCAAGCTCATTCTATTGCATCTCACAGAGCTGTATGTGCGCAAGTATCACTGAACTCCTGTTGAAACCCCATAGGAAACACAATATAAGGTAGCTTGTAACCAGGCACACACTGAACAATAGATATGTGAATAGAAACATGCACCTAGCCTGCTGGTTTCTTGTTCTGTCCATCACCACCCCCTTTTCTGAATCATTTTGTCCACCATAAGCGTGGAAGGGTATACTCAGATGTGAGTCCCTTGCTCACTGCACCATCAGGATTCAAGCAAGCCGGGCCGAAGACGGCTGAAATGCCAGAGGCCGGTCCCCGGAAGCTTGTTTCCTTCCCAGTATAAGAATTGGCTTGGTAGTTTGGTCTGCCCTGTTCCCATGATGCTCTGGGCCAGGGACAGACTAATTTGCATGTAGCCAGGTTCTGAGCTGGGATGGTGCAGTGAGCTAAAAAACGGTGATGGATCAAGCCCTGATCTTTGGACTGGGTAGGAGTGTTCTGCTTAATTCAGATACTCTGTCCATCCCCACCCCCTTTTCTGAATCATCGGTTTCTTGTTCCCAGGCAGACCAATCGACACCAAGAGTCCTTTTCACAAACTGCATTTTGTAGTTGTAGTATGTGAAGAACCACTGTGGTAATGTTAATCATGTTCTACAAAAAGCTATTCAGTAATTTTCAAGCAAAGAACCTTCACCTCCCCTAGGTTTTCTATATGGATATCTCTGCTATGGTGTGGATTTCAGCACATGTATGCCTATTGTTTAATGGACCTAAGGGATATAGGGAGGGAAAGCTACTACAAACACCCACCCTCAAAAGATAAACCTGTTGCTCTTCACAAACTACACTTCTAAAGTTACTACAGCCATAAAAGTGTCAAAACGGTAGGAAATATACAACAAGCCCAGGGGCATATTATCAAGCCCGCTATAAAAGCGTTTGCGACTTTTTAAAGTCGCTAACGCATATTTTTATTATCGCACTATTCTCAATACGTCTCTAACCGGAGTTAGAGACGTATTCTTGACTTCATCTATCGCCCTCGCGCTGGGGGCGATAGATAACGCTAATGGAATGCAGGGTGGGCGTTCCCACGTCCAACCCCATTTAGAATGTGGTTGGAGGTGGTAACACCCTATTATCAAGGCAGGTGTTGGGAGAAGAAAACCTGCGATAAACTCGTTTATCGCAGGTCTCCCAACGCCTGCTTTGATCAGGTGTTAGGCATTGTTAACATGGGGGTGTGGATCATAAAGCTGAATCCACGCCCCCATATTATCAAGGCACACATTAGCGCGTGACAACAACGCTTGTTTTCACGCGCTAATGTTCCCTATTGCCGACTATCGCCGGATTTAATATCGCCTACGTGTTGCGCATTGATAATAACGGGCTATCACTGCGATAAAATCTGGCGATAGCCGGCGATAGGGAAATGTGCGATGTGCGTTTTTTTAACGCACATCTTGATAATATGCCCCCCAGTCTTGGAGTAAGTCAAACAACAAACACTGCGCTTATTGTCACTACAGCACACTCCCGTACAAAATTATGAATTTATAGATTTGAAATATCACCCCATAAGGACCAAGGTTAAATAGCTAATTTAAAATGTGTTAAATCCTATTGTAGGTGGACCCCGCTAGGGGGTGAAGACGTGTAAGTCTACACCTAGGTGTAAAATTACACTCTGAAATTGTGAATAGGAAAAAGTGAAGCCTTCTACATGGATGTGGTAGTAAATATACTAACGAAAAAGTATACATGTGTAAATATTTATCTTTGTCAATAGGCCCACATGTTGCTAATCTCGGAAGCGCAAAAAGGTTTCACTTTGTCACCAATTACAATCACAATATATATATAAGTTCTGATACATGCATCTTGCTACTGAAGACCCAAAGATCAAAAAATGAGCAACAACGAGAAAAATACGTGCAACATATCACAGGCATTTCCATTAACATTTATTTGCCTGAAAGCATAACAACAGTTCTGAATGTGAACTCTTGCAGAGCAAGACATGTGTATCGAACATATGGCTGGAACTAATGTATTTACATAAAATATACTTCACAACATTTTAACTGCAAACAAATGAAGGAACCTAAGAAAACATGATTTTCTTGTACAGGTGTAAACACCAACACTATTAAATGTTTGACAGTACTGTGATGTAAACCCCTGCTGCCAATAGTTTAAAATTAGCTGCCTACCAATAATCGTGAACAACTGAGGTTCACAAATGTTTAAAGAATAATTATACTATTGAACTGTGCAGATGTTCATTCATGCGCTCGTTTTGGCTTTTGTTTCCAGTTGTATGTAATGCCTTCGAAGTCCACTGCACACTGGCCAGCATTTCTGTGGAGTACCATCGTATAAAGAACCAATGAATCGCCACATGAGGGTTAAAGACTGATGTCCAGTACACAAATTGCTGGCTTGTTCCACCATATGGGGCATATTATCAAGGGGGTTTATCTCCGCTTTTTTGGCTTTAAAAGCCAAGACAACGGAGATAAAATTATCTCCCTATTACCTAGCTGTCGCTAACACCAGTTAGCGACAGCTAGTAGGAGATAGCGACCATCTTGGGCCCCGCTTTGCATGTCAATGCTATTTATCACTAATGACATGCAAAGTGGGCGTGCAAAGATGTTAGCGACTGGAAACAGTCGCTACCATCGCTATCTCCTATTACCAACTTTTGGAGATATTCGCGCTCCAAAAGCTAACACCTGCCCTGAGCAGTTCTTAGCCATGTTATCCAATGGGAGGTGGATAACATGGCTAAGAGCATTCGCTCGCTAATGCATGAATATCGCTGACTTTTCAGCGATATTCATGCATTGCGGCCGATTTTTATCGCATTTGCGATAAACCTTGGTAATACCAAGGTTTATCTGTGATAAAAATCGCCGCAGCTCGGCGATAATTTTTTCACGCTAACCAAGCAATAGCGATAATTATCGCTATTGCTTGGTAATATGCCCCTAAATTCTCTTATTGTGCAGTATTCCAGTGGCACACAACACATTGGGCGGCATCAGTAGTAGTTTGGGAATTATAGCAATCAGTCAGAGTAACAAAACAGGGTATCTGACACAAATCGTTTATCATCCATGCCTGTTTTTGTGGCAAAAAAAAACTATTAATGCCTATATCAACGTGGTCTGCTCATGGACAAACAGCGGGTTCAATATGCCACCAAGCCTGGATATGCGTAATGCTCCACCACACAGAGTACACTAAGCTCACACAGTGTGAGGAAAGTCAATGTCATTATAATAGGCACCCTGTACACTGACAATGACTGGCCGCCGTGGGTCAGTGATTAGTGGGTCTCAATGCAAGGTAACAGTGCCACAAACTGTTGTTAGTTGTGGCTACATATTTAGAGAACAAACATGTCAGGCAGATCGCATGGATTTCGGTGCTCTTAGCATGTGAAAAGATAAACCAATATGACTTATCGTATACTTTGTGGCATGCAGAGGTCGCCAAAGGTGTGGAATGCCACATTATCCTATCACACCCTGGGATGATTTGCTGTTTCTGACCATATGAAGGGTGGCAGCCTTTAGCATTAGCTAACACAAATTATTGGTGATTATTATTAGAAATGGGAACTAACAAAATAGTTCAAGAAGGCTCTGTGGATGCAGCTTGTACACAAAGATGACCTGGAAAGAAAATGGAGTTACATAAACAATGTTCAGGGGTACTCTGCAAATACCCATGCATGCGGTTCACTAACAGAATATCAATGTAAAAAACACAAATGATAAATAACTACAAATATTATATTAAATAGAATAAATAAAAAATGTAAAACAAATAAATATTTTTAATTAGAAATTATTTAGAAACAAAAACATGAATTATTACATATATTTTTTTAATTCCCTACCCTATAACACCACACAATTCACAACCGGCATCTATGTTTAAAACAATTTTATTTCCATAATTAACTTAATTAATCACCAATTAAAAAAATATTATTAATGGAAAAAACAAATTAAAACTCATCAAAATTCATTAAGTTCCCACACTTTACCCCTTTAATCCCCACAAACCACAACTAAAATTAAACTGTCAAAATTACATAATTAAAATGTATTTACATTAATAAACTAATAGTTTTTACCAACTAATTGTAAAGTAAGTAAAATGTATTTAATCCCCACCCTTTACCCCTATAAAAGGAAAACTTACACATAAACAATTACCCTAATTAAATATCAATTAATTAATAAATACATATAAATTGCTTCAAATCCTTTACCTCTATTTCCATAAGTAATTTACAATAAATTATTTAAAATAAATTAACAACTAATTATAAATTTAATTACACATAAATTACTTCCCACCCTTTACCCCTAAAAACCCCACAACCCACATCTAAAATGAATTACACAATTTCCATGGTTAATTTTCAATCAATTAATACTAATTAACAACTAACTAATAATTAATTACAAATACATTACTTCCAACCCTTTACCCTATAAACTCCACAACCACCACCTATAAAAATTACACAATTATCATAATTAATTACCAATTAATTAATAATAATTAACAACCAATTAATAATGAATTACAAATAAATTAATCCCCATACGTACCACTATAAAATCTCAATTAACTAAATATAATGAATTAAAAATAATTATGTATTTATTATATTTAATTTACTTCCCACTCTATTCCCCTATAAACCCACAACCCGATATGTGGTAAAAAATGCAAAATTAAATAAAATTTAAATTAATAACTACCAAAAATGTTAACACATATATTGAAAAACATACACAATACTTATACAAAAAAACATATATCACATACATTTAAAACATAAACTAAGAGAAGCAAGATGGCGTCTGACTGACGGCAACAAGCGATCGCTCCCTTTGCCGGCAGGATTTAATACGCAAATTGATGTGCTGACAGGATTTTAAATACAGCAAACGAATCGGAAATATACCCCCAATGACTGATTTGCACGAAAATTATCCTCTTGAGGCCGCCGAAGAGCTGCTTACAGAAATCTCGATCGCGGCGCTTGTGGTGTTGACGGAGCTGCGGGGCTGCACGCGCAGACACAGAAGGAGAGCTTGCGGAGTCGGCAGAGGCAGTAAGGATAGCGGAGCTTCGAGTGCTGAGAGCAGGACTCCTGCGAGAGCTGTGTGGTTCCCAACGGCGCAGCGCTCCGAGGCAGCTGGGGACTAACAGCCAGATTCATCAAACTAAATTCGGCTCGCAAAGAGAATCTGGCCGTTTGTGCGCGCTATTTTTGCATTTGAGATTTATCATCCCAAATGCAAAAAACGCAATTCTAGAAATCGCTAAATTGCGATAAATTGCATTTAACCTCTTGGCTGCTAATGACAAGGGTAACTCGTCATGCTTTTTTCATTGATTTCAATGGAAATTAGAGGAGAATAGTAAAATGGCCTTAGCAGTAAAGGGGTTAAGGAATCTCAATTTGAGATTTCTTAAATGCATTTCATGAATCATTTCAAAATTGCGAATTCGCAATCTGGGGCCGCTATTTACCACGAAGTCTAACTACGTGGTAAATAGCAAAAACTTTGAAAAATGGACTAAAGTGCATTTTTCAAAGTTTCATGTTGCGCACACACATGCCCTAAGGGCATGTGTGTGCGCAACATATGTGCACACATCAATTTCAGGGGTGCAACAGGGTGTCCTTTGGACACCCCTGCACCCTTGAAATCGCAATCTCAATTTGCGAATCGCTAATTGCGTTTAGCAAATTGAGATGGTCTTCCCATTCCTTCCTATGGGCCTCTAGGCCCATAGGAATGAATGGGGAGATATTCCTTAATTGTGACTCGCAATTTGCGAGTCGCAATTAAGGAATTATTGGAAATCGCTATTTTTTAAGTCATTTCTTGATGAATAGCATTTTCCTATTCATTAATAGCGAATCGGTATTTTTCGCTATTAAGGAATCGCAAAATGTGTTCTTGATGAATCTGGGGGTCTGTGATTGCGAGGATTGCGAGGATGCTGCCGAAACCAACCCGTGGAGGGCGGGGGAAAGCCTCGGACTTCGTAGAACAGGGAGCAATGCCCCCGAAAAGCGCTGGAACAACACTGGCCAAAGACTCTGGGAAAATCACTGGGAAGGAGGCTGGAAGAGATGCAGGTCGGACCCCAGGTGAGAGCCTTGGGAGTAAAAAAAAATCTGAGGCTGGCAGCTGTAGTAGCAACACACGGGGGAGAGGGCCAAAACCAGGGGACACCAATCCTGGGGGACTTAAGAGCATAACTGGATTTTTTTCTTCAGCCACCCAGTCAGACATTTCGAAAAGGGGCGCACCAGCCCAAGCTAAAAAGGCTCCCCCTGTTAAAGGGAAGAATGGCCGGAAGATTGTACAGGAGGATTTACAAGCGGCCAACCAGCCCTTACTGGGGGGACACACGGAGCCAACAGCCCGGGAATACAGTGTGGAGAAGCCAATGAAGGCAATGAAGGTAGCTTGGATAAAGATGGAGGGGGTGAAAGTGCCAATGCCAACCAACCCCATGAATCTCCCCAGGGATCTCGAGTCTATCAAGAACTTTTTGTGGGAGAAAATGAAGAATTGAATAAAAACATTGGAGTATTAGCTGATCCAGAAGGCAGAGAGCAATTGGTTATGAGTACTCTAGTACAAGGGATTACCGCTAGTAGTGGCCCTAGTGGCCCCGAGGTTACACCGGACTTTGGGGATAAATTCTATTCAGTTACTGATGGATCTGAGCTTAGCCCCTCAGAAGCTGATGATAGCGGTAACGCCTTGCTCTCTAGCCCAATCTCGAGCTCTGATGATGGCACCGGAACCCAACTGAAGGACACGGTTGTAAGAAGAAAGAAACTGTCAAGGAAACAGAGGGATTCCCACTCCCTGGAGAAAACAAGCGGTGAACGTCGACGGGCTAGCAGAGGCAACTCGAATCCAACACAAAAATAGGACTACTCAGCTACTAGGAGCGTTTATCCAGAACACACAGGACAGGTGGTGACAGGGGCGGATGAGGATGCCCCCCTTTCTCCAGACTATACTTGACTCGATCAAACAGTTTCAGGAAGAAACATGAATGGATGGCAAAAAGAATAGGTTGGCAACCAAGAACTTACAAGGGGCAGTAAGGAAAGTAGCTAAGATATGCACAGATACCAACACTAGATTGGCCCAATTGGAAGACCGTACAAGCCTCCTTGAAGATTGCCAGGTGAAAGATTCAGCTAAGATCAACACTTATGATAAGCAATTCACAGAAGTTCAATGAAAGATGGAAGACCTTGAGAATCATCAGAGACTAAATAACCTAAGATTCTTGGGACTGAAGAAGGGACAGAAGGTGATGACATCAGGGCCTATGCCCTGAAACTAATGAAGGGCTTTTCCGGAACTTCAGCGCTGGGATTGGGAAGCGGAAATCCAACGGGTCCACCGCTTCCCACTGACTATGAAGAAAAGCCAGCCGAGAACTCAGAAGGGAGCATCAAGACCGAGAGCGATCCTAGTATATTTTGGGAATTTTCTACTCAGAGTGGAGGTTTATTCTAAAGCTTGCCCGAATGCCAAACGCTCTTTTGAGAATCAGTCATTTTTCACCACTCCTGATTATTGTCATACCACAGCCGAGAGACGGTGGCGGCTGAGAAACCTGGTTGAGCCGTGCCGAGTAAGGGTGGGCGTAAAATCCGTTTCGCGAGCGAATTTGCGGATTTTCCACGATTTCGCGATCCGCGAATCTCGCGAAATCGCGGTAAAATCCGCGAATCAGCGGGGACGAATTTTCAGCCAAGCAAGGGTTACAGCAGCAGGTGCAAAAGTTGAACCTAATTTCTTTGTAACCTTTTACAAAAGGGTTACAAACAAATTAACTTCAACTTGGACACCTGCTGCTAATTGCTTCCTGGCGCCTCGTTGCCTACTTGCAACTATTCTCTGACCCTGCTCTGACCCTTGAAGCAGGGTCAGAGAATAGTTACAAGTAGGCAACGAGGCACCTGTCCAAGGAATTAAACCTCATCAGGAAGCACTTACAGATAAAAAAAACAGGAAGAAGGGAGAGGATGGCAAATACACCCATTTTGAGTTGTCAGGAGGGGTTAAACTAAAAGAGACCTGTACAGCACAATTTTCATATGCATTTTGCTAAAAATAAAAAGCTGTATGTTCTGTAGGGGCAACTCAGGAATCTGGCCCTTCAGAGATCCGGCCTGGTTCTCTCTCTCCCTCTCTCTTTCCCTCTCTTTCTCTCTCTTTCTATCTATCTATCTATCTATCTATCTATCTATCTATCTATCTATCTATCTATCTATCTATCTATCTATCTCTCTCTCCCTCTCCCATAAACGACTGCATGGGTAACTTCGCTATGCAAGCGGCTCGCGAAGACGCAAAAATGTCAGCGAAAACGCAAAAAACCCAGCGAACACGCAAAAAAAACAAAAATCCGCAAATTCGCACAAATTCGCGAATTTTGCGGATCGCGAATTCGCAAATCCGCAAATTCGCAAAATTCGCCCATGCTTAGTGCGGAGCGATGGGCCTGCAGGCCTACTTGATGAACACTGCAAGACTGAAGATCATTTATAAAAACAATCCTAGGGTTTTTACTTCGGAAATTCAAGCAAAGGCTTATATGGGCACACTGAAGCCAGGAAATGCAAAGGCCACACCTTAGTGGAGAGGCGGTTGGCATGCTTTGACTTTCTAATTTTTTTGTAGATATCTGCTTGAGAACGTGGGATAATACACATAACCAGATTTTTACAACCCCTTTTTAGGTTGAGCACACCTGCATTCAATGCGAAGCATTGATTGCTGGTGTCTGCTCGACGACTATTGTCAGCCGTTTTTGGGAATGTGGACACGAGATGGGCACGAGCGCAGATTTCACCTCCGTGGGCGCGCACAGCCCATCTCCTGCCTCGTCAGTTTCAGTTTTACACACGGCTTCTACAGTGTGCTACTTTGTTGCAGTTTTAAAGTTTCGTTTTTGTTCTTACTGGTTCAGGGGCAGTGCAGCACACACTATTTTACAACACACACCATTCTACTGCACACACCATTCTGCAGCACACAACGCCCTGCGGCATACAGCACTCTACAATGTACAGCACTCTACAGCACACAGTATTCTACATCACATAGCACTGCACTCTACAGTGCCCCGAGCTCTACAGCGCCCCGCAGCGCCCCACACTCTACAGCGTCCCACACTCTACAGCACCCCGCAGCGCAACGCACTCTACAGTGCCCCGCACTCAACAGCGCCCTGCACTCGAAAGCGCCCCGCAGCGCCCTGCACTCTACAGCGCAACGAGCTCTACAGCACACCGCACTCTACAGCGCACCGCACTCTACAGAGAACCGCAGCGCCTCGCACTTTACAGTGCCCCGCACTCTACAGCGTCCCACACTCTACAGCGCCCCGCACTCTACAGCGCCCACACTCTACAGCGCCTGCACTCTACAGCGCCCCGCTCTCCACAGCGCCCCGCACTCTACAGCGCACCATGCTCTACAGTGCACCACGCTTTCAGTGCCCCGCACTCTACAGCGCCCCGCAGCGCCCTGCACTCTACAGCGCCCCACGCTCGACAGCGCCCCGCACTCTACAGCGCCCCACACTCTACAGCGCCCCACAGCGCCCTGCACTCTACAGCGCCCCATGCTCGACAGCGCCCCGCAGCGCCCCGCCCTCTACAGCGCCCCGCAGTGCCCTGCACTCTATAGCGCCCGCACCCTACAGCGCCCCGCACTCTACAGCGCCCGCACTCTACAGCGCACCACACTCTACAGTGCCCGCAGCACCCCGCACTCTACAGCGCCCCGCACTCTACAGCGCCCCGCACTCTACAGCGCCCCGCAGCGCCCTGCACTCTACAGCGCAACGCACTCTACAGCGCAACTCACTCTACAGCGCCCCGCACTCGACAGCGCCCCTTACTCGACAGCACCCCGCACTCTACAGCGCCCCGCACTCTACAGCGCAACTCACTCTACAGTGCAACTCACTCTACAGCGCAACTCACTCTACAGCACACCGCACTCTACAGCGCCCCGCACTCTACAGCGCCCCGCACTCTGCAGCGCCCCGCACTCTGCAGCGCCCCGCACTCTGCAGTGCCCTGCACTCTACAGCGCCCTGCACTCTACAGCACCCTGCACTCTACAGCGCCCCGCACTCTACAGCACCCCGCGCTGTACAGCGCACCACGCTCTACAGCACCCCGCGCTCGACAGCGCCCCGCAGCGCCCCGCACTCTACAGCGCCCCGCAGCGCCCTGCACTCTACAGTGCCCCGCGCTCTACAGCGCCCCACAACATCCGCACTCTACAGCGCCCCGCAGTGCCGTGCACTTTACAGCACCCCGCACTCCACAGCGCCCGCACTCTACAGCGCACCGCACTCTACAGCGCCCGCAGAGCCCTGCACTCTACAGCGCAACGCACGCTACAGCGCAACTCACTCTACAGCACCCCGCACTCTACAGCGCCCCTCACTCTACAGCGCCCCGCACACTACAGCGCCCCGCACTCTACAGCGCCCCGCAGCGCCCTGCACTCTACAGCGCCACGCACTCTACAGCGCCACGCACTCTACACCGCGCTCTACAGCGTTCTGCACTCTACAGCCCACTGCACTCTACAGCGCACTGCACTCTACAGCGCCCTGCACTCTACAGCGCCCCGCACTCTACAGCGCCCCACAGCGCCCTGCACTCTACAGCGCCCCGCACTCTACAGCGCCCCTCACTCTACAGCGTCCCGCAGCGCCCTGCACTCTACAGCGCCCCGCACTCTACAGCACCCCGCACTCTATAGCGCCCCGCAGCACCCTGCACTCTACAGCGCCCGGCACTCTACAGTGCCCCGCACTCTACAGCGCCCCGCAGCGCCCTGCACTCTACAGCACCCCGCGCTCTACACCACACTCTACAGCGCACCACACTCTACAGCGCAACACACTCTACAGCGCCCGCACTCTACAGAGCCCCGCACTCTACATCGCCCCACACTCTACAGCGCACCGAGCGCACCGCACTCTACAGCGCACCGCAGCGCCCCATACTCTACAGCGCCCGCACTTCACAGCGCCCGCAGTCTACAGCGCCCCACACTCTACAGCGCACCACACTCTACAGCGCACTGCAGCGCCCCGCACTCTACAACGCCCCGCGCTCTGCAGCGCCCCGCACTCTACAGCGCCCCGCACTCTACAGTGCCCCACACTCTACAGCACCCCGCACTCTACAGTGCCCCACACTCTACAGCGCACCGCGCTATCAGCGCCCCGCAGCGCCATGCACTCTAAAGCGCCCCGCTTTTGACAGCGCCCGCAGTGCCCTGCACTCTACAACGCACCACACTCTACAGCGCACCGCACTCTACAGCTCCCGCAGTGCCGTGCACTCTACAGCGCCCCGCACTCCACAGCGCCCGCACTCTACAGCGCACCACACTCTACAGCGCCCTCAGAGCCCTGCACTCTACAGCGCAACGCACTCTACAGCGCAACTCACTCTACAGTGCCCCGCACTCTACAGCGCCCCTCACTCTACAGCGCCCCGCACACTACAGCGCCCCGCATTTTACAGCGCCCGGCAGTGCCCTGCACTCTACAGCGCCACGCACTCTACAGCGCCACGCACTCTACACCGCGCTCTACAGCGCCCTGCACTCTACAGCGCACTGCACTCTACAGCGCACTGCACTCTACAGCGCCCTGCACTCTACAGCGCCCCGCACTCTACAGCACCCCGCAGCGCCTTGCACTCTACAGCCCCCTGCACTCTACAGCGCCCCGCACTCTACAGCGCCCCGCACTCTACAGCGTCCCGCAGCGCCCTGCACTCTACAGCGCCCCGTACTCTACAGCGCCCCGCACTCTATAGCGCCCCGCAGCACCCTGCACTCTACAGCGCCCCGCACTCTACAGCGACCCGCAGCGCCCTGCACTCTACAGCGCCCCGCGCTCTACACCACACTCTACAGCGCACCACACTCTACAGCGCACCACACTCTTCAGCGCCCGCACTCTACAGAGCCCCGCACTCTACAGCACCCCACACTCTACAGCGCACCGAGCGCACCGCACTCTACAGTGCACCGCAGCGCCCCATACTCTACAGCGCCCGCACTTCACAGCGCCCGCAGTCTACAGCGCCCCACACTCTACAGCGCACCACACTCTACAGCGCACTGCTGCGCCCCGCACTCTACAGCGCCCCACACTCTACAGCGCCCCGCACTCTACAGCGCCCCACACTCTACAGCACCCCGCACTCTACAGTGCCCCACACTCTACAGCGCACCGCGCTATCAGCGCCCCGCAGAGCCATGCACTCTACAGCGCCCCGCTTTTGACAGCGCCCCGCACTCTACAACGCACCGCACTATACAGCGCACCGCACTCTACAGCGCACTGTAGTGCCCCGCACTCTCCAGCGCCCCGCACTCTACAGCGCCCCGCACTCTCCAGCGTCCCGCACTCTACAGCACCCCGCACTCTACAGCGCCCGCACTCTACAGTGCACCGCAGCGCCACGCACTCTACAGTGCCACACACTCTACAGCGCCCCGCACTCTACAGCGCGCTCTACAGCGCACCGCACTCTACAGCGCCCCGCACTCTACAGCGCCCCACACTCTACAGCGCCCCGCACTCTACAGCGCCCGCACTCTACAGCGCCCCGCACTCTACAGCGCACCGCAGCGACCCGCACTCTACAGCGCACCGCATCGCCCCGCACTCTACAGCGCACCACAGCGCACCGCACTCTACAGCGCCCGCACTCTACAGCGCCCTACAATACCCCACACTCTACAGCGCCCGCACTCTACAGCGCCCCGCACTCTACAGTGCCCTACAGCGCCCGCAGTGCCCTGCACTCTACAGCTCCCCACAGTGCCCTGCACTCTACAGCGCCCCGCACTCTACAGCACCCCGCACTTTTCTGACACCGCAGTGGTGAATCCGCATCCTCCGGGCAAGCGGGGGCTTCCGCCGGCCCGGAGGATGCGGATTCACCGCAATCCTAATCGGCCCCTATGTCTGGTGAATCAGGCAAAGTTGATAGTTTCAGCTCATTACATAATTTGCGCATATATGCTAAACACAGAATGTCAATTTCCAGTTGCCTTGCAGTTTGACCAGAAACTGATCCAAAATAAAAGTGGAGCCAACTTGCTCAGATCACTAATGTTCAAGAGATCAAGCTCTGCTTGAAAAATAAAATTTGAGCTTGAGGGTGGCAATTGCATTATTCACCTATGGATGCGGCTTTCTTTACACTGTAGGACATATATGTTTTCAAAACACCAGATTCCATCCCCGTAGAGAGCAGCAGAGACACACTGAGCATTATGAATACTTAAAATTGGGGAGACCATGCCCTTTCTAATCCCCAATGGTAATTTTAAAACTGCTCCTGCTGCTCTACTGTGCTTTAGGCATGCATTTCTGAACTGTACTGCCACGTCCCTGTATTACTGAAAGTAATCCCTAGATATTTAAAATCATTAATACTATTCAGAGAAGTTCCCTTCACCAATATCCTATCTTTGGTTTCTTCCCTGGTCCACAGGCCAAAATGTGCAACTTACTGTAATTGGTGAATATAGTCAGTTCACTCATAAAAGACACAAATGATTCTACAAGTAGACCAAGGGCCTCAGAAGTCCATGCCATTAGAATATCATCTCCGCATAGAGCAATGAAGGAACTTTACAGATGTTGCTAGTAATTGTTGCCAGAGTGGAACATACGTTGTTAATATAGTCCACAATCAGCAGTGGATCCAGAATACAGCCCTGGCAGACCCCACTAGCAAGTGTGAATGAGTCCGATAACTCCCTGGCTTTACCAAACTGTCCCTGGCCACCAGATTCTCACAAAGGGAATGTAAAAAACTAACTAGCTTCACCTTCACCCCCAGATCTCGTAGCAGCCACTGTTTAATCCTGTTGACACAGTCAAAAGCAGTTGACATATCCATAAAGACCAGGTACATATGTCAGCACGTGGCAATGATATATTTGCCAATGATCAAATTCAAATCTAAGCACTGTTCAACTGTACCCAGGCCCTTACGGAAACCAAACTGATGGGGGCATAGTATGTTATTGTCTGTCACCCAATGATTTTCACCCAGTTATCAATTAAGAAGATGGGGCGGTATCAACTGTGTGAATTACGATCCCCTTTTTTAAAGATTGGTATAAATGTAGATAAAGACCAGGATTCATAGATCTGCCTGACCAGGGAGTTATAAAAATGTTTATTAGTGATGGTACCCACAGCTCAATCTTGCATTTCATGATGGCAATACAGACTCCATAGAGCTCTGGGGCCTTACCATAAGGGCTTTGTCTTATTGCCATGATTAATTATTCCAGTGATATATACAAGTTGATAAGGTAGCACATTTGGCTCTTATCTCCGCCATGAGACTAACATCTAAAAGTGAGACACTCATTCAGGTATTGAGATATTACCACACAGTAGGGAGCTAGCTCTAAAATATCCTAGTCCTTCTGAAGCAACACCTTTTTCCTGTTCCAAATGGCACATTAAATGCCTTATGGGCCTCACATACCACTAAAGGGTATTTGGGGTTCTCAGTAACAGCCTTCCTGAACCTTTGATTAGATGCAGAGCAACAATTATAAAACCACTGGTGCCCTTCTATCCTATTCTTGACAGGTTGCAACAACGCTGCCTGAAGCATTGAATTAAATACCTAGCCATGTCTTACCTTTGTGCATTAGACAAACATAGCAGAAAAGCTTTCAAATGTGATTCCAGAAGAACCCCTACTGTTCTCCTGGGTCTTTCAAATGCCGTACCAGTATAATACGGTTCCTTGTGTGTTGATTTGAAGGTATTCAGGCTTCTGGAGGTGCCTCCTTGTGCACTGGAAGAAAGTCTTCCAAATATAGGGCACTATGGTAATTCCATCATAGGAGTGGTGCAAAGGTTGGAGGGGTATATGATCCTTTCTATTGGTGCATCAAGTGGACACTTGTATATTCTGTCCACTGCTAAAGAACACCGAGCATGTTGACTTTGAATTTTGTTGTCCGGTTGGAGACAGCTTTGCATCAAAAAGCAAGCAATCACATCAGCATTGCACCACCGTCATAGTGAGAATGGAATCAGACTTTGATTATATAAACTGGCCCTGAGCTAAGTTCCTCAGATGAGCATATCTCTTTTTTTGTTTTTTTTTGTTTATTAAGCAACTCTGATAGCACAAACAAATAAAAGGAAACAATACGAATACAAATCTTAAATTTAACAAAGAATTGCATAAAGTCATATTAACAAATCAAACATTCCATATCCCTATTATAAACCTGCTAAAAAAAAATAAAATAATTACTATGAAAACGATTTAATTCAAACATTCATAATAGACTCACTCCATCTATTTATAGGGGACTAGATCCTGGCGCCTCGACTTCTAGCCCGCCTACCTCTAGAAGCATATATAGCTTTTTCCTGGTTATACACACCCAGGAAACGACATAACCACATTTGGAACATGGGTGGATCAGCCTCTTTCCACCTGGCTGTTAGTATAATTCTATATACTGCTGTTCCTATAAATAAGCAAGATTCTTCTTCTGCACTTAAGTCTAGAGAGCTGTCCTGCCCTAGTATATATAATGTGGAAGATTCTGCAACTCAATGTCCAAACTAGGTATGGGCGGAAAATCCGTTTCGCTCGCGGATTTTGCGGATTTTCGGGAAATTCGCAATCCGCGAGATTCGCGAATCTCCCGCAAAATCCGCAAATCCGCGAGCAGCGGATTTTGCTCGCACTGCTCGCACTGTTCGCGTGAGTTCGCGGCTTCCCAGTACAACTTCGCGCCCCGCGAATAAGTGCTAAATTGCAGAAATACGATCTTAGCAAAACTGAAACTACTTGCCAGGTTCAAAAGTTCAGGCTCATCATTAGTAGCCATTTCCTGTAGTGCTTCCTGAGGGGCCCCTCCAGAGTTCAGTTGCCAGTTGCAACTATTATGTGACCCTGCTCTGAACCTCAGAATAGTTACACATATGCCACAAAGGTCCTGAATTACAGCTAAGGGAGACAAGCAGGAGCCAGGCTGGAAGTTAAAATCCATTAATCAGCCCCTAATTCATTATTGTCAGTTGGGGCAGGGCAGGTGTTGTAACTAATTTTGCAACAATGAAAGCACTTAGCAAGTGCAAAAGATCACTAATCAGGGCGCACTAAGGAAGCAGGTGCCAGCTAAAAAAAATATTCTGTGACACATTAATCAGCCCCAAATTAATTCAGGTCACTTGAGGCAGGGAAGGTGTGCTTTGCTTTGCCGAAAATAATGTACACTGGACAACCAGAGGGTGTGGTGATGAAACAGAGGGTGGCATGGGTGGGCCAGAGGGTGGCATGAGTAGTCAGAGAGTGGCAGTGGTGACACGAGAGTGGCAGTGATGAAGAAGAGTGTCCCAAACAGGCTGGACACGTAGAAACAACAAGTTCGCAAAACTTGCGACCCGACAGGTAAGTTCGCAAATTGCGAAATTGTAAAAACCCTCGCGAACTGGCAGAAACACGGGCGAACACAAAAAAAAAAAATCCGCAAATTCACGGGAATTCGCGGATTTTGCGGATTGCGAGTTCGCAAATCCGCAAAATTCGCGAACGCGAGATCCGCAAAATTCGCCCATGCTTAGTCCAAACACTTCTTCCCAGAACTCAGATAGCATCCTCTTAAACGATGCTAGTTTGTTACATTCATAGAGCATATGAATTAGTGTAGCCAGGCCTCTTCCATATCTAGGACACTTATCATTCAACCTTTTGCCCCAGGCATAGAGTTTAGTGGGGGTATAATAAAGGTTATAAATAGTCTTATAGATCTGAGCCTTGAGATTAGAGCTAAGGAGGAGCTGCAATGATAATAACAGACTCATATCTATATCTACATCAGAGTTGTCTAGTTTATCGGCCCATGTGGCTTCGGTTTGGTCAAGATCGTCTTGAAGCTTCCCTAGAAGCATACTATAAATAGCTCGAATTCTAGTCGTGTCGAACTTAAGTATTTCTAGGAGAGGAATCTTATCTAACATAATCACAGGTCTTTTCAGAGTCAAAATTGTATTGAGTTGAATATATTTAAAAAAATCACAGTTAGAGATTTTAAAGTTTTTTTGAAGGTTCATAAATCTAGTGCTGGATTCCCCAACGAGAAAATCTCCAACTGTAGTGATTCCCAGTGTAGGAAGGTGGATATCTGACTATGGTTACCCCCAAACTTTTTGCCTGGTGTTTAGCTGGTTTTTGACTTAGTTGGCCTGGGATCCTGCTATTCAGGGCCCCAGGCTGATTGCTCTCTCCTTAAAATGGACTCCATGTACCTTAGGTGCATAACACAATTGGAATTGGTTCACCTTATAGGCCCCTGTAACAGTGTACCATAGGTACCCAGGGCATAGGTGTAGCCAAGGCCTGCCAGGGGCTGCAGCATGTATTGTGCCACCCCTGGCCTGGCCTCCATATTTGACACAACTGGCTGATCACTCAGCTGGGGTAAGTTGGTGTAATCACCTCTTACTTAGGTACAGTATGTCTGTGCCTAACCCTAAACTGGACACATATGTTCCTATCAGCCACTCCTATGGAGGGCCTCATCAATCCTGGAGGCAGAGTGCTTGGAAATATGTGAGATGGTGCTCTAGCATGAGCTGAGCCTGTCTGCAGCTGTCGGGAACCACTCCCTAAGCTGTTCCGGGATATTGCCATACCATATACTCTTAAGTGCATTATAATCCTCGCGGTTAAATGCTATCTTTGGTTTGGCTTTATCAAAACATGTCGAGTAAGGTGTCATACGAATTGGAATACTATCCCCTCGCCAGTTCTGGCGACGGGGATAGCATTCCACCCTTCTAGAGGGACACGACATGTGTGTAGCCTTAACCCTGGTTAAAGTTAAACAGAGCCTCAGCATCACAAAATGGATGCTGCCACCACAGACACATGTCTGACCTCCTGCTGCTGGGAGTCCTTCCAGCGAGGAGGGCCTGGACAAAGGGTTTCCTGCCTGGGGAGGTGCGAGCACCACCCCAGACAGGGTTTTGTGTATTGGGTAGGACAGGGCTGAATAGATTGAGACATGCCTTGGGCACACAAGGTGTCCCTGTGCATAAGCCAGCCCAAACCGGTTCTGGGGCTTTCCAGCCCCAGTCCTGGCGAGGAGCTGGACAAAGGAGAGGGGGTGTAACCACCCCCCTTCCTGGTCCCACCCATAGGGGAGGGACCTAGCAGGAGATCCACCCCTCAGATGGGAATAAGAGAGGGAGCAGTGCCATTGCACAGCAAATCATCCTGAAATCAACTTTAAACAAGAAGAAGACTGGACTTCGACATTCTGCTGCACAGAAGACTGAAGAGAATCTCCCTAGTGGCCTAGGAGGGGCCACCCTGTGAACACAGGCATCACCCAGCACCTCGACGTCTACTTTGCCGCCGCCTCCCGCCGGAGCCCGAGTGCAGAGCCTGACAAGACCCAGCTTGCCAGACTTCTCCCAGCCCGATCCACAGTCCCTGCAAAGAAGGGACCCGTGGAGGCACCGAGAGACGTGGGAGCGGACATCTTGAAAGACCCCCGAGACGCTGACTGCGCAGCACCCGAGGCACCCTCGACTCTGTGCTTTGGGGTTTAAAAAGCCCCACAACCAAGCAGCATTTGCACCAAAGATCAGCCCTCCAGCATCTCCACGATCTGCGTGGGGCCCTTTTGCTTCTTGCCACTCGACTCGCCATCCCGGCCGCTTGTCACGTGGTCAGCGGCCATCTTGGCGACGAAACCTACAATTTACACTGTGGGTCTGGTTGCTCCAGACCTGCCCTCGCTCCTGTAGAAAGGAGTACCCGCTCTGACCTTGCTGGTCCGAGTAATAAGCCTTTTTCACTTTCCCCGTGGCTTGCGTTAGCCAAGGCTTGTTTGCTTCAATCGAGTTGCCGACACCGCCATCAGCTAGAGCCTTCGAGGGACAGCTCGTGATCGACTCCTGGACGTCCTTGACCTCTTCGTGTCCACGTGGCTGCAGAGAGAAGCAACACCTCATCACCTGTTTGCACCCGACTTTGCCTGGTTCCAATCTGGTTCCACGGTGGTCACTGGTCAGTGACTTTGAACATTGTCCCCTCTGCTTTCAGGTCTTCACCACTTCAGATCCACCCTTGGATCCACCGGACACTTCTCCTTCACATCGCCTGCAGCATCTTCAGCTTCAAGCGCCAAGAACCTGCGTGTCAAAACCCAACGCCACTTCGACCCTGTGCACCCACTTCCTGTGGGTGAGGTAACATTGCAAAGCCGGTGTCCCTACACTGGTACACACCTCTAGGGTCTGTGTATTAAGTTTTGTTCCTCTAGGTTCAGCGGAAGTGCCCTTAAACTAACTGTGTACTTTTTAAGCACCATAGACTTTGTATTGAAAAGTGCGTGCACTTTGAACACTGCACCCGAGTCCCGTGGGCCTCTCCCGACTTAGTCACAGCTAGTCTCGAATAGCTCCAGCGATTCCCAAGGCCCTAGGCCTCTTCACTTTCCTCCTGGTATCTCTTATACCACTTTCTTAGTATATGGTTTAGGTGGCCCCTAGGGCTCATCCATATTGTGCAACTTTTGTGTATTTTAAACTGTCTTGTGATTTAACGCTTGTGCTTCTGTGCTCATAAAGAGTCCAGGGGATTTTATAGTTAATAAATCAATATATACTTTCAATATATATCTGTGTGGTGTCCCTTTCATTTGGTATTCAAGGGGGTTGTGTATGGTATAACAGCTGGCTTCACATGCCTTTCAGAGTTTAGCCTAAGACTGCTTTGTCCACGTTACCACTAGGATAACTGGTCTACAAGGTTGAATTACAACCATCATCATAAGGGTTGCTTGGCATGGTACAAAGTGATCACTAAGAATTAGTGAGCATTATATACCAGGCCAACTTCTCACATTGGTGAGCAGCGGATTGGGATCTGAGCTTGCTGTTGTTTTACCATTACAATCTTTGAGATTATCATTTGAAAGATCATACAGGTACCTGCTAGGTACATATAAAACAAGACTAGTATACTTAAGTTCTACTGAACTTAGTTGTTGTAGAGCAAAGGGAGTAGCACACCCTAGCTACAACTACTAGATAGGTTTAGTAGGTAAACACCAGTGTAGGTAGATTGCAACACATCCACCCACACTAGAGCAATGTCTGGAACAGAGGGGTCCAGTGGACTTACTCCTGTTGAGAGTGACCCTCCAAGGGCACCATCCCAGTTTGCTATTTTTCCCTTTAAGGAATTAAGACAGCTTTGTGTCTTAAGGGGTCTGAAGACAGGGCCTTCCCCTACTACAGACCACCTAAGAGAGCTCTTGGATCAGTCTGAGGCTCTAAAGACCTCTAAAGCAAACCCCACAGGGGATGCTGAAGGAGGCCATCCTTCAGAGGATGACACTGTAGACACCCCTGCCCCTATCATCCTGGTAGATGAGGAAGCCTCCACCACTGGAGCTCCTCAGGTAGATGTAGAGGAAGAAGAAGAGGAGGAGGAGGTGGAAAGCAGTGAGTCAGATGATGACAGAGATAGTCAGGTGCTGGTCAGTAGACTGAACCAGGCTAACTTAAGTCAACTTGGGAATGAATCAGGTAACAACCCATTCAGACCCCCAGGTGGACTTAACCAGGGCCATAGGAGGAGGAGGCATCACTCAGGTGAATCCAATACCTCCCATGTCTCTAGAGGCTCTCATGGTCACTCCAGAGAGGAGATGACTAGCCCTCAGAGAAGGGAACATGAGGCCAAGATGAGAGAGGCTGAGCTTAGGATCCAGAGGCAAGAGTTAGAGGTTGCCCTGGCTAAGGAGAAACTTGCTAGAGCAAGACAGCCTAGAGAGAGTGGATTAGGATCCACTGGTGGCAGCAATATCCAGAAGGATAAAGACAGGTCCTTTGATACAAGAAACCTGAGTAAGATTGTGCCCCCCTACAAAGCTGGGGATGATATCCACAAATGGATGACTGCACTTGAGAGAGCCTGCATGGTACAGCAGATCCCTCAGGAGCAGTGGGCAGCAATCTTGTGGCTCTCCTTTGAAGGTAGAGGCAGAGACAGACTCCTCACAGTTAGTGATGAGGATTCTAGAAACTACATGGTCCTGAAGAGTGCTCTGATTGATGGGTTGGGCTTAACCACTGAACAGTACAGGTTAATGTTCAGAGACACCCAGAAGACACAGACTCAGGACTGGTCTGAATTTGTTGAGTGTGCCACTAAGGCTCTGGAGGGCTGGTTGCTGGGAAGTAAGGTTACTGACTATACAGGATTGTATAATTTAATTATGAGAGAGCAAATCTTAAGTAATTGTCAAAATCAGCTTCTACATCAGCACCTGGTTGACTCTGATCTGACCTCCCCACAAGAATTGGGTAGGAGGGCAGACAAATGGGTCAGAACCAGGATCAGGCCTAAGAACCAGGGTGGTGACCAAAAGAAAGAGACTACCAAGCCTCAAGAGAAGGGTGGGGATAAAAGTAAGGAAAAGACTTCCCCAGGGCCCCAAAACTCCAAGAATGGGGGTGGGTCCCAAGACACTTCTACATCCCAGAAAAAGCCTTATTGTCATACCTGTAAACAGGTGGGGCATTACAAAACAGATAGCTGTTGTCCCAAGAATGGCAATAAGGAGAATATACCTCCAGGTAAGGCTCCAACACCTCCTGTCACTGTTAGCAGTGGTCCCCCAGGTGGTGGGAGCACCCCCAAGAATTTGGGTGGGTTTACTTTTGGAGGACAGGTGGACTCTGGCCTATCCAGGTCCCCTAACTCAGATACTCTTGTCTATGAGACTGGCATGGGGTTTGCCAATTTCACTGCTTGCCCAAACACTTTGAGCAAGTATAGACAGGAGCCCCTCATCAATGGCTTGAAAGTTGAGGCCTTCAGAGACACAGGGGCTAGCATCACCATGGTGGCTGAATGTCTAGTCCCCTCAAGGCAACTTTTACCTGATGCCAGATATCAGGTGACAAACATTGATGGCATAGAAACCAATCATCCCATGGCAGTAGTCAATCTTAGCTGGGGAGGTGTCACTGGCCCAAAGAGAGTGGCAGTGTCAGCAAACTTGCCTGTAGATTGCCTACTGGGTAATGATTTGGAAATCTCAGCCTGGGCTGAGGTTGAACAGCAAACCCATTCTAGAATGGTAAATCTCCATGGAAAGGTTAGTGGGGCTGTAATGGCTACAGCCCCAATTCAAGATGTCCTTCCTGAAAAGGTTGGGAGGGCTGAGCAAACCTCAGCCCCATCTTTAAATAACTTCCCTCCTGAAGAGAGTAGCAGGGCTGTACTGATAACAGCCCATACCCAAACTGAGTCTCCTCCTGAAAAGGTTGGTGGGGCTGTGATGGCCACAGCCCAAACTCAAACTGATACATGGGTAGTGAAGCCTGAAATGATGGATCACTCCACCCAAACAGAGAGCATTGAGGAGGAAGAGAAATCTCCCTCCCACCAGACTTTAGGAAAGGATCAGCCTCCTCAGGGAACTGATCTTACCCCTGATGAAGGAACTGTCCCAGAGGTTGTTAGGCCTGGCCTGACAGAGCCTCTGATGGCAGTGGACCCTTCTCAGGAGGGACCCAGTCTGGAGCAGGTAACCTGCCCCTCTCTACCTTGCCTTACTCAGCCCAGGGCTGCAGAGGACAAGAAGGACAGTGAGACCCAAAGGGCCCCCTGTCAAATAAAGCACCCCCATCAGCAGATTAGGGGCACCGAAACTAGTAGCCCTAGTGAGGTGCAAGCTTTAAAAACTCCTGAGGGATCCCCCTTAAAAGTAGTTAGGGACCTCCCCCAGATGGATATTGTTGGGCACAGCCAAACCTGGGACCCTAAGGGCCCAAACCTGACCTGTCCCTCCAGTAAGCCAAACAGAGGGACCCAGCCTCCAGCTTTAGGTAGCCAGAGGTTGACCCTGAGAGCACAGTGCAACTCAGTCAGAGAAAGAAAGGCACACATGGTGGAGAGTGATTGGAGGAAGCTGAGCCCTACAGAGGAAACTCACTTCAGTACTCCATCTCAACACCAGCCTTTGACTTTGCAAAGACACACCTCAGGTAGAGATTCCCTATGGTGGAGACCCTCCGATACCCTTAGGGTGAGGGATTGCTTAGTGGACCATGAGACAGGGGGTTACCAAGCCAGAGCTGGTACTTCCTTATATGGCCACTTAGGCAATATAGGCTTACCTGGTCAAGGATAGCCTTATCTCCTTTCGTTTGGGGGGGGGTTATGTAGGAAGGTGGATATCTGACTATGGTTACCCCCAAACTTTTTGCCTGGTGTTTAGCTGGTTTTTGACTTAGTTGGCCTGGGATCCTGCTATTCAGGGCCCCAGGCTGATTGCTCTCTCCTTAAAATGGACTCCATGTACCTTAGGTGCATAACACAATTGGAATTGGTTCACCTTATAGGCCCCTGTAACAGTGTACCATAGGTACCCAGGGCATAGGTGTAGCCAAGGCCTGCCAGGGGCTGCAGCATGTATTGTGCCACCCCTGGCCTGGCCTCCATATTTGACACAACTGGCTGATCACTCAGCTGGGGTAAGTTGGTGTAATCACCTCTTACTTAGGTACAGTATGTCTGTGCCTAACCCTAAACTGGACACATATGTTCCTATCAGCCACTCCTATGGAGGGCCTCATCAATCCTGGAGGCAGAGTGCTTGGAAATATGTGAGATGGTGCTCTAGCATGAGCTGAGCCTGTCTGCAGCTGTCGGGAACCACTCCCTAAGCTGTTCCGGGATATTGCCATACCATATACTCTTAAGTGCATTATAATCCTCGCGGTTAAATGCTATCTTTGGTTTGGCTTTATCAAAACATGTCGAGTAAGGTGTCATACGAATTGGAATACTATCCCCTCGCCAGTTCTGGCGACGGGGATAGCATTCCACCCTTCTAGAGGGACACGACATGTGTGTAGCCTTAACCCTGGTTAAAGTTAAACAGAGCCTCAGCATCACAAAATGGATGCTGCCACCACAGACACATGTCTGACCTCCTGCTGCTGGGAGTCCTTCCAGCGAGGAGGGCCTGGACAAAGGGTTTCCTGCCTGGGGAGGTGCGAGCACCACCCCAGACAGGGTTTTGTGTATTGGGTAGGACAGGGCTGAATAGATTGAGACATGCCTGGGGCACACAAGGTGTCCCTGTGCATAAGCCAGCCCAAACCGGTTCTGGGGCTTTCCAGCCCCAGTCCTGGCGAGGAGCTGGACAAAGGAGAGGGGGTGTAACCACCCCCCTTCCTGGTCCCACCCATAGGGGAGGGACCTAGCAGGAGATCCACCCCTCAGATGGGAATAAGAGAGGGAGCAGTGCCATTGCACAGCAGATCATCCTGAAATCAACTTTAAACAAGAAGAAGACTGGACTTCGACATTCTGCTGCACAGAAGACTGAAGAGAATCTCCCTAGTGGCCTAGGAGGGGCCACCCTGTGAACACAGGCATCACCCAGCACCTCGACGTCTACTTTGCCGCCGCCTCCCGCCGGAGCCCGAGTGCAGAGCCTGACAAGACCCAGCTTGCCAGACTTCTCCCAGCCCGATCCACAGTCCCTGCAAAGAAGGGACCCGTGGAGGCACCGAGAGACGTGGGAGCGGACATCTTGAAAGACCCCCGAGACGCTGACTGCGCAGCACCCGAGGCACCCTCGACTCTGTGCTTTGGGGTTTAAAAAGCCCCACAACCAAGCAGCATTTGCACCAAAGATCAGCCCTCCAGCATCTCCACGATCTGCGTGGGGCCCTTTTGCTTCTTGCCACTCGACTCGCCATCCCGGCCGCTTGTCACGTGGTCAGCGGCCATCTTGGCGACGAAACCTACAATTTACACTGTGGGTCTGGTTGCTCCAGACCTGCCCTCGCTCCTGTAGAAAGGAGTACCCGCTCTGACCTTGCTGGTCCGAGTAATAAGCCTTTTTCACTTTCCCCGTGGCTTGCGTTAGCCAAGGCTTGTTTGCTTCAATCGAGTTGTCGACACCGCCATCAGCTAGAGCCTTCGAGGGACAGCTCGTGATCGACTCCTGGACGTCCTTGACCTCTTCGTGTCCACGTGGCTGCAGAGAGAAGCAACACCTCATCACCTGTTTGCACCCGACTTTGCCTGGTTCCAATCTGGTTCCACGGTGGTCACTGGTCAGTGACTTTGAACATTGTCCCCTCTGCTTTCAGGTCTTCACCACTTCAGATCCACCCTTGGATCCACCGGACACTTCTCCTTCACATCGCCTGCAGCATCTTCAGCTTCAAGCACCAAGAACCTGCGTGTCAAAACCCAACGCCACTTCGACCCTGTGCACCCACTTCCTGTGGGTGAGGTAACATTGCAAAGCCGGTGTCCCTACACTGGTACACACCTCTAGGGTCTGTGTATTAAGTTTTGTTCCTCTAGGTTCAGCGGAAGTGCCCTTAAACTAACTGTGTACTTTTTAAGCACCATAGACTTTGTATTGAAAAGTGCGTGCACTTTGAACACTGCACCCGAGTCCCGTGGGCCTCTCCCGACTTAGTCACAGCTAGTCTCGAATAGCTCCAGCGATTCCCAAGGCCCTAGGCCTCTTCACTTTCCTCCTGGTATCTCTTATACCACTTTCTTAGTATATGGTTTAGGTGGCCCCTAGGGCTCATCCATATTGTGCAACTTTTGTGTATTTTAAACTGTCTTGTGATTTAACGCTTGTGCTTCTGTGCTCATAAAGAGTCCAGGGGATTTTATAGTTAATAAATCAATATATACTTTCAATATATATCTGTGTGGTGTCCCTTTCATTTGGTATTCAAGGGGGTTGTGTATGGTATAACAGCTGGCTTCACATGCCTTTCAGAGTTTAGCCTAAGACTGCTTTGTCCACGTTACCACTAGGATAACTGGTCTACAAGGTTGAATTACAACCATCATCATAAGGGTTGCTTGGCATGGTACAAAGTGATCACTAAGAATTAGTGAGCATTATATACCAGGCCAACTTCTCACACCCAGATTTTCCCATTTTTTTTGCTACAGCATCAATAACTTGTTTAGGTAAAAGTGAAGACCGCCATAAAGGCGTATATCTATTGAATTTAGGGATTTCCATATATTTCGATATTCTTGCTCTTATTTTACCTGCATTGTTGATCACTTTAAATTTCGTTTTTTTTAAATACCTAGGTTCCAGTTGTCTAAGTAGGAGTCCTCGGGCTTCCACCCCTATTGATAATTCATAAATCGATGGTATTCTTGTGCCTGCTAGATTCTCCGGCTGATTAGAGATGTTAAAGAGTGGAGCCATTTGCTGAAGGAGCATATCTATGGAGTATCCTGGATTGTTCAGCCCGAACTGCCAAGCCAGGTCTTCCATGAGCTGGAAACAAGTATCCTGGGACAGGTTTCAGGGTAACAACCCTCATCAGCCAGGTGAGCTTGAATCCAGTAGCAAAGTGAGCAAGTGACCCATTTCTGGACCTACCCTGCCACTTTAGGGTGAATCAGAGAACCACAAGGAGATGATGGATGAAGCGCTGAAACTTTTCAGACATTCACTATCAGTCACAGATCTGGGTTGAATCCATCATCACTCTTTAGCTCACTTCGCCACCTCAGTTCCGACCCAGCTATATGCAAATCAGTGTTGACCCCGTTCCCCATGGGTACAGGGTAGACTGAACTGGCAGACCAGGTCCTCCATGCACTGGAAAACATGCATCCTAGGACCACGTTCAGGGTTTCACCCCACATCAGCCAGGCTAGCTTGACTACTGTGGCATGTAGAGCACAGGACTCACGTCTGGGCATACCGGTCCCACTAAAAAATGGGATAGTTTTAGAACTAAAGTTGATTTAACTAAATGTAATCACAACTTAAAACTTAAAAATATTTTTGTTAACAAAGTGGCTTACAAGAAATATTTTACTATTCAAAAAGATGCAAGCACCCAGACTACCAAACAGTTGGAAGATATTTCTACTTTAATGAGTCTGAGCACGGTCAAGAATGTGCTATAGAGGATCTAGCATCCCAATTGGACATAGATACAGATCTAAAAACAGTGAGTGATTTGAAGCCTAAATCCAAATTTGCACCTAATACTTAAGACAATTTTTTTGATTTTTTCAGCATCTTGTGATGAAAGATTTAGTATCACAATGTCAAATCAAATGTGAAAGTAACTTAAATAAATATTAACTCAGTGCATTAAAAAATCTGAAGGTGGATAAAGATCAATTATAATCGAACAGGCTGACAAGGGTTGGAATGTTGATATTATGGAATTCAAGGATTCTAATCTTGAAGCTTATCATCATCTTAATGATACATCTCATTATACTACAGTTGACAAATCAGTCTTAGATCTGGCTAGATATAACCTTAAGATACATTTGTGATTCTATCTTGACAAATTGCTTTTGGATATAAAAAAATGTAACTACATGTTGGTGAATGATGTGATCACATCGATAATATATTCACCTAAAATCCACAAGACACGTACAATTCTACTTGGTAGGCCAATCATTTTTGGTATTGGATAGCACACTGAACATCTCAGAACATGTTACTATTTATTTATCTCAGAAAACATGAATGGTTGGTGGAGTAAGATGGCGGCACTGTGTTCGACATCACACCCTCGCAAGACCTCTGTGACTCACTTGCCTCGTTCTTTCACTGCAAGATCGCCGACATACACAACAGCTTTGGCGCACAGACCACACACCCAACCACTGAAACAGCACCCCCAACCACCACCCTCTGCAACTGTACCCCGATCTGCACCGAAGACACCACCCGTACGATGAACACCATCCACTCCGGCTCCCCCACCGACCCCTGTCCACACCATATCTTCAACAAAGCCGACTCCATCATCGCACCCCAACTCTGGGACATCATTAACAGCTCCTTCGCATCAGCCACCTTCCCGGAGAGCTGGAAACATGCCGAGCTCAGCGCCCTCTTGAAGAAACCCACCGCTGACCCCACGGACCTCAAGAATTTACGCCCGTCTCGCTCCTCCCTTTCCCTGCCAAAGTCAATGAGAAGACCATCAACAAACAACTCTCCCCCCTCCCTCAAGATTAACGGATCCCTCGACCCCTCGCAGTCCGGTTTCCGAGCAAACCATAGCACCAAGACCGTCCTCATTGCAGCTACCGACGACATCAGGTCCCTGCTCGACAACGAGGAAACAGCTGCACTCATCCTCCTGGACCTCTCAGAAGCCTTGGACACAGTATGTCACCGCACCCTGATGCAACGCCTCAGCAACACTGGAATTCAAGGAACGGCCTTGGGGTGGATCGTCTCGTTCCTCGCCGGAAGAACCCAGAGAGTCTGCCTCCCCGCGTTCCGATCCGCGGCCACCAAAGTCATCTGCGGTGTTCCGCAAGGATCCTCGCTCAGCCCCACCCACTTCAACGTCTACATGAGCCCCCTGGCAGCCATCGCATGCCAACACAATCTGAACATCATCTCCTACGCTGACGACACCCAGTTGATCCTCTCCCTCACCAACGACCCCACCACCGCCAGAGCCAGCCTCCAGGAAGGAATGAGGGACGTCGCAGAATGGATGAAGCTCAGCCGTCTGAAACTGAACTCAGACAAGATGGAAGTCCTCATCCTGGGACCATCTCCCTCTGCCTGGGATGACTCCTGGAGGCCCCCTGCCCTGGGCACCGCCCCCAAGCCAACGGACCATGCTCGCAACCTGGGCTTCATCCTGGACTCCTCCCTCATGATGTCCAAGCAAGTCAACGCCGTCTCGTCATCCTGCTTCAACACCCTGCGCATGCTCGAAAGATCTTCCGGTGGATCCCCACCGAAACCAGGAAGACGATCACCCAGGCCCTCGCCACCAGCTGACTAGACTACGGGAACAGCCTTTACTCTGGAATCACAGCCAAACTCCAGAAAAGACTCCAGCGCATACAGAACACCTCTGCACGACTCATCCTGGACATCCTGTGCCACAGCCACATCTCTGCCCATCTGAGAGACCTGCACTGGCTCCCCGTCAACAAGATGATCACGTTCAGACTCCTCACCCATGCACACAAGGCTCTCCACGACATGGGCCCCAAATACCTCAACAGCCGCCTCGCATTCTACACACCCACCCGCCAGCTTCGATCCACCAGCCCCGCCCTCGCCACCGTCCCACGAAATTCGCAGATCCACCGCCGGAGGAAGATCGTTCTCCTACCTGGCGGCCAAGACATGGAACTCCCTCCCCACCCACCTACGGCTGACCCAGGATCATCTCTCCTTCAGGAAACAAATCAAGACCTGGCTGTTCAAGCAGTAGCGACTCCCCCTCCCCCCAGCGCCTTGAGACCCCAGCGGGTGAGTAGAGCGCTCTGCAAATTTGCTGATTGATTGATTGATTGATTGTTCATTGTGCCTATAGCTCACCTGAACAATGATCACCTGAATTGACTACCAGGCGTCCTACAACCATTGGAGTACCTGAGAATTAATGGATTTTGCCTGAACCTGAGCTGGTGATGTTTGGGACAGCTGTTTGCTAGTTGCAGAGGCACAAGGCTTGCCCTGCAGCTATGCTGAAGGCCAGGCAGACCATAGATGCTAGCATCTCCCATGCTGATGGTTACTCAGAATAATGCAGTGTAAAGAGCTTCCCCTCCGGTGTCTGGGGGGGCGAGAGTGAACTGGAATCCAGAGAGAGCGCTGGACTGAGCCTGTAAGCCTAATAAGTGATGTCATACTTCCTCACGGAGGGATACTAATGCCTGGAGTGGAAAGAGGTTTATCCCCTTTTAAAACTAAAACTAAGTTTGATATGTGGCCCCTTTAACCAGACTATTCTGCTGAGCAATTGGTGCTTTTGTCCTCTCTGCATCCTGCTGTGTAACTTGAGCTCAACAACAAAATGCGGTACAAAAGGGGGTGGTGATGGACGGAGCATCTGAACCAATCAAACACTCACACCCAGTCAACAGATCTGGGTTTAATCCATCACCGTTCTTTAGCCCACTTTGCCACCCCAGTTCAGAAATGGCCATATGCAAATCAGTCTGACCCTGTGCCTCATGGGAACAGTCCATCTCAAACTGCCAAGCCATGCCTTCCCTGGACCGGAAACAAGCCTCCGAGGACCGGTTTCTGGCATTTCAGCCGTCTTCAGCCCGGCTTGCTTGAATCCAGTGGCAAAGTGAGCAAGGGACTCACGTCTGAGCATACAGTGTGATAACACAGTACTTTCTTAAATATACAGCTTCCGTGCTAAAGCTCAGTGAGGAGAGTACTTCAGGCTAGAATCCTCATGGAACCATTGTGAACTGTGACTGAGATGCAGCCCAACTGACCCTGACATTCATCTTGTGAAGGAAGCCAGCATGTACACTTGGACTGGCTTCCCAACCTCTAAGTCCAAGGTATCAGATGGGGGTTAGACTATCCCAGCAGATCTGGCAGAGGGTACTCCCACTATGCTCTTTTTAGTGATAGGTATTAGTGGGGGATAGGAGTATGGTAATATTAGTAACAAATAAAATTATTGAATTGTATATATTTTTCACCATTCTAACAATGCTTATTACAACAAAGGGTTTTATTTGGATATTTATTGCAGCTCACATTCTCTTCACAAGAATATAATTATTTCAATAAATGTTTGGAAACATTTATTTTCATATTTTTGTTGTGTTTACTGTTGGCATGCAAGAGTGACCAAATAAAATGGTTAGATCTGTTTCTACAAATTCTTTGACAATTGGAGTTGTTGTGTAGGAGGTTAACAGAAACATATGTTACCCATGTCAAGTTAGTTGTTCAGATGTAGTACTGTGAGCTAGCCAAAACCAACCAACAATTGTCCATAATATATGTGGACTAAGTATCTATATTATGAAGTTCTTGATGATTTAATGCACACTACTACTAGATTTATCAGAACCATATAACGCTTGTGCCCTAAAGTAACTATATCTTGCGAGCCCGCCAGGCACATTGTTTTTGATCAATTATGAATTTCAGAAGTTGCAGTGATGTTATTAGTGATGGTGTAGATCATGTCTTGGGTGATGCAATAGGTGGGGTAATTAGCAGTTGATGCTGGAAATGCAAGTCATAGTTACTTTATGGGAAATTAAATTTTAAGGTATATTTAAATTAAAAAACGTAAGACAAAATGAATAGAACATATTTGTAATGTAATACAGATATTACTGTGGAACCAGAAAGCTGTGAAAAATAATGTGACATTGGTAAAAATATTGCAAATTTTGAAGTGGATGAATTATCATAAATTAAGCTGTAACATTTTTTTTACATAAAGAAAAAATGTCTGCCTCACAAAGTCGCTTACACACCCACTTCATTACACTTATATACACTGCTGAAAAGTAATCTCATTTTAGCAACTGCATTATGCACTGTAGATTGTGTCAAAGATGTAGTGCTAAAAAAGGGCCGAGGCTTACATATCTTGTAATTTACAAACTGAGTTACAATCCATTTGGCAACTTCAAAACATTGAAAAGTCTATCCTGTAGTGTTGGAAAACGAGGCAGCATCTTTGAAGGCCTGCACAAATAACATGACACATTTGTTCTTCACTGGGAACCAAACACCCTAGGGCAGCGCCTGACTTGCAGAGGGTAGCGTTGCAGAGCAGTCTGAGGCTTACTCAAGGGAGGTGGTGTGGGCTAGTAATCGCCATTTGCAGGTGCACAAAAATAACACTCAATAATTGATTGTCCAGTCTGTACTTTGCTTAATAAAAGCAAAAGTACATTTATTAAACACACACACCACTCAATACTATATACCAATTTAATTTAGAAATATACATAAGCTGATGGAATTACTTTGTGACATTGCATAACATCTCCACCCTTCCCGCAGGGGGATGGGGTCTAGTACCACCACTCTCATGTATGTACATCATCCTGCCCCCAATGCAGTGAATTGGTCTTAACCTGGATCGAGGGCCCTGCGCACTGGCACCATCCCAGTGGCGACCACGCCCCATTACCTCAACAAGCATTAAACATGACCCTGACTGAGCATCTCCTACTGACCATACAGGATGCACCTCTACATCTTCAGGACTAATAGTCTGGGATCTTCACCTAAGCGCAGTAGCAAGAATACATGTTTACGCACACATTAGAATGAAAGTACTCAGCACATTTGGATATCATTAAAAATGCATTGCAATTACAGCCCCTAAAGGCATCACAGATGATCACATGATTACGTTATAAATACAGCCAGACACCCTAGCAGGAGTGTCTAGCCACTTAAATCCACTTTGCTTATGACATCACTTTACATTACATTGAAGTCAGTCCCTCTAAAAGAATGATGTTAGTAAAAGCATTTTTGGTGCAATTACACCTCTTCACCTTCAGGGGATGCCTTCTTCCCGACATCCACCACCTCAGCCTTTCACTTCCAGAAGCACTTTTCGATCACCCTCAGCTGAAGAACAAAAGTTCCAGCCCATAAGGTTTAAAATGCATGCTGAGCCCTTGAGGGGTTATTCTCCAAGCCACTTAGGGTGGGACTTTTCTTCTTTTCTTCTTTGGGCTGCGGAGGCTTCGTTGCTCCTGCATCTCCCCCTGCCCCTCTTTCATCAAATGAGGGTGACCCCCTCCTCTAGGGGACACCAGCATCCAAAACAGCCGAGTTCCTAATGCCTTGCAAGGCATTCTGGGGCGCTTCATACCGATTTCCCGCATATTAAATGAGCGGCTCCCCCACTGTGCTGGGGAGAGCCGCAATGTGTGCCCCACGCTGCTTTGGATGTCTGTGGGAGGGTCTGGTCCCATCCGGACCCCCAGGTGAGCCATTCGGCTCGAATAGCCCACCCCCGGCCGATCAGCCAATTTCCCGCCCCTGGCACTTCTCTGGTTTGTCTTGGGGTCCCGGTCCCCACTGGGACCCCCGCATGGCCACGTGTTGGAGGGCAGCCTGAGGAGCCCACACCCGGCTGCCCCTGCCGGCTCCCCGCATGTCCAGCACCCTTGCCTGCTGCCGCGGGAGCTGGCCCTGCAGTTGTGGTCTGCCGCAGGCAGACACGGAAGCTTGTGCTTGCCTCGGGGGAGTGCAACGGCACTCCCCCATCCTCCGGACACACTCCGGGGCCCGGTGATGGGGTCCCAGGTCCTTAGGCCACTTCCGGGGGGGACGCGACGGCGCCCCTCCAACGTCTGCATTCTCGTTGGGGCCCGCCTCCTCTTCGCCGGGGGCCAGGGTGGTCTCCTGGACCCATTGTAAGGGGGAATTTTCACGGGGAGCGCAACAGCGCTCCCCAGCTTCGCTTCGGGCCTGGGGATGGGGTCCCGGGCCCCTTGGGCCCATTTTCACAGGGTGGCGCGACAGCGCTCCCCCCTCCTCATCCCTCAGCATCTCTTTGTGGGGAGCGCGACGGCGCTCCCCAGCCTCAGGTTCGGCGGGGCCAGGGTGGGCTCCTGGCACCCCGCGGGGGCACTTCACAGGGTGCCCGATGGCGCACCCCGACTTTGCTTCTCCTGGGGGCAGCCCTGGGACCTGACCCATCCCAGGGGCATCTCTGAGACCGGCAGCGGAGCCCCACATGCTTTGTCATCGGTCTTCTCAGGGGTCAGATGTCACCTACCTTCCGTGGGCCATATCTCAGCCCCTGGGGGTACGATCTGCCCCATTTCTGTGTCTTCTTGCTCCTGGTGGCGTCCCCCAGCCACTAGGAGCACTTTCCTTCACTTTCCAAGACTCCAAGAGGGTGCATTCTGCAGGGAGCGGTCTTCTCTAGCTCCCTGAGACAGCCTTTCGCCTGGCTCTCCTCCTGGGCCTCTCTTCTCCTTGCGCAGAGGCCACTGCTTCTGCACACTGGTCCTGGGATCTTCTTCTGGGGCTGTTAGGGCCCTGGGGGGCAGTCAGGGGGTACCTCCTTCCAAATGCCCATTGAACCAGGCTCCAGCACCATTTGCCTGCAGACCACACCCTAGAGAGAGCTTCTCTTCCTGTGCAAGTACTTTTAAAAAGTTGAGTAGGGGCTGGCAGGAAGTCTTTGTGTGTCCTATCAAACAGCGACACATCACTTCCCTGCTCCCTTCTTCTTGTCCAGCCCCTGGGTTTGTTCAAAATGGCGTTGTCCAGTGTCTCTGGCCACATGGCCTCTGAAACTCAACTCATTCCCCCCTTACTGCCTTCCCTCCTTGGAGCAACCTGGTGCCTGACACCCAGCAACAGCAGTTGATGGATTGGCTTGTAGCTCCACCTATCTTTTCTCCTTGGAGGGAAGATCTTCGCTCAGGGAAGAAAGGTCACTCATTAATCTAACCTTCCATGGCCAGACCCCAGCCAGGGACTCAAAGAAATATAACATTTCTGGACGATTCAAAAGCAGTACAAATATGACTTTGAACTCTGCAGAATACTCAATTTCACATCCGTTACACTGGACATTAGTGTGTGTCTGGAATCTGTAGGCTTTGTTGAAGCCATTTTAGCCATGGGCCCCACATCCCCTATGGGGAATAATGAAGTTAAAACACAGTAAAACACATTGAATTTCCCTGGCATCTTCTATCCCAGGGTATAAAGCCTATTCCATGTCACCACCCGATTCTGCATAGGTCCTGCCACACCATTCACTCTGTAGCTGCTCCTGGACTGCGCACGCTAGGAATCTCTTCTGGGTAGTCCCTACATGTGTGCACAAGCATGTACACCTGTGTCTGCATGTAACCAGCACGGTGTCCCATACTCCAGCTGCTGCACAGCAGCCTAGTCAAGACAGGGGTACACCAGGAAAATCTCCATGCAGTCTCCTTCATTATGAGCTCACTGTGGGTGAGTCCCAGAATTTGAGGCTCCCCCACAGTAAAAGCTCAACAATTAGGTGCTCAAAAAGCGAAAAATCCAGGCGGCCCATAGTGTCAGAACCACCTTCTAACATGTAGGTTCAAAAACAACAACTAAAAGCAGTGAGTCATTTGGACCGAACAATGAATGGACACACTGAAAGATAACCTGTGATCGCCCTCTGGTAGGCTGGCACAGAGCAGTCAGGCTTATCTGGACAGGCAATCTTTCAAGTATTTGTGTAACACAACACATGGTAATCCCATGAACACACCACAGAAATACTACATACGGGCTTAGAACAATAGACAATAATTGTATAAATAAATCAATGCCAAAACGACAATGAGTAACATTTTTAGAGAATAAAAGTTTTTCTTATACTTGGAAGCAATAATCTCCAATGGGGGTTATCTGGTCGTTCTGGAACGGGGCAAAGTTAACTGTTTAGGCAAATTACAATGGAGTTCAGTCCTTGGAAAAAAGCCACGGAGACCCGGTAAACCGAGTACCTTGATCCTGGTTGCAACAGCGAAATGCGGGGTGCAGACGAGCAATGCATTAATGTCAAACCTGCAGTCAAGGTGATGCAGCGATTGTCTCCACGCAGTGGTGGTGATTCGTCTGTTCTGAAGATGAGGCCCTGAGTGGAAATGTGTTGTTCATGAAGTGAGATGTGCCAGGTTTCTCCATGCAATCGAAGGAATGTGTTGATCCCTACACACTGTTGCAGAGTGGATGTGTGGTTCTAATGCGTCGGGCTCTCAAAGTGATGCATTGGTTCCCAGAGCAATGTGCAGATTCTACTCCTACAACAGGGTCAATGCTCTGGTTCCGCTACTCTCTGACTGAAGATGAATCGATTTCTCTGGTGCAAGTATCTGGGTCCTTCTCCAATGAACCAGAAATAGGTTAGGGACTTTGATATCCCTGAGCCTTGACCCTGTGTTCATGCAGGTCGCTCACCACGCCGCACAGCAAGCACCACCTATCTGTGTTGTTGCTCTCCACCGCTGCTGCCGTGAGTTCTAGCCTCCTGTGGCTGCTCTCAGTTTGCTCTGCTGATACTGTAATTCCACTCAATTTCTTGCTTATTTCCCCCTTGTTGCACTGTCATTTTCACAATTTATTTGGCTTATTTCCACCTTGCTTCACTGCTATTTCATTCGTTTTTTGCTTATCTCCCCCTTGCTGCACTGCTATTTCACTCTTTTTTTGCTTATCCCCCCTTGCTGCACTGTAATCTCTCTGGCTCTTTGCTTCCCGCCACACTACGTTTTCACTCTGTTGCATCCCCTGCCGCCCGCCCCCCTGGCTCGCCTATTTGCCAGCCCACCGCCTCCCAGCTGCTCCACCCTCCCACCTCCCCTTCTAAATGGAGGCCGCTGCGTGGTGAGGAGAGCGACCATTGACCCTGTGTTCATGCAGGTTGCTCCTCATGTCGCACAGCTAGCATCACCTATATGTGCTGTGCTTCTCCACCGCTGCTACCGCGAGTTCTAGACTCCTGTGGCTGCTTTCATTTTGCTATGCTGACATTGCAATTCCATTTGTTTTCTTGCCTATCTCTCCCTTGCTGCACTGTTATTTCACTTGTTTTTTTTGCTTATCTCTCCCTTGCTGCACTGTAATCTCTCTCGCTCTTTGCATTTTCCTGCTGCTGCATCCCCTGCTGCCCTGCCCCCTCGCTCGCCCATTCGCCAGCTCACCTGCCTCCCAGCTGCTCCTACCACCCACCTCCCTTTCTTAATGGCGGCCGCTGTGCGACCGTGCCGCTGACGTGCCGAATGCTTTCTAAATCAAGCCTTTCAGCGCCCGTCTGCGACTGGACCGCGCCCAGCGCCAGACCCCCTGGCCCCCGCGAACTCCACAAAGCCTGTCACCGCTACGATGCCAGCACCCTCCATGCACTCAACACCGACTGATCACACACCTGCTGCTAGGCCACCCCAAAGCGTACCCAAGGATCCTTCCCCTGCCGTAACTGCAGCTACACCAACCTCCAAACCACCACCACGGTCACGGGTGTAGGACGCAACAGCCTCCGATGCATTCTACTCAACACCCGCTCCGCCCGCAAACATGCCATCGAACTCTGGGACCTACTCGACTCCTCCTGCCTAGACGTCGCCTTCCTGACGGAGACCTGGATGAACCACTCCTCGGCACCTGACATTGCCATAGCCATCACTGACGGCTACAAGATCACCTGCAGGGACCACACCAATGGAACAGGAGGAGGTATCGCCATTGTTAACAGAAATACCCTCCGAAACTCGACCAGCACCGATGAAACGCTTAGCACCGCCAAACACCTGCACTTCCAGATCCACACCAACCCCAACACCACCCTCAGAGGAACCCTCATCTACAGACCATCCAGCTCCCGACCACAGTTCAGCGACTCCATCGCTGACGAACGCCCCTGCTTCCACAGACTACATCCTCCTCGGAGACCTGAACTTCCACCTCGAAAACAACAATGACAGCAACTCCACCACCATGCTCGGCAACCTCGACAATCTCGGACTCAACAGCTCGCCACAACTGCCACCCACTCCACCGGACACACGCTCTACCCCATTTTCTCTGCAAGCAACCATGTCACCTTCAGCCACTCCACCGAACTCCACTGAACCAACCACCGCTGTGTCCACTTCACGTTTGAGAAGCCTACCACACAACACCGTACACAATGGGCCACACCGCAGTTGGAGCAAAATCACCGAAGACCAGCTAGCCACCACTCTCACCCGAAACCCACCAAAGGACATTACCAATATCCACTCCACCAACCTCAACCTCAGGCAATGGATCTACGACTGGGCCAATACTCTGGCCCGATCAAGAAACCCTCGAACAGACGCACCGACAGGAAAGCCATCTGGTTCACCGCCGACCTCCAGGGATCCAAGCAGGCCTGCCGTAGGCTCGAGAAGAAGTGGCACCATGAACAGACACATGACAGCAACACAGCCTACAAGAGCGCCATCCACAGACACCACCAACTCATCTGAATCACCAAAAGGACCTCCATCAAAGAGCGCATTGACAACAACGCACACAACAGTATAGAGCTCTTCAACATCGTGAGGGAACTCTCCAGCTCCACGTCCAACGACATACAGCCATCACAGGACCTCCGCGACTCCCTAGCCACCTTCTTCCACTGAAAAATCGCAGACATCCATGACAGCTTCAGCAACCAGGCCCCCCAACAGACACAGTCACCTCAGATGCACCGCCCCCTAGCCACATCAACCCACATCAACCCCCTGCTCTCCTGGACCCAAGTCATTGAAGAAGAAACCATCAAAATCATGAACACCATCCACTCCGGCTCACCATCTGACCCCTGCCCGCACCACGTCTTCAAAAAAGCAAGCTCCGCCATCGCACCCCATCTTTGCAAGATCATCAACAGCTCCTTCAAGACTGCCACCTTCCCAGAGAGCTGGAAGTACGCCAAGATAAACGCCCTACTCAAGTAACCCAAGGCAGACTCCAAGGACCTCAAGACCTGCCAGCCCACCTCCCTCCACCCGTTCCCGGTGAAAGTCATTGAGAAGATTGTCAACAGGCAACTGATCTCCTTCCTTGAAAAGAACAACATCCTGGACCCATCCCAATCTGGATTCCACAGCAACCACAGCACCAAAACAGCCCTAATTGCCGCCACCCATGACATCAGGAGCTTGCTGGACAACAGAGAAACCGCAGCCCTCATCCTCCTGGACCTCTCGGCCGCCTTCGACACCGTCTGCCACCACACCCTCAGCATACGCCTCCACAACGCAGGAATCCACATCAAAGCACTGGACTGGACCACCTCCTTCCTCACTGGCAGATCCCAGAGTGTCCACCTCCCGTCATTCCATTCTAAAGACACCAAGATCATCTGCGGTGTACCCCAAGGATCATCCCTCAGCCCGACACTCTTGAATATCTACATGGCACCGCTCGCCAACATCGTTTGATCGCACAACCTCAACATCATCTCAAACGCCAACGACACCCAACTGATCCACTCCCTCACCAAGGCCCCCACCACCCCCAAATTCAACCTCTCGAAGGAAGGAAGGTCCTCGCCGAATAGATGATGAACAGCACCTGAAACTGAACTCCGACAAGAAGGAGGTCCTCATCATTGGATCCACCCCCTCCTCCTGGGATGACTCATGGTGGCCGGCCACACTGGGAGCTGCACCAATGGCCAATGACCACGCACGCAACCTGGGAGTCATCCTGGACTATTCGTTGTCAATTACCCAGCAATTAAACGCTGTCTCCCCCTCTTGCTTCAACACCCTCCTCATGCTCTGCAAGATCCACAGATGGATCCCCACCAGAACGAGAAGGACAATCACCCAGGCCCTCGTCAGCAGCAGACTGGACTACAGCAATGCTATCTACACAGGAACCTCAGCCAAACTCCAGAAACGACTACAATGCATACAGAACGCCTCACCCTTGACATCCCCCTCCACAGCCACATCACAGCACACCTGAAAGACCTGCACTGGCTCCCCGTCAACAAGAGGATCACCTTCAGGCTCCTCACTTATGCTCACAAAGCACTTCACAACACCGGACCAGCGTACCTCAATGAACGACTCACCTACTACACCCCGACCTACCAGCTTCGCTCCGCTGACCTCACCCTTGCCACTGTCCCCCGGATACGTTGAGTAACCGCCGGCGGCAGATCATTCTCCCACCTCACAGTAAAAACCTGGAACACCCTCCCCATCCGCCTACGACAGACCGAAGACCTGCTGGCCTTCAGGAGACCCCTCAAGACCTGGCTGTTCGAGAAGCAACAGCACCCCCCAGCGCCATGGACCTTTAGGGGTAAGTAGTACGCTCTACAAATGATTTATTGATTGATTGAGTCTCTGATAACAGGACGAAATCCAACAAACCCTTGTTGATCACTTCACTTACAATGCAGAGTCCAGCTCTCCCTTAGGAGGATTATAGAGCAGAAGCTGCAGAGCAGAAGGGCAGAAGAACAGAAAAGCAGGTCTGCCGGATAAGCAGTCCAGCCGAATGTTAGTCCTTGATGCAGCACAGCAGTTCTTCTGACTGAGTTCTGATTAGGTCTAGGGGTGGCTGGCTTGGAGGGGTCAGTAACCCAATACTTATACCCAGTTGTGCCTTTGAAGTGGGGTTGGCCTGAAAGAAGAGTCTTTGAAGTGAACAGAGGTCCTTTCAGACTATAAGTAGAGGGTAATCTGCCCTGTGTGTGAGGACAGGTCACTACCTATTTAGGTGCAAATGTTAGCTCCTCCATCCCTCCCTGCACAAGAAGGGTCATCAGAATGCAAATGAGTGCTTGGACACACATAACCTTCCTGTGTTTCTAGCTGTCTAGAGGGAATACACAAAGTAAAGCTGTCACACATGTACTGAAGTCAGGCTGCAGACACACAGAGCAGTAAGAGCAGAGACATGCCCAATGTTTAAAAGTGGCATTTCTAAAATAGCAATGTAAAATCCAACTTTGCCTGTAAAGTGGATTTCTCATTACCATTCCAAAGATATAAAAACATGACAACGCTGCTCCTTTCTAATTAGGAATTTCAATGTAAAAGTGTAATAAGGAATTCCTATGGTTAGCTTATGACAGTAGTAGGCCTCATAATAGTAAAAATGAATGTATGTGTTTTTCATTACCCGGATATGCAAAACTTAAAAGCTCATGTCCTACCTTTGACTTGCAGAGCTTCCTGCCCTATGGGCTCCCTAGGGGCTACGTTAGGTGTGGCTTATGAGTAATAAAAGGGGAATTTCAGTCCTTGAAAATGTTTTCAAATGCCAAATAAAAGTGGCAGTAAAACTGCATACGCAGGCTCCACAGTGGCAGGTCTGACACATGAATAAAGTGTGGGTGGCAGAACCAGTGCTGTAGATCCACTAATAACATTTCATTTACAGACCCTGGGTATATGGTATACCACTTTATAAAGGACTTACAAGAAAATTAAATATGCCAATTGCGTAGAAACCAGTGATACCAATTTTAGGGGAGAAGCACATGCTTTGGTTAGCAGTGGTAAATTGCTCAGAATCCTACAGCCAACAAATAGAACTCAGTAAAAAGAGGAAGACAAAGGCAAAAACAAGTTTGGGTGACCCATCAGAAAGGGACATTTTCCAACAACTAGAGTAAGCCATTACATCTGGGATTTGTCACACTTGTGATTCACATTAACCAATGCGGTTTAAAACGAAGGACATATTTATGACATTGTTGCGCAGCACAGCAAGGCATGCTGTTGCTCTGCATTGCTTGACAGTGAGGGGGCTGAATGTGCTATATTTAAATTAATACAGCACATTCTTTTCTTTTCCCCTGCACTGGTGCTGTGTTGGCTGCCTAGCACCTACACATGCACCCATTCACCATGTAAGAGCCTGTGTTGCATGCAGGATTGTTTTTGTTCAGAAAGGGACACTATCCTACACAAAAACAATACTGAGAGGCATATTCCTCTTTCTTTGTGTGATGTACTTTGCAGCACACATAGAAAGAGAAATAATGAGGAGAAATATAGATACTTCTCCTTGTTATTCCTCTCCTGGGAAGGCGTATCTTGTTGTCATATTGTCAGGTTTGCCAGTTCTGGAAAATCTGGGAATATGTCAAAAACCATAGGAGCTGTGGGGATACACCCACACAATGCTCATGGTACGCCTCCCTAGCGCACCTTTACTCGAGATTTATGAAGCCACTCAGAGCTACACAAGGTGGCCTTTCACAGCTTCATAAATTGACATTTCGGAGTTGCATCTCTCTTCCACTATGTTGCATGGTGCAAGAGCGATGCACTGAGCCTAGTAAATATGCTTTTTAACGGTTTAAAAATTTATTTTTGTTCCATGTAATCCAGTTCATGTTTGTTCACCACTTTTTCACTTTTTATCCGGTCACCTGTGCAAAGTTTATGCTTTCATCAGTTTCTAGTGCGCAGATATGCCGATCCAGGCCGTTTTCTAGCGCATGACGTATGCATAAAACATCCAGAAGTTCATTTCTTTACCCAATGCATTTTGGGCTATTTATAGCCCTTCTTCTGGGGTTCCCTATAGATTTAAAATATTAACATTAGTTTGCATGTGCAGCGCTCTATACATCCATAATTATAAAACATCAAACAATTCCTATCTCATATTGATAATCAATATTTTCCCTCTAATTGCGCAAAATCGCACCAAAAAGTATTTCTGAAACAGACTTCCCCAATCCTCAATCCTTTCCCACGTACAACCTAATTTCCTAGTTTACAACTCACAATTAGTTTTCCCATCCCCTCGTTAGACTACATCCTTTCTATTCATCCATTCCTAGCAACTGAATTGCAAAAACATCCCCCGTGTCTTCAACATGTCACAGTGTAATCTACTCCCCTTATTATTTTTTTTACAGAGTTCAACTCTTTACTCCTGATTCCCTTTCACCTTATATACCGTGACCCCATCCCTCCACCCCCAAGTACCAACATCAATTAAGACATATCAGAACTGAACGAAGTCTATCACTGTCAAACAGTTCTTCCGTATCAGTATCAAGTGAAAGGGAAGAAAATGATTGTGTCATTTCGATGTTTACCGCAGAAAAGTGTGCACATGTTGATTTAGCCACTTGTGAAGAAAAATGTCAATCAAAGTAAGATCAATATGCCAAAGCACCAAAGTCATTCAAACAGTGTCAAAATATTACACTGAAAGTAAATGGTTGTTCAATACCTTTCATTATCAACACTGGTCCATCAATAAAGATTACGGCATAGGAGATATATAATGAACTATCTCCATTGCTGCAACTTCGAACACCATCGAAAGCCAAACTGTATACATGGGCTGTATCGAAGCCCTTAATAAGTCAAAATACACATTTTTTGCAACAATGAAGCACAAGAAAATGAAAGTGAAAGCACTAATCCATATACTTCCAGCCACAACATCTAGTGCCTGTCAGTTCAGTATTAAAACAGCTGATGATATGGGACTGATTTCTGTGAATTACAACATGAATGCTGACCAGGAAATAGTAAGTCAGTTCCTTTTGTTCTTTCATGGTTTGGGAAAGCTTAAAATTATGAAAGTAAAATTGAATATAAATGAGAACGTTAGTCCTGTTGCTTGAGGACATAGATGAATTGCTTTTCATTTGCAAAAAGCTGTTAAGAATGAGCTTGGGGCCAGATGTACAACCCTACCAGTTTGCGGATTGCGAATTGTGCCATTCTGTGATTCACAATTTGCGACTCGCAAATAGAAATGTACAACAGTGTCTTAGACACTGTTTGCGATTCCTAAAGGGGTCGCGAATTGCCTGAATCATTCATATTCTTGAAACAGGTGCAAGTTGCGATCTCATTAGGATTGACGAGCACTCCTAGGGATGGGGGTCAGCAGACAATCATATCTGTAACTGCTTTATAAATAAATCAGCATTTTTTTAATGCAGCCTGTTTTCCTTGCCTCCTATTCAAAAATGTTTTCAATGCCAGCCACAAAGGGGAAGAGGTCCCCTGGGGACCGCTTCCCATTTGTGAGTGGGTTAACACCCATTTGAAATGGGTGGTAAACTGCTAGTGTTTTGCAGTCGCAATTGCGGCCGCAAAACAATCTTACATTGAAGTGCGAGTCGCTATTAGGAAGGGATGCCCTTGGCACGCCCCTTCCTAAATGGGAGTCACAAACCCTACTTTGCCAGTCGGTAATAGGTTACTGTCTCACAAAATAGGGTTTGGAAATGGGACAGATCTATTTTGCAGTCGCAAGTGGCCCGATTTCCCATTTGCGAGTGCACAAAGTGGTCGTACATCTGGTCCTTGAATCACTACTTCAGCATGATCTTAGTGATAGTTCTACTGGTCCAACATAATGAGTTTCCCCCAGAGTAGTAGTGTCTACAGAGGACAGTGAAGTAGCTGTATGCATATGCTTTGACATGCATCAGGCAAACAAGGCAATTGAACAAGAATGACATCCAGGCCCACACATTGCTGACATGATAATGCAACTAAATGGTGAAAAGGTTGTCTCTCACCTTGATTTAAGTAAAGGTTATTATTAGTTGGAACTCAAAGAAGATTACAAGTACATTACAACCTTTTCTACACATGTTGGTCTGTTTCAGTACAAATGACTAATGGCCTGATTACGAGCTTGGCGATGTGGGAGCGGGCCGCCATGCCAGCGTCCACTCCCACACCACCAAACGCGACAGCCAGCAGTCAGTCTGATTACAAGTTTCCTTTTGGTCTGGTGGGTGGTCTTTAGAAAAGAACACAATGGGAGCGCCAAAGTGCACAGCATGGACTGTGCAGTCCATACAGTGCAGGAAAGGGGGTGCATGCACACAGGGGGAGAAATCCCCTGCATGATTCCCCAGACCAGAGGCAACAGGACGCTCTGTTGGGCCCCCTTAGTTTCTTCACTGCCAGTGTTTTTATGGCATGAGCACAGCCATGAGAGTGCTGGTGATGAAAAAAATCATATATTGCTTGGCTGTGCCACAGTGGCACCAGCAAGTAAATTGCGGCCTCAGACCGCCGCTTCCCGACCAGGGATCGTGGTTCCCCTGCAGTTTCATGGTGGTCTGAACCCAGAGTCATAAATCGGCACCTGGACTGGCCCCTGCTGCGCCACTATGCGTTTGGACTGCCAAGCTCATAATCAGGCCCTCAGTTTTGGGGTGCCATTCACTACAGAACTGTTACAAGACGTCATATGACATATCATGCAGCCTGTCAGGCATGCGTTCAATTACAGTGAGGACATATTGGTTTTCAGAGCTACACAAAAAGAACACAGTAAAAGCTCTTACACAAGTATTTCATTTACTAGCAAAAGCAGATTTGACTTTGTAGGCAGACAAGTATGAGCTAAAATTCTTTGGCCATATTTTTTCTGATGGGGCATGACAACAGACCCTGTTTAAGTCCAAGAGCTGTCAAATGCTGATCCCCCACAAGATGTTTCTATGGTGTATTCATTTCTTGGCACGGCCAGTGATTCAGCGCGGCTCTCCAATAACCTTTAATATTCATTTCACTTAACTCAGGTGCAATTATTTCTTACTCATCAGTGGGGCCCATAACACCGCGAGTCACTCACACATACCTTTACACCTGAATCAGTGACACAAATGCGACCCGCTGGTTAGCGGGATACCTAGGATTTATGCTTTATACATTTATATACATTATTTATAGTTCTCAACTTATGCAAAAAATTACCTGGAAAACTTAACATCAAGGTACTCCACTATTTAGCCAATAGATCATCTAGTAGAAGTTAGTTGATGGATATTAAGACCAGCTTAATCATAGTAATCCTGTAACCTTAGCAACTTTATACTGTCATGACGTTTATTGAAATAAAATAACCAGACTCGAGTTTAAACTTTTATATTAATTTTATCTACTTCATTTATGAATAAGTAACTTTAGTTTATTTAGACAAACAAGAATTAAGCATTTTATTTAGTACATGTTAAAAGGAAATGAAATTTAGAAATCTTATTACCAAGTTCTGTTATAAGGAAATAACAGAGTTGCACAAGTCTCGATCTGCCTCTCTATTACCCTCAACGCCTCCTTTCAAAACTCAAATCTCTGTATTCAATCGTCTTCATTGCTCCATAAAAGTTAAAGTATCTAGCATCATAAAATAGTTCAAACCGACAGCATGTCGTGGTGCAAAATATATCCAAGGAGCAAGCTTTTTTCCACCTTTTCAAAGAAGCTCTTTTATACCCTTTTTCACTAACTATCTAGCTTAAAATTGAAACTTTTAGGGTCCACAGTTTTTTCTGATTGGTCATTTAGAGGGGTGGCTATGATCACCTCATCCCATCCTTGCCCAAACCAGTTCTCCAAAATACGTAGTCATCCTTAACATGTTCTCATGGCAGTCATCTCCGTTTATGCTTGTCATTCACTTTTCGATACATGATTTGCTATTCTCTTCCATTCAGTGGTTCTGTTCCCACAGTCTTAGATGCAAACATCCTATGGCACTCTTCGGCGCCCTAGGCCAAGCTGACCTTGACATCTCTTCGCTTTGTGTACCAGTCATTCTGCTCACTCTGCTTTTCATTTATGCGCATGCGTAGAGGCTCTTTCTCTCAAGCCGATGTCAACGCCGCAGTCAGCAGCCATTTTCAACAACCAGGCCGCATAGGCCTCAATGAGAACTAGTGCAAAAACAAACACAACAGGCGTTAGATTTAGAATTGGAGTTTTCTCTGTTTACCACCCACCATTCTATTATCCCATATTAGTGATTACTTAGCAAAAGCGTGACAGATAGCTTTATTTTACTTACCAAATGTATTTCTTTTTCTCTTGCCACGTTGAATACATACACTCTAATGAAGAATACACATACATTCTTATTTTTGTATTATAGCACTATATTAATGACTCGTTCACAATTGTTAGTATATTAATTTTGCAAATGGCAATTAGTTTCCCACGTGTAATTGAAATGTCTAAGTGCAATTTTGGTTGATTCATTTTTTATGCATCACATCATTAATTCAGTTATTGTTATACGAAATTAATTTCACAAGGGGTACACAAATTCTTTTGTCTCTTCTCTGCTCCATCACCAGTTACTGTTCAAGATACATGCAAGTCTTTGCCAGCGTAAGTGTCCCTTTGAGAGGCATGACAAAAAACAATGTTTCATTTCATTGATCACATGAATGTGAGGAACATCTTTTTTGTCTTAAGTCAAACAAGCCATTTAGAATGCTACTGAAATGGCATACCTGAATCTGAAGCTTCCTACAGAGGTTGTTGTTGGCACTAGCCCAGTCTGGTCAGGCGCTATCCTTGCATAGCACAGCAAGCACCCAGATGCTTAAAGGCATTTTGTGGCATGTGCATGTAGAGGTTTGCCACAAACAGAACTTGCTTATTCACAACCAGAAAAAGAAAGCTTAGCTATGGTATGGGTTTGTGAACATTTCCAGGTATTCCTGTACGGAAAACCTTTTACGTTGGTAACTGATTATCAAGCTTTACTGACTATGTTTGGCAATCCAAAGGCCAAAAAGCCTCCTTGAATTGAACAATAGAGATTACAGTTGCAAGAGTATAACTATACCATTATGCATCAACCCTGCTGACTTCTTTTCCAGAGTGCCTAAACAAGTTCTTTGTACTCCATTCAAAAGAGCAGAGAACTATATGAACTTCATTGTAACTTCAAAAACACCAGCTGCCTTTTTGTTAGCCCCGATTATCACTGCCACAAGCCATGATAGTGACATGTTAAAGTTGAAGGATTTCATTACACATCAGTCATGGAACCAACACACTTGACCACTGACCAGTGATGAGGAATAATAAAATTATAATATTGTCAAGGATGAACTGTTCATAATGCAGGAAGGAGTCTTATGATGATGGTTGAGAATTCTGATTCCAGAGAGTCTGTGACAAAAAATAATTGAAGTGACACATGAAGGACATCGTGGAATCAATGTAACAAAATGAGCAATCCGAGTCAGAGTTTGGTTTCCTTATCTTGATAACAAAGTTGAAAGGGAATTAAAGGCCTGTCATCTATGCAACTGCTCTCTGCAAAAACTATTCGCCACAGCTTTAACATGTCAGAACTCTCAAAACATGCATGGGAGAAAATAGACTTTGACTTTTTGGTCCACTCGTCAATTACCGTCACTTACTGGTGTTTATGGCTGAATATTCACCATTTCCATTAGTTAAAGATCTTTTATCTACTACTCAAGAACAAGTCATTGAAAGACTAGAAGGCGCTTTTGTGACATAGGGTGTCCCAGCCATTGTGAAGTCACACTATGGCCCGCCTTTCAATAGTTGAGATTTAAAACATTTCTTTGAGCATTTGAAAATTAAGACTCAGAACAGCGCACCTTTGTGATCGCAGGCCAATGGACTTGTTCTTCATTTTATGAGTATGCTAAAGAAAGCAGCGCAGCATGCAGCTCTTGAGAAGTTTGATTTGAATACTGTGTTAATTTATACCTAAAGAGCTTGTAGTTCAACACCCTACTCGACCACAGGTGAAAGTCCTGAAATACTGATGCCCTGGAAAGCAATGAACATCAAGGGGCATATTTACAAGAAACTGACAGAGCGCTGTGTTCTCCCAAAATTAGTAACACTGTGCTCGGACAGTTTGAAAATGCAGGGATATGCTGTATTCAGAAAAAGCCAGTGCACCCCTGAGTTATCCCAAGCGCTGGTGCTAAAAAATCTGCCCAGCACCAACGCAGGCACCCTAGCGCCACTTTTCTAGGGTGCCAGCGCAGCAGGTGCCATTGTTTATGAGCACGAAGGGACACCTTCCTGCACATAAACAATCTTTTCAGGTGATTTGCTCAATATATGTGTACTGCAGAATGCAGCACATGTAGAAAGAGCAAAATACGAGGAGAAATTCAACATTTCTCCTATTGCCTGCTTAAGACCAGAAAATCCCTAGTCATAGTTTTGGCACTGCCCCATACCTGGTAAATATGGGGCAGAATCATAAAGCATTGGGTGTTGCGGTGGACCGCCCACTGCAACACCCATTGCATGCCCCTTTTAAGCTAAGTGCTGTGTGAATAGGGGCATTATTTACAAGGTGGCATTAAGCCATGTCAAGTGGCTTAACTCCGCCTTGTAAATAAGGTGAAGGAGTTAACCCCATCAGAACGTCAGAAAAAATTACATTCTGGTGGTGTTAACTCCTTGTAAATATGCCCCTGAGTTACCCCAATGAACCAATCAGAGAAAGAAAGAATATACTGCAGGTCATAAGAAGAACTTGGTCATCAAACTAAAGATGAAAGCGTATGCTGACCAAAGATGACATGCGAAAAACATTGTCTCTAAAAAAGGAGATCCCATGCTCGCTGGATAAATGCAGAAAAGAAAATCTGATGCTTCATTTGATGCATAACCTTTTCAAGTGGTGTCAACAAAGGAACACATGGCAACTGCCCAGCATCCTTGGAAGTCTATTACCAGATTATCTTCTCATTTTAGGCATTTAACTATTGTTCATCAGATCTAACTGCTGAAGGAGGGACGAGATCTGAAACATCATTGACTGCTGTTGCCTATACACCATTAACACAGATCCTGGACAGTGGTGGTGACAGTAACCAGTTTCCAAAAACAAGATCTGGTTGAACAATAAAGCACCAAAATGATTCCTTGAAGAGATTTATTTGTGCATGTTTATATATGTCTATTGTGTAAAAACGTTATAAAATGTATTTAACAGAGGGGGAGATGTAGGTTGTTGTGTGTTATAAATGAAAGAACCCTTTAGCAGCTGATAGACTCCATAGAACTTTAACATAAGTGTTAGAGCAGAATGCAATGAAGACTACTTTAGAATGTTTACAGTCACACTCTGACCAAAAAAGACATGTAATAATAATCTCTATATGTGGCGTAATCATTGGCTGGGGAGGATGTTACACCCCCCAGTGTCTTAACAGAGGTTGTTGCCACACTAAGTGGATTAACTCATGATAGAGGTCATGTACAATGTCAACATAAACAGTTAGGCAATGGAAAGGTTGGGTTTCGGAGGTCTGGAGATCACTTTCCTACTCCTACCAGTCTTCTGTGTTGTAAATCTCTAAACGGGAGTAAAAGGTTAGAAAAATGTATAACTTGTTTCGTAGACATGCAAACTAAACGTGCTAGAAGGACCAAAGGACATGCTGTCAAAGAAAGAAAGGAGTCCTCAAGCCACAACAGCTTATCTGTGCAAGCATGGAGCAATTTAGTGTGCAGCATAAGAAAGCTCTGAGGTGCACAGCACTTCAACTCCTACATCTCCTGAAAGAGTGAGCATAATGGAAGAAAGAAAAAGACTAATACAATGATGTTTACATTCATCTTTGTTAGTATATTTTGAAAGATATTTACAAAATATGTTTAATTACATTTTCCATTTTCAAAAGTTATTAGCCACATTCATTGGTGAAAATGTTTCTTCTTGTTTCTCTCATGATCTGTGAATGAACAGAAAAATATTATTTGGGCTTGTTTATTAAATTGCAGCATTGAACATAAAAGCTTCTTAGTTCACAATAGTGTCTAGTGATTTGTACTTCCATCTATTGCTCTATTCACAACATGATCTGGGTTTTGTTGCCGACGGTATGATATATTTCCATCATCATCCATTGATTCTACTGTAACACCTGTTCTGAATGTAATAATATTTAACATAGCTATGTTGTATTTTCTCTCCCTTGCTGAGAATGGATTTTGGTGTGATGTCATCACTTGGGGTCAGATTGCATATGCACTGGCACCTAAAACATTAATATGTTGTTACATGACTATGCAAAGATAGAGTTTATTTTGGTATGATCTTTTTCATTTTAAGGCAATTAGCAAGACGTTTTCCAGCTTTATTTTGTCTTCTATTTTATTGAGCACTAGATTTAAGGAGATATGAGTAGGCATTAACTGTGAAAATATTTCGAAACACAACTAGGTGTGGTGCCGCGGCTAGGGCGACTGACTCCGGAATCTGGGGATCACGGTTCGATCCCCGGCACTGGCAGCAGATTAGCCCAGCACCATGTGACTCTGGGCAATAGCTTGCTTAATCTTCCCGACTCCCCCCAGTGCCTAGAGACCCTTATGGGTGATTGTGCGCTTTACAAATATGGATTATTATTATAAATGTAGATGTATTTAACTCTTCTAGACAAGATTTCAATGTAGAAAGTAGATACGAGTGCTCTATTGTTTAATACGATTCATAAGTAGCTTTATTTTATTAGCGGAGGACTTCTTTATGTGAGTTATAAAGGAAATGATGAAATCTCTAGAAGCAGATTTAAAAGCGCCCCAGATGGTCTGAGGGAATATATCTGGTGTTGCATTCTCAATAAAATAGGAGGTAGCACAGTGTTCAAAAGTTTGTGTAAATTGAGGGTCTAGATGAAGGGAATTATTGGATCTCAATCGTTTCGTACCAGAGTTAGGTGGAAGAAGATCTAAACCTAAAGTAACGGGGGTACGGTCAGAGATTAATATGGAGCCAATTTCTGAATGAATAATGTGTTGTATAAGTAACTTGGAAGCAAACAAAGAACCAATAAGGGACTGGAAGAATGTGCTGGGGAGAAAAAAGTGTATGGGTTACAAAGTCTCCAAGCATCAATGAGAGATGTCTGATTTATAGTGGCAGAGAATTTGTGATGCATGTGTGAAGGAATCAAGTTAGATTTAGAGTGCTGGTCGAAAATGGATCAATTACCATATTACAATCACCACCAACAATTCAACGATTATCCTGAAAAGACATCAATTTAGATCATTTTTCTGGCCAGAAAGATTTATTGGAGCTAGTGGGCTGTAATACATTGGACATATTTATAGGAATTTTATTAATAGTCATGTAAGTAGAAATCCATATTTTCCTTAGAGTCAGTATCTTGGGAAATTACTTGAATGTCTAAGGATTTAAGGCATAACATGGCCTCACCATTATGCTTTCCTGTACCTGAAGAAGCAAAAATGTCATCCACCAACTAAGTTTTTATTTAATAGTGTCTTTGCCCATATGGCCGGGATGCCCGCCACCCCCTCTCAACACAATCCCCAAGGATGGGAAGTCGGACACAGGTTAGAACTTTTGGAAGGCAGGAGGGAGTCACCCTCCCGGCCGTATTTAGTAAAATATGAAACAAAATTTAAAACATTAAATAAAAGTATCATCATTATGTACAATTTCACATTTATTACATTTCGATGAAGACATGTTCTTTGGCTAACCTTAACAGATCTCTAATACAAAGGTTTCCTAGCCGAGTCTAACATCCTGAAAATGCATACATTCTAAATTAAAATTGTACATCCTAGCATTAAGGGCCAACGGCAAGGTCTTAACCGGTGTCAGATCCCTACTACCAGAACTCTCGCCCTCATGGTGTGAGTGGCGCATGCGCAGAGGACTCTACCCTCATTGCCAACTGTAACTTCCCTTGTCGTGGTGGGGGCCCCCTTTCCACTCGACGCCATCTTAAAGGTCGTCCGAGTTCCCGTGTGAGGTATCTGTAGGAAGGACAGCGTGGACTCCCCCCCATCCCCACACTCTCTATCCACCGTCACGGATATCCGGCCCCCGGGAAATTAGTAGGAGGGGCATCTAGCCGCCTCCCCCCTGGGAGGGGCCTATGGCCGTCTCCCCCTAGGCGACCCATCCTTAGTGGGTGCCGCCTCCCCGTGGAAGGGGCCAATGGCCGCCTCCCCCCGGGCGCTCCCATCCATTCTGGGTGGCGCCCCCCGCTAGGGACCTTGAAATTACTGCTCACCGATCATGACCTTACCGCCCGACCAAAAAATAAATACGACAGTTGTTTACCTACTAAGGAAGGAAAAATTCTGACATAGCCTTGATGTGTCATCAACTGCTCTCTTCTACAAAGAAAAACATTATCCTACAGGCAGAAGTCACATCCTTATCTTAAACATTCCTTTACTTTCTCTACAAAGGAAAAAAGGCCTATCTCAGCAAAACTTTATTTAAACCAAACATTGCCATAAGGGGCTGGTGGGTGGGTCAAAATTGCCGCTTGTTCCGTCGAGGGCTCACGAGCAACGAGTGGGTGCAGCCTTCAGAGCACAGGAACAAGAGGACGCTTCTTCGGATTCCCGCTCTATTTATTCTTCAGCGGGAGGGCGTGTACCCTCCTCCGGTACGCCTACTGGGCGTGGTCTTCGGTGTAGGTGTCTAGGACAACCCCTCTTGGGCAAGAAAAGGCGCGCCCCGGCTACGCCGCTTTGGGCATACCAGCCGAGCCACGCCCCCCGCCCAAAATGGTTTCCCGGGAGGATCGGGGCACCCAACCATACGTTCGGGGGGACCGAGTGGTCGCCCCTTTCCATATGGCCGGGATGCCCGCCACCCCCTCTCAACACAATCCCCAAGGATGGGAAGTCGGACACAGGTTAGAACTTTTGGAAGGCGGGAGGGAGTCACCCTCCCGGCCGTATTTATTAAAATATGAAACAAAATTTAAAACATTAAATAAAAGTTTCATCATTATGTACAATTTTACATTTATTACATTTCGATGAAGACATGTTCTGTGGCTAACCTTAACAGATCTCTAATACAAAGGTGTCCTAGCCGAGTCTAACATCCTGAAAATGCATACATTCTAAATTAAAATTGTACATCCTAGCATTAAGGGCCAACGGCAAGGTCTTAACCGGTGTCAGATCCCTACTACCAGAACTCTCGCCCTCACGGTGTGAGTGGCGCATGCGCAGAGGACTCTACCCTCATTGCCAACTGTAACTTCCCTTGTCGTGGTGGGGGCCCCCTTTCCACTCGACGCCATCTTAAAGGTCGTCCGAGTTCCCGTGTGAGGTATCTGTAGGAAGGACAGCGTGGACTCCCCCCCATCCCCACACTCTCTATCCGCTGTCACGGATATCCGGCCCCCGGGAAATTAGTAGGAGGGGCATCTAGCCGCCTCCCCCCTGGGAGGGGCCTATGGCCGTCTCCCCCTAGGCGACCCATCCTTAGTGGGTGCTGCCTCCCCATGGAAGGGGCCAATGGCCGCCTCCCCCCGGGCGCTCCCATCCATTCTGGGTGGCGCCCCCCTCTAGGGACCTTGAAATTACTGCTCACCGATCATGACCTTACCGCCACAGGCCGGATAGTTGACCGACTATCCGGCCCCCCCTACTCCTCCTAAAGGTCATGCTTCCTTAAACCCCTTAGCCATGCTATGAAGTCTCCTATGAGTAAGTCATTCCCCTCCCTGGACAGGTGAACCCCATCATTCAGATACATGTGATCACCCCGAATACACCCATGAGGAATGCTATGCAACTGCGAAGAGCGAAACAATTTACCAATTTTATTGTTAACCCTTTTCACTGAATGGTTCAGTGCTGACACCGAAAGGCCCCCCCGCCATACCTTCCTGGGAATCATGTGGGGCCAGGCAATCGTGCACCCCGGGAGTCTTTTAGCCAACCAGCTAACAGCCGACAAAACTTGTTCCAATAACACTCGTCTACCCAGTGTCACCAAGTCATTGCCCCCCAGGTGTACTATGACTACAGATGGCGGTGACCTTTGCCGCCCTAAGAGACCCTCAAAAAATGATTTGAATTGGTCAAAACAGAGCCCGCCCTTCCCATGGAAGGCCACTCTGTAACCGTATTCCCCAGCTGCGTGAGTCGCATCACCTGCTTTGAATACGTCCCCGGCGCGCCTCACATATGAGTGGCCCACGACCCATACCACTCTCTCTCCAGACGGTGATTCTTGACCGCTGGTCTCCTGGTGCTGGGTCGACTGCAAATTCCGCCCCGCGTGACAGGCTCGCGAAACTGTAATTCAAACAAAAGACAAGAAGCGTGAGTGCATGTCAATTGATCTCTACAACATGTGCAATCGCACATACCTTTTGAAGCAATTCGAGGACCATCGTCCCAGCTGTTTTACTTCCTCCGCACTCTGACCCCTGGCTGTAGCCTCAGTAGCAGCCCCTATCCTAAAGGAGTGGGTCCCAAAATCGCACGGGTCCATGCCCGCAGCAGCGATTGTCAGTGCTAGCACCCTCTGGAACTGAAATCTCGTCAGTGGGGTGCCATCCTTGTGCCTCAGCAAACTCCCCCCCCATGTATCCGCCCTCAGTGCCAGGTATTCCTCTATACACTTTATTGGGCACGTGGGGGACCCTCGCAAGCGCTGCACAACAACACTATTTCCCATAGCTCCCTGGTCAGTTTTGGACCTGGCTATCGAGATCACCATTGAATCACCCCTAATCTGGACGTGATCCCTGCACAAGCCTCCCTCCACCTCTTTCTTGTTCCTTGCGACAAGTTCGCTCACTCGCATAGCCCCATGGAATGCCAATGCAAAAGCTGCGCGGAACAGAACTGCTTCGAAATGGGAGCAGCACGTCTCCTCCAGTTTTGCTACGAGTAGAGACAACCTGTCTAAGCCAATTGGGCGCCTCGCATGTTGCTTGCGACCCTCGAGGCGCTGCCAGCCGCGAAGGGCTTTCTTAACCAAAAAGGAACCCGTCGGGTCTTTTATGCCATGCACCTGCGCCATGAATGAAATGGCCGCCCTATGCCTACTGGCCGTTGCCGCTGATCGGCCTTCTTTGTGCAGCGCTACCAGGAACCCCAGGAAGGATTCCTCCTGACCCCAGCTCTGACTCCCTGTTGGACCCAAAAATGTGCAGTAGGAACGAAACGCTCCTTCGTATGCCTTCCTTGTCCTGGGGGCTAAGCTTGCTGCCACGAGGTCTTGTAATCCGGGGCACCGATTAGCCATAGCGCTTCGGGGAATGGTGCCGCCACTAGGTCTGCTGTAGGTAGATAGCCCCTGAACGCCTGCATATGTGAATGAGAGAGCGCATCAGCTGCCTGATTCAGTACGCCTGGCACATGTTTCGCCCTGAACTGTACATTCAATCTCATGCAAAGCAGTACAACTTCCTTCAACAATCTCAAGATCCATTTGCAGCGTGCTGCCTGTTGGTTAATGCACTCGACAACAGTCATATTATCAGACCAAAACACCACCGAGCGGTCCCTGAAGTCGTCTGGCCATGCCATCAGAGCAACCCAAATGGGGAATAACTCCAGGAACCCAATGTTACCTGTGAGGCCGCTGGAGGGCCACCACGTCGGCCATGTTTGCGCCGACCATCGGTTACCAAAGATGGCGCCAAATCCCACGCTCCCAGCTGAATCAGTCCACAGACCTAGTTCATCTGAAGACGCTGGTGGCTTGTTCCACACAACTCGACCGTTGAAGTCCGCCAGAAATGCCAACCAAATGCGCATATCCTGGCGAACCTCTGCCGACAGTCTCGTACGGTGGTGTCCCTCCTTGAGACCAACCATAGCTTGTGCAATAGAGCGCGAGAAGGGGCGGGCCATAGGTATCACCCTCAAGGCAAAGTTAAGCTGACCCACTGTTTGCTGTAACTGGTGCAGGGTCACTTTCTCCTTGCCCAGGCATTGCGTCAAGGAAGCCCTAAACTTGGCCACCTTATCCATCGGTAAACGGAAACATCCCTCCACAGAATCGAGCTCAATTCCCAGAAACTCCAGTGAAGTAGATGGTCCAACCGTCTTACCTGGTGCCAATGGGACTCCGAACTCCCACATGAGGATGCAGAAGTCCTGCAGCGCCTGCGCACATTTCGTATCGCCGGTTGCTCCCAAGAACAGGAAGTCATCCAGATAGTGCATAACATGCCTATGCCCTGTGGCCTCGGTGAATGCCCACTCTAAAAAACAGCTGAACATTTCAAAATAGGCACAAGAAATGGAGCAACCCATAGGCATGCATTTATCCATGTAATAACTCCCTTGGAATGCAAAACCTAGCAAGCGCTGATCCTGCGGGTGTACCGGGAGCAACCGGAACGCCGATTCGATATCTGATTTCGCCATCAGCGCCCCGGAGCCCAGGCAATTTAACATGGCCACGGCATCATCGAACGATGCGTACCGCACTGAACAAACTTCTGGGTCAATGGCTTCGTTCACCGAGGCACCTCTTGGAGCAGACAGGTTATGAATAAGTCTAAACTCCCCTGGGTCTTTCTTCGGGACAACCCCTAATGGGGAACAGATGAACTCCGCCACCGGCGGGTGATGAAAAGGCCCTGCCACCCGCCCTAAGCTGACTTCTTTTGCAATTTTCTCCTCTGCCACACTTGGGTTGTGCTGTACCGATAACTGGTTTTTACAAAAGGAGTCCCCCCGAAAATCCCCCGCCGGGATGTGGAAGCCATGTAAGAATCCCTTCCTCAACACCCCTGCGGATACATGATCAGGGTATTTGTTCAACCAAGGAGTCAGAGCCATGATATCAACGGGTGTAGGCAATCGGTCACAACGTCCTACCTCACTCCTGCTTAGACCCTCCTTTACCTCCCGTCCCGCTATTTTTAGATCTACATGTACTCTCCGGGTGTGAGGAATTCCCACAGCCCGCACACGCATGCCTGAACCTACATGTTCCCTGCGGTCTGTTACAATTGCCTCGATTGAAGCCCCAACAAACCCCACGCTTGCCGCCATTCCCGCCGGTCTTGGGCTGGTAATCCCCACCGGCGCCCGCACGAAAGGGCACAGCGGGCTTTTGGCGAACAAACCCTGACCCGCTCCCGCCTGGCGAGGACGTACCTGCCGCCCCTGGCAAGAGCTGTTTGTGCCATGACACCGAGTCCAGGCAATCGCAAGTCAAAGTAGCATCGAATTCTTTCGCTTTCCGGAATTTCATATCATAACCTTTCCATTCATCCCCCTCATACATTGAATAAAAATCCATGATACGATTTTGATAGCAAGTTAACTCAGTCATTAGCTCGGGTTTACGTTCCCCCATGACTGCAGTAAATATAGAAAAGGCCTTAACCCAGTTTGTTACTGTCTCATCCACCCTGAATTCCGCCATCTTGGCGCGCCAGACGCTCGGGTGCCATAAATCCTTCTGGGTTTTAGCATATGCCATCTTGCGATGGTCAGTCAATAATGAAAACATGTTAACATATTTGTCTCCCCATATTAACTCTTTCGTGGCCATAGGGATGTGCTGTGCCACCCTCTCCCGTCTCGAGGGTAATAAACCCTCCCCCGCCATTGGCAATGCGAGCTTACCAGGTTCGGCCGTTGTTCCCGCCGTTTTCTCGTGACCAACTGCAGGTCCTACCGGTGCCACCTGTGGGGAAACAAGAGGAACATTTGCCGTTGCAGCATCTCTCGACTGCCGCAATTGCTCGATTATTAGTCTGGCCTCCTCGGCCGGGTCTCCCGGGGCCACTGCTCCCCCTGCTTTTTTCTTGAGCCACGCTGCCAACTGGATGGCCAATTCGGGAGGCATCTCCTCATCCTTAGCGGGAGTAATCACAACCGGGATCAGCTGACCCCTATCTGGGTTTGGTACCGGGTTGTCTGCCGGCATGTCGGGGGCGACTGGGGCAACCTCTGGAACCGGGACCTCCCCCGAAACCGCCCTCTTCTTGGCCCGTTTCCCTCTACCCTCGGGGACGACTCCCTGCAAGGCCGGGCCTATTACCTTCTTAGGGTGACCCGGGTTGCTCAGTGCTGCCAGCTGTTTTTTGAACTCCGCCAAACCTCGACCGAGCGATTGGACCTGTCTGAGTTTTCGGTCCATGCAAGCCATCCGGTTCGACAATAGGCGTAACACCTTATCCGTCTCGGAACCCTTTCCTGCTTTCTTGCCAGCCATGGTTTCGAGTATTCTGCTCCTAGTCGATCAACGAGGTCCTGGATTCTTTGTACTCCAAAATAACTGAAAGAGAAACAACAAGATTACAAGTTCTCAAAATTGCCGCTTGTTCCGTCGAGGGCTCACGAGCAACGAGTGGGTGCAGCCTTCAGAGCACAGGAACAAGAGGACGCTTCTTCGGATTCCCGCTCTATTTATTCTTCTGCGGGAGAGCGTGTACCCTCCTCCGGTACGCCTACTGGGCGTGGTCTTCGGTGTAGGTGTATAGGACAACCCCTCTTGGGCGGGAAAAGGCGCGCCCCGGCTACGCCGCTTCGGGCATACCAGCCGAGCCACGCCCCCGCCCAAAATGGTTTCCCGGGAGGATCGGGGCACCCAACCATACGTTCGGGGGGACCGAGTGGTCGCCCCTTTCCATAACATGAGTTTTTGCAATCGAAAAACTGGCTCACGGTGTGTGGAGAAGTGTGGCTCACGGTGTGTGGAGAAGTGTGGCTCACGGTGTAGAGCAGGCAGACCCGGAAGCTGAGGTCAGACCCGGGACCAGGGTTCAATTCCCGACGCGGCAGGGTCTTGAGCTCAAATGTCCACGGACTCGATAATTCTCGCTTCGGTGCCTGCTCTAATCATGGGTTCTCACTCTGCAACTCTGGGCATTAAGCTTGCTTAATCTCCACAACGGCCCCCCTGCGGCGGGATGCCTGGCTGTCACCTTGGGGATGCCCTGTAGGGGCTATCTCACAGGGAAAAGCCAGGACGGGTTCCCAATGCAAGCGCCGGGAAACCTCCGGGTAGCTGTGCGCTCAATAAATGCAATAATAATAATAATAATAATAATAACAATATCACCCTTTAGCTTGGTAATATGAGTTAAAATGATATGATGTTTTATAGGCAACCCTAAACCTTTAACATTCCAGGGAAATATTGTCTTTTAAAAAATAAACATATGACAGTCTTGGATAAGTAATGATAACAACAATTAATAATAACTATAGAATCATTACATAAGTCAAAAAACAAGCAATGACATAACAGGATAAAATGAAAGTATAGGAAAGTTTGAAATGGTATTGAGAAAAGAAGTAAAAATAAGTAGAAAAGCAAAGGATGAAATAGGAGGAGCATAAGAGAAGAGAAAGCAGGGATCCTACAAACTAGAAATATAACAAAACGTACATACCTTTATGAAAATCAAAAAGTTGAGGGTGGTGGGTCAAAAAAGTGGGATGATACAACCAAACTCCGATAGGCTGACAAAGGAGGGGAGACCAGACCACATAAAATTATATCTGGGGAATCTTGACAAAACATGTACCTTTCCGGAAAAATACAAACATGATTAAAAAAAGTAATTATATTAAATATAAAGTAAAGGACATGAAATATAATATTTCTAGCAAATAGAAAGTGCATGATTAAAAGGCCATCAGAAAAATGGAAACAACATAAATTAAGTAGCACTACTCTGGGAGATGTCCATCAACTCTCCTTTACAGTTAGCAATACATTTTTACAGAAGGGAAGAGTTCTCATAAGTAGTAGTCATATTGCTGTAAGTTACTTAGAGTAAACACCAAATAAATAATCCAAATCTGACATTGAGCACGCGGAGAGCTGGACGCACATCGAGAAACTTTCCTTCTGTCTGCAGGGGCCTTGGCAAAAACCAGCATAAAAACTACTGTGGATCCAGACCATGAAACAGGTCCTTGGCCTTAGCTGCCCTGATTACTTTAAGGAGATCCAGATACTCCAAAAAGTAAAGCATGACACCTATAGGTTTCTGTGACGTTAAGGCAGACGGAAGGGAAAGACTAAGTCTATTTGTGCTTTGTATGTTCAAAAGAGGGAAAGTAGGAAGATCCAAGACTGTGGGGAGAAAGGTTTCGAAAAAAGGCATAGGATCTGAACCTTCTATTTCCTCTGCCACACAATAAATCCCTCCTGTTCCGATTTTTCATGTTCTCAGCATGTTTTCTTGGAGACAAAGTTTCAGATTGTAATGCCTGTACAGTTAACACACTGTCTTCGAGCACTTCAGCCCTAAGTTTCACCTGAGTGACTCTATCTTGCACAAAATACCATTATTCATCAAGGGTCTACAGCTTTCTGTTAGTGTCTTTCATGTAAAGTTTGAGAGAACACATTTCTTCAAGAATGAGCTCCAGTGAGACTGTAGAGTTGGCTTTTATGGAGGAGGGAGGGTCTATGTTAGCTCTCTTAAATGTTAAGTCATTTGACGATTGCGCGAGATTCTGACAAATTAAAGGGAATGTCATGATTCACCCCCTCCCCCCGAAGCCTCCATATCCCCTCGAACAGAAGAAGGGATGTGAGTGGCAATTTTAGAATTGTTTTTGTGTAAATGTAGTAATGTTGAATTGCCAGTGCCTGGGTCTCCCCATATGAAGCTGAAACAGCCAGTGACTAACAGAAGTACTGTGACTAGCAGACAGAGAGGGCAAAAGGATGCAGTTTTTCTGGACTTCAGGGCATTAAAGTAAAAAGGATAGTGGGAAATTGCAACTTTTCAAATGCCCCTTACAATTTGAAAAGGTAGAGGCGGCATTCTGAGGAGAATGGGGATGTGCACAGTATCGTTCAGCCCTGAGATGAAAAACGAAATGTCAGTCATGACTTACTCATCAGCGCACATGCCACAAACTGCCAAAATTCCTCCAAATTAGGGCCTACACTAGTGAACCTTACACAGCTCTAGCAGCAGGAAGGCTTCCCCCATCATCTTCTGACACGACAGTGCGCCACAGTGTTCCACGGAAGGTGCGGTCCGTCTCCTCACCTTAGCCGTGACGGAGTTAAGGGAAAGGTGGCCATCCTGCATTGGTACCAAGCCACGCCTCCCTTATTGTGAATATATAATATATAAAAATTGCATATTGCTTATTTTTATTTGCAATTAGCCACCAATAGGTATTGTCACAAATTACCAAATTTGTAAAAAAACGATTCTCTATTCTTTATTACCACTTACTTAAAATATAAGCCTTATCATGCACTAAGGGGGTGGTGATGTACGGAGCATCTGAATCAATCAAACACTCACACCCAGTCAAAAGATCTGGGTTTAATCCATCACCGTTCTTTAGCCCACTCTGCCACCCCAGTTCAGACATGGCTATATGCAAATCAGTCTGACCCTGTGCCTCATGGGAACAGTCCAGCCCGAACTGCCAAGCCATGTCTTCCCTGGACCAGAAACAAGCTTCCGAGGACCGGTTTCTGGCATTCCAGCCATTTTTATTATGCACTAATGCACCATTTAATCGGTCGCAGACAGGTATTCTGACTGATTTGTGTTACACAATTGTTTGTACCCGAAGCTTTTTGTCCCATACACGTCAATGTACCTGGCCTGTTATCACAACTAACTCCCCGGAAAAGCCTTTGAAATCCTAATGTCATACTGTGTTCCTCTGAAGCAGTGACGTGGGCCTCCCTATTTTAATGTCCTACAACATCTACTGACCCACACACTGGACAAACACACAGTGGATGCTGCACCAACACTGGCACATGTGACTCCACTGGGTCCTTATATCATCTAAGTTGCAACAAAAAACTGTCAGTGAAGACGTGTTAAAGGCAATCACACCAGACCGTAATAGACACAGTGTTAGGAGGCCGCTCCAAGACAACGTGTTAGCGTTCAACAAGATTGACATACACACAAAATATATATATAGTATGCATAGAAAATGTGCCACACAAACATTTTCTTTTCTTTTTAGTATGCCTCTCTTAAAGCTAAAGGTACCATTTTTAGAAAATAGAGACAAACTAGGATGCAAGGAATGCTGAACAGTGCAGAATAAAAAAAACAGAATTGCTGCATTTAAATATTTTTGGATAATTATATAAATTGGTTGTATTTCTCATCTTTACTGCCGGCTTAGGCGTTTTAAATCTTTTTTAAAAAGAAAATGTTGAAGGCGCAGCAAAAGCAACACCTTCCCCGAGAAACTGTTGCATTATGCAGATGCAATTAGTCTTGCTTGTGTAGAAGTCTCATAAAACTCAGTGACTCCCAATGGTGCCTTTAAACAGCCTCTGCTGAATTTCCTTGAGCCATGCTTCATTGTGTGCATGACATACCCTTCCAAACAACATGTACAAAGGGGAACAATCTGTTTTCTTTAAGTAAAAGCAAGATTTAAATGTTAGAAAATAAGCTATGTTGGTGGTTTCTCAGCACATTCTCCCATGCAGGACAAAATGGTGGTCAATGTAAAGTCTATTCATTTCTAATTTTTTATGATTTTATTTAGTTTGTCTTCCTGACAAGCTTATGTGGAATTCTGCGGAAAGAAGACTTTGAGTTAAAAATTTGCATCTGGTCGAATGTCAAACATTTTATTAATGTCTGTGTATCTAGATGTATGTGGTATTCTCCAGGATATACCTCGAGACATTGTAGAAATATCATTATATCTTTAGGGTATTCCTTCATCCTTAGTGCTAAATTCCAAATGAACATGTGAGTCTATTTAGAATATATAACAGAGTGACTTATTAATTAAAAGTGTAATGAATCAGTTTAAAGAGGACAGGCAACCCAATAACCCCTCGGAAACCAGAGTATCTGTGATCTATACGGTAAATTGCTAGTAAGAGGCTTTTTAATTATTTTATTTGATCATAAAGTTACTCATTGTCCAAGAGAGTTAATCCCAAGATAAACACATATGATTCATCAAAAAAATTCAAAACAAAAACGAGAAACAGGTGTACACAAGGAGTTAGTAGCAAATTATGTACTTGTTTGCATTTAAAGGAGTCAAATTGGAGTTTACAATAAAAATCCAAACCCAGCATGCATTAACCTTGTACATTAAATCAAAGATTTGATGATCCCAAGGATGATCTCACGTACTCATGATTTGGGAGAGAAAATGTTGACACTGTTCCACAATAATGACCGGATCCTTGCATTGAAGGATATGTATAAAAGACTGATTCCAGTAATCAAGAGAGTGGACTTGGCATACATTCATTATTTGCATTTGTACCCTACATTTTTGGCTCATTTAAATGAAACCATGTTCATGATTTGTTCGTATCTCCTTGTGTCACGCCTGTTTCTCCATCTTTTTATGAATGTATGTGATTAATCATATGTGTCTGTCTGGGTAAGAACTCTCTTGGACAACAAGTAACTTTATGTCCAAATAAAATCATAAATAATCCCCTTGCAAACAATTTACCCTATAGAAGTATATTGAAGCACTTCATGATTCAGTGCAGTGAAGAAGAAACTAGCTGCTGAAAACTGTGAGACTAATCTTCTGAAGATTTGCGTGGGCAGGCCAAGATAACTTCCATTACTTTTCATTATTGAAGCCTGCGTGCACAGTGTTTAATGCGCAAACTTTGTTAAGTATGGACATGTGTCTCGCCTGCAAGTAAAAACTTTGGGGCATATTGTCAAGGAGGTTTATCTCCGCTTTTTTGGCTTTAAAAGCCAATAAAGCGGAGATAAAATTATCTCCCTATTACCTAGCTGTCGCTAACACCAGTTAGCAACAGCTAGTAGGAGATAGCGACCATCTTGGGCCTCGCTTTGCATATCAGTGAAATTTATCACTAATGACATGCAAAGTGGGCGCGCCAAGATGTTAGCGACTGGAAACAGTCGCTAACATCGCTATCTCCTATTACCAACTTTTGGAGATATTCGCGCTAAGCGCGAATATCTCCAAAAGCTAACACCTGCCCTGAGCAGTTCTTAGCCATGTTATCCAATGGTAGGTGGATAACATGGCTAAGAGCATTAGCTCGGTAATGCATGAATATCGCTGACTTTTCAGAGATATTCATGCATTTCGGCCGATTTTTATGGCTTAGGAGATAAACCTTGATAATAGCAAGGTTCCTAAGCGATAAAAATCGCCGCAGCTCGGCGATAAAAATATTGCCACTAAGCCAACATAGCGATAATTATCGCTAGTTGTTGGTAATATGCCCCTTTGAACCCCCACTGGGATGACTTCCTTCACCCATCTGAGCTTCACTGCTTGAGTACTAATAGTTTGGGTAATAATAACACCTGATATAAACAAGGCTTTGAATGCAAAAACTGCAGTAGTGTTAGACAAAAAACGTATTAAAGTAAATGTTGGTCTAAGCGGTATGTCATTTTAATAATAAAATGAATTATGTTACTGTTTTGCAATATTTGACATTAAAAAAGTATTAACGTCGCATGAGCATACTTGCTCCATTTGCCCCAAACGATTATCAACATTCATTCCCTTCCCTTAGTTAAATGTTGTCTTTTACAGGCGGGTTTGTGGCTTCGATTGGCTTGCTTCATGTAAATGCCTGCACGACAATCCCCTTGGGTACATTAGTAGCACAAATCACCGCATCTCTGTGCTTAATTCAGGAATGTCACTCCTCAGTCTCTTGAGTACGGCCATAAATTGTATTGCTCTTTCGATACAGTGCATAAAACCTGGAATCTAATCGTTATGTCTGCATTGTTTTCTAGGCAGTCTTTTATATTTATGGGGCATAAATTGCTGTAAGAAACAGTCATTTAGTTACCTCAATAAATTAGGCACACCAGGACATGTGTGGAAACAGGGAAGGATGCACTGTACACATACAGTGCTTTTGACAAGAAACGCCATTTTATTTGCAGGAAATGAAAAAGACTCATTTCAAGAAATTGTTTGGTTATCCACCATGAAAGCTATTAAAAGCATGCTTTTTTCTGAATTTATTTAGAATTGTTCCATCTGCTTTCCAGGGATAATTCATATGGCTTCTTATTTCTATGTACAAATCCCAAATAGTGCCCCCTGCATATGTCTCTCTACAGAAATATTTATATGTTTAAAGATTGACATTTTCATCTACAACGACATCAAAAATGCCCCCAGTAAACCTGGCGGAGAAAACAATCACTACATGGAGCCAGGACATGACTGGACTACAGATGAAAAAATAATAGACGATACAACAACCAGAAAGAAGTTCTTCTGACTCTATACTCTCTTCTATACAGCACCCCCATCAGCAGTAGAAATGGCTCCTAGCATCTTGCCATTCACGAAGGAACTGGAGACCTGTGTCTTCAAATAGCACTGAATGCCCACGCAAGCAGAACCTAAGCATAACGTGCCTCTTATAAATGATAATTGGTTGAGCTTAAGGCCACTTTCGTTGTCCAACACTCCTGGCTATTAATTCTAAATGACTATATACGAGTTGTAATACTGTATTATATTGGATCTTGGGCCCTGTTAGCAGGGGGGGCTCCTCAACAAGGGCGGAGGAACGTCGCCCCACTGCTTTCTCACAGTACAAGAAAGCCAAAACATAAAATGGCAATAACTAAAAGTTATTTCCATTTTATGTTTCCTTTGCGCATTGCCGGAGGGCAGGTGGGCGAGGCGTCTTTGTGAACAGGGCAGGGGAGTCGTGGTTTGCCCACTCCTGAGTGCGCAAAGAATGGTCGACATGTTCGGGCCGCTCAAACTAGTCATGCACCCTCTGCCCTTTCTCCATGCAGGCTGCATAGCAGTCTGTATGGAGAACATGGCCTCCCCTTAGCCCCTGGCTGGGCGGTGTCCCGACCAATCACAACCATGCTTGCAGCGTTGTGATTGGCTTAGGGCAAGGAGCATGGCTGCCTACTTCCTGTAAGAGGCAGGAGAACAGGAGCCGAGACGCCGCCGGACCCGGCATGGCGGAAAGGTAAGTTTAATTTAATTTAATTTGTTTTTTTTTATTTACCCGCGATCCTCCTCCCTCTGACACCCCCCATGAATACCCCCACATGACCCCTTGTTCCCGCCCACCCACAAGCAATGCTGACTGCTACCAAGTATTAGCAATGCAAAAATAAGTGACAGTATATTGTGTAAATAATTACAGAAGAAACGCAGCAACATTACTCCCTCGCCCCAATTAACAATTAAAGGATGGATTTGGAATTTTATCAGCAGTTCTGTAGAAAATTCATATGCCAGCACCTGGATCCAAGAGGAACTATTTGTGACTATTCAGCTAGAATTTACACCGGAGGTATCACCACAATCCAATAAACCCTAACTGGACAGTCTAGGTGGAGGCACAGACCATTCCAAGGTCACCGTCAATCTACACACCCCCACTAGGCCCCCACTACTGCTGCCAGTAGGTTTTAATCTCAGCTACAGGGCTGGCCTGACCACGGTAGGAATATGGCAGCACTAGTGACAATCAGCAGGTCCATGTAAAAACCGTAATGCATATGTTTCTGATTTACCTGGTGGCCCGCGCGGCCATCTTGTAAAGCTCGCAGCTGATAGACGCTGTAGTACCTTTTGAAATCCCCGAGTCCTTACTCAGTATTGACACCAGCTGATATCTAGTTTTTATTGGAATTCACAGGGAAATTCAATTGCTGAATTTTTCCAATAAGTTTTAAAACATTGCTCATACATTTGCCATTAAGAGCATTAACACAGTCATGCATTCATCTGAACGAATATAATCTAGAATTGGAATGGTAGATGTTGGACTTGGCCTTTTTCCCCCAAATTTTTCGCTTTTTGCCCCCCTAATTTGGATGTCTCCCCCATGGTATTAAATATGTATGGACCATGTGTGGTAGGAGTTGCCCTGTTGTAAAATTAAATATTATTAAATGGTGTGCAGAAAACAATCCCCATTTTAAAACTGCACCTGACTGAAACGTAGTGTTCTTAAAATGGATGCCATGGCCCTGGGTAGTGCCACCTGACTGCGTTAGGTTGGCGGTCTAGTCATTAATACCCAGCAACCCCTAGCTTTTGGAGGGAAAGCCTGGCACCCAGGGTGCTCACCCCCTCCCCTAGAACGAGTTTAGGCTAGATGTGCCAACATTCTAGAAGGTCCTGCACTGCCTGGGAGGAGGGTATAAATAGGGAGAAGTGTCACCAGAGAGTCAGTCAGCGCTGGGACAAGGAAGAGAGGGGACCTGCTGTGAGGTGCTACCGCCACATGGGCCTGTGAGCTGGGCCCTGCACCCCTATAAACCCCCCCTCTGCTGTCCCCATGGGCCCCTGACAAGGGAGGGCCCCTACCCAGGTCCCTGACACTGTGGGAACCGGGAGTTACGCCAGCGCTGCGATGAAGAAGCGCCCAGGAGGTGACAAATAGGATTGTCCACTCCCTCTGCTGAAGCTGTGACCCTGTGGAAGTACTGGGTCATGAGGAGCTGCCTGGAGGAACTGTTGCCCCTTGTGAGGTACTGCCCGGCAAGCGCTATTCTGGGGAGGTTGATGCCCCCAGGGAAGTTGTGGCCCCTGTGGAAGCGCTGGACGGGGAGGAGCTGCCCAGGGAGGAGTGTGCCCTCGAGGAACTGTGTCTTTTAGACTGCCCCTGGACTGCCTATCAAGCGCTGTGGGGAGAGAAGCGCTGGGGCTAGTGTGGCCCCCGGAGTGCTGTTGGCCCTGGAAGTGGTATGGGCCGAGGGAGGAGTGGTGCGCTGTAAATAGCGCCGTTTTCACTGTTTTCCTGAGGAGACTGACAGCCTGTGAATAGCGCCGTCTGTGGAGGCGCGCTGTCTGCCATATAATTAAGTAATTGAAAGGGAGCCTACCCCTTATCGCCGCTGGAAATCACCGCCGCAGCCCGGCGTGTGTGGGACCCCCCCACTGTGGTGGGTATTGTTGCGGCGGCCTCCGGTACCAGAAGAGGGCCGCCGAAGTGAAGAAGGGGCCGCGCTAGGCCCTGAGGCCGTCAGGTTCCCCCATCACATGACGGGGGCCCGGCCGCGTCATCGGCCCGCCCCCGCCGCACACTGATTGGCCTGCGCGGCCGTGACCTGTGAAGGCCGCGCAGGGATTGGCTGACGGCCGGGAAGGCCAGAAGAAGGGGAGTAAAAGCCCCGGGTCCTCGTGAGGGAGGGAGGACCCGGGTGAAGCTCGGTGCAGGGCCCCCGTGGTCAGGAGGGAGCCCTGTGAAGAACGACCGGAGCGGGAGTCCACCCCGCCGGTCTGCGGCCCAGATTGAGGAGGCCTCGAGGAGCGACACCAAGCCCTGGGTCCCCGTGAGGGAGGGAGGACCCAGGCGAAGCACCGTCGCGGGGCCCCCGTGTCAAGGAGGGAGCCCCGAGAGAAGCGACCGGAGCGGGAGGCCACCCCGCCTGTCTGTGCCCCACGCGAGGGGCCGGTAAGGTAGGCGGGGCCGGGGTACACTGCCGGTACCAGCCCGCCTCCCGACCTGAAAGGGACCAGAGAAGGAAGCCCGCTGGGGCCGCACAGAGGTGCAGTGACCCCCCCCATGGGCCCCTGAGAGGAGAAGAGAGGCCCGAGTGATGCCACAGGGAGGGAGGGGCCTCGAGGCACATTGCCGGTGCCTGCCCCTTCCCCTGGAAAAGAGCTCAGTCTCCTGTTGTGGAGAGCCCCGGGTCCCTGAGTAAGGAGAGGAGCCCGGCGGAGGGCCCAAGACAGGAGGAGTTGTGAAGTGGGGCCCCGGTTGCGATGCTGAGGCCTGGGTGAGGCCTGGTGGGCCCGAGTGACCACGCAGATCACCGGAGGGTCCCGCGACTCGAGGCACATTGTCGGTGCCTGGTTCACCCCCCCTTGCAGAGGAGACCCCAAAGGAGCCCCGCAGGAGCCATCGAGGAGAGCCCGGTGAGTGGGGCCTACGCTTAACTGTGTGGGGGACATAGAGGGCAACGGGGTACATTGTCGGTGCCCGCCCCGGGGACTGTGTTGCCTTGTCAGGTGCCCCGGTTTGCGGAGGGCACCTGTGACTTGGGCTCCAGATTTGTTGAACTGCCCTAACTTTCCTGCCACAAACTGTCCTAACAGACAACTCAGGAGCAAGCCGGTTGCCTTTATGGCATATTCTGGGGTAGAGAGTCTTATTCCCCCTCATCGCAAATTTAGGTACCTACCTTATGGGTTGTCCTGAGGTCTCCAGTTAGAGAGGAAGTCTGGGCCAGGAAATGTCTAAGGGAGTCTAGAGGTAATGAGGGTTGGCTGTTGTGTACACCCCGATGTTGATACCCCTAGTTTGATGGTAGAGGGAGCCTAGCTATTTCCTTACAGGTGTTCCTGATATATGAGGAGAGCTCCTACCTGATACCTATGCTGGGCGATGTAAGTTCCGCCTAGGTTGGTCAATGGGTTGGCCTGAGGTGTTATTCCAGGCCCTTGTTTATGCCCCAGATTTATGAGCTGTTGAACTGATTTATTCCAGGTGTTCCTGTAAGTTGTATACTGTGATGACCTGTTGTTATTCCCTTACAGGGGTGGGGATTGGCGTTATAACGCATAAAATGTATGTGCGCTAATGTGGGATTTTGCAATTACAGCCTACCCCCGAGGATGAGAGCCTGAGTTGGCCCCGCCAGATTGGCCCCAGGTCTAATGTTCATTTAACCAACCATTTTTATTTCAGCTATGGACTTTGGACTCAACCCTTTTTGTCCCATGTAAATAATCCCCCACTGAAGTACTTGGCTTGGGTGCCAGTTGGCGCCTTGTTGTGATTACCAGTGTATTTTTCCTTTTTACCTTACAGGTTGGAGATATCACTAAACTTCTTCTTTTCCAACCAAAGGTGGAGTTGCGTCTCTTTTGTAGTGTGCCTGGTGTGTCGTCTGTGGATACTGCGTGAATGCTTCACATGTCCTCGAAGTTTGGCCTGCCCGCTTGATGCCATGCTACCCCCTTGGAGATTTGGGTAACCCCCATTTCTTACAGTAGACAAACGCTAATTACAGAACTCTGGCCCGCCTATATATATTTAAATAATTCTACACACATGTAACCATGCAGGCACATGGATTAAATCTATGTAGGGTGACTGATAGTAGGATATTCATGTACAAAGTCCCACTACAGCGTAGGATTTTTCACATACTTTAAAACTATTGTATTTGTACAAATAAAAGGTTTGGGCTTAAAACTCTTGCCGAATCAAATATAGCCAGGCTCAATCAGACATTCTGAAAGGAAGATTGGACTAAAACAATGCAATTCGTATTTAGTTTTACAAATTACCTTCACACTAATTCAATACAGCTTCCACGAATTAATAAACCCATAAAAACAGTGTCACACGGCCTTCTCAGTAAAAAACGGAGATCTCTTCTACAATTTGTCAGAAACATGAGTGACAGTTGTCACAGTTATCTATTCCAGCATTGCATTTATTTAGCCAATGGGCCCGTCCAAAATAAAATATTAATTTCCTTTCATTTTCTCTACTCTTCACACTGCACTTGAATTCAGTGACATTAATGAAATAGTAAGTAATGTTTGTTGCCTTGAAATTTATTTCTGAGCATTCACATTTGTTTCTTATCTGATTTGTGAGGTTTGATCATTGAATGGCTTTTAATTTGACTTTGCATCAAGAGATAAAAGAAAATTGCATTTTGTTCACCTTCCATTTGTCCTGACATTTAGGAGCCTACTCGTGAAAGTATTAGGAGTACAGGAAGTGGTACCAGAGGAGTACATTTTGGAGCACGTAAAGTAGTACTTTTGTAGTTCTCTTTTCTATTTGTACAGATTGCATATGAATATTTCTATTTTTTCCTATTTGAGATGTTTTGTCGTCAATTCACAGAGCCATGTATAAGCATGTAAAAGAATACTGCAGAAGTGCTACTTTTTGATCTACAAATAATGTGAATAGGTGCGATAGAATCCATGAGGATATAAAACGGTAGTCTTCTCTTTATCTTGTGTTAGAGTGTAAAAATCCCAAGTCCTTTGTAATAAAGTCCATACCTAATAATCTCTGTGACATCAGATGGAATGTCAACACATACATACAAGTCTATCTTTGTGTCAGTTGGTGCTACAGTCACCATATAACAATATATAAAAAGAAGAGAAAACAAATGTGTGAGAAACAGAAGAGTTCCATACTGTCGTTTGCGCTGTTCCTATTTTAATTAGGGGATGTGCCTGGTTTCTATTAAAGCTTGTGTTTAGACATATCACCCTATTTTAGATTCACTACTTTTCTGTTGTGTTGCACTGTATTCCTATCACATTTATGAGCCATCATAATCAGACCAACAATTGGTAGTTCCAATTTTAACTGTAGACCATACCCAGTACTCACTATGACTGTGTGGCATGAGGTCTAGATGATCCAAGGACCCGCCTTGTCACAGTGTGAATGACCAAACGATAGGACTGATCACTTGGTTTGTTTGATGGTTATTCACAAATAATATGTGTACTGGATCCGGTCAGACCAGTTCCTTCTAATTGAGTCTTCGACATCACCACTCTTCTGTTTCTCACACATTTGTTTTCTCTTCTCTTTATATATTGTTATATGGTGACTGTAGCACCAACTGACACAAAGATAGACTTGTCAGTTTAGTTAGCTAGTTGCCTGGCTCATAGACCTCCTAGGTTCTTGATTGTTATTTATGTGATGTTACTGGGGAAGTGAACCAGTGGTAGGTCTTTAAAAATTCCTTCCCTTTGACCCCATTCTCCCGGTTTGTTTTTTAACACATACATACATACATACATACAAACATGATCATGAAGATAAGTTTGCATGTGTAGATCTACACGTAGGTATAAATCTCCCCATGGATGGAAATTTTCATTTCTGTGTGTAGACCTACAACTACATATAGACAAAAGAGCCAGCCCAAAAGTTATTAGTAATTTTCTACTTGATTGTGAAGATCTCTGCCTCAGGGATGGAGAAATTCCTATAGAAAGTAATACTAATAGTAAACGTAATATTTGATTTAAAAATAGTGTATTTATTATTTAATTGAAATTATTCAAACACGGGGGTGTGGCCTAGCGGCCCCTCATGGCCTATATGCTGTAGGCAAGCTCTGTTAGCCCGCACCTAAATCCTGCCTACATCCCGCCCAGATAACTACTTTCTACAGGGATTCTTGCCCCGCGTGAACTGCTAAAACGCTGGGGGTCAGACCGAGTGCACCCGGATTGCCTGACTGGTGGCGGGGTGTGTGCTTGGGCCGAAACTGTTTCCGTCCCAAAGAGATCCGCCCTGCAGGCCTGATTGAGGAGACAACCCAGTGTGGGAGACTGTGATGTTGATTGAGGAGCCCTTTGCTGCTGTGCTATGATCGCTACCCGGTGCTATGTCGAGAGGGGTGGTCCCCCTTTGAGATGGACAGGATCTTGTGGGACTGCGGCAGGTGCCTGCAGAGGACCGTATGACCCCTACAGGGCCAGCGCAGTGTCTTCAGGAGGTGGTCGGACCAGCCGAGGGTCCTGCACCATGATGCCAGGCCGCAGGCAGACCGCAGAACCCCCACAGAGTCGGGTAGTAGCACAGCAAGCCCCCAGCTCATCTTTGCAAGTATTGACACTACCATTAATATAAATGGGGTGACCCAGAGAAATGTCAGAGGACCTGGGTATCAATTGGTACAGAAGACAAATGGTCCTAGACAATATAGTTAAATAGTACAGTCAATGATGATAATATTTCTTATTCATAAATGATTAAATACTGAAATAGAAAAGAAAAAACAAAACCAAATACATTCAAAATGAAACAGTACCCACTGGTATAGTTATGCCGAAACAACATTCAATATATTCATAGGCAAATATCCATAGTTCAATTCAGAGCATAAAATTAACTAGAAAAAAGAAATGGAGTCTGTTTTCTGAATGAGGAAGTAATTGTCACGGTGGGAGGCGCGTCAGCTCCGTCACTCGCAACCGGGAGCTGCGTGCACGTCGTGCTCCGGTCTTCCCATGGTTAACTTATAGCCCAGTCATTCCGCAGCTCTACGAAGAGGACGCGCCTTGATTTCATGTAGGTATTTTTGACGCGAGGATGCGTTGCTAGGGAAGCATTAAGCAATTTCTTTTAAGCTTGGCAGCTAGCCTGCAGTGTCTGACCCCGTTTTCGGCTATTCTTCCCAGAGGCATGATGCACACGAATCGGAGAACTTCGTGCAAAAAGCTTCACTTGAGATAGCCTCTCGCCGCTAAACCACAGCAGGTGAGTTGACATTGGTATTTGTTGTGTTTATCAAAATTCCGTTATGATTGGATCAGTGATCTAATGTTGAGTTGTATTGTTTTTTTGTAGTTGTCAAGGAAATCAACCCTTTCCTTGGACGCTTTTTATTATGGTCAGTTTGAAATTGACTTTGATATTGTGGGATATGGCACACAATTGACAGGCGAGTGCTGTATCAGAGGGTTCATTTATATGTAAACCTTCACCAGTCTGACTTATGTAGACTCATAGCCTTATACATTCTTCCCTTTTAGGTTGCCCACCCTATCGCTGGGGGCGTTGCATCCTTGAACTTGGGTCAGTACCCTTAGCTCTATGGTCATTTTTGTGGAAATATATTATTTTACAGATATAGACTTTGATCTTATGACTACTCTCCAGGTTCCCTTACCCCTGTCCTGAGAAAGACCTGTAGCTGAGGAGATTACTTACCCTTTTTGCTTCTGGGTCAAAACGTCGACAAATTCCCCCCCATTGGCCCTGTACTCTATGTACCCCCACCCCTCTACCATGGTCACAGATGAAGCATCACTGTGATTTGACTAAAGAATAAGAATTACTTAGTTTTGAATGACAGTAGGGGCAGGCCTGCTAATACTAAGGACTTTGGCCTTAGCAAGATACTATACATTGTAGAAAAATAGTGTGCTTTTATTTATTCTGATTCTTTTTTCTTTCACATGAGCACCAACTCTTCACCTCTCTTCACACCTCCAGGGAGTAACTCCCTCCCCTTTTTTTCTTCGAGTTAATTGTATGCTCTGAATTGAACTATGGATAATTGCCTATGAATAAATGAAATGTTGTTTTGGCCTAACTATACCAGTGGGTACTGTTTCATTTTGAATGTATTTTTTCTTTTCTATTTCTCTTAATCATTTATGAATAAGACATTTTTTATCATCATTGACTGTACTATTTACCTATATTGTCTAGGAACATTGACACTGCAGCTGAGATAGCAAGGCTGCTGGTACGCAGGCTCCAGCATTCGGTTAGGTGGCCCTGCTCCGCAGGCTGAGCCATGGTTGTGAATGGTGTGCGGCACTTTGGCCATCCTAGACTGCAGGACAGGCCAGGGCAAGATGGCAGAGACCCAGGAGGTGAGGCATATTTTTAGGGCAGGGGGGCTTCTGTCCTGACTGCGGAGGTGGATGGACCATGTTTCGGTGTGGCTTTTGGGTACAGGGGGGACTTTGCCTGCCACTGGTCTAGAGACTCCCTGCCTTTGAGCTTGGGGGTCAAGCATCTGTAGCCTCGCTTGGTGGCTGGGCAAGCTGTCCTAGGCAATGCTGTGGGACCCATCTGGAGGGAGATGGCATGAGTTAATGGTGGTGGACAGCCCTGCTAGACCTTGGCCCGCAGCCATGAAATAAGATAAGCCTTCGAGACGCGCGGCCCAGCAGAGCACAATGGATCAATATACGGGGACCAGAACCTTGGATGCTGAGAGGGGGTGCAGGCGTCAGTGCCCTACCAGACAATGCTGCATTATTGGTTGCAATCACACAATCAAGGGAGAAACTGGAGGGAAAAATTGAAGCACTGGGCTCGGAGGTGACATTACTGTGCCAAGACCTTTGCGACAAGGTTGAGCGCCTTATGGCGGCATATACCAGGATACCAGGTGTGGAGGACGCAATCTCTACACTCCAGGCCAAGGTTTCTACTCTCCAGAAGCTTTCCAAGGGCCCAGCAATACGAGTGGAAGACGTAGAGGGACGGGCCCATAGAAATAATCTCTGCTTATTGGTTTTTCCAAAAATGACACGGCTAAATTCCTAAGCAGCTGGCTAACCTTGTGGATCCCAGCCAACATCCTCTCTTCCTTCTTTATAATAGAACATGCACACAAGGCCCTGCTTCAGTGACAGCCAATGAGGCTGGCCCGATTTTTAAACAGGATGAGCTCTTCTATGAATCTCATCAGATACTGATCTTTCCGGACTATACAAAGATGGTACAGTAGCAGCGTCAGTCTTTTCATGTGGCTAAGGCTCGCCTCCGAGATCTAAAACTCTTATACATGCTCGAGTTTCCGGTACGACTCGGAGTAATATACAACTCTCGCACCCTGTTCTTTGATACTCCGGATGAGGTTTTTGCATGGACGGGATTAAATAAGATATTTGAAGCCACACACCCCATCACTCCGTGATTGGGAATCCTCATTGAGGGAACCTCAGCAAGTGCAAGATAATCAAAAGGGAATACGTAGACACTGGTCCAGGTCGAGGGGTGCTCTAAGGCCAGAGGCGAGAGCTAGCTGATGCCCTTGACACAGGGACTCCCAACCTCCACAAGTGACTATCTTAGACGGTTCTGGGAGAAAAGTTTGTGACTCCTCCGGTGCAATGAACGTTGTTGTATCCTGGTGCTTTCTTGTGAGCTACATGGTTAGGGTAGTGAACATCGGCCCTTCAAGTTGACATTGTCATTAGGGAAGTTTGGGGATCCATATGATGGAATCTATGTTGGACTCTAATTGGGGTCGGCATGGGTTACCATCCATGACAGATGCTTCTATGTTTTTGAAGTATTGGGGAAGGGGCGGGGTTGGGGCTTGTTTCAGGTTTCAAGTTGTTAAAACCAGCTACATGGTCTGTGATTATCTCAGGGTGGAATCCCCACATCTCAACTATATGTATCATATGGTGCTTTAGTACCGATGCGGAATACGGCTGATGCCAAGTCCTCAGGTCAACTGCAGGTGGTAAGCTGGAATGTTAGAGGCTTGCTTGACAAAGTTAAACTTGGAGTATTACTCAGTCAGTTGAAGCACGTCAAAGCCAATATTTTACTATTGCAAGATATGCACCTAATGGGTATCAAAACTCCTGTCTGGCTAGATATGGGTATACGGTACAAAAGGGGGTGGTGATGGACGGAGCATCTGAACCAAACAAACACTCACACCCAGTCAACAGATCTGGGTTAAATTCATCATCATTCTCTAGCCCACTCAGCCACCTCAGTTTAGACATGCCCATATGCAAATCAGTCTGACCCTGTGTCTCATGGGAACAATCCAGCCCGAACTGCCAAACCATGTCTTCCCTGGACCGGAAACAAGCATCCTGGGACCGGTTTCTGGCTAATCAGCGGTCATCAGCCAGGCTAGCTTGAATCCAGTGGCAAAGTGAGCAAGGGACTCACGTCTGAGCATAACCTGCCAACTTATGGCTAAGAAAGCGGTACAAAAGGGGGTGGTGATGGACGGAGCATCTGAACCAATCAAACACTCACACCCAGTCAACAGATCTGGGTTAAATCCATCACCGTTCTTTAGCCCACTCTGCCACCCCAGTTCAGACATGGCCATATGCAAATCAGTCTGACCCTGTGCCTCATGGGAACAGTCCAGCCCAAACTGCCAAGTCATGTTCTCCCTGGACCCGAAACAGGCATCCTGGGACCGGTTTCAGGCTAATCAGCCATCATCAGCCAGGCTACTTGAATCCCATGGCAAAGTAAGCGAGGGACCCACGTCTGGGCATGCCCTGCCAACTTAGGGCAAACAAAGCAAAACCAAAGGGGATGATGAACGGAGTGTTGAACAATGTAAGCACTCACCCCCAGTCAAATGATCTGGGTTTAATCCATCATCATTCTTTAGCTCACTCTGCCACCCCAGTTCAGACATGGCCATATGCAAATCAGTCTGACCCCGTGCCTCATGGGAACAGTCCAGCCCGAACTGCCAAGCCATGTCTTCCCTGGACGGGAAAGTCAGAAACAAGCGGCCTGGGACCGGTTTCTGGCTAATCAGCCATCATCAACCAGGCTATCTTGAATTCAGTGCAAAGTGAGCAAGGGACCCACGTCTGGGCATACCCTGCCAACTTAGGGCGAACAAAGCAAAACCAGAGAGGAAGATGGACAGAGTGTTGAACAATGCAAGCACTCACCCCCAGTCAACTGATCTGGGTTTAATCCATCATCATTCTTTAGCTCACTCCGCCACCCCAGTTCAGACATGGCCATATGCAAATCAGTCTGACCCTGTGCTTCATGGGAACAGTCCAGCCCAAACTGCAAAACCATGTCTTCCCTGGACCGGAAACAAGCATCCTGGGACTAGTTTCTAGCTAATCAGAAAATAATCAGCTAACCCGCCATCATCAGCCAGACTGGGGATGTGGAGTGAGCTAAAGAATGATGATGGATTAAACCCAGATCAGTTGACTGGGGGTGAGTGTTTGATTTGCTCAAGCACTCTATCCATCATCCTCATTGGTATCGCTAAGTTCTTAATTTGGCAGCACCCACCATGTGGGGAATAATATTGTCATAGCACACCAAGTAGTAATGAATTGAGTTATCAAAGAAGTTTCTGAATACAGATTGGCCCAGGAATTTTAAAGCACTTTCCGCCAGGTATGAAACAAAGTGTAGATCTTTGCGTAACTTATTTTTGAGCTTTAGACCATTGCTTGAATTTGTTTTTCTTAAGAAGTTGGTTGATGTTTCTCTACAAAGTGGACTTAAGTAGTTTATACTCTTTTAAATTCATGTAATAGCACTTGAAATGACTGTATTCAGTCATTGATTTTAAAAGCAAAATAACAATTCTTTTAATTTGCTGCCCCTAATAAATCATGTGTAAGATAATAAAGGTTTCTCCCTTTGATAAAAATCCTTTTGGTTGAGATGTAATATATTGTCAGCTACTTTGCTTAACCTGTCAGCAAGGACCTTAGAGAAGATCTTGTAATTTGCATTTAGCAGTGGTATAGGCTTATAAGACTCACAGCTTGCAGGATTTTTTCCTGGTTTTAATATTATGGTGATCGTTGCTTCGCCCCGGGAATTTGGCAATTTCTTACCATCCTTTAAGATGTCATTGAAGAGTTAGGTCATTGCTGTAACAAGGACCTCCCACAAACTTTTCTAAAGCTCCATGGGTAGACCATCTGGGCCCGCCGCCTAACCCCCTTGCCTGAAGAGATCACTCTCTTAACTTCTTCATGCGTAATTTCCTGCGCTTAGAGATGTTGTTGTGAGTTATCCAGAGGAGTGAGTGTGAAGCCTGTCTTCCAGATACATTTGCTGAAAATAGTCATGGAAAGCTCCCTCTATTTCCTCATCAGTGATCTATTTAGTTTTGCCCCCATCTTCAATTACTCTTATCAGATTCTGAGTTCTGTCTGACTTTGCTTTCCAGGCCAGTAATCTCCCTTTTCCCTCCCCGTACTCAAAAGGGGCCAGCTTACTTGCCTCACATCTCTTTTGGACTGTCTTCTAGAGAGTTGAATCCAATTGTTCTTTTAATTTCTCCATTTTGGCCTTGATTTCCAGCCTTTCCTCTACTTCCTCTGCACTACTCATGCTTGCTTTGATGGCCTTCATGTTTGTTTCGATTTGAGCAAACTCCTCCCTATATGCCTATTTCCAAAACACAATCTGCTAATAATCTTTCCACTCAGAAAGGCCTTCAAACAGTCCCACACTACAGGAGGCAAGGCAGAACCAATGTTATGGCTTAAAAAATAATTAGTTTCAAGACTCAGGTGATCCATATCCTCTGAATCTTGAAGCAGTGTTCGGTCCAGAGTCCAAACTCTACCTGACTTCCTATTCCCTCTCAAACTAAAACTGATCAGGGCAAAATTGATCCTTGATTTGTGACCATACTTTTCTTTATAATAGGAAGTGCCCAATTGTGAGCCCGATCCCTCTCTCCAAACGTCACTAAGCCCCATCTACATCATTAAATGCAGGTACGTGTGAGATTTAGATGCTGTCAAAGCCCTACTATTTGGTGATTTAAAGAGGGAGAAATCTTTGTGATCTTACATATGATTTAATACACGCAGTAGATCTAGCCACAACGCACACGCTTCCCTTGGCTGCAATGACACTCGATGCCACTAAGGTCTTTGACAGAGTCAAATAAGGGTACTTGGAGGCTGCTATGGAGAGGTATAATATTGGCGAGAAATACCGCAGAGCAGTCAAGTTGATATACCTTAGCCCATCTGCGAAGCTGCTGGTCAACGGCAACTGAACAAGGCCTTTTAAGATTACCAGGGGCACGAGGCAGGGATGTCCCTTATCTCCCCTCCTTTTAAATTTGTACATCGAACCTTTTGCTCAGAAACTTAGAGATGAGGTGGGAATCATACCATTTGAGCATGAAGGATGGGAGAGAAAAGTGGCCCTCTAGGCAGATGATATACTGATTTTCACCTCATATCTCTCAACAGCCCAACCTGCCATGATAAGACATGCCGAGGAGTTCGGTAGGATATCGGGATATGGGATCAACGTGGGGAAAACAGATATCATGTCCTGGAATCTGAATGAGGGGAGGCAAATTCACAGACCTGCTGCAGTGCACAGCCGGGCTTGGCTCCGCTGTGGTGTTCCTGGCCGGGCTTGGCTCCGCCATTATTTCTCCTCACCATGGTGTTCCCGGCCGGACTTGGATCCGCCGGGGGGACGCAGAAACTACAACCCCCAGCAGCCCCGTACGCCGCCCACGCAAGCAGGAAGCGCCGGGCGGCGCATAAAGGAGACAACGCCGAGGAGCTTAGTGGGAGGTGAATTCACAGACCTGCTGCAGTGCACGGCCGGGCTTGGCTCTGCTGTGGTGTTCCTGGCCGGGCTTGGCTCCGCCATTCTTTCTCCTCACCGTGGTGTTCCCGGCCGGGCTTGGCTCCGCCGGGGGGATGCAGAAACTACAACCCCCAGCAGCCCCGTACGCCGCCCACGCAAGCAGGGAGCGCCGGGCGGCGCATAAAGGAGACAACGCCGAGGAGCTTAGTGGGAGGCGAATTCACAGACCTGCTGCAGTGCACGGCCGGGCTTGGCTCTGCTGTGGTGTTCCTGGCCGGGCTTGGCTCCACCATTCTTTCTCCTCACCGTGGTGTTCCCGGCCGGGCTTGGCTCCGCCGGGGGGATGCAGAAACTACAACCCCCAGCAGCCCTGTACGCCGCCCACGCAAGCAGGAAGCGCTCGGCGGCGCATAAAGGAGACAACGCTGAGGAGCTTAGTGGGAGGCGAATTCACAGACCTGCTGCAGTGCACGGCCGGGCTTGGCTCCGCTGTGGTGGTCCTGGCCGGGCTTGGCTCCACCATTCTTTCTCCTCACTGTGGTGTTCCCGGCCGGGCTTGGCTCCGCCGGGGGGACGCAGAAACTACAACCCCCAGCAGCCCCGTACGCCGCCCACGCAAGCAGGAAGCGTCGGGCGGCGCATAAAGGAGACAACGCCGAGGAGCTTAGTGGGAGGCGAATTCACAGACCTGCTGCAGTGCAAGGCCGGGCTTGGCTCCGCTGTGGTGTTCCTGGCCAGGCTTGGCTCCGCCATTCTTTCTCCTCACTGTGGTGTTCCCGGCCGGGCTTGGCTCCGCCGGGGGGACGCAGAAACTACAACCCCCAGCAGCCCCGTACGTCGCCCACGCAAGCAGGAAGCGCCGGGCGGCGCAAAAAGGAGACAACGCCGAGGAGCTTAGTGGGAGGCGAATTCACAGACCTGCTGCAGTGCACGGCCGGGCTTGGCTGCGCTGTGGTGTTCCTGGCCGGGCTTGGCTCCGCCATTCTTTCTCCTCACCGTGGTGTTCCCGGCCGGGCTTGGCTCTGCCGGGGGGACGCAGAAACTACAACCCCCAGCAGCCCCGTACGCCGCCCACGCAAGCAGGAAGCGCCGGGCGGCGCATAAAGGAGACAACGCCGAGGAGCTTAGTGGGAGGCAAATTCACAGATCTGCTGCAGTGCACGGCCGGGCTTGGCTCTGCTGTGGTGTTCCTGGCCGGGCTTGGCTCCACCATTCTTTCTCCTCACCATGGTGTTCCCGGCCGGGCTTGGCTCCGCCGGGGGGATGCAGAAACTACAACCCCCAGCAGCCCCGTACGCCGCCCACGCAAGCAGGAAGCGCCGGGCGGCGCATAAAGGAGACAACGCCGAGGAGCTTAGTGGGAGGCGAATTCACAGACCTGCTGCAGTGCACGGCCGGGCTTGGCTCTGCTGTGGTGTTCCTGGCCGGGCTTGGCTCCACCATTCTATCTCATCACCGTGGTGTTCCCGGCCGGGCTTGGCTCCGCCGGGGGGATGCAGAAACTACAACCCCCAGCAGCCCTGTACGCCGCCCACGCAAGCAGGAAGCGCCGGGCGGCGCATAAAGGAGACAACGCCGAGGAGCTTAGTGGGAGGCGAATTCACAGACCTGCTGCAGTGCACGGCCGGGCTTGGCTCTGCTGTGGTGTTCCTGGCCGGGCTTGGCTCCACCATTCTATCTCATCACCGTGGTGTTCCCGGCCGGGCTTGGCTCCGCCGGGGGGATGCAGAAACTACAAACCCCAGCAGCCCTGTACGCCGCCCACGCAAGCAGGAAGCGCCGGGCGGCGCATAAAGGAGACAACGCCGAGGAGCTTAGTGGGAGGCGAATTCACAGACCTGCTGCAGTGCACGGCCGGGCTTGGCTCCGCTGTGGTGTTCCTGGCCGGGCTTGGCTCCACCATTCTTTCTCCTCACTGTGGTGTTCCCGGCCGGGCTTGGCTCTGCCGGGGGGACGCAGAAACTACAACCCCCAGCAGCCCCGTACGCCGCCCACGCAAGCAGGAAGCGTCGGGCGGCGCATAAAGGAGACAACGCCGAGGAGCTAAGTGGGAGGCGAATTCACAGACCTGCTGCAGTGCAAGGCCGGGCTTGGCTCCGCTGTGGTGTTCCTGGCCAGGCTTGGCTCCGCCATTCTTTCTCCTCACTGTGGTGTTCCTGGCCGGGCTTGGCTCCGCCGGGGGGACGCAGAAACTACAACCCCCAGCAGCCCCGTACGTCGCCCACGCAAGCAGGAAGCGCCGGGCGGCGCATAAAGGAGACAACGCCGAGGAGCTTAGTGGGAGGCGAATTCACAGACCTGCTGCAGTGCAAGGCCGGGCTTGGCTCCGCTGTGGTGTTCCTGGCCAGGCTTGGCTCCGCCATTCTTTCTCCTCACTGTGGTGTTCCCGGCCGGGCTTGGCTCCGCCGGGGGGACGCAGAAACTACAACCCCCAGCAGCCCCGTACGTGGCCCACGCAAGCAGGAAGCGCTGGGCGGCGCAAAAAGGAGACAACGCCGAGGAGCTTAGTGGGAGGCGAATTCACAGACCTGCTGCAGTGCACGGCCGGGCTTGGCTGCGCTGTGGTGTTCCTGGCCGGGCTTGGCTCCGCCATTCTTTCTCCTCACCGTGGTGTTCCCGGCCGGGCTTGGCTCTGCCGGGGGGACGCAGAAACTACAACTCCCAGCAGCCCCGTACGTGGCCCACGCAAGCAGGAAGCGCCGGGCGGCGCAAAAAGGAGACAACGCCGAGGAGCTTAGTGGGAGGCGAATTCACAGACCTGCTGCAGTGCACGGCCGGGCTTGGCTGCGCTGTGGTGTTCCTGGCCGGGCTTGGCTCCGCCATTCTTTCTCCTCACCGTGGTGTTCCCGGCCGGGCTTGGCTCCGCCGGGGGGACGCAGAAACTACAACCCCCAGCAGCCCCGTACGTCGCCCACGCAAGCAGGAAGCGCCGGGCGGCGCAAAAAGGAGACAACGCCGAGGAGCTTAGTGGGAGGCGAATTCACAGACCTGCTGCAGTGCACGGCCGGGCTTGGCTGCGCTGTGGTGTTCCTGGCCGGGCTTGGCTCCGCCATTCTTTCTCCTCACCGTGGTGTTCCCGGCCGGGCTTGGCTCTGCCGGGGGGACGCAGAAACTACAACCCCCAGCAGCCCCGTACGCCGCCCACGCAAGCAGGAAGCGCCGGGCGGCGCATAAAGGAGACAACGCCGAGGAGCTTAGTGGGAGGCAAATTCACAGATCTGCTGCAGTGCACGGCCGGGCTTGGCTCTGCTGTGGTGTTCCTGGCCGGGCTTGGCTCCACCATTCTTTCTCCTCACCGTGGTGTTCCCGGCCGGGCTTGGCTCCGCCGGGGGGATGCAGAAACTACAACCCCCAGCAGCCCCGTACGCCGCCCACGCAAGCAGGAAGCGCCGGGCGGCGCATAAAGGAGACAACGCCGAGGAGCTTAGTGGGAGGCGAATTCACAGACCTGCTGCAGTGCACGGCCGGGCTTGGCTCTGCTGTGGTGTTCCTGGCCGGGCTTGGCTCCACCATTCTATCTCATCACCGTGGTGTTCCCGGCCGGGCTTGGCTCCGCCGGGGGGATGCAGAAACTACAACCCCCAGCAGCCCTGTACGCCGCCCACGCAAGCAGGAAGCGCCGGGCGGCGCATAAAGGAGACAACGCCGAGGAGCTTAGTGGGAGGCGAATTCACAGACCTGCTGCAGTGCACGGCCGGGCTTGGCTCCGCTGTGGTGTTCCTGGCCGGGCTTGGCTCCACCATTCTTTCTCCTCACTGTGGTGTTCCCAGGCCGGGCTTGGCTCCGCCGGGGGGACGCAGAAACTACAACCCCCAGCAGCCCCGTACGCCGCCCACGCAAGCAGGAAGCGTCGGGCGGCGCATAAAGGAGACAACGCCGAGGAGCTAAGTGGGAGGCGAATTCACAGACCTGCTGCAGTGCAAGGCCGGGCTTGGCTCCGCTGTGGTGTTCCTGGCCAGGCTTGGCTCCGCCATTCTTTCTCCTCACTGTGGTGTTCCCGGCCGGGCTTGGCTCCGCCGGGGGGACGCAGAAACTACAACGCCCAGCAGCCCCGTACGTCGCCCACGCAAGCAGGAAGCGCCGGGCGGCGCATAAAGGAGACAACGCCGAGGAGCTTAGTGGGAGGCGAATTCACAGACCTGCTGCAGTGCAAGGCCGGGCTTGGCTCCGCTGTGGTGTTCCTGGCCAGGCTTGGCTCCGCCATTCTTTCTCCTCACTGTGGTGTTCCCGGCCGGGCTTGGCTCCGCCGGGGGGACGCAGAAACTACAACCCCCAGCAGCCCCGTACGTGGCCCACGCAAGCAGGAAGCGCCGGGCGGCGCAAAAAGGAGACAACGCCGAGGAGCTTAGTGGGAGGCAAATTCACAGACCTGCTGCAGTGCACGGCCGGGCTTGGCTGCGCTGTGGTGTTCCTGGCCGGGCTTGGCTCCGCCATTCTTTCTCCTCACTGTGGTGTTCCCGGCCGGGCTTGGCTCTGCCGGGGGGACGCAGAAACTACAACTCCCAGCAGCCCCGTACGCCGCCCACGCAAGCAGGAAGCGCCGGGCGGCGCATAAAGGAGACAACGCCGAGGAGCTTAGTGGAAGTCAAATTCACAGATCTGCTGCAGTGCACGGCCGGGCTTGGCTCTGCTGTGGTGTTCCTGGCCGGGCTTGGCTCCACCATTCTTTCTCCTCACCGTGGTGTTCCCGGCCGGGCTTGGCTCCGCCGGGGGGATGCAGAAACTACAACCCCCAGCAGCCCCGTACGCCGCCCACGCAAGCAGGAAGCGCCGGGCGGCGCATAAAGGAGACAACGCCGAGGAGCTTAGTGGGAGGCGAATTCACAGACCTGCTGCAGTGCACGGCCGGGCTTGGCTCTGCTGTGGTGTTCCTGGCCGGGCTTGGCTCCACCATTCTTTCTCCTCACCTAGGTGTTCCCGGCCGGGCTTGGCTCCGCCGGGGGGATGCAGAAACTACAACCCCCAGCAGCCCCGTATGCCGCCCACGCAAGCAGGAAGCGTCGGGCGGCGCATAAAGGAGACAACGCCGAGGAGCTTAGTGGGAGGCGAATTCACAGACCTGCTGCAGTGCACGGCCGGGCTTGGCTCCGCTGTGGTGTTCCTGGCCGGGCTTGGCTCCACCATTCTTTCTCCTCACTGTGGTGTTCCCGGCCGGGCTTGGCTCCGCCGGGGGGACGCAGAAACTACAACCCCCAGCAGCCCCGTACGCCGCCCACGCAAGCAGGAAGCGTCGGGCGGCGCATAAAGGAGACAACGCCGAGGAGCTTAGTGGGAGGCGAATTCACAGACCTGCTGCAGTGCAAGGCCGGGCTTGGCTCCGCTGTGGTGTTCCTGGCCAGGCTTGGCTCCGCCATTCTTTCTCCTCACTGTGGTGTTCCCGGCCGGGCTTGGCTCCGTCGGGGGGACGCAGAAACTACAACCCCCAGCAGCCCCGTACGTCGCCCACGCAAGCAGGAAGCGCCGGGCGGCGCAAAAAGGAGACAACGCCGAGGAGCTTAGTGGGAGGCGAATTCACAGACCTGCTGCAGTGCACGGCCGGGCTTGGCTGCGCTGTGGTGTTCCTGGCCGGGCTTGGCTCCGCCATTCTTTCTCCTCACCGTGGTGTTCCCGGCCGGGCTTGGCTCTGCCGGGGGGACGCAGAAACTACAACCCCCAGCAGCCCCGTACGCCGCCCACGCAAGCAGGAAGCGCCGGGCGGTGCATAAAGGAGACAACGCCGAGGAGCTTAGTGGGAGGCAAATTCACAGATCTGCTGCAGTGCACGGCCGGGCTTGGCTCTGCTGTGGTGTTCCTGGCCGGGCTTGGCTCCACCATTCTTTCTCCTCACCGTGGTGTTCCCGGCCGGGCTTGGCTCCGCCGGGGGGATGCAGAAACTACAGCCCCCAGCAGCCCCGTACGCCGCCCACGCAAGCAGGAAGCGCCGGGCGGCGCATAAAGGAGACAACGCCGAGGAGCTTAGTGGGAGGCGAATTCACAGACCTGCTGCAGTGCACGGCCGGGCTTGGCTCTGCTGTGGTGTTCCTGGCCGGGCTTGGCTCCACCATTCTATCTCATCACCGTGGTGTTCCCGGCCGGGCTTGGCTCCGCCGGGGGGATGCAGAAACTACAACCCCCAGCAGCCCTGTACGCCGCCCACGCAAGCAGGAAGCGCCGGGCGGCGCATAAAGGAGACAACGCCGAGGAGCTTAGTGGGAGGCGAATTCACAGACCTGCTGCAGTGCACGGCCGGGCTTGGCTCCGCTGTGGTGTTCCTGGCCGGGCTTGGCTCCACCATTCTTTCTCCTCACTGTGGTGTTCCCGGCCGGGCTTGGCTCCGCCGGGGGGACGCAGAAACTACAACCCCCAGCAGCCCCGTACGCCGCCCACGCAAGCAGGAAGCGTCGGGCGGCGCATAAAGGAGACAACGCCGAGGAGCTTAGTGGGAGGCGAATTCACAGACCTGCTGCAGTGCAAGGCCGGGCTTGGCTCCGCTGTGGTGTTCCTGGCCAGGCTTGGCTCCGCCATTCTTTCTCCTCACTGTGGTGTTCCCGGCCGGGCTTGGCTCCGCCGGGGGGACGCAGAAACTACAACCCCCAGCAGCCCCGTACGTCGCCCACGCAAGCAGGAAGCGCCGGGCGGCGCAAAAAGGAGACAACGCCGAGGAGCTTAGTGGGAGGCGAATTCACAGACCTGCTGCAGTGCAAGGCCGGGCTTGGCTCCGCTGTGGTGTTCCTGGCCAGGCTTGGCTCCGCCATTCTTTCTCCTCACTGTGGTGTTCCCGGCCGGGCTTGGCTCCGCCGGGGGGACACAGAAACTACAACCCCCAGCAGCCCCGTACGTCGCCCACGCAAGAAGGAAGCGCCGGGCGGCGCAAAAAGGAGACAACGCCGAGGAGCTTAGTGGGAGGCGAATTCACAGACCTGCTGCAGTGCACGGCCGGGCTTGGCTGCGCTGTGGTGTTCCTGGCCGGGCTTGGCTCCGCCATTCTTTCTCCTCACCGTGGTGTTCCCGGCCGGGCTTGGCTCTGCCGGGGGGACGCAGAAACTACAACCCCCAGCAGCCCCGTACGCCGCCCACGCAAGCAGGAAGCGCCGGGCGGCGCATAAAGGAGACAACGCCGAGGAGCTTAGTGGGAGGCAAATTCACAGATCTGCTGCAGTGCACGGCCGGGCTTGGCTCTGCTGTGGTGTTCCTGGCCGGGCTTGGCTCCACCATTCTTTCTCCTCACCGTGGTGTTCCCGGCCGGGCTTGGCTCCGCCGGGGGGATGCAGAAACTACAACCCCCAGCAGCCCCGTACGCCGCCCACGCAAGCAGGAAGCGCCGGGCGGCGCATAAAGGAGACAACGCCGAGGAGCTTAGTGGGAGGCGAATTCACAGACCTGCTGCAGTGCACGGCCGGGCTTGGCTCCGCTGTGGTGTTCCTGGCCGGGCTTGGCTCCACCATTCTTTCTCCTCACCGTGGTTTTCCCGGCCAGGCTTGGCTCCGCCGGGGGGATGCAGAAACTACAACCCCCAGCAGCCCCGTATGCCGCCCACGCAAGCAGGAAGCGTCGGGCGGCGCATAAAGGAGACAACGCCGAGGAGCTTAGTGGGAGGCGAATTCACAGACCTGCTGCAGTGCAAGGCCGGGCTTGGCTCCGCTGTGATGTTCCTTGCCAGGCTTGGCTCTGCCATTCTTTCTCCTCACCGTGGTGTTCCCGGCCGGGCTTGGCTCCGCCGGGGGGACGCAGAAACTACAACCCCCAGCAGCCCCGTACGTCGCCCACGCAAGTAGGAAGCGCCGGGCGGCGCAAAAAGGAGACAACGGCGAGGAGCTTAGTGGGAGGTGAATTCACAGACCTGCTGCAGTGCACGGCCGGGCTTGGCTCTGCTGTGGTGTTCCTGGCCGGGCTTGGCTCCGCCATTCTTTCTCCTCACCGTGGTGTTCCCGGCCGGGCTTGGCTCCGCCGGGGGGACGCAGAAACTACAACCCCCAGCAGCCCTGTACGCCGCCCACGCAAGCAGGAAGCGCCGGGCGGCGCATAAAGGAGACAACGCCGAGGAGCTTAGTGGGAGGCGAATTCACAGACCTGCTGCAGTGCACAGCCGGGCTTGGCTCTGCTGTGGTGTTCCTGGCCGGGCTTGGCTCCACCATTCTTTCTCCTCACCGTGGTGTTCCCGGCCGGGCTTGGCTCCGCCGGGGGGACGCAGAAACTACAACCCCCAGCAGCCCTGTACGCCGCCCACGCAAGCAGGACGCGCCGGGCGGCGCATAAAGGAGACAACGCCGAGGAGCTTAGTGGGAGGCGAATTCACAGACCTGCTGCAGTGCACGGCCGGGCTTGGCTCCGCTGTGGTGTTCCTGGCCGGGCTTGGCTCCACCATTCTTTCTCGTCACTGTGGTGTTCCCGGCCGGGCTTGGCCCTGCCGGGGGGACGCAGAAACTACAACCCCCAGCAGCCCCGTACGCCGCCCACGCAAGCAGGAAGCGTCGGGCGGCGCATAAAGGAGACAACGCCGAGGAGCTTAGTGGGAGGCGAATTCACAGACCTGCTGCAGTGCAAGGCCGGGCTTGGCTCCGCTGTGGTGTTCCTGGCCAGGCTTGGCTCCGCCATTCTTTCTCCTCACCGTGGTGTTCCCGGCCGGGCTTGGCTCCGCCGGGGGGACGCAGAAACTACAACCCCCAGCAGCCCCGTATGTCGCCCACGCAAGCAGGAAGCGCCGGGCGGCGCAAAAAGGAGACAACGCCGAGGAGCTTAGTGGGAGGCGAATTCACAGACCTGCTGCAGTGCACGGCCGGGCTTGGCTGCGCTGTGGTGTTCCTGGCCGGGCTTGGCTCCGCCATTCTTTCTCCTCACCGTGGTGTTCCCGGCCGGGCTTGGCTCTGCCGGGGGGACGCAGAAACTACAACCCCCAGCAGCCCCGTACGCCGCCCACGCAAGCAGGAAGCGCCGGGCGGCGCATAAAGGAGACAACGACGAGGAGCTTAGTGGGAGGCAAATTCACAGATCTGCTGCAGTGCACGGCCGGGCTTGGCTCTGCTGTGGTGTTCCTGGCCGGGCTTGGCTCCACCATTCTTTCTCCTCACCGTGGTGTTCCCGGCCGGGCTTGGCTCCGCCGGGGGGATGCAGAAACTACAACCCCCAGCAGCCCCGTATGCCGCCCACGCAAGCAGGAAGCGCCGGGCGGCGCATAAAGGAGACAACGCCGAGGAGCTTAGTGGGAGGCGAATTCACAGACCTGCTGCAGTGCACGGCCGGGCTTGGCTCCGCTGTGGTGTTCCTGGCCGGGCTTGGCTCCACCATTCTTTCTCCTCACCGTGGTGTTCCCAGCCGGGCTTGGCTCCGCCGGGGGGATGCAGAAACTACAACCCCCAGCAGCCCCGTATGCCGCCCACGCAAGCAGGAAGCGTCGGGCGGCGCATAAAGGAGACAACGCCGAGGAGCTTAGTGGGAGGCGAATTCACAGACCTGCTGCAGTGCAAGGCCGGGCTTGGCTCCGCTGTGATGTTCCTGGCCAGGCTTGGCTCCGCCATTCTTTCTCCTCACCGTGGTGTTCCCGGCCGGGCTTGGCTCCGCCGGGGGGACGCAGAAACTACAACCCCCAGCAGCCCCGTACGTCGCCCACGCAAGCAGGAAGCGCCGGGCGGCGCAAAAAGGAGACAACGCCGAGGAGCTTAGTGGGAGGCGAATTCACAGACCTGCTGCAGTGCACGGCCGGGCTTGGCTGCGCTGTGGTGTTCCTGGCCGGGCTTGGCTCCGCCATTCTTTCTCCTCACCGTGGTGTTCCCGGCCGGGTTTGGCTCTGCCGGGGGGACGCAGAAACTACAACCCCCAGCAGCCCCGTACGCCGCCCACGCAAGCAGGAAGCGCCGGGCGGCGCATAAAGGAGACAACGCCGAGGAGCTTAGTGGGAGGCAAATTCACAGATCTGCTGCAGTGCACGGCCGGGCTTGGCTCTGCTGTGGTGTTCCTGGCCGGGCTTGGCTCCACCATTCTTTCTCCTCACCGTGGTGTTCCCGGCCGGGCTTGGCTCCGCCGGGGGGATGCAGAAACTACAACCCCCAGCAGCCCCGTACGCCGCCCACGCAAGCAGGAAGCGCCGGGCGGCGCATAAAGGAGACAACGCCGAGGAGCTTAGTGGGAGGCAAATTCACAGACCTGCTGCAGTGCACGGCCGGGCTTGGCTCTGCTGTGGTGTTCCTGGCCGGGCTTGGCTCCACCATTCTATCTCATCACCGTGGTGTTCCCGGCCGGGCTTGGCTCCGCCGGGGGGATGCAGAAACTACAACCCCCAGCAGCCCTGTACGCCGCCCACGCAAGCAGGAAGCGCCGGGCGGCGCATAAAGGAGACAACGCCGAGGAGCTTAGTGGGAGGCGAATTCACAGACCTGCTGCAGTGCACGGCCGGGCTTGGCTCCGCTGTGGTGTTCCTGGCCGGGCTTGGCTCCACCATTCTTTCTCCTCACTGTGGTGTTCCCGGCCGGGCTTGGCTCCGCCGGGGGGACGCAGAAACTACAACCCCCAGCAGCCCCGTACGCCGCCCACGCAAGCAGGAAGCGTCGGGCGGCGCATAAAGGAGACAACGCCGAGGAGCTAAGTGGGAGGCAAATTCACAGACCTGCTGCAGTGCAAGGCCGGGCTTGGCTCCGCTGTGGTGTTCCTGGCCAGGCTTGGCTCCGCCATTCTTTCTCCTTACTGTGGTGTTCCCGGCCGGGCTTGGCTCCGCCGGGGGGACGCAGAAACTACAACCCCCAGCAGCCCCGTACGTCGCCCACGCAAGCAGGAAGCGCCGGGCGGCGCATAAAGGAGACAACGCCGAGGAGCTTAGTGGGAGGCGAATTCACAGACCTGCTGCAGTGCAAGGCCGGGCTTGGCTCCGCTGTGGTGTTCCTGGCCAGGCTTGGCTCCGCCATTCTTTCTCCTCACTGTGGTGTTCCCGGCCGGGCTTGGCTCCGCCGGGGGGACGCAGAAACTACAACCCCCAGCAGCCCCGTACGTGGCCCACGCAAGCAGGAAGCGCCGGGCGGCGCAAAAAGGAGACAACGCCGAGGAGCTTAGTGGGAGGCGAATTCACAGACCTGCTGCAGTGCACGGCCGGGCTTGGCTGCGCTGTGGTGTTCCTGGCCGGGCTTGGCTCCGCCATTCTTTCTCCTCACCGTGGTGTTCCCGGCCGGGCTTGGCTCTGCCGGGGGGACGCAGAAACTACAACTCCCAGCAGCCCCGTACGCCGCCCACGCAAGCAGGAAGCGCCGGGCGGCGCATAAAGGAGACAACGCCGAGGAGCTTAGTGGAAGTCAAATTCACAGATCTGCTGCAGTGCATGGCCGGGCTTGGCTCTGCTGTGGTGTTCCTGGCCGGGCTTGGCTCCACCATTCTTTCTCTTCACCGTGGTGTTCCCGGCTGGGCTTGGCTCCGCCGGGGGGATGCAGAAACTACAACCCCCAGCAGCCCCGTACGCCGCCCACGCAAGCAGGAAGCGCCGGGCGGCGCATAAAGGAGACAACGCCGAGGAGCTTAGTGGGAGGCGAATTCACAGACCTGCTGCAGTGCACGGCCGGGCTTGGCTCCGCTGTGGTGTTCCTGGCCGGGCTTGGCTCCACCATTCTTTCTCCTCACCGTGGTGTTCCCGGCCGGGCTTGGCTCCGCCGGGGGGATGCAGAAACTACAACCCCCAGCAGCCCCGTATGCCGCCCACGCAAGCAGGAAGCGTCGGGCGGCGCATAAAGGAGACAACGCCGAGGAGCTTAGTGGGAGGCGAATTCACAGACCTGCTGCAGTGCACGGCCGGGCTTGGCTCCGCTGTGGTGTTCCTGGCCGGGCTTGGCTCCACCATTCTTTCTCCTCACTGTGGTGTTCCCGGCCGGGCTTGGCTCCGCCGGGGGGACGCAGAAACTACAACCCCCAGCAGCCCCGTACGCCGCCCACGCAAGCAGGAAGCGTCGGGCGGCGCATAAAGGAGACAACGCCGAGGAGCTTAGTGGGAGGCGAATTCACAGACCTGCTGCAGTGCAAGGCCGGGCTTGGCTCCGCTGTGGTGTTCCTGGCCAGGCTTGGCTCCGCCATTCTTTCTCCTCACTGTGGTGTTCCCGGCCGGGCTTGGCTCCGCCGGGGGGACGCAGAAACCACAACCCCCAGCAGCCCCGTACGTCGCCCACGCAAGCAGGAAGCGCTGGGCGGCGCAAAAAGGAGACAACGCCGAGGAGCTTAGTGGGAGGCGAATTCACAGACCTGCTGCAGTGCACGGCCGGGCTTGGCTGCGCTGTGGTGTTCCTGGCCGGGCTTGGCTCCGCCATTCTTTCTCCTCACCGTGGTGTTCCCGGCCGGGCTTGGCTCTGCCGGGGGGACGCAGAAACTACAACCCCCAGCAGCCCCGTACGCCGCCCACGCAAGCAGGAAGCGCCGGGCGGCGCATAAAGGAGACAACGCCGAGGAGCTTAGTGGGAGGCAAATTCACAGATCTGCTGCAGTGCACGGCCGGGCTTGGCTCTGCTGTGGTGTTCCTGGCCGGGCTTGGCTCCACCATTCTTTCTCCTCACCGTGGTGTTCCCGGCCGGGCTTGGCTCCGCCGGGGGGATGCAGAAACTACAACCCCCAGCAGCCCCGTACGCCGCCCACGCAAGCAGGAAGCGCCGGGCGGCGCATAAAGGAGACAACGCCGAGGAGCTTAGTGGGAGGCGAATTCACAGACCTGCTGCAGTGCACGGCCGGGCTTGGCTCTGCTGTGGTGTTCCTGGCCGGGCTTGGCTCCACCATTCTATCTCATCACCGTGGTGTTCCCGGCCGGGCTTGGCTCCGCCGGGGGGATGCAGAAACTACAACCCCCAGCAGCCCTGTACGCCGCCCACGCAAGCAGGAAGCGCCGGGCGGCGCATAAAGGAGACAACGCCGAGGAGCTTAGTGGGAGGCGAATTCACAGACCTGCTGCAGTGCACGGCCGGGCTTGGCTCCGCTGTGGTGTTCCTGGCCGGGCTTGGCTCCACCATTCTTTCTCCTCACTGTGGTGTTCCCGGCCGGGCTTGGCTCCGCCGGGGGGACGCAGAAACTACAACCCCCAGCAGCCCCGTACGCCGCCCACGCAAGCAGGAAGCGTCGGGCGGCGCATAAAGGAGACAACGCCGAGGAGCTTAGTGGGAGGCGAATTCACAGACCTGCTGCAGGGCAAGGCCGGGCTTGGCTCCGCTGTGGTGTTCCTGGCCAGGCTTGGCTCCGCCATTCTTTCTCCTCACTGTGGTGTTCCCGGCCGGGCTTGGCTCCGCCGGGGGGACGCAGAAACTACAACCCCCAGCAGCCCCGTACGTCGCCCACGCAAGCAGGAAGCGCCGGGCGGCGCAAAAAGGAGACAACGCCGAGAAGCTTAGTGGGAGGCGAATTCACAGACCTGCTGCAGTGCAAGGCCGGGCTTGGCTCCGCTGTGGTGTTCCTGGCCAGGCTTGGCTCCGCCATTCTTTCTCCTCACTGTGGTGTTCCCGGCCGGGCTTGGCTCCGCCGGGGGGACACAGAAACTACAACCCCCAGCAGCCCCGTACGTCGCCCACGCAAGCAGGAAGCGCCGGGCGGCGCAAAAAGGAGACAACGCCGAGGAGCTTAGTGGGAGGCGAATTCACAGACCTGCTGCAGTGCACGGCCGGGCTTGGCTGCGCTGTGGTGTTCCTGGCCGGGCTTGGCTCCGCCATTCTTTCTCCTCACCGTGGTGTTCCCGGCCGGGCTTGGCTCTGCCGGGGGGACGCAGAAACTACAACCCCCAGCAGCCCCGTACGCCGCCCACGCAAGCAGGAAGCGCCGGGCGGCGCATAAAGGAGACAACGCCGAGGAGCTTAGTGGGAGGCAAATTCACAGATCTGCTGCAGTGCACGGCCGGGCTTGGCTCTGCTGTGGTGTTCCTGGCCGGGCTTGGCTCCACCATTCTTTCTCCTCACCGTGGTGTTCCCGGCCGGGCTTGGCTCCGCCGGTGGGATGCAGAAACTACAACCCCCAGCAGCCCCGTACGCCGCCCACGCAAGCAGGAAGCGCCGGGCGGCGCATAAAGGAGACAACGCCGAGGAGCTTAGTGGGAGGCGAATTCACAGACCTGCTGCAGTGCACGGCCGGGCTTGGCTCCGCTGTGGTGTTCCTGGCCGGGCTTGGCTCCACCATTCTTTCTCCTCACCGTGGTGTTCCCGGCCAGGCTTGGCTCCGCCGGGGGGATGCAGAAACTACAACCCCCAGCAGCCCCGTATGCCGCCCACGCAAGCAGGAAGCGTCGGGCGGCGCATAAAGGAGACAACGCCGAGGAGCTTAGTGGGAGGCGAATTCACAGACCTGCTGCAGTGCAAGGCCGGGCTTGGCTCCGCTGTGATGTTCCTTGCCAGGCTTGGCTCTGCCATTCTTTCTCCTCACCGTGGTGTTCCCGGCCGGGCTTGGCTCCGCCGGGGGGACGCAGAAACTACAACCCCCAGCAGCCCCGTACGTCGCCCACGCAAGTAGGAAGCGCCGGGCGGCGCATAAAGGAGACAACGCCGAGGAGCTTAGTGGGAGGCGAATTCACAGACCTGCTGCAGTGCACGGCCGGGCTTGGCTCCGCTGTGGTGTTCCTGGCCGGGCTTGGCTCCACCATTCTTTCTCCTCACCGTGGTGTTCCCGGCCGGGCTTGGCTCCGCCGGGGGGACGCAGAAACTACAACCCCCAGCAGCCCTGTACGCCGCCCACGCAAGCAGGAAGCGCCGGGCGGCGCATAAAGGAGACAACGCTGAGGAGCTTAGTGGGAGGCGAATTCACAGACCTGCTGCAGTGCACAGCCGGGCTTGGCTCTGCTGTGGTGTTCCTGGCCGGGCTTGGCTCCACCATTCTTTCTCCTCACCGTGGTGTTCCCGGCCGGGCTTGGCTCCGCCGGGGGGACGCAGAAACTACAACCCCCAGCAGCCCTGTACGCCGCCCACGCAAGCAGGAAGCGTCGGGCGGCGCATAAAGGAGACAACGCCGAGGAGCTTAGTGGGAGGCGAATTCACAGACCTGCTGCAGTGCACGGCCGGGCTTGGCTCCGCTGTGGTGTTCCTGGCCGGGCTTGGCTCCACCATTCTTTCTCCTCACTGTGGTGTTCCCGGCCGGGCTTGGCCCTGCCGGGGGGACGCAGAAACTACAACCCCCAGCAGCCCCGTACGCCGCCCACGCAAGCAGGAAGCGTCGGGCGGCGCATAAAGGAGACAACGCCGAGGAGCTTAGTGGGAGGCGAATTCACAGACCTGCTGCAGTGCAAGGCCGGGCTTGGCTCCGCTGTGGTGTTCCTGGCCAGGCTTGGCTCCGCCATTCTTTCTCCTCACCGTGGTGTTCCCGGCCGGGCTTGGCTCCGCCGGGGGGACGCAGAAACTACAACCCCCAGCAGCCCCGTAAGGCGCCCACGCAAGCAGGAAGCGCCGGGCGGCGCAAAAAGGAGACAACGCCGAGGAGCTTAGTGGGAGGCGAATTCACAGACCTGCTGCAGTGCACGGCCGGGCTTGGCTGCGCTGTGGTGTTCCTGGCCGGGCTTGGCTCCGCCATTCTTTCTCCTCACCGTGGTGTTCCCGGCCGGGCTTGGCTCTGCCGGGGGGACGCAGAAACTACAACCCCCAGCAGCCCCGTACGCCGCCCACGCAAGCAGGAAGCGCCGGGCGGCGCATAAAGGAGACAACGACGAGGAGCTTAGTGGGAGGCAAATTCACAGATCTGCTGCAGTGCACGGCCGGGCTTGGCTCTGCTGTGGTGTTCCTGGCCGGGCTTGGCTCCACCATTCTTTCTCCTCACCGTGGTGTTCCCGGCCGGGCTTGGCTCCGCCGGGGGGATGCAGAAACTACAACCCCCAGCAGCCCCGTATGCCGCCCACGCAAGCAGGAAGCGCCGGGCGGCGCATAAAGGAGACAACGCCGAGGAGCTTAGTGGGAGGCGAATTCACAGACCTGCTGCAGTGCACGGCCGGGCTTGGCTCCGCTGTGGTGTTCCTGGCCGGGCTTGGCTCCACCATTCTTTCTCCTCACCGTGGTGTTCCCGGCCGGGCTTGGCTCCGCCGGGGGGATGCAGAAACTACAACCCCCAGCAGCCCCGTATGCCGCCCACGCAAGCAGGAAGCGTCGGGCGGCGCATAAAGGAGACAACGCCGAGGAGCTTAGTGGGAGGCGAATTCACAGACCTGCTGCAGTGCAAGGCCGGGCTTGGCTCCGCTGTGATGTTCCTGGCCAGGCTTGGCTCCGCCATTCTTTCTCCTCACCGTGGTGTTCCCGGCCGGGCTTGGCTCCGCCGGGGGGACGCAGAAACTACAACCCCCAGCAGCCCCGTACGTCGCCCACGCAAGCAGGAAGCGCCGGGCGGCGCAAAAAGGAGACAACGCCGAGGAGCTTAGTGGGAGGCGAATTCACAGACCTGCTGCAGTGCAGGGCCGGGCTTGGCTGCGCTGTGGTGTTCCTGGCCGGGCTTGGCTCCGCCATTCTTTCTCCTCACCGTGGTGTTCCCGGCCGGGCTTGGCTCCGCCGGGGGGACGCAGAAACTACAACCCCCAGCAGCCCCGTACGCCGCCCACGCAAGCAGGAAGCGCCGGGCGGCGCATAAAGGAGACAACGCCGAGGAGCTTAGTGGGAGGCAAATTCACAGATCTGCTGCAGTGCACGGCCGGGCTTGGCTCTGCTGTGGTGTTCCTGGCCGGGCTTGGCTCCACCATTCTTTCTCCTCACCGTGGTGTTCCCGGCCGGGCTTGGCTCCGCCGGGGGGATGCAGAAACTACAACCCCCAGCAGCCCCGTACGCCGCCCACGCAAGCAGGAAGCGCCGGGCGGCGCATAAAGGAGACAACGCCGAGGAGCTTAGTGGGAGGCGAATTCACAGACCTGCTGCAGTGCACGGCCGGGCTTGGCTCTGCTGTGGTGTTCCTGGCCGGGCTTGGCTCCACCATTCTATCTCATCACCGTGGTGTTCCCGGCCAGGCTTGGCTCCGCCGGGGGGATGCAGAAACTACAACCCCCAGCAGCCCTGTACGCCGCCCACGCAAGCAGGAAGCGCCGGGCGGCGCATAAAGGAGACAACGCCGAGGAGCTTAGTGGGAGGCGAATTCACAGACCTGCTGCAGTGCACGGCCGGGCTTGGCTCCGCTGTGGTGTTCCTGGCCGGGCTTGGCTCCACCATTCTTTCTCCTCACTGTGGTGTTCCCGGCCGGGCTTGGCTCCGCCGGGGGGACGCAGAAACTACAACCCCCAGCAGCCCCGTACGCCGCCCACGCAAGCAGGAAGCGTCGGGCGGCGCATAAAGGAGACAACGCCGAGGAGCTAAGTGGGAGGCGAATTCACAGACCTGCTGCAGTGCAAGGCCGGGCTTGGCTCCGCTGTGGTGTTCCTGGCCAGGCTTGGCTCCGCCATTCTTTCTCCTCACTGTGGTGTTCCCGGCCGGGCTTGGCTCCGCCGGGGGGACGCAGAAACTACAACCCCCAGCAGCCCCGTACGTCGCCCACGCAAGCAGGAAGCGCCGGGCGGCGCATAAAGGAGACAACGCCGAGGAGCTTAGTGGGAGGCGAATTCACAGACCTGCTGCAGTGCAAGGCCGGGCTTGGCTCCGCTGTGGTGTTCCTGGCCAGGCTTGGCTCCGCCATTCTTTCTCCTCACTGTGGTGTTCCCGGCCGGGCTTGGCTCCGCCGGGGGGACGCAGAAACTACAACCCCCAGCAGCCCCGTACGTGGCCCACGCAAGCAGGAAGCGCCGGGCGGCGCAAAAAGGAGACAACGCCGAGGAGCTTAGTGGGAGGCGAATTCACAGACCTGCTGCAGTGCACGGCCGGGCTTGGCTGCGCTGTGGTGTCCCTGGTCGGGCTTGGCTCCGCCATTCTTTCTCCTCACCGTGGTGTTCCCGGCCGGGCTTGGCTCTGCCGGGGGGACGCAGAAACTACAACTCCCAGCAGCCCCGTACGCCGCCCACGCAAGCAGGAAGCGCCGGGCGGCGCATAAAGGAGACAACGCCGAGGAGCTTAGTGGAAGTCAAATTCACAGATCTGCTGCAGTGCACGGCCGGGCTTGGCTCTGCTGTGGTGTTCCTGGCCGGGCTTGGCTCCACCATTCTTTCTCTTCACCGTGGTGTTCCCGGCTGGGCTTGGCTCCGCCGGGGGGATGCAGAAACTACAACCCCCAGCAGCCCCGTACGCCGCCCACGCAAGCAGGAAGCGCCGGGCGGCGCATAAAGGAGACAACGCCGAGGAGCTTAGTGGGAGGCGAATTCACAGACCTGCTGCAGTGCACGGCCGGGCTTGGCTCCGCTGTGGTGTTCCTGGCCGGGCTTGGCTCCACCATTCTTTCTCCTCACCGTGGTGTTCCCGGCCGGGCTTGGCTCCGCCGGGGGGATGCAGAAACTACAACCCCCAGCAGCCCCGTATGCCGCCCACGCAAGCAGGAAGCGTCGGGCGGCGCATAAAGGAGACAACGCCGAGGAGCTTAGTGGGAGGCGAATTCACAGACCTGCTGCAGTGCACGGCCGGGCTTGGCTCCGCTGTGGTGTTCCTGGCCGGGCTTGGCTCCACCATTCTTTCTCCTCACTGTGGTGTTCCCGGCCGGGCTTGGCTCCGCCGGGGGGACACAGAAACTACAACCCCCAGCAGCCCCGTACGCCGCCCACGCAAGCAGGAAGCGTCGGGCGGCGCATAAAGGAGACAACGCCGAGGAGCTTAGTGGGAGGCGAATTCACAGACCTGCTGCAGTGCAAGGCCGGGCTTGGCTCCGCTGTGGTGTTCCTGGCCAGGCTTGGCTCCGCCATTCTTTCTCCTCACTGTGGTGTTCCCGGCCGGGCTTGGCTCCGCCGGGGGGACGCAGAAACTACAACCCCCAGCAGCCCCGTACGTCGCCCACGCAAGCAGGAAGCGCTGGGCGGCGCAAAAAGGAGACAACGCCGAGGAGCTTAGTGGGAGGCGAATTCACAGACCTGCTGCAGTGCACGGCCGGGCTTGGCTGCGCTGTGGTGTTCCTGGCCGGGCTTGGCTCCGCCATTCTTTCTCCTCACCGTGGTGTTCCCGGCCGGGCTTGGCTCTGCCGGGGGGACGCAGAAACTACAACCCCCAGCAGCCCCGTACGCCGCCCACGCAAGCAGGAAGCGCCGGGCGGCGCATAAAGGAGACAACGCCGAGGAGCTTAGTGGGAGGCAAATTCACAGATCTGCTGCAGTGCACGGCCGGGCTTGGCTCTGCTGTGGTGTTCCTGGCCGGGCTTGGCTCCACCATTCTTTCTCCTCACCGTGGTGTTCCCGGCCGGGCTTGGCTCCGCCGGGGGGATGCAGAAACTACAACCCCCAGCAGCCCCGTACGCCGCCCACGCAAGCAGGAAGCGCCGGGCGGCGCATAAAGGAGACAACGCCGAGGAGCTTAGTGGGAGGCGAATTCACAGACCTGCTGCAGTGCACGGCCGGGCTTGGCTCTGCTGTGGTGTTCCTGGCCGGGCTTGGCTCCACCATTCTATCTCATCACCGTGGTGTTCCCGGCCGGGCTTGGCTCCGCCGGGGGGATGCAGAAACTACAACCCCCAGCAGCCCTGTACGCCGCCCACGCAAGCAGGAAGCGCCGGGCGGCGCATAAAGGAGACAACGCCGAGGAGCTTAGTGGGAGGCGAATTCACAGACCTGCTGCAGTGCACGGCCGGGCTTGGCTCCGCTGTGGTGTTCCTGGCCGGGCTTGGCTCCACCATTCTTTCTCCTCACTGTGGTGTTCCCGGCCGGGCTTGGCTCCGCCGGGGGGACGCAGAAACTACAACCCCCAGCAGCCCCGTACGCCGCCCACGCAAGCAGGAAGCGTCGGGCGGCGCATAAAGGAGACAACGCCGAGGAGCTTAGTGGGAGGCGAATTCACAGACCTGCTGCAGTGCAAGGCCGGGCTTGGCTCCGCTGTGGTGTTCCTGGCCAGGCTTGGCTCCGCCATTCTTTCTCCTCACTGTGGTGTTCCCGGCCGGGCTTGGCTCCGCCGGGGGGACGCAGAAACTACAACCCCCAGCAGCCCCGTACGTCGCCCACGCAAGTAGGAAGCGCCGGGCGGCGCAAAAAGGAGACAACGCCGAGGAGCTTAGTGGGAGGCGAATTCACAGACCTGCTGCAGTGCAAGGCCGGGCTTGGCTCCGCTGTGGTGTTCCTGGCCAGGCTTGGCTCCGCCATTCTTTCTCCTCACTGTGGTGTTCCCGGCCGGGCTTGGCTCTGCCGGGGGGACACAGAAACTACAACCCCCAGCAGCCCCGTACGTCGCCCACGCAAGCAGGAAGCGCCGGGCGGCGCAAAAAGGAGACAACGCCGAGGAGCTTAGTGGGAGGCGAATTCACAGACCTGCTGCAGTGCACGGCCGGGCTTGGCTGCGCTGTGGTGTTCCTGGCCGGGCTTGGCTCCGCCATTCTTTCTCCTCACCGTGGTGTTCCCGGCCGGGCTTGGCTCTGCCGGGGGGACGCAGAAACTACAACCCCCAGCAGCCCCGTACGCCGCCCACGCAAGCAGGAAGCGCCGGGCGGCGCATAAAGGAGACAACGCCGAGGAGCTTAGTGGGAGGCAAATTCACAGATCTGCTGCAGTGCACGGCCGGGCTTGGCTCTGCTGTGGTGTTCCTGGCCGGGCTTGGCTCCACCATTCTTTCTCCTCACCGTGGTGTTCCCGGCCGGGCTTGGCTCCGCCGGTGGGATGCAGAAACTACAACCCCCAGCAGCCCCGTACGCCGCCCACGCAAGCAATAAGCGCCGGGCGGCGCATAAAGGAGACAACGCCGAGGAGCTTAGTGGGAGGCGAATTCACAGACCTGCTGCAGTGCACGGCCGGGCTTGGCTCCGCTGTGGTGTTCCTGGCCGGGCTTGGCTCCACCATTCTTTCTCCTCACCGTGGTGTTCCCGGCCAGGCTTGGCTCCGCCGGGGGGATGCAGAAACTACAACCCCCAGCAGCCCCGTATGCCGCCCACGCAAGCAGGAAGCGTCAGGCGGCGCATAAAGGAGACAACGCCGAGGAGCTTAGTGGGAGGCGAATTCACAGACCTGCTGCAGTGCAAGGCCGGGCTTGGCTCCGCTGTGATGTTCCTTGCCAGGCTTGGCTCTGCCATTCTTTCTCCTCACCGTGGTGTTCCCGGCCGGGCTTGGCTCCGCCGGGGGGACGCAGAAACTACAACCCCCAGCAGCCCCGTACGTCGCCCACGCAAGTAGGAAGCGCCGGGCGGCGCATAAAGGAGACAACGCCGAGGAGCTTAGTGGGAGGCGAATTCACAGACCTGCTGCAGTGCACGGCCGGGCTTGGCTCCGCTGTGGTGTTCCTGGCCGGGCTTGGCTCCACCATTCTTTCTCCTCACCGTGGTGTTCCCGGCCGGGCTTGGCTCCGCCGGGGGGACGCAGAAACTACAACCCCCAGCAGCCCTGTACGCCGCCCACGCAAGCAGGAAGCGCCGGGCGGCGCATAAAGGAGACAACGCTGAGGAGCTTAGTGGGAGGCGAATTCACAGACCTGCTGCAGTGCACAGCCGGGCTTGGCTCTGCTGTGGTGTTCCTGGCCGGGCTTGGCTCCACCATTCTTTCTCCTCACCGTGGTGTTCCCGGCCGGGCTTGGCTCCGCCGGGGGGACGCAGAAACTACAACCCCCAGCAGCCCTGTACGCCGCCCACGCAAGCAGGAAGCGTCGGGCGGCGCATAAAGGAGACAACGCCGAGGAGCTTAGTGGGAGGCGAATTCACAGACCTGCTGCAGTGCACGGCCGGGCTTGGCTCCGCTGTGGTGTTCCTGGCCGGGCTTGGCTCCACCATTCTTTCTCCTCACTGTGGTGTTCCCGGCCGGGCTTGGCCCTGCCGGGGGGACGCAGAAACTACAACCCCCAGCAGCCCCGTACGCCGCCCACGCAAGCAGGAAGCGTCGGGCGGCGCATAAAGGAGACAACGCCGAGGAGATTAGTGGGAGGCGAATTCACAGACCTGCTGCAGTGCAAGGCCGGGCTTGGCTCCGCTGTGGTGTTCCTGGCCAGGCTTGGCTCCGCCATTCTTTCTCCTCACCGTGGTGTTCCCGGCCGGGCTTGGCTCCGCCGGGGGGACGCAGAAACTACAACCCCCAGCAGCCCCGTAAGGCGCCCACGCAAGCAGGAAGCGCCGGGCGGCGCAAAAAGGAGACAACGCCGAGGAGCTTAGTGGGAGGCGAATTCACAGACCTGCTGCAGTGCACGGCCGGGCTTGGCTGCGCTGTGGTGTTCCTGGCCGGGCTTGGCTCCGCCATTCTTTCTCCTCACCGTGGTGTTCCCGGCCGGGCTTGGCTCTGCCGGGGGGACGCAGAAACTACAACCCCCAGCAGCCCCGTACGCCGCCCACGCAAGCAGGAAGCGCCGGGCGGCGCATAAAGGAGACAACGACGAGGAGCTTAGTGGGAGGCAAATTCACAGATCTGCTGCAGTGCACGGCCGGGCTTGGCTCTGCTGTGGTGTTCCTGGCCGGGCTTGGCTCCACCATTCTTTCTCCTCACCGTGGTGTTCCCGGCCGGGCTTGGCTCCGCCGGGGGGATGCAGAAACTACAACCCCCAGCAGCCCCGTATGCCGCCCACGCAAGCAGGAAGCGCCGGGCGGCGCATAAAGGAGACAACGCCGAGGAGCTTAGTGGGAGGCGAATTCACAGACCTGCTGCAGTGCACGGCCGGGCTTGGCTCCGCTGTGGTGTTCCTGGCCGGGCTTGGCTCCACCATTCTTTCTCCTCACCGTGGTGTTCCCGGCCGGGCTTGGCTCCGCCGGGGGGATGCAGAAACTACAACCCCCAGCAGCCCCGTATGCCGCCCACGCAAGCAGGAAGCGTCGGGCGGCGCATAAAGGAGACAACGCCGAGGAGCTTAGTGGGAGGCGAATTCACAGACCTGCTGCAGTGCAAGGCCGGGCTTGGCTCCGCTGTGATGTTCCTGGCCAGGCTTGGCTCCGCCATTCTTTCTCCTCACCGTGGTGTTCCCGGCCGGGCTTGGCTCCGCCGGGGGGACGCAGAAACTACAACCCCCAGCAGCCCCGTACGTCGCCCACGCAAGCAGGAAGCGCCGGGCGGCGCAAAAAGGAGACAACGCCGAGGAGCTTAGTGGGAGGCGAATTCACAGACCTGCTGCAGTGCACGGCCGGGCTTGGCTGCGCTGTGGTGTTCCTGGCCGGGCTTGGCTCCGCCATTCTTTCTCCTCACCGTGGTGTTCCCGGCCGGGCTTGGCTCCGCCGGGGGGACGCAGAAACTACAACCCCCAGCAGCCCCGTACGCCGCCCACGCAAGCAGGAAGCGCCGGGCGGCGCATAAAGGAGACAACGCCGAGGAGCTTAGTGGGAGGCAAATTCACAGATCTGCTGCAGTGCACGGCCGGGCTTGGCCCTGCTGTGGTGTTCCTGGCCGGGCTTGGCTCCGCCATTCTTTCTCCTCACCGTGGTGTTCCCGGCTGGGCTTAGCTCCGCCGGGGGGACGCAGAAACTACAACCCCCAGCAGCCCCGTACGCCGCCCACGCAAGCAGGAAGCGTCGGGCGGCGTATAAAGGAGACAACGCCGAGGAGCTTAGTGGGAGGCGAATTCACAGACCTGCTGCAGTGCACGCCGGGCTTGGCTCCGCTGTGGTGTTCCTGGCCGGGCTTGGCTACGCCATTCTTTCTCCTCACCGTGGTGTTCCCGGCCGGGCTTGGCTCCGCCGGGGGGACGCAGAAACTACAACCCCCAGCAGCCCCGTACGCCGCCCACGCAAGCAGGAAGCGCCGGGCGGCGCATAACGGAGACAACGCCGAGGAGCTTAGTGGGAGGTGAATTCACAGACCTGCTGCAGTGCACGGCCGGGCTTGGCTCCGCTGTGGTGTTCCTGGCCGGGCTTGGCTCCGCCATTCTTTCTCCTCACCGTGGTGTTCCCCGCCGGGCTCGGCTCCGCCGGGGGGATGCAGAAACTACAACCCCCAGCAGCCCCGTACGTCGCCCACGCAAGCAGGAAGCGCCGGGCGGCGCATAAAGGAGACAACGCCTCCTCGTCCCGCGGGACGCGCGCGGGAGCGCCCGGGGCTAAGCCCGGGCAAAGGGTGGGCCCTCTGTGGCCCTCAGAGGCCTGAGGAGACTGGACTGGGCCAGGGACCTTACATCGTTTTATTCAGACCTCCAACGTGCTGTGAGCACGTAAGACCTTTTTGTCATATCTTTTGACTTTTCTTGTGAGTGTTTAGACCAAAGGGTATTAGTGTGTAAGTTTGGTATCAACATTGTTTATAATGTCTAAATCCAAAACGGATAAGGTGGTGGTGGGTCCCGCCTCTCTGGATAATTATCTGGTTAAGAAAGTAAATCAGATAAATAATGATAGACGTGCCTCTTTGGGGAAGGGCACTATGACAGTGGAACTATCAGAAAAATCCCCACCTACTTTGACCCAAGACATTGAGGCTAATACGAGTGATGTTATTTCTGTAGATCCTCCATTGTCCTTTATAGTGAGTGTCGAGGTTCATTCAGATTCACTGGCTCTGTTAAGCGAAGATACCGGTGTGCTGAACGAGACCCAGCCTGAAACTAGGCCCCTGAGAACTTGCAGGACAGTACCTCAAAAAGAGGCGGGGAAGCACAATAATTCTAAGGCTAAAAAAAAGGCCGGCAAGGCACTTAATAGTCCTGCTATAACCCCTTTTGTATTTACTGGCACTAATGGTAATGGTGTTAATTTAAACTCTGATCTGCTTGCTTCACTGATAAAAAATTTAGAAGTCTCTTTAACAGCGAAGATAGAGGAGCTCATTAAACCATTAACCAATAAGATTGAAAACTTGGCAAAGGAAGTGGCGAGGCTGGGTGGTCTTATATCGGCACAGCAGACTGCAACACCTATTGGTAATGTACACTCTGGGGGAAAAGGGAAAGAACCTGTGAAAGTTAATGATCTGCGGAATAAGGGGAGGGGGAATACTGCTGTTGCAGCAGTTGCCACGGGGTCTGAAACACCTAATCGATTGGAAGCTCCTGTGGCAACTGCTTCGCAGCTACAACCGATTATAGCCCCCCAAAGTAGTAGAGCACCTAGACCCCCGAGGTATAATCGCTATCTAAACTTACCACCAGACTGTGCACCGTTTGTGGCAGTTTTGACCAATGTTCCCCCTTGTGGTACCCATCCCGCATCTCCTTATGATGAATCCCACAACTCTTTAAAAAACAAGGCAGTGGCGTGGCTTAACAAAAACTGTGGCTTTCCCATTTCATATTCTGACCAGATAATGGCAGGTGGAATCCAGCTTTCTGTCCCCCACAACCACATTTTTATCAACCCCCTATGCTCCAACAGTCTTTTTTAGAGAGGGGCCGAGGGCCGAGAGGGAAACACAAAGGGACCAGACAATTTCACTGGGAGCAAACCGAATCTGTGGGAGACAATACGAGGAGCAAGACCTCGGAGCAGAGTGCAGAGCCGAGCAACCAGAGACCTTGATCACAAATTTGTCCTCAATTACTTTTACTGACGAAGAAACCCGGGTCCTGGAAAAGGGCCTTGGGTTTGTACCCACCCTGGTTTCGATAAGTTTAAGCTAAGTTGTGAGTTGACTGAATTTTCTCGTAAACTATGATTGAGAAGTTTTTTTGAAAAAAACAAAACAGATTCTACTCAGATTTCGCAGGGAGACACTAGTTTCAGATTGAAGTCTACTTTTACCCCACCACCGCACATGATTCCACCTGAGATACTTGCCTTTGAACAAGCTGTTGTTAATGAGGTTGAATCTTTGGTGACATCTAACCCGTTCAAAAAACTAACAGCCGGCGAGTTTCAAGCGATACAGTCACTGCAGTGCAATACTGATATCGTGATTAAGAGTGCGGACAAAGGGGGTGGCATAGTCATCCAAGACAAGGGTGACTATGACCGCGAGTGCCGACGCCTCCTAAATAACCAAACAAACTATGTGTTGCTGAGGGAGGATTCTTCTGCCAGTTTGAAATCTGAAATAATTGATCTTGTAATGACGGCTGAAAATGAGGGGCTGATCACTAAACATGAAGCAGACTTTTTGACTACTACTGAGGGTAAAATACCATACCTTTATACCCTCCCCAAAACTCACACGGGCACCCACCCACCACCTGGGAGGCCCATCGTTTCGGGTTTAGGTTCGTTGTTAGAACCTTTATCGAAGTACTGTGATTTCTTTTTAAGACCTCTCATCGAGTCAACTAGCACATGCATTAAAGACACCAAAAGTCTATGTTGCAGACTATTGAGTTACCTGACAAATCATGTCTCTTAGCAACGTTAGACATTGAAAGTCTTTATACATGTATTCCTCAAGATGCCACAATTGAAGTGATTGCAGATACCCTAGAACACAGTATTTGGGAGTATAACACGCCACAAGCTTTTGTGGTAGACTGTGCAACATTGGCACTGAAACGAAACTTCTTCCAATATGAGGACGATATTTATTTACAAGCCACCGGAACATCAATGGGCAGCACTTTTGCTCCTAGTGTGGCAGGGTTGTATGTGTACAACTTCGAATGCAATAACATCTTGCCCACCACTAACCCCTATTTTCGGAACATCATTCTATGGCAACGATACATAGATGATGTGTTGTTAATCTGTAAGGGGGATGAGGAGTCAATACACTCCTTTTTTATTTGGCTGAACAGACGAGACCCTCACCTCAAGTTCACCTCTGAATTCGACAGTACCAAAGTAGTGTTTTTGGACGTGACCATCACACGAGTAGGCAACCAATTAAGATCAAAGACTTATCATAAACCCACGGCGAAGAACAATCTCTTGCACTACTCAAGCTTTCACCCTCAGCCATTAAGGTAGAACCTCCCTTTTGGTCAATACCTCTGCCTCAGGAGGAATTGCAGTGAGGTAACTGACTTCAAAGAGCAGGCTAAGGACCTCACTGATAAACTACATAAGAGAGGTTACCCCAAACATCTGTTGGCAAACAGTTGCAAAAGGGCACGCAATCAAAACCGAGAGGCCCTTTTGGAGGACCTTCCGAAGGACACAGGGGAGGAGGTGCCTCTAACATGTGTCACGACTTATAACTCAGCATCAAACGCAATAAGTCGTAGCATTAAGAAACACTGGAGGATAATGACATCTAACAACTGCACCTGGGAAAAACCCTTGTTTTCCTATAAAAGAGCCAGGAGTCTTAAGGACTAAAGAAATTGTGGTGCAGCACTGCATCATTTTCTTGTAGATGATGCAGATTGTATTTATTTTACGCATGCATGCATGTATTATCTTCATGTAACTCCACATGCTCATATATGAATAGTGATGTGCTTCACCAGTTATAACCAGAACAATCACACACACAAACATATTATGAACGTGTTAGGACTTCACTGTATACATAAACTCAGATGTGTGCTAAAGGTAAATTAATCTTTGTCATCTAGAAATGTATCTATCGTACAGTGAATCATTGCCACAGTTGACACTGACAGAACATTAGGCTAAGCGATGCATTACAATAATTTAAAAATCTCTATATTATAGCCTTATAGTCTACTGCCAAGGGATACATAGGCTGCTTAAGGTGCCTAAACCTGAGTTATAGGCCCGAACAATAGGCGAGGTATAACAAGGGGGAGGGGCTTTAACAATCGGTATAGCCCAAGACTGAAGGGCTATTAGGGTATTAGAACATTCAACCCACTAAGGGTAGAATGTTCTAAATTAAAATGGGAGAAACAGAAAGATAAGCATTGAAATGTTTAGGTATTATAAGCCCTGAGCCACTTCATTGCCTTCAGTGGAACTCCCAACATTTCAATGTTCTAATTAATTTTACAAACCACCGATTCAATATTTGCCCGATTTAAAATATATCCTAAGACTGCAGGTTTACAATAATGGCATAAAACACCACACATGTAAGCTATGGGGAAAAAGTACTAGAACCACTTAGAACTAGCACAGTTGCTGAGGGTTCAGCTGAGAGGTCAGCTTTAAATACGACACAAAGGAACTGATTTTTAGAACCGTGTCAGCCCTTTAGCTCCTAGGTTATGTATACATTTCTCCAGACAACAGCAGCTGAGCCAAAAGACGACAATTCCTTTAAGTTACACCTAGACAGATTGGGTGAAAATCACACTAGCGAGGTGTCTAGGTCATTGGCAGGTCCTCTGGGACCCGGAAAACAAGATGAAATATGATTGTTGCTGAATTTGGTTAAGAAAATGCCAAACACCTCACAGATATAACCCTTGATTTATACTTCACCCCGCAAGTTTTAAAAAAAAAATGATCTTTATTTGATTTTATAACAAAAAAGACAAGACAATACAACACATAATACAGCACCCTCCCCTCCCCCTCCGGTCGAGCAGGTCATAAAAGAAAAAATAAGCAAAAAAGCATATATGAAAAAAAAATGAAAAAAGAGATTAGAAACAGGGAAAGTAGTATAGAGAAAAATAAAAAATATCGAAAGTAAACTAATGAATTAGCAGATAATCATTCAAAGACAGATGAACATAAGTTTACAGAGATACAGGTGACAGTTAAATCATTACAACCAAATTACTACTATATATGTCACTGAGATTGAGACCATTCTATTAAGGGTGACCAGATTTGTAGTCCTTTTATCCGACGCTTCCTGCCTTTAGTTTTATATATCGCCATTTCTAAATTAAAGATTGCTAACAGTCTTGAAAACCACTGTCGATATGATGGGGCCATGGGATCTAGCCAGGCTGAGGCTATACAAATTCTTAATATGGCCATCGAAATAAAAATCAATTCATGACTAACATTCGGGTTGGTAAGATTTGTTACACCCAAGACAACTGTTTCATCAGGTAGGGTAACCACTATTTTGAGAATTAGTGAGAGGAAGTGTTCAATTCTTGATTTAAGAGGAGTTAAACAGGGACAGGAAGAAAAAATGTGTACACAGTCCGCATTTTGTAAATTATATCGAAAGCAGCATGTTCCTCTCCCACTACCCCATTTGGAGATTCTGGCCGGAGTGTAATACATAAAGAAGCATATTTTATAAAATTGGGTTTGTAGTTTGGTTGACATAAGGGGCCGTTTGCGATAGCCCATATGCATATTCAAATTCTTCTGTGGAAACAGTGATTTTACTTTGCCATTTCTGGGTGATTATCTGTATATCGTCCGTAAAATACATTAATAATAAAGGACATAACCCCCCAATCCTGAATTTTTCCTGAGAGTGGCTTAGAATGTCGGCTATGGCATTTTTATTCAAGGTGCCCTCTCCCCTTGTACATCGTGACAGAAAATCTCTAATTTGGAGATACTTGAAGAAGTCTCTCCATTCCAAATGATACTTATCTTTTAAGATGCAAAAGAATATAGCCCCTCTGAGGAGAAAAAACATCCTATATGAGTGATTCCGGCTGTATTCCACCTATTGATGCAGGTATCTTTAAATATTTCTGGTAGGGAAGGATTATTTTGAATAGGTGTGTAAAAAGATAAGCGTCCCAGACCTACCATTTTCCTCACAAATTTCCAAACCTTGAATGCTCCTATGAGTGTTTTTAATCTCACTTTTTTGTGGTAGCTATCGAAGAGATATCTCCAGAGATAGCCAGGGCTTTTATCACCCAGTATTATTTGGTGGATTAAAGGGGCATCATTATCCACTGCTGTCCCAGTCCCATCAAGATGAAAGAGCTCATGATTATGTAGCAAAACTGTTGCCCAGTAATATGCCTTAAGATTTGGAAGGGCTAATCCTCCTCTTTCTTTGGGGAGCGTCAGCAGTTTGTAGGCGCGGCGGGGCTGTGTGTACGACCAGACAAAGTTTGTGAAGATACGCTCCATTGTTTTAAACCACTGGTCTGAAATTTCCAGATTAATGGCTCTAAATATGTACAGGAGTTTTGGAAAATAGACAAATTTTAATGCGTCCCCCCGTCCGATCAGAGAGAGATGTAAATTATTGATACGGCGTAGATCTTTTTGCATTTTATTTAGTGAGGGTTTCAAATTCAGGGCGACTAGGTTTCCTAATTCAGATGTAATAGTGACCCCTAGATAAGTAGCTGATTCTGTTATGCGTGGAACTGCCATATCACATTTGGTATTGATAATTATTTATGTCTTCCCTTGGTTCAGAGCATACCCTGCAACTTTCCCAAATATTTCAGCCTCTAACTCAATGATAGGCATAGCCAATTTTGGATTAGCAGTGACAATGGTGATATCGTCGGCATATGGAAGGGTCTTTGTTAAATATCCATGTGTCGATATAGGGGTTATGTTCCTATTACATTCCAATCTCCGAATAAATTGATCGATGTAGATAGCGAACAGCAGCGGGGAACACGGACATCCCTGCCTAGTTCCTCTCGAGATTATTAGTTCTTTAGAGAGGCAGCCATTAACCATCACAATAGCCCGAAGATTGATGTATAGTTTCTGAATTGCCTGTATAAAAACCTGCTTGAATACCCGGGACATAGCCTGCCAGATGAATGACCAGGAGACCTAGTCGAAGGCCTTCTCGTCGTCGAGTAGTATTAGCAGCATCGGGTCTCCTGTCACCTGGGTACTGTTGAATAAGCTGATTACCCTCCGTGTGTGATTGGTGGTTTCTCTCCCGGGGATAAAGCCATGTTGAGATTTAGATATAACTGTATGAATAATTGATGAGATACGATTAGCCAGCAGTTTAGAGTATATTTTGGAGTCTGCGTTTATTAAAGTAATGGGGCGATAAGAGCCCATCCGGTCCGGGGTTTATTTTTCTTGGGGAATATGACAATTTATGCCCTGGACCAAGAGTTGGGGGGTTCCCCTCCTCTGAATAAATGTAGGCATAGGTTTAACAATATTTCTTGAAGCTGGCCTAGGAATATTATATAAAATTCTAATGGAATAGCATCTAGTCCGGTTGCCTTCCCACGGGAGAGATCCTTCACTTTTTTTTACTATTTCCTCTATGTCGGGGGCCTCCTCCAAGCTTTCCTGATCTTCTGTGTTAAGTTTATTACGAGTATCTGTTTCTAAATATTCAATAATATTCTCTTGATCTATTTCTCCCTCTTCTGTATATAGAGCACTATAAAAGCGCCAGAATGCTTCTTTAATCTTCCCTGAGTCGGATACCCTGCCTTCTATAGGGTCCTGGATTTCCTGTATAACATTCTGTGAGGTCTGCTGTCTCATCTGGATGGCTAACTGCTGACCAACTGATTCACTAACCTCATATATTTTTTCGCGGTGGGCAGCAGCTTTTTTAACTGCTTTGATGGTATATACATTTGTAATTGCTGCTTGTGCTATCGCAACCTGAAGTTGAGCATTAGTTATCTCTTCTGTGGCAAAAGACCCTCTTGTTACCCTTATAAGATCTTCCTCCACCCACTTTAACATTTCTTGTAACAATCCTAATGATTCTCTTGCACGCTTGTTAGTCCTAAGTGAATATTGTAAAGTTTCTCCCCTAATTCCTGCTTTTAGGGCATCCCAAACGAAATCTACCGTTGTGCTCCCGGTATTCAGCGCTAAGAAATTAGAGATCCAGCTTCTCATGTGGTTTCAATACTCGTTCTGAAGGAGCAGAGATCTCTCAAATGTCCAGACTTGTTGTGTCTGGGTCAATGATGTTGTCTTGACTGTAAATAGCAAAGGATTATGATCCGACATGACACGGGGTAGCTTTTCTAATTTGGACAAGGATTTCACTGAATTAGAAATTAAGAAGTAATCCAGCCTGGCATGTGTATGATTCAGGTTTGAATAAAATGTGTAGCCTGGATCTTTGGGGTTACTATTCGAGGTCTGCCACCCATCCACTAACCCGTGAGTGATACATAGTTGCTTAATAGCCCTAAAGCCCTTAGTTTTTCGGCAGCGATATTGCCAGTCGTCTTTCATTGACCAGTCATGTGGAAGATTTATATTAAAATCTCCACAGAATATTACAGGTAGCGGCCAATTAGTGAGTTCATTAGAGACATGATTGATTGCTTAGGGGGTCATCGCTATTATTAGCATAAATTGAGCAGATGGTCATTGGCAAAGATTGCCCTGCCTGAACTTCTGTAATCACCCACCTACCTAGTTTGTCCGATTTTGTTCTGATAAAATTATTCCCTACACCTTTGGCTAGAAGTGCTACACCTCTAGCCCGAATACCCTGTGTAGTTGCGCCGATCACATTGTACCCTAGTGATCTTAACAGATGTGATTGTGACCCTTCAATGTGGGTTTCCTGCAGGCATACAATGTTGGCACCAAAGGTCTGTAATCCCACTGCCACCATTTGTCTCTTCTTGATATCACTTAAACCACAAATGTTTTATGACAATATTTTTAGCATCCCCATCTATCTATCCGTTTTTGTGTCGATATTGTGAAATTTTCCTTTCCATTCCCTAAAGAGTTTACCAGTCATCTGCCCGACCTGCCCTAACCCCCCTCTTTCCCTCCCCTCACCCGCCACCACCTTTGAAGGTTACCTAGCCCTGTCGGGACCAGGGGTGGGACATCCGTTTAAGCGGGCCCTGCGGGCTGGGCTAGTTTATTAATATGTATTATATACTTATCTAATCCCAATTGAACCAAAACCTAGATAATATGATAGCGTTTCACACTTAATTTTATAAAGTAAATTTGTTTTCCAGCCTGCTCATCCATTCTACTAGTTCTCAACGCTTCCCCAGACTATGGTTCCTGATTAATACAAATTGTAATAGCTAATTCAGCTTATCTATTCCTTCTACAAGTCCTTTTATGTGGTTTACATTATTTCCCTGAGTTTCGTGACCCAGTCCCTGAGATTTCTCGTAAATAGTCCTCCGCCTGCACTTTGCTATTAAAGCTTCTTGTTGAGCCCTTGAAAATGATTTTCAGGCGTGCCGGATTTTGCAAAAATACTTTTGCTCCAATTTTTCGAAGGGTCCAAATAGCTGACTTCCATCTTCGCTCCACAATAGAGTGAGCGAAATCCGGTCTAGCAAAAAATTTGAATCCCTTATATTCTCTTTGAGTGGTAGGTCTTGCAAGGTCATAGATTGCTTCACGGAGAAGGAAATTGCCAAAGTAGACCAGCATTGCCCTGGGATATTGATGTTGCTTGTTAGAATGTTTTGATGGCATCAGGGGAAAGCGATGGGCCCGCTGTATCTTCCTTTCCATATCCCAGGCTTCCAACTCCGGAAATGATGTTTTAAGAATGCTAATCATTGTCCCTCTAGCGTCATCTCCCTCAAAGTTTTCTGGAATTCCAAGAAACCTTAAATTGTTCCTTCTAGATCTGTTTTCATGATCTTCCCCTTTGGCCATGAGATCCTTTATTATTCTATCTTGTTCTTTTTCATTTTTTTAGAGCTTCACAATATCAGTTTCGAGATTCTCAGTGCGAGTTTCCACCATGACCATTCTCTCAGACATCTCTGAGCAAATGCTGCCCACTTTTTTCACTGCGCCTTGTAGTTTTTCAATGGCCATGCGATTTCTTTGGCTATCTTTTTTCACATCCTTGTGGAAATTCTTTATTGAACTTAGCACCTCACTCAATGAGGGCTCAGTTGTTTTTTGACGTGATGTTTCTCCCGGTGATTTAATCATTGGGCTTTTTCGGGTAGAATTAGGTCTACTTTTGGCATAGTCCGTGTTGTTACCAGGGTCTGTGGTCTCTTCGTTCATCAAATGTTTTTCATTTTTGTGTTTCATCCTTTTTTTCCCCACGCTCCTTTTTTTCCTGACGTTAGTTTCGCTGGGTAATCTTGAGTCATTGGAGCCAGAGATCTCCAGAGGTATAGAGCCCATTTGTGCACCGGGACTTGATTCGCTTGAGTCGCTGGGCGTGAAGGCAAGATGGCCTCTGTGTGAGCGGTTGCAGTGGCAGTGCTCAGCGGCACTGGGCAGTTAACATCAAGAAAATACTTTTCTACACTTCTACACTTCAGCCGATTATCATAATTCCCCGCGTCTTCTTGAGCCACTCTGAGCTGGACTTCATCAACCTACTGTGATACCACAATACCATAATGCTAAGAGCCCCCAAGTAAAGAATGCTATGCTGAGGGACGCTGCATCATTATATCGCAGTATCACAGCACTGCAGCACCGCAGCACCGGGTAAGGATGACGGCTATATCCCGATTGCGAACTGATTTTTGACATTGACTGTTTGTCTGTTATTGGCTATATCTGCTCTTGCTGTCACCATCATCGCTTCATTGCTTGGCTCTGTGGTCTGTGTATCCATGGCTGCAACTTGCTAAGGATCCCTGTCTCCCTTGCCTTTCCCAAGTTTCCCTGATCTCCAGGTGTTGGATCTCTGAAGATTAGTCGTCTCTCACACACTTATCTCCTCTGACTCTGACTCACCCTGCCATCCGCGAGTATCTTGCGAGTATCTTGCCAGCGCCTCTGTTGATTGCCGCTCTCTCCCCCTCGAGGCACCAAAATCTCTCCCCGTCTTCTCCCCTTGGCTCCAAGGCGTCATCTGCTAACACGAGAGCAGGGGCCTCAAATCTCACGCGCGCTGCGTGTCCCACGTTTCCCGTTGCCAGGGAGACGCAGGAGGCGCCTGCTGTAAGAAGGAAGAGGGAGAGAGAGGGAAGGAGCTGGGAAAGCAAATGTTGCTCAGAGGCAGATCAAAATTAGAAAAAAGGAGGTGTAGTCTTGGAGATAGCTCTGGGACTGGAACTGTGGCCACTCTGTGTGTCTTATTTGATACTGTGATTAATATCATGTTATTTCCATCGATATTTGGGACAGCAACAAAACTTCAAGTGTGTAAGCTTTGTCCCTCCATTACTGATTTCTCACAGAGTGTGGTAAATATTTGTCTGAAGAAAATTAATGACAAGAGAGGTCAGAGGAGCAGCAAAATTGTGCTGAGAAAACGTTCCTACTGGTGCAAGAGAAAAGCCCAAGGAAGGCAACTCCGAACTCAGCGTGGTTTACATACGACAGAAAACAATCAGATTTGGATTGCAATGCCATCTCAGGCTACAGATATGGAGAGGAACGCTGGAGAGGACAGAGAGGACGGAGGGGAGGGACTCACCGTACAAAAGGACCAAAAAGGCCAGAAAACACAAACAGCAGCACTAAACAATATGACTCACAACAAAGAAAAGGGGGATGAAGAAGGCATGCTCTTACAAGGAGAGACACGGATGCTAGAAGACCCGGCATATTCAAAGGGCACGGTAAATCTAGGAAGTCGTCAAAACCTTGAGAACGCCGAAATTGAAGAGACACCTGCTCCGCACATAACTAACAGACATAAAGGCCCTGAAACTAGAGGAACCAGAGCAAAGGAAAAAGACATCGCAAGAAATGAATCCCAAGAGAAAGGAAAAGCTAAAGACAAAAATGCAGAAAAAAAGCTGGAAAAGGAAAGGGAAAAGCAAAACGTAAGGAGAGAGAGAAAGAGAAAGAAAAGGAGAAAGAGGTTGGCTTCAAGAAGGAGACAGGGGGAGAAACAGAGGAAAACGCCAAACTGGAGTTAATGGCCAAAAAAGCACAGAGGTTACAGACTATAAAAAACTTAAAAGCCACTGCAAAGAATACTGGTCTACCGGCAACATCCCAGCCAAGAATATCCAATATATTCAGCCCACGGCCCAAGGATTGCCCGAGCGACGCATCAACAAATGAAAAAGTACAGAGCCAACTGCAAAGCAAGAACTCTAGAGAGCTGAGTGGAAGCTGCAAGGATGTTCAAAGTATGCTCCCAACTGAAACCAACCCTGAGGGGAATCATACTATAGGTTCAGGCGAACGAACTCGGAATGCTGACCCAAATATGAGGAGCAAAGAGACAAGGGCACTCATAGAAGTGGACGCAATGATATCTAATCAGAGAGAGCAATCTGATCCAAAAAAGACGAATCAAAAAAAATGAGCATCTACACCCTTCTCTCAACACGCAAACGCTCCCAGCTGGGAAAGAATCGCATTCAGCTAATCACTCACTCTCCGACGAAGACTCCGAATTAGAACTATACGAAACAGGGATGTCTATCTCAAGTGACTCAAGCGAACCCCCGCAAGTTTTGTAAGTAGATGGCAAGATTGCCCCCTTGTGAAAAAAGATCATTTTTCGTAGTTTATGTCCCATCATGCACCCTCTCAGTCACGTCCCCGAGCCCATCATGTCGGAAACGAACAAACGAGCACATGAGCAAACCCGATCACGCGCACACAAAGTTGCACACACACTCTCTTTCCTCTAAAATTCAAAGGTACATTCTTATGGTTAGGACGATTCCGAGAAACAGCTTCCTCACTCAAACTGTACATTCCTATGGTTAAGCCGATTCCGAGAACAAGACCCCCCCATTTGCAACCACTTCCCTATAATGGGGCCGATTCCGAGAAATAGGCCCCGTTTTGCTAAACCACGACAACCAATTCCGAGAAGAAGAGCCCCGAATGCTGAAACACAACAAACAGACATCCTGTCATGACCATCTCTCTCTTATCTAAGGAACCAGCCTAAGGTTATTTCTCCACATTTCTGCTTCTATCGTGCTTCCTCATTTAATCATGACCCAGCCTCATCTCCTCTGCCATGTTTCCTCTTTTTATGATGCAGCCTCTTTTCTTTAGTCATGACTTCTGTTTTATTGCAACATATGACACATGCCTGCATTAAAGGGAAGCTCCTTCCTCTTTTCTATGTATAAATACGCTGTGTTCTGAGAATAAAGTTAGAGATTCTCCCCATCCTCCTCAGGTGACAGAGCTCTCCCTTATCTCGAGTTACTGAATAAAGACCCTGAATTCGAAACACCATGGACTCTGCTCTTCATACTTGACCTTATTGACATTATGGAAATTCCGATCAAGGTAAATTACTAAAATATTTACCACAGCAATTGGCGCCCGAACAGGAACTTCCCTTTCTCCCCACACGCCGGTGATGCGGACCTAAACCGGTCTCTTCAAGACATCGACGGACTTCAAAATAGTGCACGCTGCAGGGTGTTCCTGCATGAACTCCTTCGTGTCCGAGAGAGGCTGTACCGAGTTCTGAGCATCCATACGAGGCGGTGAGGACGACAGCGGAAGTCTCGACCCAGAGCCCGAAACCTGTGAAGATTGCTGAGTCCGAGGTCTTCAGAACCCCGACAAGTCCCCCGATCAAGAGCGCAGCGCAACTAGTACAGTGTCCAGATCTTCAAGATCTTCAAGTTCTCTGTACCTCGGTGAGTACTGCTGGGAGTGTATCAAGACAGGTTCTGATTTATTCAGAGCACGGTCTAGACGGGTTCTGATTATTCAGAGCACGGTCAAGACGGGTTCTAGGTTTCTAGAAAACGGTATGTTTTTATTCTGATACTCAGGATATATCAAGTTATCAAGTGTAAGTTTTTGTCGTTTGTTGATTGTTGTCACAATGCCTTTGTTTTCAAAGTTGTGTAAACTGGGTACCCGGAGGGGGTTACTGGAACAAGATGTACCAGTCCCCCCAAAGGATACTCCTGGTTTTCTTATGTATACAAAATATGGAATTGGTGCCGTTTTGTACTTGGATTTGTGGAAAGAGTACACTCAAGATTTAGAAATTGCGATTAGATGGCCAAAGAGTGGCACATGGGATTTGAATTGTATCATGGCAGTTGAAAAGAAATGTTGGGAAAAGAAAGCAAGACCCTCGATGTTAGAGAGTATCGAATTATGGCGAAAGGAAGCACATCAAAGGGAACAGAAAGAGCAAAGGAAAGTAGAGAAAGCAAATAGAATGTCAGAAGAAAGTAAAATGAGAAAGTTGCGAGAATAGAATGCGGATATTAATTTTGAACAAATAAAGAGGGAGGCCTCGGCCTCCGTGACGGGGATGTATCCCGTCCTTTCACAAAAGACAGAGTCCGATGATAACCCTAGTATTCCCACAGCACCTCCATGTCCTAAAACTCCTTCTGCTCCCAAAGACTTCATTACCACTTAATTAATGGAACCTCCTCCCGCTTATGCCAATCAAATAACAGCCAGACGAATAGTCATCCAGACTGAAACCATCTCTGACACCTCAAGCAGAGATCCACCCATGTTAGAATGTGATTACGGCCCGACCCCAGGGGAAGGTTCACAAGTGGATATCTCCCTTCGCCTACGAGAGGCTCTAGAAGGTATACGGGAGGTACCGAATGTCACAAATTGCCTAAAGAAGATTTACGAGGCTCTTCGAACAGGAGAAAATTTAGAAGCCCTACAAGAAGCTGTTAAAAATAGACCCATAGCGCATAGAAAATGCCTCTCACGATTCATGATCACTTGTTTTATCAGAATGATAGCTAGTGCAGGAAAAAGAGTTCCTGATGATTTATTACAACTAGATCAAGCAGTGGTTGCAGGTAATTACAATAAAATAAAAGAAATAGATCTTTTTATTCCACTCTTTACAAGCAAAGTTTCTGATTCCCATCGAAAAGACACTCCTACTCAGGAAATAGAGAATGAGAGTACAGACAGAGAAGAAGAAACTGCCTTTCAAGGAGCAGTACGCTCCCGTACCCCTCGTTCCCAGAATAGTGGACAATTCAAAATTAAAACTAAGAAATTGTCAGCTCCTACAGATAGATTGTTCCAACGAACACAAGAAGCTCTAGATGATTGGATGGACGATGAACCTCCACTCACTACCCAAGAAAAAGAACTAGCTTGATCAAGCACCCATTGGGTATCTCAATACTCCATATATGTAGGCATGGGCGGAAAATCCGTTCCGCTCGCGGATTTTGCGGATTTTCGGGAAATCCGCAATCCGCGAGATTTGCGAATCTCCCGCAAAATCCGCAAATCCGCGAGCAGCGGATTTTGCTCGCACTGCTCGCACTGTTCGCGTGAGTTCGCGTGAGTTCGCGCCCCGCAAATAAGTGCAAAATTGCAGAAATACGATTTTAGCAAAACTGAAAGTAACTACTTACCAGGTTCAAAAGTTCAGGCTCATCATTAGTAGCCATTTCCTGTAGTGCTTCCTGAGGGGCCCCTCCAGAGTTCAGTTGCCAGTTGAAACTATTATGTGACCCTGCTCTGAACCTCAGAATAGTTACACATATGCCACAAAGGTCCTGAATTACAGCTAAGGGAGACAAGCAGGAGCCAGGCTGGAAGTTAAAATCCATTAATCAGCCCCTAATTCATTATTGTCAGTTGGGGCAGGGCAGGTGTTGTAACTAATTTTGCAACAATGAAAGCACTTAGCAAGTGCAAAAGATCACTAATCAGGGCGCACTAAGGAAGCAGGTGCCAGCTAAAAAAAATATTCTGTGACACATTAATCAGCCCCAAATTAATTCAGGTCACTTGAGGCAGGGAAGGTGTGCTTTGCTTTGCCGAAAATAATGTACACTGGACAACCAGAGGGTGTGGTGATGAAACAGAGGGTGGCATGGGTGGGCCAGAGGGTGGCATGAGTAGTCAGAGAGTGGCAGTGGTGACAGAGAGTGGCAGTGATGAAGAAGAGTGTCCCAAACAGGCTGGACACGTAGAAACAACAAGTTCGCGAAACTTGCGACCCGACAGGTAAGTTCGCAATTTGCGAAAGTGTACAAAACCCTCGCGAACTGGCAGAAACACGGGCGAACACAAAAAAAAAAAAATCCGCAAATTCGCGGGAATTCGCGGATTTTGCGGATTGCGAATCCGCAAATCCGCAAAATTCGCGAACGCGAGATCTGCAAAATTCGCTCATGCTTACATATATGGCCCTGACATAGTCGCTCAAATGTTTTTATTGATCCCTCTAACATCTCAAAGGCTAGCAAGCATCTATATGGTTCAACACCTCATTACGATGTACAAAGTTGGGCACCCTACCACAAACACAGGATGCACATATAAACATACCTTCAGACTGCTCTGTCTTGGTGCAGGCCTCAAAGGGTTAGAATACCCTGCTACGAAGCATGCTAAATCTTTGAGGCACACGCATGCTGGACTGTGCAGAGCAGCTGTTGTGCCTTTTAGTCCTGCACTGCCCCCACCGCTGTTTGCTCTTCCAGTCGATGAGGCGCTATTGTCTTCTGGGGGTGTAAGATGCTGCCAGAGTAGGGTTACCACATCTTAGGACCCCACAACTGGGAGATTTCGCAAAAATAGAGGAAGGCCCACAATTCTACAATAGCGAAGTGGCATAGAATGACAACCCTCAGCAGCACAGAAGACGCACTGTGAAGACATATATAACTTAATTTTTAAAACCAGCATTATGCCTGTTCATTAAATTACTTACTTATAAAAGATGCTAACTAACCCTGCTCCGGAACCCCTAAAAAATTATTCTCGTTGTTTACAGTTGACCCACTCTAAAAAGTGGGACATGAGCCAAATTTGCTGGAATCTACGGGGACAGCTATTGAAAAACCGAGACTGTCCCAGCAAATCCGGGACACCTGGTCAGCCTATGCCAGGGCCACAGAGCCTTAATTCCATAGCGCAGTCCTGCTATAGTTGGAACCCACACATACTCGCTGTTGTTCCTAGCGGCATAGATACTGACATCAGGGAAGGCTTGCATGACCATCAGGCATGGCCGCGTTCCTGCCTGCTCTCACATTATGCACTTTATCTAGGGGATTAATTAGATTGCCACACAGGAGACAGTGCTGAGGAATGGGCCTGTCAGGTCCTTTTCAGAATTGTAATTGTAGATGCATTTATATAGCGCTTCCTACTCCCGACGAGTGTGGCAATCAGTCGTGGAGGGGATTCCGCAGCATTGCGCTTCCTTGCATCATCTTATACCTTTTTTACTGTTCCGATCCCCCAAAAAAAGCCTTTCTAAACCTTTCCCTCTGACTCTTCACAATACACCTTCCTTTTACACATTCCAAGCTCCAAAACAAAAAAGATTTCTAAATCCTTTCCTCTTCCATCCCTCCACTATCCTTTTCAATCCAAATAACAGACTAACATATCCACCACTCAAATGAATTTCATTTTTCACTATACTAATTCACCACTAATCCTTTATTGGTTCGGGATTAGCATGCTACTCGCCGTAAAAGTGCTTCAACACCCTATCAGGGGTAGCAAGCGCTATATAAATGCAAACCTTTCTCCCTTTTCTATCCTTACACTATCCTTCTTAATCCCAAAAACTGACTAATATATCCCCTACTCAAATTACTTTCATGTTTCACTATACTAATTTACCATTAATCCTTTATGGATTCCGGAGTAGCTTGCTACTCACCTAAAAAGTGCTTTGACGCCTCGTCAGGGATAGTACATGCTATATAAATGCAATTACAATACAATAAAAATTAGAGTGGAGTCAAAATGGCCAGATTGATTTTATTCACCCAAACACATTAGCAGCACTTTACTGAGTTTGAAAGTGAAGCGCTGCTTTTGTTTTCTCATCTCTCTTTGAACAACATTGTTTTCCATGGTTGGAGAAGTGCACTATTCCTGGAGGTACTGACTCGCGTGGGGACGTCATGTTCGCAAGTATATTATTTTTCTAAAATCACATGCTGCCTCCTTCCTGGCCTCCAGCAATTTTCTGCAACAATACAAATTTACTCATAACTCCGGTGATTAATGTTCTTCCTAAAGAGGGATGGAGTTTTGTCAAGTGGAAGATAAGATCCATGGACAGCCACCTTAGCTTCAGAAAACTACCCAAGAATTGACTATTCCTCCCATACCCACCATAAGCAAACAGAAATATACAACATATCCCTCTGTACAAAAGCATTTATTTGTACTATAGATATATACCCATATATGCATATTTCTTTGTATAAACGTGTAGAATAATTGTTTGTCATTCATGTTTGAACTGCTCTTGTGGAAAAAGGGAGACGTGCTGATGACAGATACTCAATAGCTCAGAGACAAATTGCTTGTGATTCCACTTTTAAGCTTATTTGGGCCATTCTGTGATTGGAAACGAATCCCAATTTGTGAATGTATTTTAATGTCAATAACTCATTAAACCTTAAATACATGTGTATCCATTGGTTGAATTAAATAACATAATAAGTTGCAACTAGGCAGTGAAATGCCAAACAAACACTAAAAATTAGAATGAGTTGCTCTTTCTGGCCACACCTCTGACTCCGCCCACTGACCCAAGCCTCAGGTTATTCCCGCCTCCTGATCTCCGCCCACAGTTCCCCTACTTTTTTTTCCCAACTACGACCACTGCATGCACCACAGAGAAGAAATCATAACTCTCCAAACCACACTCATTTGTGTAGGGCGGAAAGACCTCCCCTCTGCTCACAATCAAAATGGGCAAAACACAGGCCAAGGGCTGCCTGCACACAAAAAAATGAATCGGTGCTTGTTAAGATATTTAAACACATGGAATATAACAGAAAGAAAGTATTAGCACTGACAAAATTAGAAGATATTCCTCATATGGACTCTTAGTGAGCCATCACCCACTTAGTGACAGATATGCCACTGTGACAGCCTCAGCACCAAAGTGAAAAGGCCCTCCAGTCCATTCCAAGCTGCCAATGCACAGAAGCAGAACATGTGTAACTAGAGAAGTAGGCTCAAAACTCTCAAAATGCACGATGCCCATTCTCAAAATGTTGCAGAAGGAATTAATTGGATGCCAGAATGAATTGACAAAGCTCAAGCAATCATCTGCAAAGGCACATGTGCATATGGAAGATTATCAATCTCTTTGCATCAGCATTAAGAGCCAGTCATGTGTGATTTTTTTTAACCTTCAGATAGTAGCATAAGAAAATGGCAAAGTTGAGTAGACAGCATATTAAATTAGACTCCGTATTTCAGAATTCAGTAGACACACAGATGTAGATGCCAAGGGTCCGATTTAGAAAGAGACCGCCTGTTTGCCACACACCGACCACGGACTACAACCGGATTCTAAGTCCCCCGTTTTGAGGAGGGCTTTTATAACCCTTATAGGCTCTTGGCTGAATGGCTACAGCAACTTAGGGCGATAAAAAAGTCCATGGTAAGAGATCTGCTATGCTGTGGCCAAACAGTTGCACTGATGTCACAACTGAAGGAACTCGAAGTGCAGCCACATCACTGACATTTGGCTGTTTTTCTGTGAATTTCCAGCTGTGTGACAGTTGCCACCATCTAGAAAACATCCTTCCCATAGTCGAAATCATGCCTTTTGGTCTCGCCTGCGTGAGCATGCGCCTTTTTTGCACTTTCAGTTACCAGCCTTTTGTATTTTAGAATGGGCTTGGAACATGCCCATTGCTTACCATTCGTTGTAACACTGCCACTCTTCTTTCGGCAGGGCTTGCCATGCGTCACTTCCTTTCCTTTAGGTGGTGCAGGCACCAAGCATGGCCATAGGCTGCTCGCTCTGTGATTCAGGTACTATTTCTTTCTTCTTTTTTTAAAAACGATTTGGCCTGGTCAACGCTGGCCGCGTCTTAGCGTTGTTTTTTATCTTCTACCAACCACCCCACCGTGCTTCTCCGCCCTCCAAGTAGAATAAAATCTAAAGTGTGTAGTAAATGTGAAACTTTTTTAGCATCCTTAAAGAATTTCAGGATTGCACGATAAAATCAAAAACTACGATAGTTTACAAGCATGCTCAGGTGTGGTATCATTTTACTTTTATTTTTTCCTACATGCTAAATCTTCTTTCCGTTACAGAGACGCACTAATACAGTCGCATGTGTTCTTACTCCCAGCCTTAGCCAAGCTAAATTGGCTAGCGTTTTCAGTTTAAAAACTACCTTGAAGCTTACTTTAAAAATTCAATTTTGTGAGCTCAGGATTGGGACTATGCCCTTGCAAAGGAAATTGTGTGTGCACCTAAATTGTACTTGGGTGCACAAATAGCTTTTAGATTGGACCTTTACTGCTTGAAAATACAATTCGAGGCGTCTCCAAATTACAACTGTAGGTGGGTGAAATGTTTAATATTATCTGCAAAGTCAGAAACTTTGTCCATCATGAATACTGATAAAGATCCAGAAGTGAGTTTCACCTCGACTGACTTGTCTGATGTTCTCTTACTGTCAGTAGCACGTGATCCCTGCAGCCTGTGTCCCACATGGGATGGAGGGTGTTTACTTTGGGATGAGGAGAATCGCTCAGTACACAGTTATATTCATTTCATAATTTCTGATGGGTTGAGAGTTGATCTCAGCATCAGGTGGCAAACGGCCGGGTTTTTTTTTCGGCCTACACTGGGATTTTTGCTTTTGGCAATTTAGCATTTGCCCCTCGCGTCCATGAAATGGTGCTGGCCGGGAAGGCAAAGCCGGACCCCATAGGGGTCCGCGGGGAATGCCTTACGGCAGCTGGAGCACCCATGGGGAACAAGGAAGGGCGTGAAGAAGGACGCACCTGGATTGGGCGTCCTTTGAAATTACCAATTGGATAAGGAGATGCAGAGGAGGCTATGGGGTCAAAAGGGCGGCACGGGACCCCCTTTGAACCACAAAGAGGCTCACCTCCACATTGGTATCACCAAACATGAGCAGTCGTCACAGCTGCTTGAAATTGGGACAGGTCGGGTGGAGGCAGCCCAGACAGTTGCCCAGAAGAGAGAGTAAAATAGGTAGAAGAGCTGCTCAAACCATGTCCTTAGGGTGCCTCATGGCAGGGACCTGGGCGGGGGTGGGAGATGACAGCATAGAATGATAGCCAGAGTAAAGAGATGCTCAGACAGGGTCCTTGGTATGCCACACGGCAGGGACACTGGGAGCAGGTGTGCGGTCAGCAAGGATCCAGGGTGACCAGAACGGCACTTACAGCTGGGCCGCGTCTCACAGCCACCACAGAGTCAGTAGCAAGTGAAGCCTACAATCCGTAGTACATTGAGACACCTGCAAAAAAAAGGACCCTCATACAGGGTCAGTGCAGTCAATCAGAAAGAAAAACCACTCAGTGGATATAAATTGCAATGATAAATGTTTATAGAATAAACGTGGGTTTGGAAATGACCAACCAATAGTTGTGAAATGTATGATTGGTAAAAATAAACTGCAGACTTTGGTGCACCATAGCACATTGTCCTTGAGTAATTCAAGGGGAGAGGAAGCCGCATGGGAAGGCCAGCAATGAGAGGTCGAGCTCGCATGCCTGAGAGGGACTTGAAAGCTACGACCTTTTCGGGCTACCACACGTGGCTTGGTAAAATATATATATATATATATATATATATCAAACAAAATCCAGGTTAACGAAAAAGAATTTCATACTGGTGACGCGGCCTCAATTTATCAAACGCTTTATTCAGTTATGCAACGGGTGCCCAACGCGTTTTTGCTGTTTCAGTCACAGCTTGTTCACGGGTCAAGTTTTACCAACACAACATGTATTTTTAAAGTGCTAGAGACTAGTTCCGCCCATTACTGATAGAAACAGTGGAAAGACTCCATTGCTGTATCTTAAACAAATGTACATAGTGAAAATACATAGATTTTTGCAAAAACTCAGATTTGTACTCTATAAGTATACAATACTCGAGTAAAAAAATTACAATGCAAAATAAATGAATGTCAAAACATGAAAAACCCCAGTGGGCGTGGCCTGACCGTTCGGACGTGCTTTTTTCACAGTACTCATTTAGTCACGATACTGGTGTTGAAATGTACCGCCCCAGTGGGCATGTAAACTTAATATTTCAACCAGTGTTCCATAATTTATGCCACTAAACAACAATCAATTTAATTTCATTATAATTTTGCATAAACTGAAAACGAAAGTCCTGCTCATATATATATAAAAGTTTACAAATATATATACAAAAATATATACGATATTTACAAATATAAAAGTTTACAAATATATATACGTAAAAGTTTGCATATATATATATATGAGCACTGACGAAGGCGGCAACGCCGAAACGCGTTTGCTTGTTAGCTGTGTGTGTGCGCAGGAAATAAATTTGTAAGCGGAGATCGAAAAACTGGGCTGGAGTGTCCTCATTTGCGTAGCAGCTCCACGGATGGGAACTGTGTGTTGACAATATATATATATATATATGCAAACTTTTACGCCCTTGCTTAGAATATTTAATTTGTGTAAAATTATTAAGCGTCAGACCCAATGCAAAGGAGATGCATAGGACATTTAACAACTACAAAGGAGCAGTTCCTATATCTGAAATCTCCCAACTAGACAAAGATAACTTTTGTTTGTGCATCAATATCCCATGTGGTTCTGCTATACCTTCAACATGAGGGTGGGTTTGGGAGGGCTGTGTTTTTCTTTGAACCACAGTTTATGGTCAGGCAGCAGATGGGCTCTGAATAAATTGTAACGCACAGAACAATAGTAATTTCCTTGCCACAGCTCTAGTTCATAACCCACGCTATGAAATTAAGAAGCGATCAAGGTGATTAGTCTGCACATTGTCGGCATTACTGTAATTATTAATCTTGGTGTTTGCTGGTTTGTGTTGTGTCAGTACAACAGCAGCTAAGGGATTCAATCTGTTTGGGGTGCCTGGAAAACAGCTGCGTCTGCAAACCCTGCATGTGCGTAGCAGTTATTAGCGTCAGGTATTTATTTAACAACACTTGTCTTCTAATTTACAAGTTAACTCTATGCTTACTGCATTGACTATTAAACTGGTGAGTATTTTATTCAATGCCGTTTTACAATGGGGTTTTCCTTTTTTCTCTTAATAACAAACCTTTTGTATCATTGAATTGCAGTAGGTCACTTGTTATTGTTTTGGTTAAACAAATGCATTATAAAACACGGCCCAGGGCAATGGTCAAGCAAAATAGATACTAATACTTAAAGGATTTTCCAATTACCAGGTACTTCTATGGTACTTTGTTTGCTGTATCTTCACAGGAAAAGGTACAGATTTAAACTGAAAATTTATAAATTGGCTGTTTGTGTATTTGGCATCAGACCATGGTCTACCTTTGACACAGACCCAGCACTGTCTCTAGCATTACACCGGTTTGCTCATTGTTATAATAAGCTGACCCTGTACGTTTTCTTGATTTACTCTTTTGAAGACACCGTTTGTTGGGATCTCTACTTTGACTAAGGGGTCCATTAGGATGGCGGGCGGAAACAGTCCGCCCGCCACCCTAACGGAGATCGGGACCGCCCGCCTAAAGGGCGGGGGTCCCGACATTGGCATTAGGATGCGCCCGCCACTGTGGCGGGCGCATTCCTCAAAGTAACATTGTGGCGGGCGGTGCTCACTGCACCGCCCGCCACAATGTTAAAAACAATTGCACGCATTTGCATACTCGAAGCGGCAGGCACCGCACGATGCCTGCCGCTGCGATTATGCAAATGCAGGGGGGTACCACAGGTACCCCCCCGTGTGCCACCCCCCTTTGCCCGTCACTCTGGGGGCCCACAGGGGCCCCCCAGAGTGAACACCGCATGCCTTTCCGTGGCGGCATTGCCGCCACGGAAAGGCATTGAGAAATGCCTATTCTAATATGGCTGGCGGTGTCTGATAGACACCGCCACCATGTTATTCCTTTTCCGCCCCGGCCGCTATGCGACCAGGGCGGAAAACAGGCGGGCGGTCTTTCCGACCGCTGCGGTCCCCTCCGCCATCGTAATATGGCGGGGGGAATGCAGGGAAGGATGTCGGGCGGATTGCCTCCGCCAGGGTGGCGGTGGCCACCGCTACCCTGGCGGAGGCAAACCGCCCGACATCCTAATGGGCCCCTAAGTTTTAATTAAAATATTTTCTGGTATCACTTCTGAATAAACTCCACCCATGGTCGCCCTGTACCAGGGACCACAATAATGCATTATGACCACTTTGAATTCCTGTATCTTAGTGGCAATCACTGGCCTGACTCTCAATTGCCTCATCCAAGTGCATAACACCATACCCTGAAGAACGCTCCTTTGATTCATTCTAAGGGGCGTAGATTCAGGGGAGGTGTTTGGGGAGTTACACCCCTTCCTAAAAAATGTATTCTGTGGTAAATAGTTGGGTACTGGTGCTTAAAGTTGAGTATGTTAAGGTGTATGTCAGATTTCACCCTGGAATTTGTACATGCCCACACTGACAAAAACACACACACTCTCTCATCTCTGTTAAAAAAACTTGGTTAGTTTGAAAACGATTGTGTTATAAGTACCATTAACAATCCACATTCCTCTCTCTTTCGACTGCTTCAAAAGCCCCCCTCATGTCCTGATTCTCGTAATGTCTTTCAACAAGATATGCCAGCATGATTATTGGGAAATGGGGGCGTGGCTTGGGCGCCGATGGCGATGGTCGCCTGAGAGCTCGGCTCCGGGACTAAGCCCGGGATTATCCTGAAAATCGGAGGCTGCGGGGCACCCCAGACCCCGCATTCTGCTGAGCGCGCCGACGGAAACCTGCCGGGGCCCCTGGTGGAGCTCGGACGAGGGTTGCTCCAGAGTAAAACCGAAGTTTGCGGAGTTGCGGAGTGCGACCCAACATGGCGCCCGGACTCCTTTGTCCCCCTGTTCGGAACTACTGAGTTGAAGAGGTGCCGCGGGTGGCAACTGGCGCCCGGCTTCGCCATCCCCGGCTGTTCTGGACATTGGACGTTTACTTGATTGGACCTTTTGCAACGGATTTGCACTCGGTTGGACGGCCGGGCGGGTGCCCACGCAGTGTAGGGCACCGGGAGCGGACGCCCTGTGATCCAAGCGGTGGCCCGCCTCGCGACTCCGCAACTAGCTACGTCTTCCTGGCCAGTCCACCTACATGGGAGGCGCGACACTCTGGCGCCACAGATCATCCGAGGGAGTTGGTGGCCCTCACCCCGGGGCTATAGTGGGTGAACGGGTCTGCCCGACTCGGCGACGGCTGTCTCCGCCCCCTCATCGGTGCCCTCGGACGCCGTGGCGGTGGCGTGAGCCGAAGCGGCGGAGTCTTCACAGGCTCTGGAGAAGGAGGTCGCCCATACCCGAATTGAGGACAAGCACCCGGGAAGGTCGTGGTCGACACCTGCACACGGAGGCGCCTACTCCGGGACCCTCACGGAGTGCCCCTGGAGGCATGGGGAAACCTAGAGGAGCCAAGGGATCCACCCAGACCGCCTCAGACTCTGAAGCCCAGGACAAAGAGGAGCATGGGGACCCAAAAAGTTCTGGTGGCGCGCCGATGCAGCAACAGTTCGACCGTGTCCTAGAGGCGATAGAGACCACGAGATCAGCCCTCCAACAGGACATTGCTCAGGTGGCGACGAGCCTGGGCCTCCTCAGGGCGGACCATGCCAAACTTTCAGACCGGGTCAAGGAGGTGGAGGGCACGGTGAAAACCTTGGAACCGGCGCAGCGAACCCTGGCTGCGACGATGAAGGACGCACTATCCCGAATTGAGACCCTTGAACGGAGGGCGGAGGATGCGGAAGGCCGCAACAGGAGGAACAACATCCGAGTGGTGGGCCTGCCGGAAAAGATCGAGGATGGCGACATGGTGGGATATTTGGAGACCTGGCTCCGAGACACGGTGGTCCCGGAGGGACTGTCCTCCTTCTACACTCTGGAACGGGCCCACAGAGTCCCAGCACGGCCCCCACAGCAGGGACGCACCCCGAGGCCGGTGGTGGCGGGGTTGCTGCATTTTCGGGACAGGGACTTAATCCTCAATGCCGCCAGGCACAATGGCCCGTTCAAAGTAGCGAACAGTCAGGTGAACATCTTCCCGGATTACACCTACGAGACGCAGCGCAAGCGGTTCTCCTTCCTAGCGGTTAAGCGCGAGCTCAGGAGCGAGGGCATTCAGTATTCACTCCTATATCCGGCAAGGCTCCGCATCATTGTCGATGACAAAACCCAGTTCTTCGACACCCCGGAGGATGTCTGTGTCTGGCTCGAACTATACAGGACAGGGAAAGATGGCTTTGGCTCCTCGTCCCAACAGGCAGATGAGCCGGAACAAAGGCGGCGATCCAAGAGGGTCAGGAATCGCCGCGGCCGCACGGGAGGGCCCTCGACTGCGGAGACATCATCGGAACGGAGGGGAGTGCTGGAAGTATTGTCGGAGTTGTCGGGAGCAAGGGATGAAGCCATCGAGGAGGAAGAAAACCCGGGTGATGAGGGAGCACCATCGGACTCGGAGGATTCAGTGGCAGATAGTACCCATACGCCGGTGATCACACCGAAATCGGTGGAGGACCTTTTAGATGGACAAGGGTAACGGGGTATGCTGCCTTGTTTTGGGTGGGGGCCCGGCAGGGGGGAGGCGGTTGCCGTCCTTTACTGCTGACAAAGAGGGAGAGGGGGTTGGGGGGCCTCTGCTTTTGCCCCGGAAGGTTTTGGCACTGTTTGGGGCTTGTTATAGTCCTGGTGGCCTGGGCGGCGAGGGCCCACTGCCTCCGCCCAGCCCGCACCTGGCCCATAAGGCCTTCCTGCGGTGGCGACCGTAGGATTAGTGGGGGTTCTGGGGTTGATGAAGGACGAGGTTTGGATGGGATCTAGATGGTGCAGTTTGGGTCCTGTTCTGGGGTGGGTGGGGAGGGGTTTGGTTGGTTTTTGGGGTGTTTGGTTTCGGTTGGGGAAAATGGCCGCCATCAGCGCTGGGAGGATTGATGCCTTTTCTTTGTGGGGACCCGGATGGGGGGACTGTGCAAGAACAATCTGGGACAATGGCTGATGTTGCTAACTTGAAATGTATTACTTGAAACGTAAGGGGGCTTCACACTATGTCCAGGCGCCACAAGGTCCACGCTTATTTAGTGCGTAGGGGAGTGCAAATGGCGCTGCTGCAGGAAACTCATCTGAACAAGGCGGAAGGGGCGGCGCTTCAGCGTAGATGGCGAGGGCAGGTCTTTTCCACGTCGTACTCTGCTTATGCCAGGGGGGCGCTAATATGGATCAGGGCAGGGGTCCCCTTCCAAGTCACGAGGACAGTGTTGGATCCAGAGGGGCGTTTCGTGGCCATCTCGGGCACTCTAGGGGGGAGGGACCTGAACGTTTGCTGTGTATACGCTCCTAATGTGGACCAGACTGCCTTCCTTTCCAGGTTATCGGGCTCGTTGGCCCACTTTTTCGCCGGGCCCCTCCTGCTGGAGGGAGACTTTAACTCCGTAGTGGATGTGGACATGGACCGCTCGCATCCCCCACTCCCCGATTCCCCGGTCCGTCGCACGGCTAAGGGTCGTCAGGATTGGCAGACCCGCTGGGGTTTGACGGACATTTGGAGGGCGCATCACCCCGCATCTCGGGATTATTCATATTTCTCGAGCCTCCATGAGTTGCATGTCAGACTAGATGGCTTTCTTGGATCGCTCGAGCTGGTTTCGGCAGCGGTCCGATCGGAGTACTTATCGAGGACCATCTCGGACCATAACCCCCTCCTACTGGACCTTCGCTGGTTTCCTGGGACGCCGGCGGTGCCCACCTGGAAATTGCGACCTGAGATCCTCGAGGACAGTGTCTTCAAGGCGGACTTGGGGGAGAGAATATCGGATTATTTTGCGTCCAACGGCGGCTCCGCGAGTACTAGGGCGCTAGAATGGGACGCTTTTAAGGTAGTGGTGAGGGGCTACTGTATCTCTAAGAAGGTGGGCATGAGGCGCGTCATCCTGGCTGATTTAGACGCGGCGGACCGGGAACTCCGCGAGCTTGAAGTTCGCCGCCCCGGACACCCGGAATTGCAAGCACAAACGGCGGAGGCGAGGGAAAAAGTAGCAGTGGAGGTCGAACGGCTCCGCTGTTTTGATTATAAGGCCTATACGGTCCGGTCTATCACGGAGGGAGACAGGTCGAGTGCGTTGTTGGCGTGGTTGGCCAACCCTACGCGCCAGTCCCAAACGACGACAAATATGCGTGGGGCAGACGGGACCGAGGTATGCACCCAACCGGAGATTCTTAGTTGCTTCCGGCATTATTATGAATGTTTGTATCGCAGTCGCTCCGCACGTGACCCAGACCGGCTTGATAATTATCTTCGCCCACTGGAGCTCCGCACAGTGGAGCAGGAAGTGGCGAAAACTCTGGGTTCCGACATTGAATTAGGGGAGATCCGCGGGGCCATTAAACGGATGGCGAGAAACAAGACCCCGGGCCTAGATGGCCTACCAGTGGAGTTTTATGCAGCTTACGCTGACCTCCTAGCCCCTCGGTTACTGGTGGTCTACAGGGAGGCGAAGAGGCTGGGGCGACTCCCGAGCTCGATGTGTGAGGCGTTGGTGGTTCCTCTCCTCAAACCGGGCCGAGACTCATCCGACCCGGGGTCCTACCGTCCCCTATCGATGTTGACAGTGGACTACAAAATACTGAGCAGCATCTTGGCCTCGAGGCTGCTGGGACACATGAGTTCCCTGGTGCATGAGGACCAGGCCGGTTTCATCCCACGGCGGAACACGACTATGAATATTCGTAGGTTGTTCCGTTTGCTAGGGGAACCATTTGTGGATGCCCCGTCCCCGGTAGTCTTGTCGGTGGACCTGGAGAAGGCTTTTGATAGCCTAGAGTGGGACTACCTCTGCACGGTGCTACGGAGATTCGGCCTTGGGGAGGGATTTGTCCGATGGACCGCGGTTCTTTATGCTTCTGCTTCGGCCAGGGTCCGAGCGGGCCCATTGATTTCATCACGGTATCTGGTGGAACGAGGCACGCGGCAAGGGTGCTCCTTGTCCCCGCTTCTTTTTGCGCTAGCGGTGGAGCCACTGGCGATGCACCTTCGTTCGGGAGCCCACTATACGGGCTTATGGACGTCTGCGGGCCCGCATTATGTCTCGCTATATGCGGACGACCTGTTGCTCTTCCTAGAGGACCCGGTCGACGCTTTACGGGGAGCGGAATTGGCGCTCACGGAGTTCGGAGAGGTCTCGGGCCTCCGAGTGAATTGGTCTAAGACCTGTCTTTTTTCGGTACGCAGGGGTACCCCCACCCCTGCGCTAAGTAGGGAGATTAGATGGGAGCCCGACTGCTTTAAGTACCTTGGGGTGTTCATTTACCACGACCAACCCGACCTCCTAGATGGGAACATTGCCCGCTGCATTCGAGCACTCCGAGGTTGCATGGACTTTTGGGCCACGCTGCCGCTTTCAGTGGCGGGACGTATCGCCCTGCTCAAAATGGTGGCGCTTCCCCGGTTATTATATTACTTCCGGACTTTGCCGATCTGGGTCCCACCGGCCACGTTTCGTCGATTACGCTCTATGGTGGTCGGATTCCTCTGGGGAACGGGCCGGCGGCGGGTGGCCCTCAATACCTTGATGAGGCCGAAAGATGAGGGGGGGCTCGCTGTGCCGGACTTCGAAAAGTATTATCTGGCGGCGCAGCTCCAGACCTTCACCCAGGAGATCGCCAGGGAATTCCGGGGCCCGGAAGACGGAAGAGGGACGGGTATGGCCAGGCATGTTCTCTCCTTTATAGCGCTGCGACAACGTTTGGTCCTGCGGGACTTGTCGATGGAGGAGCGGACTGTCCGCCTGTGTTGGAATCGGGCCCACGCCCGAGGCCAACTGAGAACACCATATGCGCCTGAAATACCGTTGGGGATGCTGACGGCCCTCCCCCACGGAGGGGATTGGTCACGTTTGGCGGCCTGGGAGGATTCCGGTTTACAGCTCGTTGGTGATCTGTACGAGGACGGAGCGCTCTTGTCCTTTCAGGATCTCATTGACCGCTTCGGGATCTCCCGGGGCGACTTTCTGCTGCACTCGGCCATTGTACGAGCGATCCAGGCACACTGGAAGAATGGGCAGGAGGAACCCCACTTATCTCAGGTGTGCCAGTACGTAATGATGTCGGCGGGCACGGTAAAGGCGGTCACTTGCCTCTACGGCAGGTTGATTACCGAGGGATTGGCTCCTCTCACCACATTGAGGACCCGCTGGGAGGAGGACATTGGTAGGGAGATCCCGGAGACGACCTGGTCCCAGTTGGTGAGACGAGCCTGGAAGGGCACACGTAGCGCCCGTTTCCAACTGGTCCACTATTATGTTCTCCATAGAGCGTACCTGACCCCGATGAAAATCAGGCGTTATTTTGCCACGGCTTCGGCGGAATGCCCTAGATGCCCGGCTCAGGAGGCGGACCTCCTACACATGTTATGGGCCTGTCCAGGACTGACTTCTTACTGGCAGGAGGTAGCGACGACCCTGGAGGAGGTGACAGGGAGACTCTTATCATTGGATGCGGCGGTGGAGCTCCTGCACTGGTTCCCCCATACCCCCAGGAATAAAATTTCTAGTAAATTTATCGACCTGGGGCTCCTCCTTGCTAAACGAGAGGTGACCAGGAACTGGAAGGCACGCGCTGGTCCAGCAGGCAGCAGATGGCACAGTGAGCTATTGAAGTGGGCGGCGGGAGAGAGCGCGCTGAGATATCAACTGGCTTGGAGGCAGGGTAATGAGAAGGCGCAGGAGGCCGCGTTGGAGTGGGAAATGTTGGTGCAGGCCCTCAGGGATTATTGTGCCCCCAGCGACTCTGAAAGTGAAGAAGCGACTCACCCCGAGTCCCGGTGAATGTTAGTACTGACAGTCCTATTGCCTTCCCCGTGGGTCCAATAACAGATCCTATGTTGATAGCTCCCTGGCGCTGGTGGTGGGGGGGGGGGTTTCTCTTAGTTAGTAGACATTTATGGGGGGGGGTTTATTTTGGGGGTTTTAGGCTTGTTTGGAAAAGCAGATGACGGACAGTGCATTATCCGGACCAGCTCCAGCATCCTACTGACCCCCATTGCATTTCGCTGCCCGACCCCAGGGTTGTGGGCCGGTTGGCTGTGTACGGACTTTACGGAAGGGGGCCAGAGGACTTTATTCTGTTAATATTGCTTATGATACAATGCTGGTCGTTACTGTACTGATTTACTGATTCCTGCAATAAAAATATATTTAAAAAAAAAAATGATTATTGGGAAATCTGAAGCTCACACACCCCAAATACTACTGACCAAGCCACCCCCTGATCATTCAGCTAGTTGCTGGTTTTTGGTCAGCAGCCTTAAATGTGCAATATTGCTGTAACCTGCAATCCAATGATTATGTCCATCAGGTCTCTTGCCTCTCCAACTCCTGGTCTCTTATATACTCACATGAACAGCCACACATCCCTGTCTGCGCCCCAGCTACAGTTGAGGGCTCCTCACCTGATACCAATATATGGGTAAGAGAGAATGTGCCATCAACCAGATCCAATCTTACTGTGCATGCATATCCATTTAGCAAGGCTGGCACCACACTGCCTGCCTAAATGAAAAAAAAAAAATTGGTGGTACTCCCTTCTCAGTTCGAGCTACAAAACTATGGAACTCCCTATCTGCAAAGAAGAGAGCCACTGAGAATCACATAGTGTTCAGAAGAATGGTTAAGACTTCATTATTCCCAAAGAGATCCAGCTGAAATTCAACATTATCCTAACTTCTTGTCTATTAGGCTACAGCGATATGGTCCACCAAGATCAAGTAAAAACCACATCACCAGAACACCTCAACGAATCTATGACAGAATAACGACGGACATAATATCGACCTACAGAACATCGACGCTGGAATATCGAAGGCAAGTATATCAACACCCTATCTACATCATGGCAAGTACAAAAATATCGAAACCAAAATATCGATGTTGAAAATATCGTAATTTAAAATATTGTTTCTTTTTCTGTTAAAAAAAAGTAAAATAAAGTAAATAACACTTAAAAATAAAAGAAACTTAATAAAACATATTTAATAATGTTTACAATTAATAAATAATACATATTGAATAATATAACTTTAATTAAAAATAAACATAACATATAATATATACTTACCTAATAATATATTTTATTAATTATTTTAATTACTTATAAATTATTAAAGTATTCTATGAATTACAAAAATATCTACACACATAAAATAATAACATAAATAAAAATAAACAAATATATTTAATAAATTACAAAAATATATATACTTTCAATATTTTTAAACTTAATTAAATACAACAGTATCTGAAATAATACAAAAAATATTAAATACATGAATAAATAAAACTACTATTTAAAGTAAAAAAAACTACAGTAATGAAAACATAAGATAGCGTAGAATGTAAAATTACTATTCCCACTCCAGAAAATTAAACAGTAGGGAAAGCGTTAAATAGCGTAAGGGTAAAAATTACTATTCCCACTCCAGAGAGTGAAAAAATAGGGAAAACGTTGGATAGCGTAAGGGTAAAAATTACTACTTCCACTCCAGAGAGTGCAACAGTAGGAAAAGCGTTGGATAGCGTAGTGGTAAAAATTACTATATACACTCCAGAGAGTGCAACAGTAGGGAAAGCGTTGGATAGCATAGTGGTAAAAATTACTATTCCCACTCCAGAGAGTGCAACAGTAGGGAAAGCGTTGGTTAGCGTAGGGATAAAAATTACTATTCCAACTCCAGAGAGTGAAACAGTAGGGAAAACGTTGAATAGCGTAGGAGTAAAAATTACTATTTTCACTCCAGAGGGTGCAACAGTAGGGAAAGTGTTGGATAGCGTAGGGGTAACAGTTAATATTCCCACTCCAGAGAGTGCAACAGTAGGGAAAGTGTTGGATAGCGTAGGGGTTAAAATGACATACTTATAAATGAAAGCTTTTTTTAATAATAAAAATATGAACTATTAAATAAATATATACCATTTACAATACCTTACAAAGCGTTGGATAGCGTAGTGGTAAAAATTACTATTCACACTCCAGAGAGTGCAACAGTAGGGAAAGCGTTGGATAGCATAGTGGTAAAAATTACTATTCCCACTCCAGAGAGTGCAACAGTAGGGAAAGCGTTGGATAGCGCAGGGGTAAAAATTACTATTCCAACTCGAGAGTGTGTAACAGGAAGGAAAGCGTTGGATAGCGTAGGGGTAAAAATTACTATTCCAACTCCAGAGGGTGCAACAGTAGGGAAAGCATTGGATAGCGTAGGGGTAAAAATTACTATTCCCACTCCAGAGGGTGTAACAGTTGGGAAAGCGTTGGATAGTGTAGGGGTAAAAATTACTATTCCCACTCCAGAGAGTGCAACACAAGAGAAAGCGTTTGATAGCGTAGGGGTAAAAATTACTATTACCACTACAGAGGGTGCAACGGTAGGGAAAGCATTGGATAGCGTAGGGGTAAAAATTACTATTCTAACTCTAGAGTGTGTAACAGTAAGGAAAGCGTTGGATAGCGTAGGGGTAAACATTACTATTCCAACTCCAAAGGGTGCAAGAGTAGGGAAAGCGTTGGATAGCGTAGGGGTAGAAATTACTATTCCAACTCTAGAGGGTGCAACAGTAGGGAAAGCGTTGGATAGCGTGGAATTTAAATATAACATACTTATAAATAATTTTTATATTTAAAATAATGTATAATTATTTTTTAAAATAAACCTACATCATTTACAAACAATTAATAATTATTAAAAGCAATTACATTTGAATAATCCATTAACAATAAATTAACAACAAATACCCATAAATATTAATTAATAAATACTACTCACCAAATAATAAATATTAAACAATAAAATATTTTTCATTACCAAACAATATTATTTAAAATTAATTCACAATTAAAAATTATTAAACAATGAAATTATTTTTTAAACCAAATAATACTTTTTTATAAAACATTGATTACCAATTAATTACAAATATTGTCCAAATAATAAGAAATATTTACCAATTAAAAATATTAATTGCCAATTAACAAAATTATTTTCCAATTAAATAATTAATTACCATTTACAAAAATTATTTCCCAATTACAAACGTGAATTAATTACCAATTAAAAAAATAATGAAAACATTAGATAGCGTAGAATGTAAAATTACTATTCCCACTCCAGAAAATTAAACAGTAGGGAAAGCGTTAAATAGCGTAAGGGTAAAAATCACTATTCCCACTCCAGAGAGTGAAAAAATAGGGAAAACGTTGGATAGCGTAAGGGTAAAAATTACTACTCCCACTCCAGAGAGTGCAACAGTAGGAAAAGCGTTGGATAGCGTAGTGGTAAAAATTACTATTCACACTCCAGAGAGTGCAACAGTAGGGAAAGCGTTGGATAGCATAGTGGTAAAAATTACTATTCCCACTCCAGAGAGTGCAACAGTAGGGAAAGGGTTGGTTAGCGTAGGGATAAAAATTACTATTCCAACTCCAGAGAGTGAAACAGTAGGGAAAACGTTGAATAGCGTAGGAGTAAAAATTACTATTTTCACTCCAGAGGGTGCAACAGTAGGGAAAGTGTTGGATAGCGTAGGGGTAACAGTTAATATTCCCACTCCAGAGAGTGCAACAGTGGGGAAAGTGTTGGATAGCGTAGGGGTTAAAATGACATACTTATAAATGAAAGCTTTTTTTAATAATAAAAATATAAACTATTAAATAAATATATACCATTTGCAATACCTTACAAAGCGTTGGATAGCGTAGTGGTAAAAATTACTATTCACACTCCAGAGAGTGCAACAGTAGGGAAAGCGTTGGATAGCATAGTGGTAAAAATTACTATTCCCACTCCAGAGAGTGCAACAGTAGGGAAAGCGTTGGATAGCGCAGGGGTAAAAATTACTATTCCAACTCGAGAGTGTGTAACAGTAAGGAAAGCGTTGGATAGCGTAGGGGTAAAAATTACTATTCCAACTCCAGAGGGTGCAACAGTAGGGAAAGCATTGGATAGCGTAGGGGTAAAAATTACTATTCCCACTCCAGAGGGTGTAACAGTTGGGAAAGCGTTGGATAGTGTAGGGGTAAAAATTACTATTCCCACTCCAGAGAGTGCAACACAAGAGAAAGCGTTTGATAGCGTAGGGGTAAAAATTACTATTACCACTACAGAGGGTGCAACGGTAGGGAAAGCATTGGATAGCGTAGGGGTAAAAATTACTATTCTAACTCTAGAGTGTGTAACAGTAAGGAAAGCGTTGGATAGCGTAGGGGTAAACATCACTATTCCAACTCCAAAGGGTGCAAGAGTAGGGAAAGCGTTGGATAGCGTAGGGGTAGAAATTACTATTCCAACTCTAGAGGGTGCAACAGTAGGGAAAGCGTTGGATAGCGTAGAATTTAAATATAACATACTTATAAATAATTTTTATATTTAAAATAATGTATAATTACTTTTTAAAATAAACCTACATCATTTACAAACAATTAATAATTATTAAAAGCAATTACATTTGAATAATCCATTAACAATAAATTAACAACAAATACCCATAAATATTAATTAATAAATACTACTCACCAAATAATAAATATTAAACAATAAAATATTTTTCATTACCAAACAATATTATTTAAAATTAATTCACAATTAAAAATTATTAAACAATGAAATTATATTTTAAACCAAATAATACTTTTTTTATAAAACATTGATTAATTATTAATTACAAATATTGTCCAATTAATAAGAAATATTTACCAATTAAAAATATTAATTGCCAATTAACAAAATTATTTTCCAATTAAATAATTAATTACCATTTACAAAAATTATTTCCCAATTACAAACATGAATTAATTACCAATTAAAAAAATAAATTATCAGTTTAAATAATTAATTGCCAATTAATAATTAATTATAAATAAAATAATTATCCATAACAAAAAATATAAATCATTACTTAATTACAATTAAATTACTTCCCACCCAATTCCCCTATAAACCCACAACCCGCTACAGAAATAAAAACAAAAATTGATTAAAATTAATTTATAATTCCTAAAAATTATTAATTAATTAAGTATATTTAAATTACTTCCCACCCTATTCCCCTATAAACCCACAACCGGCTCCAGGACTAAAACATGAAATTTACTTAAAAATAACATTATTAATATATAAAAATAATACACAGATAATTTAAAAAAATACTTAACAAAAACATATTACACATACATAATTAATTACATAAAAATAATACAAATATCGATAGTAGTAACATCGAAATTAGTTACATCAATATATATGCTATCGATATTACTAACTTCGATATTACTTACATCGATATAAATAAATTCGATATTACTTACCTAAGGGTCGATATTCTGTCCAACGATATTCTTGACTTCGAAATTCTGTACCTTCGATATTTCCACCTCGATATTTGTGTAGGTCGACAATTAGGAATCGATATTTAGACTGTGTACCCACCTCAACAAACATCCTGTCATTAATTTCATGAAGGAGCATACACCCCTACAAGTATGGCAACCACATGTTAATTTTCAAACTAACCCATAACGAAATAATTAATTAAAAATCCCTGAGATAGCCCAAACCTCTAAATCCTTTAAAACAAATTGTAAAGAATGAGCAATCCCGACAAGCAACTTATTACAATAAGCATGCAGTCAGAAGAACCCAAATAATAACTTCATACCTATGGAACCAAGCACAGAAAGAGGGTATTAAGGGCATCAATCAGCCAAATTAAACAAATAAAGAAGCAGCAACACATATTACTTGCCCACAGGGTGTACCTCATTAGTGCAAGTTCACCTCCAAATTATCGCAATAAGCAAAAGAAAGGTGGCCAGTTCCTCTTTGCAAAGGTTCTTCAATAACACAAAAACAAATGTTGCTGCATTTTTAATAACTTTTTAGCTGTTTGAACAAAAAACAAAATATTTTTTTGTTGAAATCTGCAGATTATGCGGCAGAAGATGGATTATGTGGCAAATCTATAATTATGCAACAATTGTTGTGGCCGCAAACCACAAAATTCCTTTTCCACTGACCATACCTCTCCTCACAGATGCAAACTCACCTTCAGTGTAACCATTCAATCTGATCGACCAATATCTGACATTTTCTGGCCTTTATTCACTTCTATGTGTAACTTATCACTCATCACAGTTTTTTTTCTGTTTAACCTCTCCTCAGTATTCAACATTATCCAACGTCCACTAGATCACCTACTAATCCTGTTTTCAACTTGTATGAACTCTCACTAATAATTTCATCCAACTCCTATTAACCTAATCTCCCGCAAGTGAAAATCAGGATAGGGCTGGTTTATAGGATAATCAGCAGGGCTTGGTGGGCTGGTCTTACAGGTCAGAGTGTGTGGGGGCCTTTTGGCCGTTTTTGGACCTTTATTATGGACTGCTGGTCTGGTTCTTACTGTAGATATCCTTGATAGTAAAACAAACATCACTTGCAGTGAACTCAACTCCATGCAGTGTTCCATACTTTGCAAAACACTTATTCAGCATGTCTTTACTAGTTGAAACCTACCCCAGATTATAAATATGGGCCAGATTTTCTAAATTACTAAAAGGGATACTCATATTTTGGTGCCTATGCCTATTTTCTGACCTAGTCTGAACCCAGAGAAAATGCCTTTTGCAATTTCCAAAATCTAACCCTGTAACCAACAATACACAAGAATTTCTCATAACCACTGTAATAACCACTAACTCTTGGACCTTGAGATTCTGATGTGAACATCGACAACATTCCAGGATATGGTCATGTGTCTTGTGGTGGTTGGGATCATATGGCGGCAAGCTATACATTTTCTCTAATGTTGAGAGACTGAGGTCCATTATCGGATCCATTGCGAATTGTAGTGCCAATATGTAAGTAGGCATACCATTATGTAACTCTAAGAAACAAAGTGCCATGTTGTGCTTGTACTATTGTAGCTATATGCACACTTTTAAGGGATGTAGATATTTTGCTTGATTTGGAATGCTTGAGAGGGTAACCGTATATTTCACTGGCTGATTCGGTGTTCTCTTGGAAAGATGTTGTTCTGGGCACACCATCTACCAATTTTGAAGTCCCACATTCATGGCATGGTCATTTGGAGATGAGCCAGTGGGGTGGGGGGATTTTAGGTGTATCACTTGCTCTTTTCTGCAGTGCTGTTTGCCTGGTATTCATGAGTATATACATCAAATCCTCATATTCATACTGTGTATCACACTGTGTATCACTCAATAAACGACTCTTTGATTAGCCTCTCTCCCTGTTTTAGGGTTATATGTTGGTCAAACTCTTTCTCTGTACATCCAGCTGTGACCAGACTTGTTTCAGTTACCATTTCTCTTGTCCTTCATTACATTGCAGTTATTACTCCGTTTTCTTTCACTCTCCCAACTATTTCTGCCAATTTGTTAGCATATTCTTGAGTCGGATTATGGTTTAGAACAGCATAGGTGTTGGTGTCCGCTAAGTGCTCTTTGACCTTTTGTTGATACATTGCCGTATCTATTATTACAAGGTCAAAGAGCACTTAGCGGACACTCATGAATATGCTAACAAATTGGCAGAAATCGTTGGTAGAGCGAAAGAAAATGGAGTAATAACTGAGAAAACCAGAAACTTTCTATTAAAAACTAATCCAAAAAGTCCCATATTTTACATGATGCCAAAAGTGCATAAGGACCTGCTTAACCCACCATTGCGTCCCATTGTCTCTACAAAAAATAGCATACATGAACCTACTGGTCAACTGATAGACAGATACATGCAACCAACTGTACAGAAAATGGTCACCTATATCAAAGATTCCACCGATTTTCTGATGAGATTGGATATGCTGGAGATAGGAACCAATGAACAGTTGCTACTTTGCACGGCCAATGTAAAATCTTTGTATACTGCAATACCTCATGGAGCTGGAATTGAAGCTATGGAAGAAGCAATTCTATCTACGGATTACGATCAGCCTATGCAAGTGTTTCTTATGGAACTCATAGTTTTTACACTTTATCATAGCTATTTTAAAATGGGTGACACATGGTATCAACAATTGGTAGGGACTTTGATGGGCAACTGTGCCCCCCCAGTGTATGCAAATATATATATGAACGCATATAAAGAACAACTAATACTAAGTAACCCCACATGGACAGACAATTTAAAGATGCTAGTACGTTACATTGATGATATTTTCATCCTATGGAATAACACTGAAGAAACTCTGCAGAAGGCATTGTTGTATTTAAACACGAAGAATGAGAGTATACAACTCACTTGGGATATATCAAAAACTTCCATCACGTTCTTGGATGTTCGAGTCAACTGGCATCAAGGGAAAATAGAAACAGAAATGTATCGCAAATAGACAGACAGGAACAACACCCTTCATTTCTATAGTTTTCATCAGAAGCCACTAAAATTACATCTGCCCACATCTGAGGTGATGAGAGCAAAAAGAATTACCTCAAACACGGACAAGGTAGAAAGCACATTGAAAAATATGGGAGAAAGATTTCGCAACAGAGGATATCCAGATAATCTAATAAAACAATCCATAGAGAAAGTAAGTCATATACCTAGAAGGGATCTATTGAAAAAACGACCTAAGGTGAAAAAAGAAAGGATGACAATTGTGTCCAAGTACTCTACGACGAGTTATAAATTCAAAAAGATTATTCGAAATCATTGGAATATTCTACAAGCGGAACCTGACTTTAAAAATGCTTTCGAACAACAACCAATTGTTGCCTTTACAAGGGGCAAACACTTAGGGGAATTACTGAAACAAAAGAAGACAAAAGAGACTTGTTTTCGAGGAACCAGACCTTGCCTACAATGTCAGCACTGTAACAACATCATGAGGGGTAATACAGTGATGCACCCGATGAAAGGACACACTATTAAATTGCACGTAAATGCCACCTGTGACACAGCGAATGCCATATACATGTTAAAATGTCCCTGCGGGAAAGTGTATGTGGGGAAGACCACACGTAAGATAAAAATAAGGCTCAATGAACATAAGTCTAACATTAGGACCGGAAACGTTAAATCGACAGTGGCCATGCACTTTAAAGAAGAGAAACACAACGTGTCTCAACTGCAATTTCTGATTTTGGAAACAATTGAAAAGACAGAAGGACGTGATAACAATCGTTTTCTCCTTCAAAGGGAAAACAACTGGATGTATCTATTGAACTCGCACAAGCCATTCGGGCTCAATGAGCGTACAGAATTTACGTGCTACCTTTAAAAACACATGACATCTTGAACAATCTAGACATTTTATTTGGAACATGATAAAAGCACCCAGGTGCTCAGCCTTGCCTACATGAATGGATGCACGGACATCCTCCCAGTGGTTTATTATGCATGTTATCATTTACCTGTTGATTTGGATATTATTTTAAAGGTTAGACACATCTCATTGATTTATTTTGCAAGCCAGCGTAATAATCTCTATCGTTTATGAATGAATTGAAACAAAGAAAGCTTTATTGTTTAACACAATGAAGTTTGATACCCACTTAGTACAGAATAGCGTGAGTATAGCCGCCCTATCATTGGCCGCAATTTCGATCATGTGACCGGGGTACAGGCCAATCAGAGCTAGTCATTCTATTTGAGTCTACACTGTTGTTGTGAAAAGTAACGCTATTGGCCAGACGCTTTGCTAATGCCGGCAACATTTGAAATTAGTAGATGAAGATTGCAAAAGAGGTCCTTCGTCCGATATGTAAGTCGATAATACTGTGATAATATTGTTTTTTTTAAATAACAAATACCAGACAAAGAGTTTCATGTAAAGCACGCTGCTCGATTTCATCTTATTTTTCAGTTGTGCATTATTGAAGAATTCATGAACAGGAGCACATGTGAGTGCCTAGTTGGTATCATTTTTTGACATTCACGTTACATAAGCACTTATGCACTGGGGGAATCACGCATGAACACAATTTTGAACACATTATGGAAGTTACACAATGTTTATTTGCAAGGTTTTTGTAAACTGATTTTTTTTTGTAAATTGAATATTTTATTGATGATTGACACAAGTATTACTATACCTTGTTTCAGCTGATTGTCCCTGATGAAGGTCAACAATGACCGAAATGCATTGGACTAATGGATTGAAATTGATTACAATCTTAAAGAATACAATTGCGAATGAAATATGAACTTTTGAAAAACTTATGAATTAAATAAATTCGTAAAAAGCCAAACATTGTTTTTTGGAGTGAGATTTGGAGGAACTCTGGGATATCCAGAAGGATTAATGAGCTGTGCACCAGGGGATGCTCTCACGGCTTGGTGGGAAGCACTACATTGTGATTTTCAGTTAAGACGCCTACGACAAGAGACACCACTCTGTTTAGCACGCTCTGAGATTGACGAACATTGCTCGCTGAAAACATAAACTTTAAAAGGAACGGCAGTGCTCTCGGACCTCACACTTTTACACATTATAGTATTTATTCAACACACAAACAGTAACAAAGGGAGACCACAACACAAGAACAATCTCACACCAATTTAGTCAGCTAGCCCTTAGATTCAATCGGGTTGTTCCTAGGTCAAGGAGCAGAACTAATCTTTCTTTCACAGGCAGAAGGGCAATCATTCTAGGAGGGGGCAGCATAGCAATCTTTCTTTTGAGTATTCCACAGGTCCAGAAGAGATCTGAAGAGTGGGTCTGAGGGTCCTAATGTTATACCTGGTGCTAGGTTTAGAATGGGAGAAGCTTTGCAGTTTCCTCCCCACAGGGTTGTTTGGAATTTTTTTCCTTTCCTCCTTTCCCTGGTCCCAGACTGTCAACAGTTACAATAGGCTAGTGTGAAGTTCTTTGTGTGTGAGCTGAGGCAGTGGAAGTGTGACAGGTAACAGCTACGCTGCCCTCATCAGGCTTAGACTTCAGTTGGGAAATGTAGTTTGTCAGTGAAAAGTGTGCATACTTGTCATCCCTACCAATTTAGAGGGTGGACTACCATTTCTGTGACAGCACTGCCACTTGAGAAAATTTACCCTGACATCCTACTGCTTTTACGGTCTGGTAGGATGCTAGTCTGCAATTCTTTTCCTGTGCTCTGAAAATAATGTAAAATAAGCTGCAGCTCAGCCAGGTGGAAGATGCCTTAGAATCATTAAATTTGTAAAACAAGGGGCAAACCAGTAACCCTGGGACCTTGGTAGTACAGTAGTAAAGGCAAGAACGGTCCGTGAAGGGGGAAGCGTGAACCTCAACTTCCACAGTGAGCTAGTGAATACCTATCAGTAGATTATTTTTTACTAGAAAACATATACTTTCATTTGATTACACAACATTTGGAATTATAGGAAGATAAGCTCATTGAGCTTGTGTTATCATGTACAATTAAAATTCAAGTGGTGTTCCCAAACAATGAAAAGGTGCAGTGAATGTGAGCTAATTGAGTGAGAAGTTTGCAAGTACTATACAGTATATACAGAAAAAGTGACTGTGAAGGATGCATAGTTGTTTGCTCTACACTCCAACAGAGTTGTAGGCTCCTGAAATAAATGAACACATTACTTTATTATGTTGTCAACGTTTCAACCCTCATGGCAATTTTTATAGGGTCATCATCTGGACAAAGAATAGGAAACACCCATTCAATAGTATTAATACAGCAAATGTCAACCATTACATTTCAGGAATAGATCTGAAATTCTTGGGTCTCGAAATCTAAAAATCAATAGAGCTTCTTTTAGACATCAGAGGAGGGTCCCTAATTCACAACGTCACCCCAACCATGGAATTCCTCATCTTCTGACTCCAAACATACAGCTAAACCACCATCAGTGGTCCCCTTGCCTTCCGTCCTCCAGGACCAAGTCCAGACTTCTGCAACTTCATTGCTAACTTCATCACCCCCCCTCGCCATAGACTTCAATGAGTAAATTTCACTCTGCAACCTCAAATTCCATCTCAACAACCTAAATGACATGTCAAGACTGCCTTGAAGACATACCTCAACCTCTACCACAGACAGTTGAGAGAATCGAAGAAAAAACCCTTAGACTCACCCATTAAATTAAGCTCCAATAACAGCAAAGAGCTCTTCAACATCATCAAATAATTCTCCAACCCCTCAACAGCAACAGACAGCATTACCCCCTCATAGGAACTATGCAACATCCATGCAAATGTCTTCCATGACAAGATGGGCAACATATACAGAAACTTCCAACCCCAGCTGAAGGCCATTGATTTCTTCAGGCAGCACAACACTGCAGGCAACCAACTAACCAAATGGAGGCAGCTCACCATCAGGTAACTGGTCCACCTAGCGGCCCCAACTGACCCCTGCACTCACCATATCTTCAAACGACATGAAGCCCAAATTAGCCATATGCTATCCACCTTGTTCAACACCTCAATCGCCACGGCCACCTTCCCCGAAGAATGGAATCACACAGAAGTCAACGCCCTTCTAAAGAAACCATTGGCAGACCCCAGCAAACTCAAGAGCTCCCTGCTTGATTCATTGCCAAAGTATCAAAAAAAGTCATCAACCAACAACTCTCCTCACATCTGGAATGGAATGTCCTACTCACCACCTCCCTATCTGGATTCCAGAGCAGCCAAGGCACTGAGACAGCTCTAATGGCTCAACAGATAAGATCCAAGTCCTACTTTACTGGGGAGAGAATGCGGCTCTGATCCTCCTAGACCTCTTGGCAGTCTTCAATACGGCCAACCATTTTCTCTAACCATCACCCCCTCATTAGATGTAGCTCGTGGGGGGGTCAACTCCTCATGCCTTGTAGGGAAGACCTCCCCATCTCTTCCAGAGTTCCTAACGTCTCTGATGACCTGGCTTTTAGTCTAATCAACTGGACCTTGCCAGGTCCTGAGTACCCTCACAGGTGACAAGGAGTTCTCTACAAACCTATTCATTGGATTCCAATCCAGCTTTTCTTTTGTATAATTATTAGCTCTCCAGCCTACTTTCATCCCTCTATTCTACAGCTGTGAGGCTTCAAATGGGGCAGAAGTGTTCTCCCCTGCAGAATTAGGTTATAGTGTTTGAGGGAAATGAGCATTCGGATTAGCAGACAGTTCTGGTTTCGTAACGAAACACTGCATTTTGGGAGCTGCTGGACCTGTTCAACTGAATTAATTGGGTGCCGCACACTTTTGCAGTAGAAACATTAACTTACTAAGTTATTTTAGCAACATTTTCTGCCTAAATATATCTGCTTGTAGACAGGCAAATACTTCTTGGAGTGCTCTGTATGCAATATAATCTTTATCACACTGTTTGTAAAGCACCTATTTCAAAGGCTTTATGATGTTCAATTCCAATGATTTTGGTATGCTAATTGCCATTTTTGAAGCCTTCAGAAAATTACCTCTTTTTGGGCAAAGAATGTTGACAAATATGAGTTTGGTTTCTGTAATCTACAAAACAAATGTATATCCGGTAATTTAGAAAGTGTTATGGCAGTGATCACATTTTCTTTCATATTAAAACACCTATAGATTTATGAGGAACCTGTCTCTTACTTAAGATAAAATATTGGAGACCCACTGTTTGCCCTATCTGTTTTGCTGGCTTTAGAAGTCAGTGCACATTACAAACCCAGAGTAAAATGCATGTGATTACTATTTAAACATGTCTAAGTAGGCATATTCCTAATTGACACACTTATCTTGCCTGTAAGTCCTTAGTATATGGATGTAGAAAATAGAAGCTAAATTCTACAGAGGACCGCAGCACCTATTATAATTATCCCAGAGCAAGCTAACAAAACATGGCTTCAGGCCTATCATTGTTGTTTGATGGCTACAGTATGGAATCTGCACTGTGAGCTTTAAAAATAACCCTTTTACATCTTACTTTTACATATTAAGAACTTCCCCCATTTATGCCCTGTAGCCCATAAGGTAGGGTGCTTGTTATTTAAAAGTGGGATATGTAGAAAATAGATGTCATTCTATCCCTACAGTGAAAAGGCCCCAAAAGCTATTTTCACTGTGGCTGACCTGGCTGTGCTACACAGAAATCCAGAGTACAGATTAAAATATAAATGTTTCTATTGTGGGTTTGGGAAAAAACAGAAAAATAATGAAAACACTATTTTAATAGTTACTAAGAATCAAATTTAATGGAGATGACAGATTATAATAATTGTTAAGGAAAAGTAACTTCTAGAAGTTTACTTTTACCCTGCCTGAGTCTCCTGGATGCTCATTTGCACTACTTTCTGGTATCTACACAGTCTGCTATTAGGCTTGATTTGGATGTGACATTCCATCCAGAAGCACAAGTAAACCACTCTAATTGAAAGGTTAACCTGAAATCAGTTGGAAATTTAGAGTGGGGGTGCTGCCTCTCCTGTTGGCACAATAGTATCAAATCCTGCCTGAAAGACCTGTCTGAGGCACATGTAAAAGTACTGCACCCTTGAAAGGCATTAACAGTACCAGAACACAATTCTTGTGTATCCCCTGTCTATTTCCTGAAGTACCCTGCTTTGTCATACCAGACTTCTGTCTCATTTTTATATTGCGGATCCAGGGCCTGATTCAAATTAGATTTTAGAGTTAGATGTGGAAAAACACTATGCATTTCCAAAATACTCTCACCTACATACCCCAGCTTGGAATTGACCTGACAAATTGACTTTTTGAATTCTGTTCAATGCCATGAGAGTCTCTAAGTGGTTTCCTTTGTGATGCTGAGGGCCTTAGAAGTGTACTCCAGTGGTTGTTTGGGCCCCAGATTTAAGTTTGGAAACTAATGAAAACGTTGTCTCCTGCTCTTTAGTGGAACTTGCCATGAAAAGTATCCAACAAGAAGTTCCAAAGAAGCATATAAAATGGCATCTTTCTCCCAAGCAGAGATCACTGCACCACTGAAAAAATAACAAAGCCCATTCTGAGTTGGGACGTTTTTCAGCAAGAAGTCTCAAAAGCTCCACATCAGCAGCTGAACTAGCTTGCTTCAAGTATCCGGCCTTGATGGCATTGGCTGCAACATCCTCTATGGAGAGGTTTTTTCATCCCAAAAAGTGACAAACCGCCTGATTCATGAAAAACGGGATTTGCGATTCTGTAATAGCGAAAAATTGCGAATCGCTATTGAGTAATCGCAAATCAGAATTCATGAAGATTAGCGATTAAAAAATGCAATTCGCACGCGGGCGCAAATTCCGTTTGCGATTACCGATAATCGCAGAATAATCGCTATTTCCAGCGACCCGCGCCGGGATTGCGAACTCGCAAATAGCGATATCGCTATTTGCAATATTGCTATTTGCGAGATCGCAAAATCGCGAGATCGGGAAAACGGGAAGTCGCATTTCGAGCACAGTGATGAAATCACAACCAGGAAGCAGCCAGTTCCCACCCCCATTCACCACAGTGAGGCAGACCTCGAGGGAGCAAGTGGGAGAGCTGCTGCTATTCTGGTGATTTGTACTCTGCTACTACATTGCTGCCATGTCAGAGGAACCTGTTCCTGGCCCCAGCAACACCACAGGGCGGAAGAGGAAGCTCAAATTTTCTGAGCAGGAGCTTGAACACTTGATTGAAGGGGTGGTGGCCAACCACGACAAACTCTTTGGTAAAGACTCCAGGAGGGTCCCCGAGCAAGAAAAACGGAGGATCTGGCAGGGGATTGCCTCCACTGTCAACTCCGTGGGTGTGGCCGATAGGTCACTAGAGGAACTGAAAAAACGATGGTACGACCTCCGAGGTCGTGCCAAAGAGAAGGTGGCGGAGCGCCTTGGAGAGTCGTCGGGCAGTGGAGGTGGCGGACGTACAGTCCCTCCCAACACAGCCATGGAGGACCAGGTGGAAGACACCCTTGAGAGGGAGGCGTGCATTGGCTTCACACGTCTCGACTCATCCCGCACCACCCAAGACACCCAAGGTAAGTGGCATGCGACTGCAACCCTGTCCCCTATGAATGTCCATGACCAAATAGGCTCCCCTAATGTCCCATAGTCATGCCATTGTTGCACATCAGGGAATGCCCTGAAGCATTGTGGGAGATGTAGTGTGGCCACAACGTAGTAGTACCACAATGCAGCCAGACAGGTTCCAAAGTACGCTAAGCCACAGCCATTCAGGGAATGTCACCCAGCATGCATGTAGCAACTGCACGTCTGCCAGATACATGCAACTAATGATCGTCCACTTACCCTCACAGGTGGCGCTGAAAGCAGCGACAGTGAAAGGCTGCAAATTGATTAGGAGGCCCAGGAGGAGGAGGTGCCACCACCAACACAGGCACCAGCCCCTGCCGCTGCAACAACACCAGCAGCCAGGTCCACCAGCAGTGTTCCCCCTGCGTCTGGTGCACCACCTACAGCCGCAACCAGGCCTGCAAGTGACGCACCACCTACAGCTGCAGCCAGGCCAGCGACTATTGTGCCCCCTGCAACTGCCGCACCACCTAGAGCCGCAGCCAGGCCAGCGACTATTGAGCCCCCTGCATCTGGCGCACCACCTAGAGCCGCAGCCAGGCCAGCGACTAGTGTGCCTCCAGTCCCTGCCGCACCAGCAACGCCTGCTGTGACACCACCAGCAGCTGTTGCTACAACATCTGGGCCCGCGACAGTTGCGACACAGCAGCCAGCCACAGTGTCAGGCCAGCAGAGCAGGCGTGGCAGGTCTCGCCAGGCGCTTTCCCCTGTTTGCTAGTCTTTAATGTGTCTATAGTGTTTTTTCTTCCTATTTATAGTGTGATGACGTATTGTGTGTATGTCTGTGAGTATGAATGGTCTGTGTAAATTATGGTTACTGTTTTCTAGTGCTGGGCCAATATGGCAACATTGATTTGTATATATTAAATAATGTGTCTGATGCTTATAACTCTGCTTGAACAAAAGAATGTCTTTTTTATCCATCTAAATAATTGAAAATAAAATAATTTTGATATCCGACAGTGTTTTTGTGGGCAACTTCCTATTATATGTACAATTTTGTCCTTCAAAAGAATAGGAACTTCCCAGTCATGTTTTGATTATTGTTGAACTCCCTGGTGGGTTGTTCCCCTTTATCCTTCTTTTAGGTTCAGGGTACCTTGTTTGTTATTTAATATAGGTCTCGCCAGCACACCACTGCAGCAAGCAGGAGGGGCAATGGACAGGGGCTGGCGCGTATGAGCGTCGAAAGACGCATGTTGAGAATCCATCAGCGCCAGGCACGGCAGCAAGGTGCCATTCAGCTCCAGCTCCACAAGATTGGGCGCAATGTGGCCGGAGTCGCTGACCGCATGGACCGCATGACGGCGGCCATGGCAGGTATGGGGGACCGCATGGACAACATGACTGCAGCCATGGCAGGTGTGGGGGAGGGAATGGCCCACATGACTGCAGCCATGGAGGCCAACACTGCTGCGATGACTACACAGCGCAGTGCAGCACGCCGGCGCCACCATCAGCTCATGAGCCGGCTGGCCTCCTACAGCAGGTCCAATTATGCTGCTGCCAATGCAACTTCACAGTTGTCGCGGCGGTCACTAGCACAGCAGTACCAACTTGTCCAGTGCTGTGAGGACATGACCAGGGTCCTGGAGCACCTGACCACGGCGGTTACGGCACTACACCCTCCTGCTATACCTGCCACTGTTGGGGGTGATGATGTTAGTGAGGGGGCCTCCAGCATCAGCAGCCACTCTGCCTCACAAATCCCGCCACTCAGCCGCAGCACCAGGCCCACGCCAGGTCCAGAAGCCCTGGAAGACGATGCGCCTCAGAGGCGCTTGGGCGGAACGCGCAGGAGGCGCACTTGAGTACATTAGACAATAACAGGCACAGGCTGACTTCAAGCCTGCCATGTCCTTTGACACCGCAGTATGCAGCAATACTGTTAGGGGAAGATAGTTGAACTGGTACCTTTTTTGTGATTTAAACAAATACATTTATTTTGCTACACACATTAACGTTGTGTCATTATTACATTTTGCATGCATTAGTGATTTGTGGGGTGAGGGAAGAGGGCGCACTAGAAACTGTTCACTGTGATGTGGTTGCGACGTCTGTGGCCTTCAGCTGGGTTTTCCCCGCATGCATGCCGCGCATGTGCAGGTGGCCAGTTGTCCCCTTCAGATTCACTGCCAGAGATGTCGACAGGTATCCGGCGCTTGGTTGCTATGTTATGTAGTATTGCGCAGACAGCCACAATGCGGCAGCACACTGCAGGACTGTAATACATGGCCCCACCTGTCTTGTGCAGTATGCGGAACCTGCTCTTGAGCAGGCCAAATGTCCTTTCTGTGCAATTCCGTGTCCGTATGTGTGCAATATTGTAGCGCCGTTGCTGGGGTGTAGCAGGGTTGAGGTATGGGGTCAGGAGGTATTCATGGAGGGCGTAGCCACTGTCACCTGAATGAGAGGAGCAGATGGTGATTGCCTGTGCTGCGCTGTTACTTCTTAGCAATGTGACATTGTCGACAAAGTGTACTTACCAAGTAGGTGTCCTTCCCCAAACTCTCCCCTGACCAGTCGTGTGTGGAGGCCGCTGTGCCGGAATATGAAGGAGTCATGGCTACTCCCTGGGTACTGTGCGACAATGTCAGTGATGTATGTCTTAGCATTGCAGGCCATCTGGATGTTGAGGGAGTGGTAGGACTTTCTATTGCGGAACATATACTCCGTGGCAGCTGGTGGGCAGATGGCGACGTGGGTACAGTCTATGCATCCGAGTACATGTGGAAAATGGGCAACATTGTAGCTTGGTCATGTCCAATTCCTGTTGGCTGGTGGGGAATTTGATGTGACGGTGTAGCTGGGTGAGCATGGCGTCAACAAAAGTGTGGAGGCAGCGTGACATGGTGGGCTGGGATATCCCCCCAGCAGCCGCTACTATCCCCTGGAAACTCCCGGAGGCCAGGAGGTGCAGGCTACACAATACCTGCACATGTGTAGGCACCGCATTGGTACGGCTTGTTGGGTGCTGCATCAGGGGGTCAAGGTCCTGTATTAGCTGCATTATCATTTCCCCATTCAGCCTGTATTTTGCATATATCTGCTCTCTGGTTTGGCCCAGCAAGGTGACCCGCTGGCGGAAAATCCTGTCCTGGATCCTGCGTCTCCTCCGTGCTAATCGCTGTAGCCTTCGACGCCTCACCACCATGTACATTCCTGGCATTGTGGAACTCCTTATGCTGCTGCTGCTGATTGTCCTTATGTGTGATTGGTCAGGCCTGAACCTGTTGATGATTGGCCAACGGTTTTTTAAATGTAATTTTTGCATGGCTTTTATGGTTACCACCAGCTTTGAGTTGTCCTTAATTTGCGCGGCGCAAACTGCGATTTTTGGGTTTTTCGCTATTTGCGAGTTTTCATGAATACCAATTGCGATTGTATAGCGAATTCGCTATTTATTTCGCAGAATCCGTGGTTTGTCGCATTTTCCGATCCGCTAATGCTCTCCTACCGGGATTCTGCGAATATAATAGCGAATTTGCTATTATGTTTTTGCGAGTTCGCAATTTTGATGTTGAATGCCGATTACGGAAATTGCGCCCGCAATTGCATTTTCGCAGCGATTGCGGGCACAATTTTATTTCATGAATCAGGCTGATAGTCCCTTTCTGAAGTGAGACTTTGAAACGTTTTCAATATGTTCAACTTCCAGGCTTTCACCCAGACCAACCGCTCTCCACAGTGGTCAGCCAAAAATTGTACCCACTGTCCGGTCTACCGCAACCTTAAACTACCATTGGCACTTTAAGCCCTTTTGTGCTATTTTTGCCTAAAATTTTTAAAACATATGTCTCCACATCGCCTATTGGATTTTTATTGTTTTTGTGTCATTCTCTTCATGGATTTTTTATTGCTTGGTTTTTAGACTTTATAACTGTTATGATACTGCAGAAATATTTTACACTTGCCCTAAATTAAGCCTGGTTGCTCTGTATCAAAGCTATCAGGGGTTTATATTCAAGTTAATTTAGTGACTTCGAGGATTCACCCTGACAAAAAGTATTATTATTGCTTGAGGTAAGCAGCCGCCCATCCCAAATAATAATATACTTTCTTAGAGGAAGTAAGATGTTAATATATCCAAGAGGGAGCAGGCATGAATGTCCAACTGGTCTACAAGTGACAAAACATTTAATTCCAGCCTTAGATGACACATTGAGATTGGCACTGGCGACTGTAAAATTGATTGCAGAATGTTTCTTTTAATTTGAATCAGTGCTAGAGGTTACAATGTGACGCCACAATTCAGTCCCACAAACAATATATGCTATTATTTTCCATTGGTATGTTTTGAAAAGAGATTAAATTCTGCCTCCTCCAGACGTTCTGTTTAATCTTACAATTGAGGCTCATTGTTGGAGAAGGGTTTGCTTGACTTTTAACAGAATGCCCACCCCAGAGAAAGTATTACAAGTAAACATTCCCAGATATTCAAAATTGCAACCTATTCTATACCACAAAGACTAAAGTTATATTTATTATAGGCAGAATTGAAATGTCTAAATGACATGATTTAGAATTCTGTGGCATTCATGGACAGATCTTTGGCAAAGCAATACATTTCAGACTGTTGAAGATTTTGTCTGAATTGTTAGTGCATGCGCTAAAAGAACAGCATCATCTGTGCACAAAAGAATTTAAACTTTGATGCCACCTAGAATGGAAACCTCCACTGCAGCTGAGCATGAATTCGAGTCCAGGTCAAAGGTATCTTTGGCTCTCCAGTCTGGTAACAGAAATTCTTTCAGTAAGTTCCACTATCAGCCACTTCTAACCCGAACTGAATGTCCAAGGTGAGAGCTATAAAATTTCGCAAACCAGTACAATTCACACCGCAAGAGTCCAATGACTCAAAGCTATGGACAGAAGGGTCAAAGGCTGCGTGCAAGTCAGGAAAGAGCTGGAGTAGTTCCAATGCTCAAAGTGGATTATTACACTGTAAGTTAGAGCAGCCTGGCATGGTGAAACAAGTCTGGCATGTTTTAAGAATGCTTTGCAAAGATTATGCCTAATTTTTCCAAAATATTTATCTGAGCCAATCAGGAGAGATATGGAGCGCTAATGAATGATTGAATGACTGAATGATGAGATCATTTATACAGAGCTAAACAGCTACGTCGTGAACAAAGTCTCCTTGCGCTAGTGTGACAACCATGAAACAAGAATTTACAATGCAATGGTCTCGGCATTATTAAAGGTAGAGCTATTGGCATTGCTTATGACATTTTAAAAAAAAATCATAAATAAATGGCATTGTCATTTACATTGCCAATAGCTTAATCGTTAAATAAATGGCATTGACATTTACAATGCCAATAGCTTAATCGCTCGCATATGCATGACCTATTTCATTTACACCCACACAGAGCCACACACACATACAGAGCCACCCACACAGAGTCATTCACATAGAGCCACCTACACAGAGCCACCCTCAGAGACAGAGCCACCCACGCATAGAGCCACCTACAAAAAAAGCTATCCACACAGAGCCACACACACACACAACCACACACACAGAGCCACAACCACACACAGAGCCACACACACACACACACACACACACACACACAGACAGAACCACTCGCAAACACACACACACACACAGAGCCACACACAGACAGGGCCGCGCACACACACACAGAGCCACGCACACACACAGAGCCACGCACACACACACACACACAGAGCCACACACAGAGCCACGCACACACACACACACAGAGCCACGCACACACACACACAGAGCCACACATGCACAGACAGAGCCACACACGCACAGGCAGAGCCACACACGCACAGACAAAGCCACGCACGCACAGACAGAGCCACACACGCACAGACAGAGCCACACACGGACAGACAGAGCCACACACACACAGACAGAGCCACACATGCACAGACAGAGCCACACATGCACAGATAGAGCCACACATGCACAGATAGAGCCACACATGCACAGACAGAGCCCCACACGCACAGACAGAGCCACGCACAGACAGAGCCACGCACAGACAGAGCCACGCACAGACAGGGCCACGCACACACACACAGACAACATAAATGCAGTGTGTATGTGTTAGCTGATCACTGCATAAGTGAGTCAAAGAATGTGTTGAGGGTTTCACTTAATCAACTCATTCAGCTGTAGTGCTTTAGGGACAAATTCTACTCGGAAGAGGTTTGATAACGTTCTTTAGACCCCCAAAAGAAACGTTTTGTTTCATTTGTGGGACCAATAAACACTATTGCTACCGACACAATATTGATTTTTCACAAAAACTACAAAGCTGCTGGTTTTCAGTTCGTCAGAAAATGTGCAGTTTAAGTGTTGCTAGGCAGGAGTGTTCTTGTGCCCTCCGTAGTGCTGTGTGACTCTAAAAGGGGACGGAAGTGGTACTCACGGTGGTTGTCGGTATTCTCCGGGACTATTTCCGCCAGCACTAAGGCCCCTTCCTCCACGGTGTCGAGCAGCATGGTGGCGGCCGCAGCTTGTCGCTGGTTGTCAGGTCCCTCCACGCACCCAGGGCCTGCAGCTGCAGGAGGTCGTTTCCCAACTCCACGATGGCTTGCGGAGCAGAGGAGACAGGATGACAAAAGTCAGGTGGGTTCGCGCGGACATCTACTAAAACATTCTGTGTGGTAGAATTATTAATGTAGTGCTTAATACTAGGTATTAAACCCTGGCCTGCTCAATGCTCATCATATCCCCAAATAAATAGTCCTATTCCCGGCAAGTCTTTTAAATTCACGTAAACACAACGTTTCTCAAACAATCCCTCTATGCAGGACAACCACCCATCTCTGTCAGCACACACAGGGTAGCTATGGATGCCCAAGGCACGGGCTTGCCCCCCTACCCTCTGCTCTCTCGGGCCGTGGAGGGCCACAGAAGATGCTCTCTTGAGTAACAGAGAAAACAAGAAAAACGAGTGCAATCAGGGGGCAGAAGGCAAGAAAAACGAGCACAATCAGGGGGGCAGAGGCAAGAAAAATGTCACAATCAGGGGGGCATAGGCAAGAAAAATGTCACAATCGGGGGAGCAGAGGCAAGAAAAATGGCACAATTAGGGGAGCAGAGGCAAGAAAAATGGCACAATCTGGGGAGCAGAGGCAAGAAAAACGAGTGCAATCAGGGGGCAGAAGGCAAGAAAAAACACGACTGCAATCAGGGGGCAGAAGGCAAGAAAAAACAAGTGCAATCAGGGGGCAGAAGGCAAGAAAAACGAGTGCAATCAGGGGGAAGAAAGCAAGAAAAAGGAGCACAAAGAGGGTGTCAGAGGCAAGAAAAACGGTACAAACAGGGGGGCAGAGGCAAGAAAAACGGCACAAACAGGGGGGCAGAGGCAAGAAAAACAGAGGCACTTACACACACACATCCTCAGTTTACAAAGGGAATTGCAATACATGAAGTAACAGAACACCGATTAAGTCAAAATATTGCAGTGCATATTATTTAAACTGAGGAGAACTGATGTCATGTCTCCCAACCGGAAACTCTTTCATCATGGTGCCACCAGCCCCCAACCACCAGGCAATGCAAAAGATGCGGAAACAATCTAGGACACACATGAATGCACATTTCCTATTACGCTCCCATGACAAATGTAAACTGATTTTTTCTATAACCAGAAATCTGAACTGGTGAATTTTAAACAGCGGACTTTAGTTTTTGACAAGTCAAATATAATTTATTCAAAATAGGGCAACCTGCATGCCACTCACCTTCGCTTGCACTAATCTACGGCTGTTTACATAGCACCTGCGATAGCACTGAGCGAACTTCTGAGCACTACAGTATTTTGGTAGACCTGCAAAGTGGATCAGAAAGTGATAATCTGCCTATTAGCAATACATGTATTCAAGCGGGGGCAGGACTGGCTAGAACTGTGATCTGGAGCCAGTCAGCAAAATGACCGCCAGCCTCCATTTCCTAGCAACTGAAAACACGCTGGCCTACTGCAGAGGGCACCCTTACAAGATGCAATTAATGCTGTCTGTGTACCCATCATTGCCCCCAAACTGTGAAATCATTTCCTTCTCGAAATAAGTAAGACCTCTGTCTCCGCTCTTTTTTCCATACTGGGGGCGGTAAATATCTGGAAGGCCCCCAAATTGCTCAAAAACATGCGTGCTTCTGTAAGTAAGGTTGGTTCCTCCCATATAGTGTGGGTGGTGTAAGCTATGGAACAGAGCGTCAACAAGCATAACCTCAGCAAGGCTGTGGGCAGGGGACCAGTGAAGTGCCAGGGCAATGAAAGGAGGAAGTGAAGGCCAATCACTAACACGAAGCAGTGGGTCGAGAATGAAGGGCAATGGATGGAGAAGACCTTGTTTGTGTATGGGGGCGGGAGGGCAGAAAATGTGGAATGCGGGTAGGAGAGGGAATCAGTGAAAGCGTCGGGGCAGACTGGAAGGTCTGTAAAGGCAGGGGACGGGCAGTGAATAGGTAGGGTATGTTAGTGACAATTAATGTTGAAGGGAGAACGTGTATGTGGGGGGCGGGCGAGAATAGATCCTATGATCGAGAGGGGGCAGTAAATTGAGGAGGTTGTCGTGGAAGGGGGCAAAGACACAGACAGTGAGTGTTACACGTTACGGTGGGACCGAAGAAAAGGGTGGCAGTGTAAGGGAGGGGTTTGGCTTGGATAGAAAGTGGCGAACTGGTTGGGTGGGCACTGGGAAGGGCAGTAAATGGGGGGTTCCGAAGTAAACGAGGAGAGACGAGGGTCAAGTAAAGGAAATGAGCAGTGGCCTTGGGGCAGTTAAAGCAAAGGGGCAATAGATGTGAAGTGAATCAGTAGACACAGAGACCGCCGGGGAGTGGTTGGGGAGGGGGTCGGGCCGAGGAGGGTGGCATAAAGCAGATTGAGCAGCAAAGGCGGGTGGATTCCGGGGTGGCAGGCAGGTGAAAACCGATCTCTTACCTTGATCCTAGCTCCTATGCCTCGATGCCTCACAGTTTCCGCGGCGTGCCAGGCCGTGCAGAAGGTGACCAGCAGGAGACCAGACCCTAATCTCCTGAGTGCAATCATACACGCACAGCGGGGCAGAAGGCAAGAAAAACACGAGTGCAATCAGGGGGAAGAATCTATCAATGGAGCAACACTTGCCAACGAAAACAGTTAGCAGGGCAAGCTCGTGCAAGTACCTTTATGGAGGGAAGCGCTCCGCAGATAGGTATATGTTGCACCATGCCTCCGCTTAAACGCACACCTTGCCAAAGCACCTAAGAATAAATGCAAGCACTGATCCCAGGCTACGCATGTGCAAGCTGGCCTTGAGCATCAAATGCAAGGAGGGGCGGACGCACAAAGACACACTATCACCCACGTTGTGCCACAGTGCATCGCCGCCAGGAGAAACGGGACGCCACAAACGCATAGCACTCCTGTCCGTGCCTCATTGCGAACATGTAAATGGGCAGTTATACATTGCTAAACGATAACTGCGAGGCAACCTTTGGAATTATGGCAGAAGTAAGACCCATTTTACAAATGATTTGCATAGAATCACAGTATGTTGCACAGCGCTGCTGACTCGAGCCGGGATCCTCAGCTCTCGAGTCGGCAACCGCGGGCGCTGGCCACATCCGCTCTACTCACTACTGTAAAACAGAGTTCTTTGCCATCGTGGGACACAGTGGAGGCGACAATCGTAAAAAAGGTCAACCAGTTCATTTAGAACGAATATCTTTCTATCTTATCAGGAATGGTCCTGACTCGCTGCACTCGCGCATCATTACCCGCAGATTTCAGAGCGCTTTCATAATAACCGGTTGCGCAACATAAAGACTCGGGGATCTGTGTGTTGCATAAACGATAAATGGACAATGTTTCGAGCAACACTCGCCAATGAAAACAGTTAGCAGGGCAAGCTTGTGCAAGTACCTTTATGGAGGGAAGCGCTCCGCAGATAGGTATATGTTGCACCTTGCCTCCGCTTAAACGCACACCTTGCCAAAGCACCTAAGAATAAACGCAAGCACTGATCCCAGGCTACGCATGTGCAAGCTGGCCTTGAGCATCAAATGCAAGGAGGGGCGGACGCACAAAGACACACTATCACCGACGTTGTTCCACAGTGCACCTCCGCCAGGAGAAACGGGACGCCACAAAGCTGACTCGAGCCGGGATCCTCAGCTCCCGAGTCGGCAACCGCGGGCGCTGGGTCACATCCGCTCTGCTCACTACTGTAAAACAGAGTTCTTTGCCATCGTGGGACACAGTGGAGGCGACAATCATAAAAGGTCAACCAGTTCATTTAGAATGAATATCTTTCTATCTTATCAGGAATGGTCCTGACTCGCTGCACTCGCGCATCATTACCCGCAGATTTCAGAGCGCTTTCATAATAACCGGTTGCGCTACATAAAGACTTGGGGATCTGTGGGTTGCATAAACGATAAACGGACAATGTTTCTAATGTAACAGTTGTACACTCACACAAGGAGGCGCATACACGGAAAGATGTGGCAGCGAGGCTGTTCCCAGAAACAATGGCGGCCGCAAGCTCCCGAAAAATTTCGGATTCGGGGGCGTGTATTTGTTCTTTTGAGTGACGGATGACGTCACTGGCGAAAGAACAGCAAAATGTACGCCCCCGAATCCGAAAGAGACGGGGCTAAATTGGAGAGATGGCCCTCTCCTCCAATGGTTGGCCTCCGTTTAGGAAGCCAGCCAATGGAGGAGAGAGGCGGGTTAAACTACACTACTAAGAGACATAAGATCTCCTACCGGAATCTGGCAAGCCAGCATTTCCGGTCATTGACCTAAAAACGAACAGGAATCTTAATTTTGAGAGGTTGACAGTTCTTTTTTTTAGATGTTTTATAAAAGAGCTCAGGTTTTTGGGAACCTAAGCCTGATGGGAATGCACTCCATTTCATTGCCATCATCACCCCCAGAGAACGACCACTTATTGTATCTTCTTCAAACTGTGGGAATGTCACCTACATGAGCATGTCAGGGTCTCAATTCCCATGCGTACTGGTACCAGTCATACAATGGAACTATATATGGGCCTTGATTATGAAATGATTTATGACACAAAGTGCTTTCAGTTGGCATCTTTTCAGTGCAATTTCGCCAAGTCATTTGAAATGGGCACAGACTTCTTAGGTCCAAAACCAGTTACGCTGATGCATTTTGTAGCACCCACAATCTATTTAGAAGATGTGTTGGCATCCCGAAATATAGTGAGTTGCAATAATCCATTCTAGAAAGGATTGGGCTTGACCTGGGTCCTTCTCAGATGAGGCTGGAATAAAGATGTATCTTCCTAATGACTTAGCAGCCTAAATCATGTTGTACAGGTGATTTTAATATGCTCCTTTAAAGATTGATCTGAGTCCACCTGCATTCCCAAATTACAGACCTGATAGGATGAGGTTGGAGGGGCTCCAAATTGCTCTAGCCACCATTCTTGTGATCAGGAAGCTCCTGACCCAAAAAAAACTATCTCAGTTTTTTCCTCTGCTAAGCACCCGAGAATTTTCACTCATCCAGATGGCAAAACAACTATTAAAATTACTGGCCATGATGCCTGGATTTTCTTCTAGTCTGATAATTATTTGTGTCTTTGACATATGATTAAACGTAATGCTGAAAGATTCAATCTGGCTAAAAATAGCAGCCATGTAGAGATTAAAAATAGGGAGCCCTGTAATAATCATTTTAGGCTGGGGACTGGGGAGTTCAACCTGTTTTGATTGTTATTCATAACTATTAGGGAAGTTCAAGGGATCCATGTCTGGGTTGTGGTTCATTACGCACGGCTCAATTTGATATTGTACTGGCAGAATGGGAACGGAAGTGGGGCGCCAGTTGTGTGGGTTTATCGCTTCCTCCCTGACAACTCCTTACGTGGAATATATGGGGGATCAGGGCTGCAGAAACGTAGGAGGGTATACTCATACTCATGGAAATATAAAATAGCAATAGCAGGTTTGCAGGAGACTCATGTTTGGGGGATATGCTGCCGTATATAAGGCGCAGGTAGCGAGGGAAACTGTATGTCACTTCATACTCAGGATTTGCGTAGGGAGCATGGATCTGGGTGGCCCCCGGAACCCCATTTCAGCACCGATACCACGTGTTAGACCCCGAGGGATGCTACGTAAGACTTTGTGGTAGGCTGGACAACCAGGAGATGTGCCTGATAAATGTGTATGCCCCTAACTCGGACGCCCATGTTTTTTTCTATGAGGTGCTGAGGGCGGAGACTCCCTATATGCGTGGAGACATTGTCCTTTCAGGGGATGTTAATTGTGTCCTGGATGGGGCGCTAAACCATGAACCCCATGCGCGAACACCAAACCCAGCATGACTGGGCGTTTATGGACTTGATGAGGGAATTTGGCCTAATAGACACATGGAGGATTCGGCACCCGGAAATGCAGGTGTTCTGATGTCATATCCCAGCCACTGATACATTCAGCAGGTTAGATCAGGCTGGTGTTGCAGACTCTGATGCTATGGGTGGAAGAGATAGTTCACCTTCCTTCGGTGAGAGGAGTTGGCCTAAGGGCTAGGGTGGTCGACCTTGAATTTGGGAAAATGGGTTTGATTCTCGGCAAGGACGCTGAACATCCTGTGATTCTGGGCAAATCACTTAATCTCCGTGTGCCTAACAAAAATGAATGTGTCCTCATGTAATGCAATTGGTGCTATGTAAAGTGCTCTGATACCCAATTCAGGTCAAGTTTGCACTACATAAAACTCTATAAAAAACAAAAAACAAAATATCTCGGATCACTCTCTGTTGCTTTTAACCTTGAGTATGAGCAGGCCCAGAATGGCAATTCCCTCATGGCGACTTCTAACAGGCACTCACAGACATGCCATTCACCTGGAAGCTAGAGGAGGAAATTTCTAATAACATTAGGACTAATTGGGGTTCAGCATTGTTATGGCGTGTGGAGTGGGAAGCAATGATAGTGGTAGTATGTGGGTTCTGCCTCAGCATGATTTATCAGGTTTGGAAGCAGCTCAATCAGGACATTTAGCTCATTGAGAAGAGGCTGGCTGAGCTGGAGGAGGTGTTGCCTACAGCACCTGGCTGCTTGCATGAGTAAAGGGGGGCACGGGAGGAACTGCTGGCGGCGCTATGCCGCCTTGAGAAGTTCTACTATAAGGCATACCAGCAGTGCTTGCGGCAGAAGGTGATCACTCGTGGGCACTATTAGCGAGATTGATCGATAATGAGATGCAAACATCACCTATAGTACAAATGAAGACCACGGACGGACGCACGGTATATAGTCAGCAGGGCATTCTGGATACTTTGGCGGATCATTTGGCTTGAGTATGCGCGGGCGCCCCACCTTAGACCTGGAGGAGGTAGAAAATGTTCTTACTACTCTGAATCTCCATCGTTTGGAGGACTCAACCAGCCAAATAGTGGATCAACTGATCTTGAAGGAAAAAAATACTGGGGTCTCAAATCTCTGAAGTCGGCTAAGATTCCAAGAAATGATGGCTTACCGGTCAAATTCTATAAGAAATATGCACACATTCTAGCAGACCGCCTTGTGGACGTGTATAATGAGGCATTTCAATGTCGGACACTTCCGCCCTCCATGAATGAAGCAGTGGTGGTCATGCTCCCTAAGGCAGATAGAGACGTGCAGCTTCTGGGGTCGTATAGACTAGGCATGGGCGGAAAATCCGTTCCGCTCGCGGATTTTGCGGATTTTCGGGAAATCCGCAATCCGCGAGATTTGCGAATTTCCTGCAAAATCCGCAAATCCGCGAGCAGCGGATTTTGCTCGCACTGCTCGCACTGTTCGCGTGAGTTCGCGCCCCGCGAATAAGTGCGAAATTGCAGAAATATGATCTAAGCAAAACTGAAAGTAACTACTTACCAGGTTCAAAAGTTCAGGCACATCATTAGTAGCCATTTCCTGTAGTGCTTCCTGAGGGGCCCCTCCAGAGTTCAGTTGCCAGTTGAAACTATTATGTGACCCTGCTCTGAACCTCAGAATAGTTACACATATGCCACAAAGGTCATGAATTACAGCTAAGGGAGACAAGCAGGAGCCAGGCTGGAAGTTAAAATCCATTAATCAGCCCCTAATTCATTATTGTCAGTTGGGGCAGGGCAGGTGTTGTAACTAATTTTGCAACAATGAAAGCACTTAGCAAGTGCAAAAGATCACTAATCAGGGCGCACTAAGGAAGCAGGTGCCAGCTAAAAAAATATTCTGTGACACATTAATCAGCCCCAAATTAATTCAGGTCACTTGAGGCAGGGAAGGTGTGCTTTGCTTTGCCGAAAATAATGTACACTGGACAACCAGAGGGTGTGGTGATGAAACAGAGGGTGGCATGGGTGGGCCAGAGGGTGGCATGAGCAGTCAGAGAGTGGCAGTGGTGACAGAGAGTGGCAGTGATGAAGAAGAGTGTCCCAAACAGGTTGGACACGTAGAAACAACAAGTTCGCAAAACTTGCGACCCGACAGGTAAGTTCGCAAATTGCGAAATTGTAAAAACCCTCGCGAACTGGCAGAAACACGGGTGAACACAAAAAAAAAAAAAAATCCGCAAATTCGCGGGAATTCGCGGATTTTGCGGATTGCGAGTTCGCAAATCCGCAAATTCGCGGATTGCCAATCCGCAAAATCCGCTCATGCCTAGTATAGACCCATATCCCTGTTAAACATAGACATGAAGGTCCTTAGAGGGATCCTGCCAGCACAACTGCCGTACATGCAACGCCTCGTCTATTCTGACCAGACGTGCTTTATCCCTAAATTTAGTACGGCCCTTCATTTATGACGATTGTCCCAAGTTTGGCAACTCATCCATGCTCAACCAGGAAGAGTGTGACCTGGCACTTTTAGATGTTGAGCAAGCATTTGATTCGATGGGGTGGGTGTATCTTTAGGAAGTCTTGCAGGCAATGGGGGTAGGGGCTCCATTTTTTAAATAGGTGAAGCTATTGTACTCAGAACTTTGTGCCAGGATTAGAGTGGGTCAGCTGGTATCGCTGGCCTTTCAACTACAACGGAGCACCAGGCAGACGTGTCCATTATCGGCAATGCTCTTTGCTGTGGCAATGGAGCCCCTGGCGGCCAGCCTTCAAACAGGGATGGAGGCATTTGGGATCAGATTGGGTGAGGCTAATCAAGTGGTGTCCATGTAGAATCTATGACAAAATCTCGAATACAAAAATATGGAGATACAAAATTATCGCAACAAAAATATCGATGGCAAAAATATCGGGATCCTATCCCTAACAAGGTAAGTACAAAATTATTGAAAAAAATATATAGAATGGCAAAAATATCGTTTTTTGTAAAATATCGTTTTATTTTAATAAAATAAAAATGTAATATTAACAAAATAATACTTATAAATGTAATAAACATATTTAAAAATATATTATAATATTTAAATTTAATACATAATGTAATACAAATTAATAATAATAAAGATATAATACATAGTATATTTTTCAATAATAATAACTCTAAATTAATTATTTTCATAACTTATAAATAAAAAAAAGTATAATAAATTACAAATAAATTTATATACATAAAATAATAATACAAATAACAATTAATAACAACATAAAACTAATAAAAAACTAAATACATTTTAGATAGCGTATGAAAAAATTACTATTCCCACTCCAGAGAGTGCAACAGTAGGCAAAGTGTTGGATAGCGTAGGGGTAAAAATTACTATTCCCATTTCAGAGAGTGCAACAGTAGGGAAAGTGTTGGATAGCGTAGGGGTAACAATTACTATTCCCACTCCAGAGAGTGCAACAGTAGGGAAAGTGTTGGATAGCGTATGGGTAAAAATTATTATTCCAACTCCAGAGAGTGCAACAGTAGGGAAAGTGTTGGATAGCGTAGGGGTAACAATTACTATTCCAACTCCAGAGAGTGCAATAGTAGGGAAAGTGTTGGATAGCGTAGGGGTAAAAATTACTATTCCAACTCCAGAGAGTGCAACAGTAGGGAAAGTGTTGGATAGCGTAGGGGTAACAATTACTATTCCAACTCCAGAGAGTGCAACAGTAGGGAAAGTGTTGGATAGCGTAGGGGTAACAATTAATATTCCAACTCCAGAGAGTGCAACAGTAGGGAAAGTGTTGGATGGCGTAGGGGTAAAAATACTATTCAAACTCCAGAGAGTGCAACAGTAAGGAAATTGTTGGATAGCGTAGGGGTAACAATTACTATTCCCACTCCAGAGAGTGCAACAGTAGGGAAAGTGTTGTATAGCATAGGGGTAACAATTATTATTCCCACTCCAGAGAGTGCAACAGTAGGGAAAGTGTTGGATAGCGTAGGGGTTAAAATTACTTACTTATAAAGAAAAGCTTTTTTTTAGAATAAAAATATGAACTAATAAATAAATATAAACCATTTACAATACCTATACATAATTATTTAAAAAATTATTAGCAAAATATATTTAACCAAAATTTTTTATTACAAAATACCATTTTATAATATTTAATTATCAATTAATAATTAATTAACAATTATATAATTAACAAAACAATTAATTTAAAATCATTATTACTTAATTACATTTCCATTTTTTCCCACCATATTCCCCTATAAACCCACAACCCCCAACAGAACACATTTATCAATTAATGAATTAATTAAAATTAATTGTTAATTAATTAAAAATAATTACCTATTAATAAAAATTAATTTATGATTCCTACTAATTAATAATTAATTCAACATAATTAAATTACTTTCCACCCTATTCCGCTATAAACCCACAACCCGTTACAGAACATATTTATCAATTAATCAATTAATTAAAATGAATTACCAATTCATTAAATTTAATTACCAATTATTTAAAATTAATTAATAATAACTACTAATTAATAATTAATTAAACATAATTAAATTACTTCCCACCCTATTCCCCTATAAACCCAAAACCCGCTACAGAATATATTTATCAATTAATCAATTAATTAAAAATAATTACCAATTAATTAAAATTAATTAACAATTCCTACTAATTAATAATTAATTTAACATAATTAAATTACTTCCCACCCTATTCCCCTATAAACCCACAACCTGCTACAGTACTAAAAAACAAAATGTAATTAAATTACATTAAAAAAATTAAAAACGTAATAAATACAATATAATATACACAAATATTATTAAAAAATCGATATTAGTAACATCGAAATTATTTACATCGAAATTACTGAAATCAATATTTAAAACCCCGATATTACTAATATCAATATTAAGAGTGTCGATATTACTTACCTTCTATATTATGTCCCTTCGATATTTAAACTTCAATATAATTGTATATCGAAATTTAAATCTCGATATTTTTTCTGTGCACCGTCCATGTATATGGACGATACCTTGGTGTATTTCTGGGACCCGTTAGCTGCAATACTGAGCTTGCTTGGCAGCCTGGAAAGGATTGGCCATGTGTCAGGCCTGTGGATTAACCTGCAGAAATCAAAGTTGGTCCCACTTGTAAAATTGGCCTTGCACCCAGAGGAGGTATTACCGGAGGTATGGCTCCCAAGGGTGAGGAATGCACCCCGATACCTGGGGGTTAGACTAGTGGAGTCAGCCAACCAATATGTTGTGGTCACATTGGTAGAGTGCTGGAGGGTTTGGGAGAATAGCCTTGATCAACATGGTGGTCTTGCCCAGATGCTTATACACAATGCAACACTCTTTCTTTAGGATCCCCCGACAATTTTTTTCCGACCTGTACAGGCTACTAACTGACCTACTATGGGGACTGAAGCACAAGCGGGTAAGTCTGACCACTTTGCAAAGAACTGTGAAAAACAGAGGGTTGGAGGTCCCCTGTTTGGAATACTACTATGCGGCCTCGCAATTACAATATGCAGTACACTGGCTGGATGGGAATGACAACTGGGCGAAGGCCCTGCTGGCGGGACCTTTGTAGACTGGGAGTTGCCCGGGTTGCTTATGATGGGGACACGGGTACCCTCATCCTGCTCTTACATTGTTCGTCATTTGGCAGAGATGTGGGAATTGGTGTTCCGGAGAGGACTGAAAAGATCCCCATATACCCCGGATATGCCCTTGTGGGTTGTTCAAATTTTTCAACAGATTTCTGCAACCATGTCAGTGCGGAGTTGGCAGGAGGGGCGATGTCTGAACATAGGTGATCTCTAAGACAATGCACGATATATCACACGTGACCTACGAGTTGGATCCAGGACAGGTTTTACAATCGGAAAGATAGAGCTAGATGCAAGGGACTCATGGCCTATGTTCCCAGATGAGCCTCTGGTCTCAAAAATTTTACATACTCTGATAGGGATGGGCAAAGGCTTCAGAGTGATTTCCCATCTCAACCGGGTGATACAGGACGATGGGGTGGGCAGGGCACTACCAATCCAACTGAAATTGGAGGCACTGATGGGGGAATAGATTACCGAAAGGGACTGGACCAAAATTCACGAGGGGGTTAAACAAGGAAGTGCGAAAACGAGGTTCAAACTAATAAAATGTAATTATATACACCAAACGTGTATGACTCCCAAGATGCTACATAAGATCTACCAGGATCAATCTGGGCAGTGTCCTAGGTGTGGTGAGATGGAGGCTACGTTTGTCCACATGGTCTGGGCCTGCCATGAACTGCAGGGATATTGGACCGAGGTACTGACTGCACTGCAGGGAGCAACTCGGTGGGAGATAGCAGTGGAGATCCGGGTGGTGTTGTTGGGTTTGCTTCCCCGACTTAAGAATAAGAATCTTAGCAGGAAACTTGTCCTGCTGGTACGGGAACTTGCGAAAAGGCGGATTGCCATTTCGTGGTTTGGCCACCGGCCAACCAAAGTGGCACAATGGGCGAGGGGCATACAGGAATGGGCGACTGCTGAGGTGATCCGAATGCAGCAGACTAGACGTGATGAAAAATTAGACAATGACTTACAGGCAATGGTGGCAGAGCTGACAAGAGGGGGGTGAATTGTGAAGATGGAGAGGAAGCCGATGAAATTGTACCATCTGGAGATGGGCCAGAGGGTGATCAGGAGGTGGAGGGGACCGGGCAGCATGGACATGCCAGGCAGTGACTAGACATATGCTGGGAGGTTCACTGATAAAGACGTATAACATGGGACCATACACCAGACATGAAGGGGGTGGGGGCAGTTTAGTCAGGGGAAGGGAGGGGGTTGGGAGAGGGGACCGGTAGATAATGGGATGCTCATAAGTTTGAAGACATGGACTATAGTAGATATATGTGGAACTGGACAATAAAGAGGCAACATGCCTATGTATAAATACTTGTGGATGCTAGGTAAAATACTGATTATAACTGCACTGTAAACAGGCGTACGCCTTATGTATATGCTGTCTTTGCTCTCAGTAATGTGTGAACACCGGAAATATGTGCCAATACTTGAAATGTTCATTAAAAATGTCAATAAAGGTATATAAAAAAAAACATCTTAGGTGCTGACATAAATGAACTGATTACAATGGCTATCAGACCACCACCTTCGGTCTGACTGCCTCATTATGATACTGGCAGGCAGACTACAGAGATCAAAGTCCAAACTGCCATTTCCGCCAGCATCTCAGATCCCAGCGGGGAGGCAGTTGGAGTCGTGGCCCTGAATGCCAGTGGTGCTGAGCCAGGCACTGCCATTGAGATTTAGATATTCTTTTCCCGACTGCCATTTCATTGGGGGAACACTGCCATGAAAAGTTTGTCAAAAAGAGATATTGGGGCCCAAACAGATTCACAATATGTAGATAGCAGTTTGTTCACTATAGTCTCTGTAAGTTTTGCAATCAACAGGAGCAGAAAAACAGGGAGAAAACTGCCCATGACCTTGGGGTCAGGGTCAGGGCCGGACTGGTAATAACAGGCAATCCGAGGTTAGGTTTCTTTACAGGAGCCTGGTTTTGCTACTGAGCACGATTTTTTACAGCCAGTCCCCAGCAACGACATCAGAAGGCCTTCCTGATGCCAGGCCTGCGTCCGATGACTGTGCTGCTCTGCACAGTTCACTCCTGCCTCTGCTCTGCAGAGAAAAAGCACAACTGCCATTGGTGAGGTCACCTCTCACTCACAGATGGCAGTGGTGCTTTTTACCTGCACAGACAGAGGTGCAGTAGTTGGGTTACTTTTAGTAATGAGTGTGCATCGCACACGCACTACTAAATTCAACCCAAGCTACCATACCACCCAGCTACTGCACTGTGCATGCACAGGGACAGGGTGGGCGCAGGCCATGCCTGCGTACACTTACTTTCAGCCAGTGGCGGTGCACGCATTGGGGGTGTTGGGGCATTGCCCCACTAATGCCATGGCCCCAAATGCTTCATTCTACTTCTCCGATGCTAATTTCACTCAGGACTCCAGTCCTGATTGGAATTAACATCTCTGCGCCGGAGAAGTAGATTGAGGGACGCTGGGGTGGGGGCGGGGCTGCGGCAGCACTCACTCAGGCAGGGATTTGAGTGACAGGCCAGCAGCAGGCAGCGCAGTTGCAGTCCTTGCAATAGTGCGCATGTTCATTTTTGGGCTGATCATTTTTATGGTCAGCCCGAACATGCGCACTCTAGGCTGCACATTAGGAGACCGAGGGTTTGATGCCACAGCCCCCGGTCTCCTAATGGGCACGGAATATCCTTGCCATCAACCAATCCTTGCGGCGCTACTGTAGCAGCGTCAGTAGAGGGGTGGCACTACAGTGACTTTGAGGCTGTTCCTGTTTGCTCCTGGGTCCCGCGCTCTTCAACAGTCATGCAGAGGCGGTGCGGACCGGTAAGTTTTAATTCTTTTATTATAGTATTTTAATCTTCCCCGACCCCGGCCACCGCTGCGCGACATCCCCCATGAGCCCCCACCCGTGAGCCCCCCCTGCAACCCCCCACCGTGAGTTTATTTATGTTTGTGTATGCAAATTAGTGCCCTTATTGCTTCTGTTGTTGTTCTGCACAACTGCACGTATGGCGCCAGCATGTCTTTGTGCACAGATATTAGTTATGAGTTTTGATAAGCATCAACAACATCCCTGTCCGTATTTTTGCTGCTTGTCCAACTATGTTTACTCTCTGATGTTGTTTTATCAGATGCGTCTGCGCCTGAGGATGGTTTTGTGGAAGTGTTAGGTTTTTTCTTTAATTTGCTTCATTTGGTTGTGTGCGTTTTTGGTTTTGTTAGTGGGTGTTGTCTGACAAATGTGTCTTTTTTCTCTGGATGTAATAGTCTCATTTGGATGTAGGAAGACTTTGTATCTGGCGCATTTTGGACCGTTAGCTTCAGGCGATGTTATCTTCCCATAATTGATTACAGGGGATTTGGGACTGTTTTGCCAAAGCTCATATCATCCCATGTTTATGCTCATGGCTTTGCGTTATTGCTTGTACGTGTACCCAGACAGAGCTGGAATACATACATGTATACGTGAGGGACTAGATAAGTGATCAGCCCACTCAGATGTCACTCCAAGGCTGCAAATATCCTTCTCCTCCTTGGGTGAACAAACTCCGCAGGGCTACCCAGTAACAATTATTAAAATGATATTTGTAGGGGCTGTGCTCAACACAGAAAGGAAAGACAATAATTTGTGTGCCTTAAAAGGGATGAGACTAGAGACTCTCTAGCTTCACTTCTAATTACATTTTACAGACGCCGTTGGACCCTCGACGTCACCTTTAGGAGCACCTTAATACTTAGCTAAAAATCTTCATTAAACAATCCAACAAACACGAGCTGTGCATCTATCTGCATTACATTGCAACACAGAAATGAAACACTTCCCCAAAAGCATTGCCTGTCAAGGAGTACCATGGGTGTGAACCCTAGTCTACTTGGCCTGGTTCTGGGTTCAGGGAGCATGCACAATCTTGATAGCCAGAACTACCATCCAATATGATCTCTCTATGATCATGACTGGACCAATGGAACGACAGGGCTTGGAGTGTCTGCTGGGCTGTTCCCTATTCGGCTATTCGGCTATGACCTATGAGGGAATTGCACTAGCACATTGTCTGGTCACTTTCAAGCCATGGGGCTGGAAAGCTTAGTAGGGACCCGGCAGTGCAGTGGCAGGACCCCATATTACCTCCGCGGGCAACATCAGATTCCTTGAGGCTGAGGACGAGGCAGTCAGCATTAGTGGGACTGGGTTATTATTATTATTATTATTATGCTGTTTTATAACGCGCTCCATTACTGCCGGAGTATCCTGGCGCGAGGCAGTCACCAGGTTACCAGGTTACTCAGCATGGCTGGCCTATGTGCACTTGCTGAGATTGGGCCCTAATGCAAGGAATTAAATGCGTACCCTTGCCACCTTTTGAAATGTGAAATACAGCAATAATCAGGGCTCAGTAGGCTGCTCACGCCTCTGCACCTGCTACACCAATGTAAGGTACCCCCATGGGCCCAGTCCAAAAACAAGGACATGAACAATGACTGCACCAAACGAGCCACAAAGTGAAGTGGTTTCAGAGTCTTCATGTAAAGAGGGAACCCATTCTGCTGACCAGGAGATAGAGGAGAAGAAACTCCAACCAAATCTGAGTGGCTGTGGTGACAAATGAATCAGGGGACTTGGCACTGATCCCTTGCAAAATCCAAGGCACCATTAAGGATAAGAAGACCCCCAACAGGATTATACAAGTCAAATAGAAATATCTAAGTAAATTCTTCTACATGAATAAAGAACAAGTCCTTTAATTTCTTTAATACTTTTTGTAAAGCTTCTGTACTCCTGAATACTTTACTCATGCACTCTTTTCTTTTCATGTGATGATACTGCTACTGTGGCGCATATTGAAGCTGACCTGTACAGAGAAAGGCAGCCATCCTTCATGTAAGGTGCACTATAGGGCATAATGCTTCTTATTTAAAACAGTCACAGTGCCTCCGTCCTGATTGTGGTCCCAGGAAGCCTTGATCATGTGTTTATCCAGAAAGAATTCCACATAGGTGGCTGGTGCCCTACTCAGAGAGGTGTATTTAAAATGGCCTGATGAGGCAGGTAAAGATCGATGAGGAGCTATCAAGGCCCTCTGGGAAGCTCAGTAAAACACTCCTTCACTGTACATGCAAATATTCCCTTTGCACCGTATTCTCTCTGCCAAGGCAGTTTAAACACATTTGTGAGGTAATATGCCTTCTCTCCAGTGCATCATGGACAGGTGCATATAGTCCCTTCCTGATAGTATGGCATCAAGACAAGTCCTATACTTACTCTGGGGTGGTAACTCAGTAAGCGGTGCGGAAGCAACCACAATCCACAAGCAGATATAGGTGCAAGGCCCCTCAGGTCTAAACATGAAAGGTTGTGCTGTAAATTAGTTGCTGGAAGAGGTGAAGTGCGTGGTGCTGACTATACTGCAATGTCTAAGGTAAATGAAAATCCTTCCCCAACTCTAGGATCCCACATTGTCCAAAGACATGCCCCAGGGTTTGGTAGCCCTGACGGACGACTCACTTCACATTAGCCACTTACTGCCTACAGAAGAAATTCGGAAGTTTAGGTGTGGCAACGCCTCCCTGTCCTTAGCACTTTGGTGCAACTTGTGAGTTCTTGCTCAGTGGCATAGGCAACCTACGCTATTCTACCAACTGCTGGCTCAATGAGGCATCTAGCCCTTTGGTCTCCATAGCTCTGGTATATCCTCTCATATGAAAAACTTGCTCTAAAAGGATCCTGACTGGAAATTGTTGGTCCCTGGCACCATTGCAAGGCATGGACTGGCAATACCCTTGTAGGCTGACTTTCCGACAATTCCTATTTGGACTGATCGTGTCTATTCAGAGACCAGCTCTCAACTCCCCTGTTACTGGAAAACTCCAGACACTATAGGCTACAGTGCACACTCAGTGAGCCAACTGAATGCTGGTGGCGTTCTGCCACCCGTCAGAAAATCTGCCACATTGCCATCACTTGCATAGTCATTTCATGTGGAGAAGTGTGGCTCAGGGGTTAGAGGCGGCAGACCCGGAAGCTGAGATCGGCCCTGGACCAGGGTTCAATTCCCTGCCCCGACGGGGAATGGGCTCTATAATTCCACGGACTCGATAATTCTCGCTCCGGTGCCTACTCGACTCACGGGCTCACACTCTGTGACTCTGGGCAATAGCTTGCTTAATCTCCACAACGGCCCCTCGCGGCGGGATGCCTGGCTTTCACCTTGTGGATACCCTGCCGGGGTATCTCACAGGGGAATACCAGGACAGGTTCCCTGAGCAAGCGCATAGATGCCTGCGATGTGGGTGATTTGCGCTATATAAATACATGTACATTTACATTTCCTGGAAGAAGTTCTTGAAACACAATGCTAAGGTTGCAGTTGCACAGCACCATGTATGCCCATTCGCACATGCTGATAGGGAAGATAGGTCTGCACAATGCAATTTCTACAGGACAAAAAGCACCACTTTCCATATTTCCTGGTCCAACATGTTCAGCAATGCAGTGATGGATGATGACAAAAAGATGTACCACCAACTGGATATAAGAAAAAACATTGTAACTGGTCATCTGGAAGTCCCAAAATTGGGGCTGGAAAATCCTTATTAGCTTCTTATGTAAGGAGCACTGTATGTTTTCCGCACTCCAAAAGAGAAGACTATGAAGTACCAAATAAGTTGATTATATACAATATTTAATGATCATTTCCAAATTTAGTGCTATAGATGATATTCATTGAAAATGTATGTTTTCCTCAAAAAAACAAAAAGCTCACAAAAGACCCTGAAGTTCATTGCAAACATACTGGAATCCTTAAGGGAGATAGAGGATATTGCCTTTTTGACTAGCTTTCAATTTTACATGTAACCAAAAATGCAGATTAACGAGTGATATAATCAATTTAAAGTGACTTGCATGTGCCATGACTGTTGCTAAGAAAAGTGACATAAAAGAAGGTTGCATGCTCTCATTTATAAAATTAAAAAAAGAATAGTAACATGGAGAACGCATTTTCAGGTGCTATGTCAACGTTTCATAAGCAGTTAAAGAGCATTCTGTTGCTTAGGAAACCATTTGCTCGCAAGGTATGAATATGGACAAACATCAGAAATAAGTAAGAACGTAGGAGTCCTTAAGATAACACATTCAATTCTACTGAGATAAGCAAAGTCACTACGTAGTGCACTTTTTGTGACAAATAGCCCAATGTTGTGAAATTTAGTTCGGATAAGGAGATATTTTAATTTTCACAATCTGAACAATCTGGGAAAAAAGTCAGAAATTAGATTTTGTTCTCAAAATGTCAGAAATTAAAACATTGTGAACGCAATGTATTAGAGGGATTTGTGGCAGTTCACAAAATCAAAGACTTGTGGGCTCATTAGGATGTCTGGTGGATCGCCACCACCATGCGGGCAGTGGCGATCCGCCAGACATCAATCAATCAATCAATCAATCAATCACGGTATTTATAAAGCGCACTACTCACCCGTGATGGTCTCAAGGCGCTGAGGGTCTCACTTCCTTACCCGCCCGCCATCCATTTCCCACACGCCATATTACTATGGAGGGAGGGACCGCGACGGACGGAAAGACCGTCCGCCGCTTTTCCACTCTGGTCGCCTTGCGACCGAGGCGGAAAAGGTTTAATATGGTGGGGTGGTCTATCAAACACCGCCAGCCATATTTGCATGGGCCAAAACAGATGCCTTGCCGCCACGGAAAGGCAGGCAGTTTTCACATCGGGGGCCCCCTGCAGGCCCCCATGGTGAAGGCGAGGTGGAGGGTGCACATGGAGGGTACCTGTGGTACCCCCCTGCATTTGCATATGCAATGCGGCAGGCACCGCGCGGTGCCAGCCGCTTTGTGTATGCAAATGCATACATGCATTTTTAGCATTGTGGCGGGTGGTGCTGAGAGCACCGCCCGCCACAATGTTAAAAGTGCAGGATGCGTCCACCACAGTGGCGGGCTGATCCTAATACCCCCCAAGGGACCCCTGCCCTTATGGCGGGCGGTCCCATTATCCGATAGGATGGCGGGCGGACTAAGTCCGCCCTTCATCCTAATGACCCCCTTAGTGAGGACAGAACCTTAAGTTTCATGTTCAAAAGATATATACGAGTAAAAAATGCCTTTGCGACTCGCAATATACAAATTGCCATGTCTTAAGATTAGAAAGGAAGAGGAAGCATGAAAGACAACTCACATGGTCCCACAGTGAGACACACAATATCGGCTCCTTTCAAACGATAACCCAATGAGGAGCCGATATGGCAGGAGAAAGTAGCTGAAATCTACTGTAGAGAGCGGATTTCCTATTTATTTCCGGAGGCTGTGAACTGCTAAAGTCCATTAAGGGGGGAAAACATATGAGGACATCAGCACCATCCTCAGCAAACTCACAAAGAGTGATTGCTTTTCAACCTGAGAATAGTACATTAAGCCCTTTTCTGTGGCAGAAGAAAAGCCTTGAGTAGCGGCCAAATGAATGTTTTCATGCAGTGTTCATTTCGTTTTAAAAAAATTGTGAAGATTTTGCTGTACTTTTACTTAATGATTCTCACTATTAGATAGCCCTTGGCAATAGTGTAGTCTTATGATCAAGTCCTAGTTTCCATTGATAAGCCATTGTTTGACTTAGTTATACATTTTGTAACACTTGACAAATCTGTGCCAAGCTTTCAATCAAATGTCATGCAGATCTAGGGTGGAATGTAGAGAGAAGCAAAAACATTGCATTTTTTTTTGCTAAGTTCCAAATTTAGCTCTCCCCATACGCAAAACAGAGTGAACTACATTACATCAAGCTTGGTATGAAAGTGGAATTTCATTCAGTGTCTTTGCTTAGTTTGTATAACTGTGATGAGGAAAAGTGTTGTGCAGATTTCAAAGGGTTAATCTGAGAAAGACTTGTACGTCTGGACTGTTGTTTCGCAGACAGTTCATAAACCCTGGCTCGTGATGTATATGTCATCCCATAGAAGATGCATTGACCCCAGTACCAAGATAACAAACTTGGTCCCAGAATTTGCAAAACGCTCAAAACTATTTAAAAATTAATAATTCGTCAGCCGTTCGAGCTTTGTAGTCATCTTATAAAACATAGTTCATGTAAAGTTATGGTCATCAATCAATCAATCAATAAGGGTATTCATAAAGCACACTACATACCCATGAGGGTCTCAATGCGCTGGAGGGGGGACACGCTGCTACTTTTCGAAGAGCCAGGTCTTGAGAAGTCTCCTGAAAGTTAGGAGGTCTTCAGTCTGCCGCAGGTGGATGGGGAGGGTGTTCCATGTCTTGGAGGTGAGGTGGGTGAATGATCTGCCCCCGGTGGTCACTCTTCGGATGCGGGGGACGGTGGCGAGGGCGAGGTCAGCGGAGCGGAGCAGGCGGGTAGGGGCGTAGAGACTGAGTCGGCTGTTGAGGTATGCTGGTTCGGTGTTGTGGAGTGCCTTGTGTGCGTGGGTGAGGAGTTTGAAGGTTATCCTCTTGTTGATGGGGAGCCAGTGCAGGTCTCTCAGGTGGGGTGTGATGTGGCTGCGGCGAGGGATGTCGAGGATCAGGCAGGCAGATGCGTTCTGGATGCGTTGTAGCCGTTTCAGGAGTTTGGCCGGTGCTCCTGCATAGAGTGCGTTGCCGTAGTCCAGTCTACTGCTAATAAGGGCCTGAGTGACCATCCTTCTCATGTCGGTGGGGATCCACTTGAAGATCCTGTGCTGCATGCGGAGGGTGTTGAAGCAGGAGGAGGAGACGGCGTTGACCTGCTTTGTCATGGAGAGGGTGGAGTCGAGGATGACCCTAGGTTGCGTGCATGGTCGGTGGGTGTAGGGGGTGCTCCTAGTGCAGTCGGCCACCAGGAGTCGTCCCAGGCCGAGGGGGTGGGTCCGAGGATGAGGACCTCCGTCTTGTCCGAGTTCAGGTTCAGTCAGCTGTCCCTCATCCAGTCGCGACGGCTTGCATTCCTTCATGGAGGTTGGTTTTGGCGGTGTGGGGTCGTTGGTGAGGGAGAGGATCATCTAGGTGTCGTCGGCGTAGGAGATGCTGTTGAGGTCGTTTTGTCATGCTACGTGGGCGAGCGGTGCCATGTAGATGTTGAACAGCGTTGGGCTGAGGGATGAGCCTTGGGGGACGCTGCAGATGATCTTGGTGGCATCGGAGCGGAAGGGGGGGGAGGCGGATGCTCTGAGTTCTGCCGTAGAGGAAGGAGGTGGCCCAGTCCAATGCCTTCTCTTGGATTCCAGCGTCATGGAGGCGTGTTCTTAGTGTGCGGTGGCAGACCGTGTCGAAGGCGGCTGACAGATCCAGGAGGATGAGGGCCGCGGTTTCTCTGTTGTCAAGCAGGGTCCTGATGTCGGTGGTGGCGGCGATGAGGGCAGTTTCGGTGCTGTGGTTGCTGCGGAACCCGGACTGGGATGGGTCCAAGATGTTGTTTTCTTCGAGGAAGCTGGTCAGCTGTTTGTTGATGGCCTTTTCAATGACCTTCGCTGGGAACAGGAGCAGGGAGATGGGTCGGAAGTTCTTGAGGTCCTTGGGTCGGCCTTGGGTTTCTTGAGTAAAATTCATGAAATAAAATCAAAGAAACCCTGAAATTGGTCAGTTATGGTTCAACACAAAAACCATAATCTGTGGCTTCCATAACGAACATAACTCACTCACCAAATGCAGTCCTCCTGACTTAAAAAATGCTTACACCAATACAGAACATATATTAACCATGGAGCACCGTTAAATAACAACATAAATCCAAACAATGACATTAAATAGAAAAATCGTTATGTCATCCATAAAGTCAAGTCTAATAAAACGTTATTTGGCCAATGATTACTATAAAAGCACAATTGCATATCCCAAGAGTAAAAAAGTTTAAAAATCGTATACAATACTTGATAAAAGGGTGAAACCGATAATTCATGTACACATTTCCATGTGTAAATGACAAAGCCCTAGTGTATATTAATTTTAATAAAAATATAAAAAAACTGGTACATGTAAAAACTACTATGCCTTCTTAGACCTGGATAAAGTGCATTCTGTTACTGTACTAACAAATGATTACAAACAATTCCCACTAAAATATAACAATTCTAGGGACAAATCAATGCATGATCAAAATTTTCTTGTTAAGAAACTCGCAAACTCAAAACATATCAAAGGTGAGGACAACATTTGCAGATATATCAGGGCTGGCCTCACTTGTTCAAAGTTACAATGTTTTAATAGTGGTAAAATATATCTTGACCAGAGAGCATTATGAATCCACATAAGAACATTAAGTGTAGGAGATTTTGGTCCGAGAAATCATAACAAGGGAAGGGCTTTGAAAGTCCAAGGCTTTGAAAAAACCCTTAGGAACCATGAGGCACCAGTGAATACAATTGAACCTAAATCTGATTAAAAGAAAACGCTGATGTCGATTTTTAATATAAGACTGAAGGATTGTTTTGAAGACCCAGTACTAAAGATTGTGTACTGTCTTATTGTGTTTTTTTTTCTTTTTTTAAAACCTTTATTACAAGAAAAGTAGTACAGTTGCAGACCTACAACCACAGAGGCCGGCCGTTAGCAATAAATACCAAAGTTGCAATGTTACACAGCTCATCAGCCGACAACCCGTGGGCCCGGCAGTGATATCGCACAACATTGTAGAGATCCTGTGGTGATAGGAGGATAAATGAGAGGTTTCACATTTTACATTTTATAAAACAAACACACAAACAAGAATTTCGAGGCAATAAACTATACAGTAAGTGGCTGTCCCAGGCAGGAGGGGGAGCAATCCCAGCTAATTGAGCTTATTTGATGAAGGATGGAGGATCTCGGGGAGGGAGGGGGGCCGAGAGCAGGCAACCAAGTCACAAACAATAGGATGTAAGAGCCATGCAATGCACGGTCACGGGTACAGAGGAATGCCAGGGACTTCTACTAAAGGGGGGGTGCAAATCTCTCCACGATACGAGTTCCATTGGTTCCATATCCTCCCCCACTTCTTGGGCCTGCCACGGGCAACATACACAATTTTTTCTCTGAACATGCACCAGTCCATGTTTTCTTTCCATGTTGAGACTAGAGGTGCCCTCTGGGACCCCCACAGTTGGGCTATGTCCCTTTTCGCTACCATGTTGCCAAGGGTGGCCCATTGAGTCTGAGCAACGCTGTAGTCATTCAGCTCCCAGACGTTCAACAAACAGCGTCTGGCCTCTGGCAATAACGAAACACCCGTCACCTCTTCCATAACAGCATGCACACGGTTCCAAAATACCACAACATCCGGACACTCCCATAAAATATGAAGAAAGGTAGCAAGCATACCGCAGCCGCGCCTACACAACCCATCCACAGAATAACCCATACACATCAGGCGTGGATCCGTGACATAGACTCAGTGTAGAATCTTCAGTTGCACCAGCCGGAGACACGCCGGAATCGCGACCTCCTTGGGGGAAGATATCGCGGCCTGCCAGTCTTCATCGTCCAACTCCAGTCCATCGCCGGTCCAAGCCCCACGAAGCTGTACGAGTAGGTCCGAGCGGTCATTGATAAGTTTTTTATAAATGAGAGAAATAGTGCTATCGGGGACGTATCCGTCAAGCACTCTATCTTCCAGGGGAGAGGACTCTGGAATATTGGTTCCGGCTGGAAAGACCGACTCAAGGGCATGGCGGATCTGGATATAACGAAAGTGCTCCCTATCACTCAACGCATACTCCCGTTTGAGTTCATCGAAAGTTTTGATTCTGTTCTTGACCCAGAGATCTCCGACCTTACTGATACCGATGAGGTCCCATTTGTCGAATCCCTTCGTCGTCCAGAGACTGCCCAGTCTCTCTGCAGTGTAAAGCGGGGTAGCTCTAGTCAGTCTGTCCGACCACCCCGTGGCAGCGGTTGCACTACCCCACACCTGTACCGCAACCCCGGTGGGGCCAGTCAGATTCTTCCTAGCCGATCTAGAGTAGAGCGCCCTATTGTAGTCACCTCCCGGTAGCTGCCATCTATCCATTTCAAACGCGGGATTAGGGACAGGACCGTACATTGCGTGGTTGACTGCACTAAATTGGGATGCCCAATAGTATCGTTTGATATCGGGCAACGCTATGCCTCCATCGTACCAGGGCAAAGTCAATTTCGCCAATGCAATGCGAGGTCGCCCGCCCCACACAAGCTTCCTCTGGAGGCCCTCAATCTTGCGGAAATAACTGGCAGGCACCAAATCAAGCGTGTTTTGAATGGCGTACAGGAATCGGGGAAGAGACATCATCTTAAAGAGGGCCGCTCTCCCCACCGGGGACAGCGGCAAGCCACACCACGCCATAACGTCCGATCTAAGCCGGAGAAGCGGAGGAAGCAAATTCCTCTCATATCGTGCTGCGGAGTCCAACGATATATAAATCCCCAGTTACTTAAAACTGACGTGCGAAATCGATATCGGACAGACGCGGGGCAAGAGAGGCAATTCTCCAGTAAGTGAGTAAATACAGGACTTGGCCCAATTAATAACCAAGCCAGAATTCTTCCTGAAGGAACTCAAAACGTCGAACAATACTCCTAACGACTTGCGAGGGGAAGTTAGGTACAGCAAGATATCGTCCGCATACAACGATATACGATCTTCAAAGTCAGGGGACCACCTAATGCCCTTGAACGATGGTTCCCACCGAAGCCACGCGGCAAGGGGATCAAGGGCGAGCACGAAGAGCAATGGTGACAAAGGGCAGCCCTGCCGCGTGCCTCTTCCGAGAACAAAAGGTTCCGAGGCCCTACCGTTGACCACCACTTGGGCTAGCGGTTGCTCATACAGGAGTCTAACCCACCCGATGAAATTGGGGCCAAAACCAAATTTTGCAAGGGCCGCCCACAAATACGGCCACTCCACCGTGTCGAAGGCCATCGAGCCATCCAAAGAAACCAAGATGGCCGGCTCACGAAGCGACCCCGCCCTTGCCAATACGCCATGGAGACGGCGAAGGTTGAGTGCAGTATTTCGATGGGGAATGAACCCAGACTGATCTGGGTGTATCAAATCGCTAATCACCTCTATCAGCCGGTTTGCCAAAAGTTTTGCCAAGATCTTTGACTCGGCGTTCAGAAGCGATATCGGCCTATACGATGAACATTGGTCACGGGGCTTCCTGTCTTTGTGGATGACAACAATGGATGCCAGTCTCTGATCCCGAGGAAGGGATCCGATATCTCTCGATTCCAGAAACATTTGGCGAAGATGTAGTGCCATTTTGTCAGGACACAACTTATACAGCTCGATCGGGATGCCATTCGGGCCGGAGGCCTTCCCCGAGCGAAGGGAGCGGATAGCGAGCGCTATTTCATCGGTGGAAAATTCTGCCTCCATAAGCTCCTTGTCTGACTCCGACAGGCTAGGCAGCGCGACATCTCTAAGTAGCAAATGTGAGTCTTCCTCCGGTCTGTCTGAAACCGGCGCGTAAACCTTCTGAAAGTGCTGGGAAAAGACCCCAACTATCTCAACTGGGTCCACAACCCGCACCCCATCCGCTCTTTCAACAACAGGCACCACACAATTTAATCTATCTCTTTTGTCCAACCAAGCAATCAATTTCCCCGCTTTATCAACAACATCATACAGACACCCCTGTTGCTCACGACTCATTGCCTTGGCCGCATCAGTCACCAGAGCCCTGTAGTCAGACTGTTTAAGGGCTAGAACATGCAACCCCTCAGGTGTAACCCCAGATTCTAATTCTTCTTCCAAAGCAGTAATTTCATTCTCCAAACGTACCACCTCCTCATTCTTGCTTTTCCTCGCACTGGCAATCAAGGACAAGGCTTGACCACGGATCACAGTCTTATAGGCCTCCCATAGTGAGATGGAGGAGGACATCGACCCCACATTCTCAGCAAAGTAATAATCCATGCATTTAACCACCTCGGCTCTAGTTTTAGGATTACGAAGGTGCCAGGGGCTAATCGGAGCAACTCGGCCCTCAGCTCCCAACTGTACATCCATAGTAAGCCAGACCGGGGAGTGGTCTGAGATTCCCCTGGCAAGGTGTCGAATTTCCCTCACAGAGACCACCTGCACCGCCGGTATTAGGATATAATCAAGCCTCGAGAAACTCCCATGTGCTCCTGAATAGAAGGTATATTGTGCCTGTCCAGGGTGCAGTTGCCTCCAATAATCCACTAGACCCAGCGCATCCAGGAAGGTGCCCAGCCATGTTTGTGATTTCGGGAGAATCCTGGGGGGGGCTACGATCCTCACTACCACAGACAACCGAGTTAAAGTCACCACCCACAAACCAGCATACCCTCGGGGAAACCCAAAACCACCCTTCCCAAGTCTGAGAATGTAGTGGACTGCAAGCCTGGCGGGAAATATACAGAGAGTATGGAGATCGTCTTCCCTTCCCAGCGGCCCGTAATAGCTGCATATCGGCTTCTATCGTCCAGCACAGTGTCGTCTATCTCCAGGGGGAGGGAGCTCCTGACGAGGACGTCCGCCCCCCTCGACCCAGTAGTGAATCCGGAGTGTGCCGCCAGACGATAGCCCCGTCTATTCAATGCATGGCATGTGTTCCCTATCCGATGCATTTCCTGCAATAACACTATATCTGGGGAAAGACGTTTCAAGTACTGCAAAACTATCCCCCGCTTTATCCTATCACCCAGACCATTGACATTCCAGCTCAGCACCCTCAGCCTTCTACCCCCCATCCCAGAAATGAGAACAGTGCTCCCCCCACAAAGAAACAGGCACAAAAGACGAAATATGCAGCAAAGCGTAGCCTCGAAATAAACAAAGAAACAAATACCCCCTCACCACCCCCACCACCCCCAGAGAAATCCCCAAAACACACCCCCCCACCCCGCACCCCTGCGTTAGACCAAAAAGCCACCCCAACTTGCAGTGTGCCTGTCGTCCCATTAAACTAATCTACAAAAAGAGAAGAAACCCCTAGAGGAGGAAGAGTCCCGATTCCTCCCGACCCTGGGTAATTACCAATACATGCACACAAGAATCAACGAACCACTGCTATAAGTCTATTGAGCTTTCACGCCTGTGAGGACTCACTCCTCCTGTTCCTCCAGGCCACCTTCAGTGCCCCTCGATTGTTCCGGGCGATCTCGATGTGTCGGCAGAGTATCGAGTCAGTCACTGACAACCTCAGGGCGGTCAAAGAAGAGCACACGTTCCTCATATTCAATCCTCATTCGGGTCGGGAAAAGCATGGCGTACTTCAGTCCCATGTTTTTAAGTTGCCGTTTCACCCCCATGAATCCCATGTGTTGTTTATGCACCGCCTGTGTAAAATCCGGATAAAAACTGATCGATGCATTTTCAAATTTTGTGAGACCATTGGCGCGTGATGCTTGAAGAATAGCGTCTCTGTTCCGAAAATTAAAAATCCTGGCTATGATAGGCCTCGGGGCGGCACCCAGTTTAGGCTTCCAGCTGGGAACTCTGTGAGCACGCTCCACTGTGAAAAAGTTACTGAGGCCCTTGGGTGCTAAGTGATTCAATACGAGGTCCTCCACCAGGAGATCTGTAGATAATTCAGTGGATTTCTCCGGAACACCGATGATGCGGACGTTGTTGCGCCTAGCCCGGCTCTCGAAATCATCCAGCCGACGGGCAAACAAGTCATTAGATGATCGGAGATTACGAACTTCGGTCTGAAGATCTGAGACATCAGTAGTGACACTTGCAGTCTTGATGTCCAGGGACTTGACCCGCTCATTGGTCTTCGCAAAATCCGTCTGATGAGGTTGACTTCGATCGCCACTGTGTCTATCTTAGAAGCCAGTGTCTCATACTGCTGGCCCATAGATGTCTTCACACTTGCAATGGTGCCCATGACGTCCCTCAATGTCAATTCGTCAGTCGCAGGAGAGCCATCTCCAGTCTCGTCCAGAACTTTACCCACACCACCAGGGGATCCTTTTGGGCGAGTGAAGCGATCCATAGTATTGGATTGGGTGATACCCCCTCGGTAGGTGCCCTTGGTGGCCCGCTTCTCGCTCTCCGTCTTGCCGCCATTTTGAGCAGCGAGCCCTGACGGGCCTTTTGGGACCTGGTTAGAATTGATCTCCGCAAAGCTGACTTGTAGAGTCCGGGGACGAGGGCAAAAGACAAGCTTATAGCCGATAGCAAGGCACAGGCCAGCAGTGTCAACAGGCAGCAAGTCGCAGTAGACAATGGCCAAAAACGAAACCGAAGGTACCACAGGGACAGTGGCCGAGTCTCACTGGCCGTTGTTGTTCAATTGCCACCTGGGTACCTCGGGACTCAAGTCCGTGGATAGTCGTCGATGTAGGCTGCGAAGTTTCGAGGTGTAGTAAGTCCGGTTCCCGGCGGCCAAATCGATTTTTGAAAAGAGATCCCGTGTCAGCAGGGTGTCAGCTAGTAGAACCGGTGGTCAGGATTTGTGACAGGATAGATGCGGGAGGCGGAAAGGGTCTCGGGAGCCTTGTGCTCACGCATCCATCTTGGATGCGCGCAAAGCTCCTCCCGTTATTGTGGGATTTTTAAGTTAATTTTTTACCCTTTCCACCATCCTTTTGGCTAAAAATGGTCTTTTAATTACTTTCAACTCACAATTGTGCATTTGTCTCGGATGTGTAAAAAGCTCAGGGGGCCCTACATTCGCCAGATGCTATGAGATGTAACCCAGCCAAGGAATGTCAGCAGCACTGTTGAGTCTCATACAATCTTCTAAAACAGTTTAGTTCAGCGTAGATGTGAGGCTAGACCATATTTTTAGCCACAATTTTAAAGGGGCCACTGCTATATGGTCAGATGTGTGACCCTGTCCTAGTTCTTCATGCACCTTAAAAGATGGGGTGCTGGGGGGTACTGATAATAGATTCCATAGGAATTTATCTTCAGCCACCTGCAGATCCCCAACCTCCTTATAACCCCATACCTTGCTGTCATACATAGCTATTGGTATACATTTCTCATTATAGACCTTCAGTAATGTTCGTAATGGTTTGCTCCCCATTCTCCTGGCAAACTCCATTGTCGCTCCTGCTGATTTAGACAGGGTTTGTTTTGAGTGTTCGCTGAGCTACCCAAGAACCTTTTTCATCAAACAAGATACCCAAATAGAGAAATGCAGCAACATTTATCAGTTCTCCACGTGTGCATAAGAACGTATGCTTGTCGCACTTTATTTTTTCAGACAACATTATGTGGGACTTTGAGAAATTGATAGAGAGTTCGAGTGAGACCTTAAAATCAATAAACAAATTTACAAGTCTTTGCAGCACCATTGGTGTCCTTGCAAGTACAACTGCATCATCAGCATATAAAAGAGCAGGGATGAGTTAAATGCCTGCTCTAGGAGTGTCTTTGCTGGCCATTTGTATGGCAGCCCCCAGGTTATTAATATATAAGGTAAACAAAAAAGGGACCAAAATACATCCCTCTCTCACCCCTCGCTTAACGTCTCAGGATTCTGTAAGGTAACCATCTTCATTGTATCTGACCAAGACTGTTAAATTTAGGTGGGACCAATGCACAAAAGCAAGTAGATCGGCATCCATTCCAGTATCTAATAATGAAGGCTGTAATTTTGACCTATTCATTCTGTCGGAAGCGTACCTAACGTACATGAAAGCCATGTGCATTTGTCCCTTTTTAGCAAGTGAATATTTGCTGATAATCATAAGTAGATTTATGCATTGGTCCACTGTCCCCATCCCTTTCCTGTAACCGTATTGCAGGTCAGATATTATATTACTTGTGTCGAACCATATTGTTAAGCATCCCTTCCTCATAATTTTTGCAGCTGAGTCTAATAATGAGATTGGGTGATAACATGCATGGTCATCCCTCGCGCCCCTTTTTATGAATGGGTAAAATAACCCCAATAGACCGTGAATGAGATGAACCGCCTACCGTTGCTGCATTAAAGACCCTAGCTAAAATATTTGCCCACGTCTGTGGGTCAGCTTTATAAAGATCTGCAGGGAACCCATCAGGCCCATAAAGTTAATGAGAGCATGATATGTCATGCCTCTAGTGATTCCATCAACACCATTTGCAATATCATCAGTCACGTCATGTGTGAGGTCTTAAGCATTGCATATACATATAAATGTTAATCAGCTGTATACACACATCTGTAAACACACTAATAAATAGAGAGGATTTTATAATGGACAGTACAGCGATCATAGAAGAAGGTTTTACATTAATTTCTGCAGTTTTCTTCATTTGCATGCCCTCTCCTTATCAGAGGTTTCAGAAGCACAGTCTATATCTACACCTTCTGCTGCTGCCTTTATTTGACTGATATAGGGACATGACAGACCGCCCCTCCTAACAGAGCAAATTGGAGAGGGAGTAACAGAAATATGTAATTGACAGGTGTCTCAGGTCCACCAGTATTTAGTGCAAATATGAATACGTCCTATCATGAAGCCTTCACAGCACTTCTAATGGCTGTGAGAAGGGGGAAGGGGGAGCAAAAAGGTCCTTAGGGCATGCAAATGTTCAACAGTCATGTAAGAGAAAAGAAAGAATATATGAAGAAGGTAAAGTAAGGAAAAGACGGCAGTGGCAGGGAATGGGTATATACCTATTCAAAAGACCACTTACCCCTTCCCACCCATGCTTAGTGTGCCACAGCTTTCGTAGGCTGAGGGGAACTATTTTTTTCCTCTGCTGTCATCACACTTTCTCTTTTGGATCATTGCTTCTTGATGGCATTATTGACATGCTGCTAGTGCTGCCATTATGGCATTTCACAACCAGCAGCAACACTACCCTCACTACCACAACTACTATTACCAACTAAAACAACCATCCCTGCCATCACCACACCATTTGTTCATGTCTGTGTTTGCAGGAGTTACCAATTTATAACATGATCCATTGCCTTTCCTACTGCTTGTTGTCTATACAGTATGTGTGTTCAATGTCACAAAAGGACTCAATTTTGACGGTGTGTTTCCTTGGTTCTTATAAAATTGCAAACTGATTATGAACATTTTCCAGTTATTTTAACGTGATTGCAATCACCATTTGTCTATTTTCACACTGGATGATATTTGGTTTCATGTACAAAATACATTTTGAAGTATACCTCCAGCTCAGGGTCTCCTCACAGAAAAGACAGCAAAGCTGAGGATCTTTAGAGTTCTTCTGATGCTTTGGCTTGATAAAACTGATCACTCTGCATGTAAGACCTCTATAAACCCGACTTATATAACTACTAAGACTACATCAATTTCCAGTTAATATTTTATGCCCCTAGATTTATTTCCTCCAAGATTTTACTATTTTCATCTGGAAAGATAACAATCACTGGCTGGAGATTTTATCTCACAAAATTTCATGCAAAAAAAATTCCCCATTTTGCAAATTGTCCGATCTCCAACATTTAAAATGCATCAGATTGTTCCTGGACATTAGCAAACTTTATATGGATTCAAAATTCTGCTAAAACCTGTGCAATGCCTAATAATGTATTTCAAGGAACTGGTACTTTGATTCCAGAGTCTTGGGAAAAGCTACAGGGTCAATCGATATGGTCTCTACTTCCATTTGTAAAACCAGGGGTATACAGGGAACCTTGTTTTAATAAGAATTTAGACTAAATATAGACTTAAACAGAGTGCTGAGAATGGTTCTAAGCATCAGTGCACACCCAGTCTGTCAAATGATGTTGGGGTGCTAAGAAAACCTTATAAAGTTACCACCTATCTAGACTGCTAGAAGAGATTACATGAGTTCTCAATGGCTAAATATTAATTACGTATGGAAAAGTAATGATTCCTGGAGATTCAGTGATTTCATCAACCCATTTGAAGATTGCTCTACATCCGAATGCCCCTTGCCGACTGGATTCACTGTATTAATTGCTTATATGTATGCAAATCATTAAGTTCCTATTTTATGTTATATGGCTTTATTTCAGGCAATAATCAGCTTATTAATTTAGATGATAAAAAGTTTGCAGATTAGATTTGAACACCATGCCCTAAAGGACTGTCAAGTGCACTGTTCAAATATGACCTAAAATTCTTGATCATATGCTCTTTCCGTTGTACAAAAATTCTATTTTATATGAACCAATTCCAGGTTCATGAAAAGAATCCATTTTTATTCAAAATGTAAAATAGCCCTTAGAAATCCCCCAAATCCTATAGGTTAAAAAACACTTCTTGGCATTGAGAAGAAGTATTTGCTGAAAAAACCGAACAATTAGGCTACTGGAAAGTTATGCCTCTCAGGTCCAGGAGTCTTGGTGTGGCACACTGGTGATGATATTAAGCTTTTGGGCTCTTTATGGCTGTGAACAGGTGAGCGTGTCTCTTTGCACTACAGCATAAACAGCTCATAGTGGACCTCCCACACCAAGCTCCATCCCACCCGTCAAAAACGCCCGGCCTGACCTTCACACCATGCCAACAGCCTATCCCAATGCTCTCCTTGCTCCCCCTGGTTTTTGGCCCTTCCCAGGTTGTATGGATCTCCCAATCTTTTCCTACCCAGAATCCCCCGAAAACCTCAACTATGGCTGAAAGAACCATATTTTTCCCAAATTTATGTGTAGGATCCACATGCCAGCACAAATGTTCTACCATCCATCGTCTCCTAAGTAAAATGATACCTTACTTTTGTTGATGGGCCAAGTGCCTATGATGGGCCAAAAACATTTGGAGATTGAGGGGGGCCCAAAGTGGGTCCAAAAGGGCAGTTTGTTTTTATGTTTTTAGGCTGACCCTACTTTGGGCACCCACACAAGAGATGGTATAATTTTTCTCGGGAGACCAAGGGGAATGCTGGGTAGTGGGAACTTTGTGCCTGTGCTGTGATCCTACAACTTACCCACACAGCCATGTGAGGAAAATGTGACTTTCTAAGTAAATTTGAGGTTTGAGGGGGATTCTGGTTAAGAAACTGCTGGGGGATCCATGCAAGTCACACCGCCAGCCAAGAGTCAGTACACACAACACCATTCATGCACACCACCAGGCAAGCGATATACACGCACACCGCCAGCCAAGCGTCATCAAGACACACTGCCACAAAGCACTCTCAATGCACACTGCTAGCCAAGCGCTATCCACGTACACCACCAGCCAAATGCTATCAATACACAGAGTCAGCCAAGCAACATCCACCCACTCTGCCAGCCACGCACCACCCCTCAAGCCTACCAGAGAAATACCAGGTGCCCGCTACAGCCAGTCCGGCCCTGCAGCCAAGCACCATCCATTCACACAGCCAGCCAAGCACCAGTCCACTTAGACCACCAGCCAAGCGCCACTCATGGACACCAACAAGCAATCGCCAATCTACACACATCATTATCAAGCGCAAGACTAACCACACCATTAGCCAAGTGCAGGTCCACACACGCCACCAGCAAAATGCCAGCCAAAGGTCAGTACACGCAGACCAGCAGCCAAACTCTAGTTTACACACACACAGATTCTCCCCGGTTTCTAGTGGTATTCGGCAAATGAGAATAAAAATATCACTAAAACAGCCAAAAAGGGTGCCTATGGGGATTCTTACTGGCTTGCCCATAAACATATCCCTGGTGCCTAGTGGACTTTCTGCCTCCCCCCCAGCATGGGACAGATAAGGGGTTATTGCTCCGATCTGCCTTTTAGGGGGGTTAGAAAGCCTTTTTTGGTGGTGGGGACATTAGCATGTCCATTCTCAGCAGCCCCTACATATAAAAAAAAACAACGTCCATGGTGCCTAGTCAGCTTTCTGCCCGCCGAGTGCAGATCAGGGGCTATTGCATCCATCTGCCTCCTGGGGGGGGGCAGAAAGGCTGGCATTATTTGGTTGTGGGGGAATTCACTAGCCCATTCTGGGCAGCCCCCACCCCTATATAAATATATTTAGGGAGGGTTTTCCTATTGTCACCTGATTTTTTTTTTAAAAATGTATTTTAAAACACACAAGAACACAGCAACAATTTAACCGTGAACAAGATAGCAGAGGTTATCGAAACGCGTTGGTTATGTCTGTGCCAAAATTGAAATGGATTTAAGAATAAATTAATCGAAACTTGATCGAGGAGTTTGGTTGGTGTTTGCAGCTCTGTGTTTTCTTTTTCGGAAGAAAACGTTGTTGGAATATAGATATATATATATATATATATATATATTACCTACTGGCGATAGCCAGTAGGTATATATAGTTAGGATTTTTTGTCTATGGGACTTTTGAAAATTCTATGTCTAATAACTTTGGCGTTTGTGGACGGAATCGGCTGAAATTTTCTGGAAAATGGCATATTTTGTTTCTGAGCAGCCCCTGAAAATTTGGGGGGGTTTCGTCAAGGGGGGGCCGAGAAAAAAGGGGGGTCCCAAAACGCGTTTTTCCCATGTTAATTTCCATAGGGCCTTTGGCCTCACTTTTAGCTTGAACGGCTGAATGGATTTGCACGAAACTTGGCAAAATTGTAGGGACTGTTAGCCCGATGTGCCTTTGCTAGGTCTCAATATATGTGCTCCAGTGGATTTTGAGAAATTAACGTTCAAAACAAGATATATATCTGTAACAGCGCTCCGGGCTGCGCTCCGGTCCGCTTACTTTTCGCGAAACGGAACTTTGCGATGCGAAGCTGATTGGCTCCCCGGTGTCTGTCAACATTCTAAACAGTCCGGAGCGGCTGCCATCTTATCTCTCGGTAGGATCGAGAGAGAAGAAGAGGTGAAAAACGAAGGGGGAATTTAACCGCTTCGCCGCGGCGGCTTTTCCCGCTGTGCGCGGCATTTTTAAAAATCGCACGTTACGTGACAAAGCCAGCACGTCATCCGCGCAGCGCAGGTAACGCCCATGACGAGCTGGCTTTGTCATCCGCGTCGAAGGGGTTAATGAAAGGGGGCAAGGTATATCCCTCTTGACCCCCTAGGAATGTTGTTGGGGTTATTAAAGGGTCCCGTGGGGAAAATAAAAAAAAATATATTTTTCACGGTAGAAGCGCTTCACGGGCCGCGAACTGGGCCGCAAACTGGTAGCGAAACGGGAATTCGCCATTTTGTGCTTCGTTTTAATTAAATTACTAGGTATAAGGGGGTGCGGGAGACGTATCCTAATCCCTTATGTTTTCTGAGGGTGGCTGAGGAGGCTCATATATGTTGATACATGTCTTCCAGCGGCTGTGCGTGAGCTTTTTTTTTTTTTGCTGCGTGACGTCTGTTAACGTTCGATTCGATGGAAATCAGGAAGTGTTGACCGCCAATTTGTCAGTGCAATAAAATATTTTGTTATAAATGAATCCTTATTGATAAACATTGTCTGCGCCATCTTGCCTTTTTTCCAATGCCACAATTTTGTCGTGCACGGCAGCCATTTTAGATGCCAGGCCGGAACAAGGCTATCACCTAGCCCTGCGGATGTAGTTTATGGCCCCAGCTGTAGAGAATCCAGACATGCTAACCCTCCCGATTCAGGCGTGAGACTACTGATTTCAGTGCTAGTCTCCCGTTTCCCGATTTCTGCAAGCAAAAACCCGGGGGCATATTACCAACAACTAGCGATAATTTTTGTCTCTAACTTGTTTAGAGACAAACATTATCGCCGCACATCGGCGATTTTTATCGCAGATAAACCTTGCTATTAGCAAGGTTTATCGCAAATGCGATAAAAAACGGCCGCAATGCATGAATATCGCTGAAAAGTCAGCGATATTCATGCATTATCGAGCAAATGCTCTTAGCCATGTTATCCACCTCCCATTGGATAACATGGCTAAGAACTGCTCAGGGCAGGTGTTAGCTTTTTGAGATATTCGCGCTTAGCGCGAATATCTCCAAAAGTTGGTAATAGGAGATAGCGATGTTAGGGACTGTTTCCAGTCGCTAACATCTTGGCATGCCCACTTTGCATGTCATTAGTGATAAATATCACTGACATGCAAAGCGGGGCCCAAGATGGTCGCTATCTCCTTTTAGCTGTCACTAACTGGTGTTAGCGACAGCTTGGTAATAGGGAGATAATTTTATCTCCGCTTTCTTGGCTTTTAAAGCCAAAAAAGCGGAGATAAACCCCCTTGATAATATGCCCCACGATTCCTCGGGGGTTTCAGCTGACAAGGCTTGGTATTGTGTTACGTGGTAATTCTTCCAGGAAACGTCAGAGGGTCGATGCAGGGGCTCTAGAAGGGGTGATAAACCATTTAAGCCTCATGAACAAGCGCATGGTCTTTTAAAGATCTGTGAAGTACTCGGGCGGCGGTGTGTGTGTGTCCTCTTTCAGGAGCGGGCGGGGGGGGGGGCACTTCCAGCAACTTGCCAGGCCAGGCAGTGTTTAACACTTGCATCACCCTTTCTATGCCTGCTATTGCGCTCCATGCTTCGGAAAGGTATGAAAAAGAACGTGCATTTGAGTTTGAAATGTCCGATCCTGTAGCAGTACACTTGCAAAGCCCACACATGACAATAACCCGATTCAAGGCCCCATTCACCCGATTTGTTTAAAAATATATAGCACTTCAACAAAGTAGGATTATAAAACTTTATTAACTTTTAAATATAACAAACGGAACAAAAACTGTAACAAACATTTAAACATTTTTGAAAAAAAAAAGCAACAATGGTCAGAAGCTGTCTTTTGTGCGAATAGTCCCAAGGCAGCACAACGTGCTGAGTTCTGGACGGCACCCAGGTGATGTCACCTGGGTGCCGCACTGGTTTTTGGGATCCTACAATGCAGCTCAGAAAAACAGCGTGGGGCGTCCCGGGTGGTGCGGGGGGAGGCCTCGTCAGTAGCGGTCTGTTGTGCGAATAGTCCCAAGGCAGCAGAACGCGCTGAGATGTGGATGGCACCCAGGTGATGTCCAGTAAACTGCCGCACTGGTTTTGGTATCCTACAATGCTGCTCCGAAAATTGGCGTGGGGCGGCCCGGGGGGGGGGGGGCGTGGGGGAGGCGGCGTGAACGGGCCTCCCCAGGTGGCGGCCATCCAGCTGAGTTGCGCCCGCTCTTGCGGCTACAGCGTCTCGCTCACCATGTAGTTGAGTTGCTCCCACTCTTGCAGTGCAGCGATAGGCGGCTGCCACAGGACTCTTAAAATGGCGGCCGGCTCTTCGGTTTTGGGCCTGGTCCACTAAAATGGCCCTGGGACACCTTGGAACTCGGACGCTTGCCTGCTAGGGCTTGGGCTCCATCCTCGAAAGCGTCCCCTCAGCCGTGAAGATTCTACAAAAGTCTTGGGGGCCCTCGACTCCTGCAGGCTTCCGGTGGGGAGCGGCTGCCATGATTGCTCGCGGAATGACCACGACGGAGCCACGAGATGGTGGTGCTCTCATGCTGACGCCAGCTTCAGTCTGAAACATCCAGAAACAAGGTGGGGCTTTCATCGTTTGGGAAAAAAAAATGTTCTAAACCAATGAAAAGTGTTATTTTTAGGTCATATGACCAAGCCTTCCATCTTTAGGAAACCAAAAGTAAAATGAACCAATGAAAAGTTTTATAAACAAGTCACATGACCTGTTATGCGGCATAGGGCTACAAAAAGCGTAAAAATCCGTTGGCACGTGAGGCGGCGTTAGTATCGAACCAGTGTGCGAATAGGCCGAAGGCAGCACAACGCGCCGAGATCCGGATGGCACCGAGTTAGTGTCCAGCAAGTTGCTGCACTGGTGTGGCTATCCTACAATGCTGTGCCGAAAGACGGCGTGTCCAGCTGAGTTCCGGTCACTTTTGCGGTACAGTGACTCGAACGAGCCGAGATCCGGATGGCACCGAGGTGGTGTCCAGCAAGTTGCCGCACTGGTGTGGCCATCCTACAATGCTGCGCCGAAAGTCAGTGTGGGGTGCCCCGTTGGCTTATGAGGTGATGTCAGTAGTGGACCGATGTGTGAATAGGTCGGAACCAGCACAAGGCGCCCTGCACTGTTGAGCTTTTTTCAATGCCTGTTTTTTGTTGTTTCCCCTCCATCAAAAACAAAAAAAAAATATAAAACTGTGCAAAAATACAAAAAAATCAAAAAATGTTTAGAAAAGCAGTGCTTGTAAGACTGTCTGAAGCTCTTTTGCACCTGCTGCAGCTTCACTATTGCCCTGGTGTGGCCAAAGATCGCCCATGACATAGGCGGCCGGCTCCCGAGGTCCGGCGGAACTTTTTTCCTTTTCCTTTCTGCTTCTTGTCCCACAATCCGTTTCACCTGAAGACACGACCAGGTTCCTGAATGTGTGCAGGGGGACGCTATTGATTGAATGAAAATGGCGGCTTGACACAAAGCTGACTCAAGCGTTGCTGTTGATGCTATGCAGACAAAAATTGGTTTTCAGTTTGTACATTCTTCAGGATTTTTTTTTCCATCCAAGGCTGATTGAGAGTTTGTAGAAAAATGGCTTCAGATTTTCCACATATTACTCTTCAACATTCTTCCTAAATGTAACAATATGAGACTCACTAGGAAAACGGCTGTTTATCTTTCCTTTCAAAATGCTGCCAACAATATTTTCTGAATGGAAGACACCATCTTGTAGCATAAAGGGCCGAAAGGGGTTCTGGTCTGGCCGATTGTTGGTGGAGAGATTTTGACTATATCTTGGACCTGTCCGGCCTCGCCCAAAATGGCGCCGGTATAAATGGGACTCGTAACTCCTTGTTGTGTACTGGTTGAACAACCTTGATATCACGAGATATGAATGCAGTTTTGATGCTCATGGCGGGCGGGGACGAGAATTGATTGAATATTTCTACATCCCTATTGATATTAAGTTCTGATGTGTTATTTATTACTGTACTATTGAAAGTTCGAATTAACGTCACCCATGGTACTTGCACGCAAATGTATATCTAGATAACTTTTTTGTAAGTGGCCCTGTCGTATTTTAATTACAAAATGTACGTCCAGCGATTCCGCAACTGTTAGACATCTTAGTTCTTGCAACCTAATGGCTCGCTCGTTACGTTCCTCTATAATGTAAATGTCTCCTCATCATATACGATTTCAGTTTGCTCCGTGGCCGGCCCACGTGGTTATAGGCCCGTATTTGTATACTGACATTTTCACAATAAAGGTTTTTAAAACAAAACACAGTAGTAGTATTTACATTGGTAAAGTTTTTACTTTTAGTCACTGTTTTCGAATCAGTAAAAGGCAAGTGAAATAAAGCAGTCCAATTACATGACGGATAAAAGGTATAATATGTAGGAACGCAGTAAAGATAAATGGTCAAGGGCAGTTGTGTTTTCCACTCCTGCAACATAAAGTGATCGATAAGAATCTGATAATCAGGCGTATCGGTGACTAAGACAGCAGGCCGAGTCTCTTTTACTCAACGGCTCCGTCATGGAACGAAGAAACGCCCTTTTTCTCGAAAAAGGAATATATTTTACTTGCAGGACAGTTGTAAATTTTCCGGGAAAGTACATTAGCCTGGAATATTATAACATATATGTAAAAAAAAAAATAATGTTCGAAACCAATAAAAAGCGTAATTTTTAGGTCATATGACCAAGCTTTTCATCATTAAAATAACAAAAGTAAAATGAACCAATGAAAAGTTTTATTAACAAGTCACATGACCTGTTATGCTTACGTTACGCGCTGCGCGCCGCGCCCCGGATCACTTCCGGGTGCGCTAACGCGGCGTGTCATATAACGCATTACGCGACAACGTAGGTCAAGAATATAGTCAAAATGTCTCCACCAACCAGCGTTCGGAACACAACCCCTTTCAGCAGTCCAAAAAGTTCTGTTAAATGACAACAGAGGGGACAGGCAACAAGACCCATCAGTCAAAGAGGGGAGGGCAAGTTCTTCTCTACCAGGTCATGTTGGGGCGCTACCGGAACTGATCGAATTGGTAGTCTACAGTGTTTCTGGATGTTTCAGACTAAAGCTGGCGTCAGCATGAGAGCACTACCATCTCGTAGCTCCGTCGTGGCCATTCCACGAGCAGACATGGCAGCCGCTCCCCACCAGAAGCCTGCGGGAGTCGGGGGCCCCCAAGACTTTTGTAGAATCTTCATGGCTGAGGGGACGCTTTCGAGAATGGGACTCAAGCCCTATCAGGGAAGCGTCCGAGTTCCAAGGTGTCCCAGGGCCATTTTAGTGGACCAGGCCCAAAACCGAAGAGCCGGTCGCCATTTTGAGAGTCCTGTGGCAGCCGCCTATCGCTGCACCGCAAGAGCGGGAGCAACTTAACTACATGGTGAGCGAGACGCTGTAGTCGCAAGAGCGGGCGGTAAACAGCTGAATGGCGGAAGAGGCACAGTGTAGCAAAAGCGGACGGAATGGCAACTAAAACGGTAAAGGGGCGCCCCACTACAGCGTGTCTTCAGGTCAAACGGATTGTGGGACAAAGTCCAGAATAGAATAGTCATCAAAAGGCAAAAAGTTCCGCCGGACCCCGGGAGCCGGCCGCCTATGTCGGGGGCGATCTCAGGCTACACCAGTGCTATAAGACTTGGGGAGGGGGTCGCAGCCAAGCGTCTTCTCCGAGTCCGTGCCATCACACCGCCCCTCGGGGGCCTCCGTCAAGCGGTTTAGGGAGGTACCATATAACATTGTTTTCAAATGCAGTCAGGTCCACAAACGACCCTCACTTACTTTGAGAATAGTGAAGCTGCAGTAGGTGGAAATAAGCTTCAGACAGTCTTACAAGCACTGCTTTTGTAAACATTTTTTGATTTTTTTGTATTTTTGCACAGTTTTATATATTTTTTTTTTTTTGATGGTGGGGAAACAACAAAGCACAGGCATTGAAAAAGGCTCAAACTCAGAACTCTGAACTATGGCACCCAACATCCAGGACTTGCCATCCGGATCTTGGCGCCTTGTGCTGCTTCCGACCTATTCACACATCAGTCCACTACTGACATCATCTCATAAACCAACGTAATGTAAATAGTTATTTAATAAAATGTTTTACCCTGTTACTTTGCTGGTGTGTTGTCTATATTTTTAATATTTGCATAGGGTTTGTCGTTATTTTGGGCGGGGTGGGTGACGGAGCCGAGCTGTCTTGCAGCCCTCATGGTGTGGCGCTCAGTTTATCTCACTATTTTCATATTTCTCATGAAGGGTTGTTCCTAATGTTTCTATTTTAGCGAGGTCAAAAAGAGATCCAATTAGTGGCCTACTGATTTTGCTCGATTACTTTTATTTTTTTACACGATTTTTCACTATCTGCAAAGACTAAACAGAGTATTGCGACTTTGTGCTTGTTTGTAAATAGAGAATGAACCAAAGAGAATCAATTGTAAAACAGTAAATGCTTGGATAACAATCAATCAAATGGAGAGACAAGCAGGCACGACGGATTACAATGGGGGTAAAGGCCTGCGTTAACTACTCTTCACTATCTGCAAAGAGAGAGTACTACTAAGAGAAAAGAGGGGAGGGGGGCAGCGTTCAAAGCACATCAGCGTGCATAAACACAAAAAAGTTTTTACCTATCACGTACTTGACATTTTACAGCTTTTGATATTTGCTATAAAAAACCAATGAAATTCACTGAAAAAACCATAGGTTATAGGCCATATATAGTTAGGAATTTGCATTTACAAAACCTTGAAAATTCACTGAAAAAACCATTGGTTATAGACCATATATAGTTAGGAATTAGCCTTTTCAAAACCTTATTTTACTCACACAAAACCATTGAAATTTCATATATAGTTAGTTCCACTAACTATATATCGCGCACCCGCAATCCACTGCTGATGATGTCACATATTACATCATTCATGACATGGTTAGTGACATCACTGATGACATCACTGATGACATCTCAAATGACATCACTGATGACATCTCAAATGACATCACTGATGACATCTCAAATGACATCACTGATAAAATCACTGATAACATCTCATTTGACATGACTGATCACATCACTGATGATATCATTCATGTGATAATACCATAAACCTCTTCAGACTCTAATATAACCTTAGATACAATCAGTGTAAACAGATAGTCACAGACTGTCACTCATCCATGGAGTTACTCACACACCTAGTCAGTCATGCAAAAAATCAATCACACCTCCATTTTCTCAACTATACAGTTATACACACCTTACTTATTCAAACATATACTAACACATATTTACTTTACTCTCTTATACAATCCCTGATACATGTTCACAATGATCCATACAGCCACTCACACATTCACTGGCTCTTATGCACAGTTATTTATATATGTCAATTCTCACATGTACTGTGTTTTACATATGTACTTACTTTGACATGTAGCACTGAGATATCCATTCACTCACTAATACACTCATGCACAGTCAACCGCCCATACAGCTGTTTCCACATGCACTTTTGAACCCATACATATAGTGAATCAACTACTCACACATCTATGTACAGAGTCACACACCTGCCAGCCACCCATACACACACACTCAGTTTCCCATACAAATACTTGAACAACCAATGAATAACCCATACAGTTACTCATATAGCTACTGATCAACATATGCAGCAGTTTGTAGAACAACAGATATAATGATGCACAAATTAAAACAGTTTACTCACTAACCCATGCACTCAGTGAGACACATTTAATCACTCACTCATACAGTCAGTCATGCACCTACTAAATCCTTCATCCAGACACTTATACATCCACTCATTCTTCAATATGTAAGACATATTTTAACTTTACAGAAACATACAGTCACTGGATGTTGTCATCAGTGATGTCATCAGTGATGTCATTTGAGATGTCATCAGTGATGTCATCAGTGATGTCACTAACCATGTCATGAATGATGTAATATGTGACATCATCAGCAGTGGATTGCGGGTGCGCGATATATAGTTAGTGGAACTAACTATATATGAAATTTCAATGGTTTTGTGTGAGTAAAATAAGGTTTTGAAAAGGCTAATTCCTAACTATATATGGTCTATAACCAATGGTTTTTTCAGTGAATTTTCAAGGTTTTGTAAATGCAAATTCCTAACTATATATGGCCTATAACCTATGGTTTTTTCAGTGAATATATATATATATATATATATATATATATATATATATATATATATATATATATATATATATATATATATATATATATATATATATCAGCGATTCGGTAGTAAATTTCCTGGATGTGGAGATATATGTAGAGGGGGGCAGACTGGAAACCAGACTTCACCGGAAGGAGACTGCCGGGAATACAGTCCTGCATGCCTCAAGCCACCACCCGAGTCACTTGGTCCGCAGCATCCCCTACGGGGAAATGTTGCCGATCAGGCGGATCTGCAGCACGGAAATAGAATGCAGGAAGGCCCAAACAAGCAGCAGAAGTAGATTCTTAGCTAGGGGGTACTCAGTCGGGGTGGTAGATAGAGCAATCGCTAAGGCTAATCAAATCCGGCGTCAGGAGCAGCAGGGAGTGGATAACTCGGTGAGTCAACCTAGCCAGATTACAAGCCCAGACCAGCCAAGACTTATCACTGCTTATAGTAGGCAACATAAGCAGTTACACACTATCTTCCGCAGGAATTGGCCTATTGTTAAAGGGGATCCTATAATTGGCATGACCCTGTCAGATAAACCGGAAATCACATTAAGCCGAGCGCGCTCAATGAGTGACATGTTGGTGAAGAGCAGTCCAGAGGTGGCCAATAAAACACAATGGCTTCATACCGAGGCGCTAGGGGGGCGCACAGCGGAATGGCTGGGTAAGACCGCAGCTCCGCCGGACGGTCCAGAACGAGACGCCCAGTACCGCTAAAATGCCCTAACACACACTTTCAAAGCGCCGGCCCGTGCGTGTGAGCGGTATCGGCACGGAATGGTGAGGCAGCGGGACATTGGCGGTCGCTCTAACCGCGAGAAAACGGTGTAGAAAGCCCAGCGTCCGGGAGCGAACAAGATGGCGGCCACCACTTCGCTACTGGAGCCAGCGCACTGGCGATAGCGGAGATCACCCGGACTGAGACTGGGGGCAGCGCAGGAGGCAGACACAAACTGCGGGAAGAGCGCGCTGCCGGTCCGGATGCAGCGCCCCATGGAGCGGACGCTTTGGGAGCTGATTGCGGGAGGAGGAGCATAGCAGCATGGCGGCAGACGAGTCTGACCTGCGGTGGTGAGTGCTCCTGGCGTGCTGTGCGCTGACATTCACGGGTGGCCGACGATAGCTCCACAGGGGTGTGACATGGATATGCGCAACTGAGGCTACACCACAACACAGCCTGCCAAAACCTGCTCGAGAGGAGGGGCTGCTGACGAGTGGAGCGCAACTACTACTGTGACCTGGGGACCTGGCCGTGTAGCCCTCGGGATTGGCACACTAGCTTGCGTGGGGCTGCACCCATAGCCTCCTAATCACTAGCGAAGCACTCTGCTTGGTGCAGACCACGAGGGGGATCGCGGCCAGCCACACTACCTACACTTGGCTACTGAAGCGTGCTCTCTGCCACAGCTACGCGTAAGGGATCCTCAAAATGGCGCGGCACCGTCCCTCTTCACAAGGCACCGGTCCCTGCGGACGGGTAGCTTGCGCAATCAGCTGAGGACGACACAAAAGAGGAATTGGAGGTCTAGTGTGTGCCCCGACGACCGGGGGAGCATTGGGCTGACTTAACGTAGCTACCCCCCCTCCACTGCGCGCCGTCAGTCACAGACCACCAGTGCCGGAACCGGCACGTTCCACGAAGACCCAACACGGCGACGGACAGCAGGACAACGAGGTCCACCCCACGTGTGGAGACGACGCTCACCCCCCTTCATCGATAATGGTGAGGCCAGACAAGCAGCAGCAGAAAATCTCCTTTGATTAAAAAAAGACGCCCAAATCCACCGAAGCGACGCCTATCACGATGAGCGGATCACCGAGCGACCAGACTGCTGGTAGCAAAATGGAAAAGATACTGCTCGCAATCCAATCTAACTTGCAAGACATCAATGGACAATCTCACATGCAGAATGGATGGCATGGCCGCCAAGTTGGAGAAACATGGAGAGAGGCTAGAGACGGCGGAAACACGACTCTCGGCAGTGGAGGACGAGTCACATGCCACCTCTGTTAAATGCACGTCTATGGAGCGGGTTCTGGAGGTGATCAAAGCGAAAGAGGAGGAATGGGAATCGCGCTCTAGACGCAATAATATTCGCATCACGGGTTTGCCGGAGTCGACCAACACAGGCCGCATGGAGCAGTATGTCGAGAAACTGTGCAAAGACATCTTCGGAATCGACTCGATGTCGCCAATTTTTGTAATAGAAAGGGCGCACAGGTCCCTTGCACCACGTCCACCTCCTGGGGCGTCACCACGTCCAATCGTCGCATGGGTCCTGAATTACCGGGACAGGGACACCATCCTACGACTGGCACGAGAGGAAGGCCCTATCACCCATCAAGGTAATAAGCTGGAGTTTTACCCCGATCACACTGTAGCCGTGCAACAAGCTCGCAGGGAATACACAGCAGTGAAATCCAAGCTCAGGGAACTTCAAGTCAACTACTCCATGCTATACCTGGCCAGACTGCGGGTGCTATGGAAAGGCAAGCCTGTCATATTAACGACTCCAAAAGCTGCGCAGGAATTTGTGAAAAAAATAATTTTACAAACTAAATCTGGGGCTCGTGAGAACAGGCAAGCTGACACGGAATGAACACAGTGGTCCCCAGGATGATCGAGACTGCCAGTGAGTATGACAATGCCTATTGCTATGCAGGTACGTCTAACTATTAGTGCCTGTGAGATTACCTTTGGCGTGCCCACAATGACTATGTTACTGTAGGCCACCTGATGAGGACTGGTGATCAAGCAGACCGGAATCTGACTTGCGGTTGGCCACTGCGAGGATGCTTGATTCTCTTTCGTTAACGGTTCTGTGGGAGTGTCTCATGGTGGACAGGCGAAGGTGTTTTGGGTACACTCTACTGGATGTTTTTCACTAAGTTTTTGTTTTGCATTACCAGCGCTAGAGACGCTCATGACCTTTCAATGCCTAACGTCTAACATACTTACTGATATGTACTATTGTTTTGGGTATGACGACACCTGCGTTGTCACTCTTTCTGCACTCTATGACAATTATGCTATGTGAGTAAGGGGGCGTGGTACATCCGCAGAAAGATGCATTGGGTTCCTAGCTTTTCCAGACCTGATTGGGTTGTTCTGAAATGCAACTTCTCCTTTGTGTTCGGGCTAGGTCCAAACAGCATTGGCCGAGCTCTCAAGTGTCAACCTACTGCTATATTCTCATACATAGGGCTGGGGCGGCCTGGGTGTCATGACACAGCGAATATGTTTTTCCTAACGCATGTAACGCCATCCACTTCCATTTAGTTGGAAGGAGAATTGCACCTCCAGCGGACCTCCACGAGGGAGTTCCCCACACAAGTTCGACGAAAATGGGTTTGATGTTTAGCCCCGATCTGTTGTCGAGGGCACTGGGGGGGAGAGAATGGCTTCGGCATGTTTGGGTTGCTGGAGTGGGAGGGGGTGGGCGGGTTGAGGTACCTGTTGATACTATGAGACCGTCAAGAAAGAATTATGGCTGTCACCTATGTTATATGAGACCAGGGAACTTTTACATGTACATGTTTGCAATTGGACACTTCTCGAATGTCCCCCGTAACCACTACATAGCACACCACATACAGATACCACTGCTGTGCCGATGACCCAGAGGCAGACTCAGTTTGCTAACACACACGTAAAGCTCCTAACGTGGAATGTGCGAGGATTGACTCAACCCAAGAAAATCAGACAGGTGTTTGCTTACCTAAATAGACATTCAGTAGACATCGCGTTTCTACAAGAAATGCACATTGCTCCAAACACACATCACGCCATAGGCACGAAATGGGCCGATTCTGTTCATGTCGCTACATACTCTTCCTATTCCAGGGGGGTGATGCTGCTGTTGCGTAAAGGGCTGAATTTCACGGTGACAGAGGTGATACAGGACCCAGGAGGGAGGTTTGTTATTGTGTCAGGGAAGCTGAGGGGTAAGGAAATAACTTTACTTAATGTCTATGGCCCCAACGTAGACTCCCCCGACTTCTTTCAGACTCTGTGGGGACATCTGCAACACTTTACACACTCTATGATACTATGTGGGGGCGACTGGAATGTCACGATAGCTGATGGGTTGGACCTCTCTGCACAATCCACGGAACCACACAAACTCACCAGAGCAAAATTACAACATATAATGGCGGACATACAACTAACAGATATATGGCGGCACAAGTTTCCCATGGAGCCAGGTGCCACGCACGTTTCTGCATGCCATGGCAGCTGGTCCCGACTGGACTACTGGCTGGGTACTAGGGACATGGTACATTGGACTAATAAAATAGACACCCTTCCGAGGTCCTTATCGGACCACAACCCGGTGTTATTGACGCTCTCCGTTCCTGATCATGTTCCACCCCCCTATCAATGGAGATTTAACGCGCGAGCATTGACAGACATACTGTACGAGGACGCTATACACACTGCAATCAAAGACTATTTCCTACTGAACGACTCGGCGGTTGATGACCCATGCCTCCTGTGGGAAGCCTTTAAGGCGACAATTCGTGGAGTATGAATGTGCACAACTATAGGAACACTGCGCGACATACGGCAACGGATAAAGAGATGCGACACGCAAATGAGGGAGTTGGAAAAGGCATACGAAACTACCCAGGATATAGCCTATTTGGGTGAATTGCGCACATTACATACAGAACACCAGAACCTAGTGGATGATGAGATAAAATACATGGACAAAAAACACACTGCTAGAGCTTTTGGAGAGGGGGGTAGGCCGGGTGGACTTCTGGCGGCAAAAATTTGTGAGGGCAGGAAACACACAGGGATACTTGGCATCAAAACGGACAGCGAGGTTGTACTGACACAAACGGAAGATATACTACAGAGCTTTGTCGCTTCTTATAGTGCACTGTACACATCACAACCAATTGCATCCACAGAGGCTATAAACGAATATTTTAGGGACGTGGCCATAGCGTGGCTTTCTGACCACCAGCGGGAATACCTAGCGGCTCCCATCACAGTTGAGGAAGTCACAGAGGTGATCAAGACACTCCCGAATGGTAAAGCACCAGGCCCGGACGGGTACACAAACGAATTTTACAAACACTTCGTGGATATCCTAGCTCCCAGACTGACAGAGATGTACGGGGCCACGTTTGATCAGGGCGAACTCCCTCCAACACTCCGAGAAGCGGTGATAATAGCTTTATTGAAACCATCCAAAGACCCGACCCTATGTGATTCATACCGCCCGCTGTCACTAATAAATGTTGACTCTAAAATACTAGCTAAGATTATGGCCACGAGATTAACACCGCTGATGACCAATTTGGTGCTGCCTGACCAGGCGGGATTCGTCCCGACTAGATCCACGTCCCACAATACCTGAACGCTGTTTGCCCTAGCTCATTATCTCAAGCCGGAGACGAAGGCAGTGGCGGTGCTATTGGACGCTGCGAAAGCATTCGATTCTATCGAGTGGCGGTACTTGATTGCGGTGCTCCATCGCATGGACTTCCCTAAAAGGTTCGTCCAATGGGTGTCCCTACTTTACACTAACCCACGAGCCAATGTACGCATCAATGGGTATCTATCTGATAGCTTTGCTATAGAGCGAGGCACCAGGCAGGGCTGCCCACTCTCCCCCCTGATATTCGCCCTAGCGTTGGAGCCCCTAGCCTGTATTATCCGACAGAACTATAGGTCATCTGCCCTGCAATTTCCCACCAGACCACTCCACATATCTTTATACGCGGACGACATGGTGCTCTACGTGCGTGACCCCGCTATACACCTAAACGGGCTGCTGCGTGAGTTGCGGAATGGCAACTAAAACGGTAAAGGGGCGCCCCACTACAGCGTGTCTTCAGGTCAAACGGATTGTGGGACAAAGTCCAGAATAGAAGAGTCATCAAAAGGCAAAAAGTTCCGCCGGACCCCGGGAGCCGGCCGCCTATGTCGGGGGCGATCTCAGGCTACACCAGTGCTATAAGACTTGGGGAGGGGGTCGCAGCCAAGCGTCTTCTCCGAGTCCGTGCCATCACACCGCCCCTCGGGGGCCTCCGTCAAGCGGTTTAGGGAGGTACCATATAACATTGTTTTCAAATGCAGTCAGGTCCACAAACGACCCTCACTTACTTTGAGAATAGTGAAGCTGCAGTAGGTGGAAATAAGCTTCAGACAGTCTTACAAGCACTGCTTTTGTAAACATTTTTTGATTTTTTTGTATTTTTGCACAGTTTTATATATTTTATTTTTTTTTGATGGTGGGGAAACAACAAAGCACAGGCATTGAAAAAGGCTCAAACTCAGAACTCTGAACTATGGCACCCAACATCCAGGACTTGCCATCCGGATCTTGGCGCCTTGTGCTGCTTCCGACCTATTCACACATCGGTCCACTACTGACATCATCTCATAAACCAACGTAATGTAAATAGTTATTTAATAAAATGTTTTACCCTGTTACTTTGCTGGTGTGTTGTCTATATTTTTAATATTTGCATAGGGTTTGTCGTTATTTTGGGCGGGGTGGGTGACGGAGCCGAGCTGTCTTGCAGCCCTCATGGTGTGGCGCTCAGTTTATCTCACTATTTTCGTATTTCTCATGAAGGGTTGTTCCTAATGTTTCTATTTTAGCGAGGTCAAAAAGAGATCCAATTAGTGGCCTACTGATTTTGCTCGATTACTTTTATTTTTTTACACGATTTTTCACTATCTGCAAAGACTAAACAGAGTATTGCGACTTTGTGCTTGTTTGTAAATAGAGAATGAACCAAAGAGAATCAATTGTAAAACAGTAAATGCTTGGATAACAATCAATCAAATGGAGAGACAAGCAGGCACGACGGATTACAACGGGGGTAAAGGCCTGCGTTAACTACTCTTCACTATCTGCAAAGAGAGAGTACTACTAAGAGAAAAGAGGGGAGGGGGGCAGCGTTCAAAGCACATCAGCGTGCATAAACACAAAAAAGTTTTTACCTATCACGTACTTGACATTTTACAGCTTTTGATATTTGCTATAAAAAACCAATGAAATTCACTGAAAAAACCATAGGTTATAGGCCATATATAGTTAGGAATTTGCATTTACAAAACCTTGAAAATTCACTGAAAAAACCATTGGTTATAGACCATATATAGTTAGGAATTAGCCTTTTCAAAACCTTATTTTACTCACACAAAACCATTGAAATTTCATATATAGTTAGTTCCACTAACTATATATCGCGCACCCGCAATCCACTGCTGATGATGTCACATATTACATCATTCATGACATGGTTAGTGACATCACTGATGACATCACTGATGACATCTCAAATGACATCACTGATGACATCTCAAATGACATCACTGATGACATCTCAAATGACATCACTGATAAAATCACTGATAACATCTCATTTGACATGACTGATCACATCACTGATGATATCATTCATGTGATAATACCATAAACCTCTTCAGACTCTAATATAACCTTAGATACAATCAGTGTAAACAGATAGTCACAGACTGTCACTCATCCATGGAGTTACTCACACACCTAGTCAGTCATGCAAAAAATCAATCACACCTCCATTTTCTCAACTATACAGTTATACACACCTTACTTATTCAAACATATACTAACACATATTTACTTTACTCTCTTATACAATCCCTGATACATGTTCACAATGATCCATACAGCCACTCACACATTCACTGGCTCTTATGCACAGTTATTTATATATGTCAATTCTCACATGTACTGTGTTTTACATATGTACTTACTTTGACATGTAGCACTGAGATATCCATTCACTCACTAATACACTCATGCACAGTCAACCGCCCATACAGCTGTTTCCACATGCACTTTTGAACCCATACATATAGTGAATCAACTACTCACACATCTATGTACAGAGTCACACACCTGCCAGCCACCCATACACACACACTCAGTTTCCCATACAAATACTTGGACAACCAATGAATAAACCATACAGTTACTCATATAGCTACTGATCAACATATGCAGCAGTTTGTAGAACAACAGATATAATGATGCACAAATTAAAACAGTTTACTCACTAACCCATGCACTCAGTGAGACACATTTAATCACTCACTCATACAGTCAGTCATGCACCTACTAAATCCTTCATCCAGACACTTATACATCCACTCATTCTTCAATATGTAAGACATATTTTAACTTTACAGAAACATACAGTCACTGGATGTTGTCATCAGTGATGTCATCAGTGATGTCATTTGAGATGTCATCAGTGATGTCATCAGTGATGTCACTAACCATGTCATGAATGATGTAATATGTGACATCATCCGCAGTGGATTGCGGGTGCGCGATATATAGTTAGTGGAACTAACTATATATGAAATTTCAATGGTTTTGTGTGAGTAAAATAAGGTTTTGAAAAGGCTAATTCCTAACTATATATGGTTTATAACCAATGGTTTTTTCAGTGAATTTTCAAGGTTTTGTAAATGCAAATTCCTAACTATATATGGCCTATAACCTATGGTTTTTTCAGTGAATATATATATATATATATATATATATATATATATATATATATATATATATATATATATATATATATATATATATATATATATATATATATATATATATATATATATATATATATATATATATATATATATTTCAGGGATTCGGTAGTAAATTTCCTGGATGTGGAGATATATGTAGAGGGGGGCAGACTGGAAACCAGACTTCACCGGAAGGAGACTGCCGGGAATACAGTCCTGCATGCCTCAAGCCACCACCCGAGTCACTTGGTCCGCAGCATCCCCTACGGGGAAATGTTGCCGATCAGGCGGATCTGCAGCACGGAAATAGAATGCAGGAAGGCCCAAACAAGCAGCAGAAGTAGATTCTTAGCTAGGGGGTACTCAGTCGGGGTGGTAGATAGAGCAATCGCTAAGGCTAATCAAATCCGGCGTCAGGAGCAGCAGGGAGTGGATAACTCGGTGAGTCAACCTAGCCAGATTACAAGCCCAGACCAGCCAAGACTTATCACTGCTTATAGTAGGCAACATAAGCAGTTACACACTATCTTCCGCAGGAATTGGCCTATTGTTAAAGGGGATCCTATAATTGGCATGACCCTGTCAGATAAACCGGAAATCACATTAAGCCGAGCGCGCTCAATGAGTGACATGTTGGTGAAGAGCAGTCCAGAGGTGGCCAATAAAACACAATGGCTTCATACCGAGGCGCTAGGGGGGCGCACAGCGGAATGGCTGGGTAAGACCGCAGCTCCGCCAGACGGTCCAGAACGAGACGCCCAGTACCGCTAAAATGCCCTAACACACACTTTCAAAGCGCCGGCCCGTGCGTGTGAGCGGTATCGGCACGGAATGGTGAGGCAGCGGGACATTGGCGGTCGCTCTAACCGCGAGAAAACGGTGTAGAAAGCCCAGCGTCCGGGAGCGAACAAGATGGCGGCCACCACTTCGCTACTGGAGCCAGCGCACTGGCGATAGCGGAGATCACCCGGACTGAGACTGGGGGCAGCGCAGGAGGCAGACACAAACTGCGGGAAGAGCGCGCTGCCGGTCCGGATGCAGCGCCCCATGGAGCGGACGCTTTGGGAGCCGATTGCGGGAGGAGGAGCATAGCAGCATGGCGGCAGACGAGTCTGACCTGCGGTGGTGAGTGCTCCTGGCGTGCTGTGCGCTGACATTCACGGGTGGCCGACGATAGCTCCACAGGGGTGTAACATGGATATGCGCAACTGAGGCTACACCACAACACAGCCTGCCAAAACCTGCTCGAGAGGAGGGGCTGCTGACGAGTGGAGCGCAACTACTACTGTGACCTGGGGACCTGGCCGTGTAGCCCTCGGGATTGGCACACTAGCTTGCGTGGGGCTGCACCCATAGCCTCCTAATCACTAGCGAAGCACTCTGCTTGGTGCAGACCACGAGGGGGATCGCGGCCAGCCACACTACCTACACTTGGCTACTGAAGCGTGCTCTCTGCCACAGCTACGCGTAAGGGATCCTCAAAATGGCGCGGCACCGCCCCTCTTCACAAGGCACCGGTCCCTGCGGACGGGTAGCTTGCGCAATCAGCTGAGGACGACACAAAAGAGGAATTGGAGGTCTAGTGTGTGCCCCGACGACCGAGGGAGCATTGGGCTGACTTAACGTAGCTACCCCCCCTCCACTGCGCGCCGTCAGTCACAGACCACCAGTGCCGGAACCGGCACGTTCCACGAAGACCCAACACGGCGACGGCCAGCAGGACAACGAGGTCCACCCCACGTGTGGAGACGACGCTCACCCCCCCTTCATCGATAATGGTGAGGCCAGACAAGCAGCAGCAGAAAATCTCCTTTGATTAAAAAAAGACGCCCAAATCCACCGACGCGACGCCTATCACGATGAGCGGATCACCGAGCGACCAGACTGCTGGTAGCAAAATGGAAAAGATACTGCTCGCAATCCAATCTAACTTGCAAGACATCAATGGACAATCTCACATGCAGAATGGATGGCATGGCCGCCAAGTTGGAGAAACATGGAGAGAGGCTAGAGACGGCGGAAACACGACTCTCGGCAGTGGAGGACGAGTCACATGCCACCTCTGTTAAATGCACGTCTATGGAGCGGGTTCTGGAGGTGATCAAAGCGAAAGAGGAGGAATGGGAATCGCGCTCTAGACGCAATAATATTCGCATCACGGGTTTGCCGGAGTCGACCAACACAGGCCGCATGAAGCAGTATGTCGAGAAACTGTGCAAAGACATCTTCGGAATCGACTCGATGTCGCCAATTTTTGTAATAGAAAGGGCGCACAGGTCCCTTGCACCACGTCCACCTCCTGGGGCGTCACCACGTCCAATCGTCGCAAGGGTCCTGAATTACCGGGACAGGGACACCATCCTACGACTGGCACGAGAGAAAGGCCCTATCACCCATCAAGGTAATAAGCTGGAGTTTTACCCCGATCACACTGTAGCCGTGCAACAAGCTCGCAGGGAATACACAGCAGTGAAATCCAAGCTCAGGGAACTTCAAGTCAACTACTCCATGCTATACCCGGCCAGACTGCGGGTGCTATGGAAAGGCAAGCCTGTCATATTAACGACTCCAAAAGCTGCGCAGGAATTTGTGAAAAAAATAATTTTACAAACTAAATCTGGGGCTCGTGAGAACAGGCAAGCTGACACGGAATGAACACAGTGGTCCCCAGGATGATCGAGACTGCCAGTGAGTATGACAATGCCTATTGCTATGCAGGTACGTCTAACTATTAGTGCCTGTGAGATTACCTTTGGCATGCCCACAATGACTATGTTACTGTAGGCCACCTGATGAGGACTGGTGATCAAGCAGACCGGAATCTGACTTGCGGTTGGCCACTGCGAGGATGCTTGATTCTCTTTCGTTAACGGTTCTGTGGGAGTGTCTCATGGTGGACAGGCGAAGGTGTTTTGGGTACACTCTACTGGATGTTTTACACTAAGTTTTTGTTTTGCATTACCAGCGCTAGAGACGCTCATGACCTTTCAATGCCTAACATCTAACATACTTACTGATATGTACTATTGTTTTGGGTATGACGACACCTGCGTTGTCACTCTTTCTGCACTCTATGACAATTATGCTATGTGAGTAAGGGGGCGTGGTACATCCGCAGAAAGATGCATTGGGTTCCTAGCTTTTCCAGACCTGATTGGGTTGTTCTGAAATGCAACTTCTCCTTTGTGTTCGGGCTAGGTCCAAACAGCATTGGCCGAGCTCTCAAGTGTCAACCTACTACTATATTCTCATACATAGGGCTGGGGCGGCCTGGGTGTCATGACACAGCGAATATGTTTTTCCTAACGCATGTAACGCCATCCACTTCCATTTAGTTGGAAGGAGAATTGCACCTCCAGCGGACCTCCACGAGGGAGTTCCCCACACAAGTTCGACGAAAATGGGTTTGATGTTTAGCCCCGATCTGTTGTCGAGGGCACTGGGGGGGAGAGAATGGCTTCGGCATGTTTGGGTTGCTGGAGTGGGAGGGGGTGGGCGGGTTGAGGTACCTGTTGATACTATGAGACCTTCAAGAAAGAATTATGGCTGTCACCTATGTTATGTGAGACCAGGGAACTTTTACATGTACATGTTTGCAATTGGACACTTCTCGAATGTCCCCCGTAACCACTACATAGCGCACCACATACAGATACCACTGCTGTGCCGATGACCCAGAGGCAGACTCAGTTTGCTAACACACACGTAAAGCTCCTAACGTGGAATGTGCGAGGATTGACTCAACCCAAGAAAATCAGACAGGTGTTTGCTTACCTAAATAGACATTCAGTAGACATCGCGTTTCCACAAGAAATGCACATTGCTCCAAACACACATCACACCATAGGCACGAAATGGGCCGATTCTGTTCATGTCGCTACATACTCTTCCTATTCCAGGGGGGTGATGCTGCTGTTGCGTAAAGGGCTGAATTTCACGGTGACAGAGGTGATACAGGACCCAGGAGGGAGGTTTGTTATTGTGTCAGGGAAGCTGAGGGGTAAGGAAATAACTTTACTTAATGTCTATGGCCCCAACGTAGACTCCCCCGACTTCTTTCAGACTCTGTGGGGACATCTGCAACACTTTACACACTCTATGATACTATGTGGGGGCGACTGGAATGTCACGATAGCTGATGGGTTCGACCGCTCTGCACAATCCACGGAACCACACAAACTCACCAGAGCAAAATTACAACATATAATGGCGGACATACAACTAACAGATATATGGCGGCACAAGTTTCCCATGGAGCCAGGTGCCACGCACGTTTCTGCATGCCATGGCAGCTGGTCCCGACTGGACTACTGGCTGGGTACTAGGGACATGGTACATTGGACTAATAAAATAGACACCCTTCCGAGGTCCTTATCGGACCACAACCCGGTGTTATTGACGCTCTCCGTTCCTGATCATGTTCCCCCCCCCTATCAATGGAGATTTAACGCGCGAGCATTGACAGACATACTGTACGAGGACGCTATACACACTGCAATCAAAGACTATTTCCTACTGAACGACTCGGCGGTTGATGACCCATGCCTCCTGTGGGAAGCCTTTAAGGCGACAATTCGTGGAGTATGAATGTGCACAACTATAGGAACACTGCGCGACATACGGCAACGGATAAAGAGATGCGACACGCAAATGAGGGAGTTGGAAAAGGCATACGAAACTACCCAGGATATAGCCTATTTGGGTGAATTGCGCACATTACATACAGAACACCAGAACCTAGTGGATGATGAGATAAAATACATGGACAAAAAACACACTGCTAGAGCTTTTGGAGAGGGGGGTAGGCCGGGTGGACTTCTGGCGGCAAAAATTTGTGAGGGCAGGAAACACACAGGGATACTTGGCATCAAAACGGACAGCGAGGTTGTACTGACACAAACGGAAGATATACTAAAGAGCTTTGTCGCTTCTTATAGTGCACTGTACACATCACAACCAATTGCATCCACAGAGGCTATAAACGAATATTTTAGGGACGTGGCCATAGCGTGGCTTTCTGACCACCAGCGGGAATACCTAGCGGCTCCCATCACAGTTGAGGAAGTCACAGAGGTGATCAAGACACTCCCGAATGGTAAAGCACCAGGCCCGGACGGGTACACAAACGAATTTTACAAACACTTCGTGGATATCCTAGCTCCCAGACTGACAGAGATGTACGGGGCCGCGTTTGATCAGGGCGAACTCCCTCCAACACTCCGAGAAGCGGTGATAATAGCTTTATTGAAACCATCCAAAGACCCGACCCTATGTGATTCATACCGCCCGCTGTCACTAATAAATGTTGACTCTAAAATACTAGCTAAGATTATGGCCACGAGATTAACACCGCTGATGACCAATTTGGTGCTGCCTGACCAGGCGGGATTCGTCCCGACTAGATCCACGTCCCACAATACCCGAACGCTGTTTGCCCTAGCTCATTATCTCAAGCCGGAGACGAAGGCAGTGGCGGTGCTATTGGACGCTGCGAAAGCATTCGATTCTATCGAGTGGCGGTACTTGATTGCGGTGCTCCATCGCATGGGCTTCCCTAAAAGGTTCGTCCAATGGGTGTCCCTACTTTACACTAACCCACGAGCCAATGTACGCATCAATGGGTATCTATCTGATAGCTTTGCTATAGAGCGAGGCACCAGGCAGGGCTGCCCACTCTCCCCCCTGATATTCGCCCTAGCGTTGGAGCCCCTAGCCTGTATTATCCGACAGAACTATAGGTCATCCGCCCTGCAATTTCCCACCAGACCACTCCACATATCTTTATACGCGGACGACATGGTGCTCTACGTGCGTGACCCCGCTATACACCTAAACGGGCTGCTGCGTGAGTACATCAAATTCGGGGGACACTCAGGCCTCACAATAAACTGGTCGAAGTCCTCCGTCATCCCCCTCACGGACACTATGTCCCCTTTTGACATTGACTACCCCCTAGAATGGCAGGCGGACCCGGTGCGCTATCTGGGAGTGATGTTCCACAGAGACCCGGACGTAGTGATCCGCGCAAATTATGGCGTCACAATAGCTAAATTGGAAGACAAAGTGAAGCGCTGGATACAGCTGCCACTGTCCCTGGGAGACCGTATTGCGATAACTAAAATGAATATATTGCCCAAATTACTGTATTTATTCACTAACATACCCATCACCCGCGGATGGAAGTCTTTCGTCGCATCAACTCCTTGATCTTACAGCTTATCTGGGCGGGTAAACAGGTGAGGGTCGATCTCCAAACGCTGACGCTCCCATATGCAAAAGGAGGCTTTGGAGTACCAGATTTTAAGCTATATTATATATGCGCGCAGGCACAGTATGCGGCTTACTGGTTCCACAAAGTGCCGTATCTAACACACACAGCGATAGAAGAAGGAGATGCACATCCGATCCCTCTCACTGCCATCCTTTCACACAAACGTCCACCGCTACACGCCTGTGACATAAATACAATTGACACAACGGTTAGGGCGTGGCAAGAACTTGGCAGAATGACACACAAAACCCCATTGTACGCGCGCAGCATGCCGTTACACGACCATTCAGCGCTGTCAGTCACGCACGAAAGGGTAGGTATGCCGCTATTACAACAGGCGGCCATTATGCAGCTGGGTGACTTGTATCAGGAGGGTAGGTTCATAGACACTGCAGATCTCCAGTATATTCACAATAAATCACAGATGTTCTACTTCACACATTATAGACTGAAGCGTGCGGTGAAGGACTTCTACCCTACTTTTCCTGAGGAACCGGCCACACTGGACACTCTACAACTCCTCATTACCACACAAGACCTATCACACCTCACATCACGGCTCTACTCCTCAGCTCAAGCTGAGCTCCCACATTCTACAGCTAAAGCCAAGGCTAGATGGGATCTGATATTAGATAACCCGCTAACAGATAAAGAATGGGAACAGGCATGCGCACTCACACAGATTCTGACCCCCAACGGTAATCTCAGACTCACGCATTTCAAATACATACATCAGGCATACTATACCCCTGCGCGAATGTGCAGATATGGGCTGCAAGATGATAGCAACTGCAAAAGGTGCAGGGCAGACAATGCTGATTTTGTCCACTTGGCCTGGTACTGCCCCAAACTTCAGGAGTACTGGAGAGAGGTAATCACTAAGCTGTCCGTGATGATGGGGGTGGAGGTTGAGTGTACAGTTCGTTGCTGCTTGTTGGGACTTGTGCCACATCTTAAGTCCTCTAAACGTAAATTCTGCGCAATCGCCTTGTTATTGGCCAAGAGGCAGATCTCGCGCTGTTGGCACTCCGCTCAAACACCCACCACTCTGAAATGGCTTCAAGACATGTCCAGCTGTAGGGACAAACTACTGACCTATGAGGAGAGTCTACCACTGTGATCTAGGCCTAAGGACTTTTGGCTATATCTCACTGAATATTTGGCCACAGTGGAAAGTGACTCGGAGTGACATTGGAGGATGAAAGGGTGATAATTAGACTGAAATGGCGGGGATGGGTGGGGGGACATGAGAGGTCCGGGAAAAATGACAAAGCATATGTGCAATTGTACTTCTACATGTGTACAGCTGACAGTGGAGGTCTCGTTGTTGTGGTGAATGGTTTGTTTTTATTTCATTGACTTTTCCTTTCTGTGTATGTTCTAATACACCAACAAAGTTGGAACAAAAAAGAAAAAAAAAAAGGCCTAATTTATGTGCTTTACGCCGCCGGACGGATGTTGTCGGCTGAATGGCTGTGTAATATCTACATTATAACGCTCATTCATAATATCGCAGCCGGCCTCAGGGTTGTAGGCTCCCGGCTGTGTATACTGTTTATTTGCTGGTCTAAATAAAGGTCTACCAAAAAAAAATACCACCAAAGGCTTCATCAAATTTGCTGTTTGCAAGGCATGTAAACAGGGGAAAAATAAAACATTGTATTTGACCCCGTTTAGTGACGTTCCCATCCCGATAACTAAGAAAATAACCTGCAAAACAGATTTTGTGGTGTATGTGCTGGAGTGTGTGTGTGGCCTGCGATATGTGGGCAGCACGAAGTTTCAGGTCCACAAACGTATACTCCAGCACATGCGCGCGGTAGTCAACAGGGATGAGTCCTATCCGGATGTGAGGTATATCAACTCGTGTCACAACAATGACATGAGTTGTTTGTCGTACTTTGCCATTGACACAGTACTGCCACTACACAGGGGAGGTGACAGGGAGGCCCAGTTGAGAACATTGGAAACACAGTATATTCTCGATCTCAATACCAAGACTCCAAATGGGCTCAACATGGGGGAAGATATGTATCCTTGCCTGGGATGAGCTCAATTGGAGAGAACTGTGGACCCGTGAGTCAATTACGGGACCTCATATGATCTGGGGGAGTAGTAACTGTTACTGAGTTAAGTATTTCATTGAACATGGAACCGAGTTTTTAAAGGGGAATAGAGAGAAATGATAACATCGCTAAGGAAGGCCCTTTAGATGATCATTTAATAAAATAAAATAGTGTGAATCATATAGAAGGGTACACGTTTGGGTTTGGTTTTTCTTTTTTTGTTTGTATTCGTTGTGATTTGAATGCATAGCACCAGCTGACCTAAAAGAAGGGGCGGTTGAGACACGACAATTCCAGGGGACGCATTAGTGCCGATAGTGGCAACACTAACTGTGCCAATTCAAACAATGTTGCCCACTGGGGCCATATTAAGGATGCCAAAATGCTAATATAACATGTTTAAAGCTGCTCATTGTTGCACATTTTGCACAAAATTAGAATGCCATGTTGCACTGAATATCTTGCAATTTTGCACACTTTTGTATTAAGGGTGTAATAGGAATGTTTTTAACAAAAAGTATATATACTTATTTATACATTTTTGTACATCGGATTGTATATGATTTTTACCAAAATATTTATGAATTTTAATATTTGCGGAAATTTGCACAAACGTATATGAAACATTCAAACATGTCAAGTAAGGAATAATTGCGGCATCTTAAATGAGTGGCAATGTATTAAATGTCTGATCGCACTATAGCGGTTCGTGAGGAATGAAAAAAGAAGAAACCGCAAGCTTTTTTCTATGTCCTTAGGCCCAAGGTCAGGTGACCAGCACATGCACTGTATAATAGGATGGTTTTTTCACTAACGTCATGTGATCAAGGGCTCGAGGGCCCGAAACGCGTCATGGCGGTGATTGTGTTGTACACGAAATAAAGTAACGCAAAGTACCTGAGTGGGTCCGTGTTCGTTTTTTACCGGCGGAAAACGTGAGGAGTGAAACAGAGTTCTTCACATATATATATATATATATATATATATATATATATATATATATATATATATTCACAGAAAAAACCATAGGTTATACTCGATATATAGTTAGGAATTTGCATTTACAAAACCTTGAATATTCAATGAAAAAACCATTGGTTTTAGGCCATATATAGTTAGGGATTTGCATTTAGAAAACCTTATTTTACTCGCATAAAACCATTGAAATTCCATATATAGTTATAAGCGCTAACTATATATCGCGCACCCGCAATCCACTGCTGATGATGTCACATATTACATCATTCATGACATGGTTAGTGACATCACTGATGACATCACTGATGACATCTCAAATGACATCACTGATGACATCACTGATAACATCTCATTTGACATGACTGATCACATCACTGATGATATCATTCATGTGATAATACCATGAACCTCTTCAGACTCTAATATAACCTTAGATACAATCAGTGTAAACAGACAGTCACTCATCCATGGAGTTACTCACACACCTAGTCAGTTATGCCAAAAATCAATCACACCTCCATTTTCTCAACTATACAGTTATACACACCTTACTTATTCAAACATATACTAACACATATTTACTTTACTCTCTTATACAATCTCTGATACATGTTCACAATGATCCATACAGCCACTCACACATTCACTGGCTCTTATGCACAGTTATTTATAGATGTCAACTCTCACATGTACTGTGTTTTACATATGTACTTAATTTGACATGTAGCACTGAGATATTCATTCACTCACTAATACACTCATGCACAGTCAACCGCCCATACAGCTGTTTCCACATGCAGTTTTGAATCTATACATATAGTGAATCAACTACTCACACATCTATGTACAGAGTCACACACCTTCCAGCCACCCATACACACACACTCAGTTTCCCATACAAATACTTGGGCAACCAATCAACCCATACAGTTACTCATATAGCTACTGATCAACATATGCAGCAGTTTGTAGAACAACAGATATAATGATGCACAAATTAAAACAGTTTAGTCACTAACCCATGCACTCAGTGAGACACATTTAATCACTCACTCAATCAGTCAGTCATGCACCTAGTAAATCCTTCATCCAGACACTTATATATCCACACATTCATCAATATGTAAAACATATTTTAACTTTACAGAAACATACAGTCACTGGATGTTGTAATCAGTGATGTCATCAGTGATGTCATTTGAGATGTCATCAGTGATGTCATCAGTGATGTCACTAACCATGTCATGAATGATGTAATATGTGACATCATCAGCAGTGGATTGCGGGTGCGCGATATATAGTTAGCGCTTATAACTATATATGGAATTTCAATGGTTTTATGCGAGTAAAATAAGGTTTTCTAAATGCAAATCCCTAACTATATATGACCTAAAACCAATGGTTTTTTCATTGAATATTCAAGGTTTTGTAAATGCAAATTCCTAACTATATATCGAGTATAACCTATGGTTTTTTCTGTGAATTTCAATGGTTTTTTAATAGCAAACATCAAAAGCTGTCAAATGTCAAGTACGTGATAGGTAAAAACGTTTTCGTGTTTATGCACGCTGATGTGCTTTGAACGCTGCCCCCCCCCACTCCCCTCTTTTCTCTTAGTAGTACTCTCTCTTTGCAGATAGTGAACGGTAGTTAACGCAGACCTTTACCCCTGTTGTAATCCGTCGTACCTGCTTGTCTCTCCATTTGATTGATTATTATCCAAGCATTTACTGTTTTACAATTGGTTCTCTTTGCATCATTGTCTATTTACAAACAAGCACAAAGTCGCAATACTCTGTTTAGTCTTTGCAGATAGTGAAAAATCGTGTAAAAAAATAAAAGTAATCGAGCAAAATCAGTAGACCACTAATTCGATCTCTTTTTAAACTCGGTAAAATACAAACATTAGGAATAACCCTTCATGAGAAATACGAAAATAGTGAAATGAATTGAGCTCCACACCATGAGGGCTGCAAAACAGCTCGACTCCGCCACCCACACCGCCAAAAATAACGGCAAACCCTATGCAAATATTATAAATATACACAACACACCACCAAAGAAACAGAATAAAACATTTTATTAAATAACTATTTACATAACTATTTTATACTTTTTATTGCCCGATCCGGCTAGCTCAATCGATCGAGCATGAAAGTCATGCACTGATAACGAGCGTTGAGAGTTTGTAGAATGATGTCTTCAGATTTTCCACATACAGTGTAGTGGCGCGAACTGGCAGGGGGCGTTTGGATTCTACCCCTTCTCCAAATAAGATTTTCATACGTGAATGTTCGTTCATGCTTTTTGTCCCAGAGTTGCTTCCATGTCACTGCCTTACATAAATGACATAAGTCCTGGTTATTGAGTGCCATACTTCAGAGTTCTAAGCAGTTCTTGTAACACTGTTTAAACCTTATTTGCACCTGCTGCAGCTTCACTATTCAAAGTAGTGGGGTCCATTTGTGGACCTGACTGCATTGGAAAACAATGTGATACGGTGCCTCCCTAAACCGCTTGACGGAGGCTCCCGAGGGGCGGTGAGATGGCGCGGACTGAGAGGGGGCGCTTGGCTCCTGCCCCCTCCCCAAGTCGTGTTGCCCTGGTGAGGCCTGAGATCGCCCCCGGCATAGGTGGCCGGCTCCCGGGGTCCGGCGGAATTTTTTCCCTTTTGAAGAATCTTTCATTCTGGACCTTGTCCCACAATCCGTTTCACCTGAAGACACGCTGTCGCAGGGCGCCCCTTTACCGTTTTAGTTGCCATTCCGCCCGCTTTTGGTACTCTGTGCCTCTTCCGCCATTCAGCTCTTTACCGCTCGCTCTTGCGACTACAACGTCTCGCTCACCATGTAGTTGAGGTGCTCCCGCTCTTAAGATTTGACCGAACTTTTTGGACTGCTGAAAGCGGTGGAATTCCGACCGCTGGTTGGTGGAGACATTTTGACTATATTCTGCACCTGCATTGTCGCGTAATGCGTCATATGACGCGACGCGTTAGCGCACCCGGATGTGCTCCGGTGCGCAAGGCGCAGCTTCCCGGAAACGATCCAGAGCGCGCCGCGCAGCGCGTAACGTAAGCATAACAGGTCATGTGACTTGTTAATAAAACTTTTCATTGGTTCATTTTACTTTTCTTTTCCTAATTATGTAAGACTAGGTCATGTGACCTAAAAATAACACTTTTCATTGGATTAAAACATTTTTTTTCACCAAACGATAAAAGCCCCACCTTGTTTCTGGATGTTTCAGACTGAAGCTGGCGTCACCATGAGAGCACCACCATCTCGTAGCTCCGTCGTGGCCATTCCGCAAGCAATCATGGCAGCCGCTCCCCACCGGAAGCCTGCGGGAGTCGAGGGCCCCCAAGACTTTTGTACAATCTTCAAGGCTGAGGGGACGCTTTCGAGAATGGAACCCAAGCCCTGGCAGACAAGCGACCGAGTTCCAAGGTGTCCCAGGGCCATTTTACTGGACCAGGCCCAAATCCGAAGAGCCGGCCGCCATTTTAAGAGTCCTGTGGAAGCCGCCTACCACTGCACCGCAAGAGTGGGAGCAACTCAACTACATGGTGAGCGAGACGCTGTAGCCGTAAGAGCGGGCGGTAAACAGCTGAATGGCGGATGAGGCACAGTGTAGCAAAAGCGGGCGGAATGGCGACTGAAACGATAAAGGGGCGCCCCACTACAGCAGACAAGCCTCCGCCATGTGCTTCAAAACTGCATATGTATCTCGTGATATCAAGGTTGGGCAACCAGTACAGAACAAGCAGTTACGAGTCCCATTTACACCGGCGCCATTTTGGGCGCGGCCGGGCAGGTCCAGGATCTACTGAAACATAAAAAATGAGGCTGACGTCTCTGAAGCAGTTCACGAACAGCAGGACATAGCAAATAAACATGAACTCTCTAAAGCTGTTAACTCACTGCAGAACAAAACAAGTGAACCTGAAACCTCTGGAATAATTGTCGCTCAAAAGAACAACACACAAAACTCTGTAGAGCCAGAAGAAAAAAAACCAGAAGGGCACTGTAGTTTCAGACACACTTAACACTAATGACGAAACAAAGATATCGTCTGTTTATAAAGCAGTTATCATCTTGACAGAATTGACAAAGAAGTGTACAGACACCAATGCATCAGCATTCTCGGAGATAACATCTTAAGGAACAAAGAAAGACCTGTTCACTCTTGACACCCCAGGTGCTGTGTATAGTGCTGCATCGACAAAACGGGCAACCCTATTGATGTGGATTTTTCATTATTGATTATTGTAAAGAAATGGCGACTCCCCCCTTTAGCAGATTAGCTAAATGTTTGCGTAATTTAGACATAAAAGTTATATTATTGTTGTTGTTGTTGTTATCGTTATAGTTCTGGTTAATTTAAAAAAATGGTTAAATATATTTACAGTTTTTGTTGCGTTCGTTATATTTAAATATTAATAAAGTTTTAAAATGTAACTGTCTTGGAGTACTATATTTTTTTAAAAAATCGGGTGAATGGGGCCTTGAATCGGGTTATTGTCATGTGTGGGCTTTGCAAGTGTACTGCTACAAGATCGGACATTTCAAACTCAAATGCACGTTCATTTTCTTACCTTTCCGAAACATTGAGCGCAATAGCAGGCAGAGAAAGGGTGATGCACGTGTTGAACACTGCCTGGCCTGCAAATTGTGCCAGTGCCCCCCCCGCCCCGAGTACTTCACAAATCTTTAAAAGACCATGCGCTTGTTCAATGGGAAGTGGATAACATGGCTAAGAGCATTTGCTGTCTAATGCATGAATATCGCTGACTTCTCAGCGATATTCATGCATTGCGGCCGTTTTTTATCGCATTTGCGATAAACCTTGCTAATAGCAAGGTTTATGTGCGATAAAATTCGCCGAAGTGCGGCGATAATTATTGTCTCTAAACAAGTTAGAGAAAAAAATTACCGCTAGTTGTTGGTAATATGCCCCCGCATTTTTCCTTGCAGGAATCGAGAAGCGAAAGACTAGCACTGAAATCAGTAGTCTCACACCTGAATCGGGAGGGTTGGCATGTCTGGATACTCTACAGCTGGAGCCATACACTACATCCGCAGGGCTAGGTGATAGCCTAGGTCCGGCCTGGACAATCGGACACAGAGGAAGAGAAGTGTCAGAGGGTGCGGTAGTGAATAGGGTGAAAGGGAGGTGTCGAACGGGCACAGGGTGTGATTCTCAGAGAAGAGCAGCGCAGATGGGGGAAGTATATGGCCCATGCATGAGAGAGAGAGAGCGGGGGTGACCATTGCGTGGGGGAGATGCGTGCGAGGGTGGGGAGCCATGCTGAGAATCGACGGCGTGCAGAGAGTGGGTCTGGTCAAGGCATCTAAAATAGCTGCCGTGCACGACAAAATTGTGGCATTGGACAAAAACGCAAGATGGCGCAGACAATGTTTATCAATAAGGATTCATTTATAACAAAATATTTACTCGCAGTGACAAAATGGTGTTCAACACTTCCTGATTTCCATCGAATCGAACGTTAACAAACGTCACGCAGCAAAAAAAAAAAAAAAAAAAAAAAACCACGCACAGAGCGGTTTTTAGCCATGTTATCCAATGGAAGGTGGATAACATGGCTAAGAGCATTTGCTGGATAATGCATGAATATCGCTGACTTTTCAGCGATATTCATGCATTGTGGCCGATGTGCGGCGATAATTTTTGACTCTAAACAATTAAAACGAAGCACAAAATGGCGAATTCCCGTTTCGCTACCAGTTTGCGGCCCAGTTCGCGGCCCGAGAAGCGCTTCTACCGTGAAAAATAATTTTTTTTTTATTTTCCCCACGGGACCCTTTAATAACCTCAACAACATTCCTAGGGGGTCAAGAGGGGTATACCTTGCCCCCTTTCAATAAATTCCCCCTTCGTTTTTCACCTCTTCTTCTCTCTCGATCCTACCGAGAGATAAGATGGCGGCCGCTCCGGACTATTTAGAATGTTGACAGACACCGGAGAGCCAATCAGCTTTCTGTTATCCAATGGAAGGTGGATAACATGGCTAAGAGCATTTGCTCGATAATGCATGAATATCGCTGACTTTTCAACGATATTCATGCATTGTGGCCGATGTGCGGCGATAATTTTTGTCTCTAAACAATTAAAACGAAGCACAAAATGGCGAATTCCCGTTTCGCTACCAGTTTGCGGCCCAGTTCGCGGCCCGGGAAACGCTTCTACCGTGAAAAATCATTCTTTTTTATTTTCCCCACGGGACCCTTTAATAACCCCAACAACAATCCTAGGGGGTCAAGAGGGGTATACCTTGCACCCTTTCAATAAATTCCCCCTTCGTTTTTCACCTCTTCTCTCTCGATCCTACCGAGAGATAAGATGGCGGCCGCTCCGGACTGTTTAGAATGTTGACAGACACCGGAGAGCCAATCAGCTTTCTGCGCGCAAAGTTCCGTTTCGCGAAAAGTAAGCGGACCGGATCGCTGCCCGGAGCGCTGTTACAGATATATATCTTGGTTTGAACGTTAATTTCTCAAAAACTACTGGAGCACATATATTGAGACCTAGCAAAGGCACATCGGGCTAACAGTCCCTACAATTTTGCCAAGTTTCGTGCAAATCCATTCAGCCGTTCGAGCTAAAAGTGAGTCCAACCGCCCTATGGAAAAATGAATGGAAAAAACGCGTTTTGGGACCCCCCTTTTTTCTCAGCCCCCCCTTGACGAAACTCCACCAAATTTTCAGGGGCTGCTCAGAAACAAAATGTGCCATTTTCCTGAAAATTTCAGCCGATTCCGTCCTCAAACGCCAAAGTTATTAGGCATAGAATTTTCAGAAATCCCATAGGGAATTAATCCTAACTATATATACCTACTGGCTATTGCCAGTAGGTAATATATATATATATATATATATGTGTGTGTATAAAAGAAAATACCTGGCGTCTAGTGTGCTTTCTGCCCCCCGGGGGACAGATATGGGGCTGCTGCCCCCATCTGCCTTCCAGAGGGGAAGAAAGACTGTGGAATTTTGCCAGGGGGTGGTGGCATTGGCATGCCCATCTCAGGCAGACCCCACCCCAAAATAAAATAAGAAAACAAATCCCTGGCATCTAGTGGGTTTTCTGTCCCCCGGGAGGGGGGGGGGGTGCAGATCGGGGGCTATTGCCTCCATCTGCCTTTGCAGGGTCAAGAAATGCATGACACTCTAGGATTTTCCCACAACTTATTTAAAGAGATCCCAAGGTTGAAGGTTTTGTTCTACAATAGGGAGTTCAGTGTTCACTAAAGGCTAATTCTATGGCTCCATTTAATGAGGCCTGGAGTTGTATAAGGACGATACATGGGGTGAAGCACCCTCTAGGGTTTAGATCTGTGGCTGCATTTTATGTATTCAAAACGTGACACCCTATGGGGGCTGTTTTTATGACTGCATTGTACGTGGCCTGAAAGTGTACAAAAAAGCAGATTTAATTTTAACGCATATCAATGTTGATATGCGTTATTAACATTAATAATTGCTTTAGTGCATGGTTATTATTTATTATTGCATTTACACACAAAATGATGGAGTTTATAACATGTGATTTGTTGCTCTTGTAATATGGTGATGCTTTGATGAAGCCAATAGATCTATTTCATCTAAAGTGATTACCCCTCTATATTCTATATTGTGATATGCTGTCAGATATTGGTGGGGGGGCAGTAGGGTTTTGCGGATCATGACTCTTTGGAGTTTTTGGGGTCATTGCCCTTTGGGGGGTCAAATGTGATTTCACAATGTCATTAATGGTATTTTCAATCTGCCTTATGTATATATTTGAAAAATAATGTGTATTGTTTAGTGGTGTGTGTGTAATAAATGTAATTTTCCTTTCTCTAACAAAAAAGCACTCAATTAACAATCCTTTATTGAGTGTTATTATTGCGTTCCAGCAAATAGTGATCACTAGGTCACACCACTTCACCTGAGTAGACCTTGGACTGTTCTGTTTTGCTACCTTGAGAGAGTCAAGCTCTACAATGGGGTACTTGGTTCCCAGTAAGGGGCTATTGAGAACCTATTACATGTAAAGGCCTCACACCCTGCACTTCTAATAACTCAGGGGCATATTATCAAGGGGGTTTATCTCCGCTTTTTTGGCTTTAAAAGCCAAGAAAGCGGAGATAAAATTATCTCCCTATTACCAAGCTGTCGCTAACACCAGTTAGCGACAGCTAGTAGGAGATAGCGACCATCTTGGGCCCCGCTTTGCATGTCAGTGATATTTATCACTAATGAGATGCAAAGTGGGTGTGCCAAGATGTTAGAGACTGAAAACAGTCGCTAACATCGCTATCTCCTATTACCAACTTTTGGAGATATTCGCGCTAAGCGGGAATATCTCCAAAAGCTAACACCTGCCCTGAGCAGTTCTTAGCCATGTTATCCAATGGGAGGTGGATAACATGGCTAAGAGCATTTGCTCGATAATGCATGAATATCGCTGACTTTTCAGCGATATTCATGCATTTCGGCCGTTTTTTATCGCATTTGCGATAAACCTTGTTAATAGCAAGGTTTATCTGCGATAAAAATCGCCGATGTGCGGCGATAATTTTTGTCTCTAAACAAGTTAGAGACAAAAATTATCGCTAGTTGTTGGTAATATGCCCCTCAATTTCCTACACATTTTTACCATGCACTTCTCGAAATGTTAAGAAGCAGCTCCTCATGCGCAAGACCCAAATGTATGAAGGGCTGTAGGGGATAGTTTTGTATCCTAAACCCCATAAATCTTTCTTTCTAGACTTTCCCAGCTATATTAGCGTAGGTGATCCTTAATCACATTTAAGCTTACAACAAGGATTTCTATAATACCTCAGGAATTAGCCATTGGTCCTTTCCACAATCACAGACAATGCTAAATATCCTCAGAGGAATGTCTCTCAGGTATGTCACACTGCTTCCCTTCTTTTTTTTAAACATTGCTGCAAAATGCCCCATGATATTACAGCAATTTTATGGCAATTTCTCCGCAGGGTATATTTCTGAAAGCAACATGTGTGTAATGTCAGCTCTGTGTTTTTCGCTGGTTGCTCCAATTGATTTCATGGTCAGTCACTCATTTCTCTTTACCATTCCATTGTCCTAATAACCGTTATTTTCCCAACTCTGTGAATCCCATTAAACATGTTTTCCTCACAGTTTTTTCAATGCATTGACAAATCCATATTTAAGGTCTACTCTATGTGCAATACCATTGCTTCCTGTATTGTGGGTGCAACATTCACCTACCCTGGTTTTTGATAAACACTCATTGAAAATGGTCTGTTTATTATTGAAAGCAAGTGCTTTTCAATTTATCATCCTTTCTGAAATGGAGAGTACACAAGTCAAGCCACACGCAAATGCATAATTATCAACTAAAGATGATATAGCTTCTTATATCCAAGAACAGGATTACTCCTGTCAGTTTCGGTGACAGCCCTTATAATATGCACACCTCTCAACACCAGGAATGTAGCTTTAAATACTTCTTTCCTGTGAATTTAGTCTGTAATATTTTACTGTAGAAATACAATTTATGAATGTATGAATACAATTTTCATACCCTCTCAGTAAACACTTGTTCTCCTAGTGCAGCAAAGAATTACTGGGAAAAGGAACAAATTATTCCTTGCCTACCTATTCTTGGCAGGAGTGAAGTTGTTGGCAGTCCCTTCTTCTCCCACATTGATATTGTTCAATGTCATTCCTACATCACTCTATCACTCTTGGAATTCAAATTAATATTATCAGCAGTAAACTAGAATAAGAAGCTTGATTTAGGTATTGTGTAATCTTAGTGTATTTCAGTGGCACAAATTCAATGTAATCGTCCCACCTCTTCTGAGTTTATATGTCGCCTCTCTATATTTTGTTGCCATTGCCTGGATTATTCTTTTTCCTAAACCATAACTTCACATTCTGGATAATTGTGCTCAACATACACTTGTAGTCTTGTGATTGTTTGGCACCACCATAAAGAGAAGGTAGCTTAAGTGAGGACTGCATACATATGTGTGCTCAGAAGAGGTAGATGGGGTTTGCTTTCCAACTGTGCCTCATTTTCCTACACTTCAGTAGTCCCTAACAGTTTCACGTGCAACTGAATCTTCACACTTTTGTGAGAAGTCTACCACATGGATTAAATTGAGATGTTCTTCAGATGAAGTTCTGCACATAGCAGCAGTAAAGTGGTGTGAATGGGACTCAATATGTTTTGGAAGACAGTTGTTGATACATACAAACTTTTCCCAGTCAACTGCCAACTTCTAACCCAGAAGCGGATGATGAAACTACCCACCCCTCCAAATTTGTGGTTCTCCTACCTAATTTGGAGGTAGGGGAGCTGCATGATTTCCAACAGTGGAGCCTTGGCTGTCTATTGCCATGGAAACCCTTGACCTGGCAGCCCACCCATGTAGGGCTGCCAAGTCATAGTAATTGGTGCACCGCCTTATTTAGGGTGTTTGGCCATCATCCCTAGCAGGGAATGCCACATGGGGCATGGTTTTTTACAGCATGGAAATCAATCAGTAACCCTGACATGCATGACGAAACCTCTCTGTGAGTCAGCGCAAGTACTTTTTTTTTTATTCATAAACAAACTTCCACTTGGGAATTTGTTTTTGAAATCAAAAATAGTTGCCAACTTGGTAAAGTAAGTGTTCTGCCATCATTGCAACTGCCATATTAGAGATTGCATTGAAGACCGTGAGATCCAGGCCTTGCAGGTTAGAATCTCATAATAGGGTAGGGAGTTCTCCACCAAAGGAGTAAAGGCAAAGCCTCAGCTCACCTACTGTACAAGCCACCAATCCGCCACACATTAAATTACCCTATACAACACAACATCTTTTGTGTAAAGAATGTGTAAAATAGGCAGAACTTGTTTTCTATTGAAAACGGTGAAGTCTGTTCAGTCAAACTCAAGGTAATACCTTAAATTTATGAGCAAAAAGACCTGAGGTATGCCACTGTGCTGTACAAACTATATTTCTACACCAGAACAAAAGGCAGCAGATTAGAGTGATGTGTTTTTATGCACAGGTAGGAGGTGAAATGTTTCAACTACCTCCATAACACTGCTAATATATTCCAGGCTCCTAAAATCCCAAACCATACATTAAGCAGTTTAAAAACTGTGAACATTTATTAGCTGTATCATTGACTAAGAAGCAGGAAGCGAACACCCATAAAGGGCTCGCAGCAGTACATAACACTGTAATGTGTTCAAAGAATATTCAGCAGGCTAATTAGTCTGAAAGTCAAAATGACAACATCTGCTTTCATTTTCAAGCTATGCTCAGAAGAAAACACGGCACACTGGCTGCTTACAAAACAAAGGCTAACTAAAGCAAACTTAACTATGGTGAAAGATTTGCTGCGTTCAGGGCTGGACTGGGGACCCAAAGCAGCCCTGGCTGATTTTGTCAGATCAGCCCTCATGCAGTGCATGGTGAGTGAGCATGTCTACTACAAAGGTGGTTCAGACGGTCCTTCCCCTCAAGAAAATGTGGCAAATTATGGTGGTTTCTACAACACATATGTAATTATATATTCAATTGTATTAACTTTTAAAGCATCGTAAATGATGATCTTCTAGTGCACTAGGATACAACAGTCTTTATTGGGGCTCTTCAATGATTCCCTCACTATCACCCTCCGATAGTTCCTCTGATCTCTCCATGGCCCTTCTCTCACATGTATTCCATTTGTTTTATAGCATCTGTCATACAGTGTCAGGTGTTGGAGCACTTATATAATACACATACAGAGACAAAGACAATTAATCATACATGTGTAAATCAGCATATATAAAATGTTACATAAGCAAAGGGGACTACAAGGTGTAGGATTCACACATCATCCCCAAATCCATACTGGTAAGCATTATATAAGAGTGATTGGTCTGGATAAGCACTAACTCTGGATTCAGAACATAGCACAGTGTATGGTTGGTTGTTATAATAAGAATGTATTTCTACCAAAAGAAACCTTTTTTATCAACATCAGGATAAGGAAAGACAGGGAAAAAAACATAACTTCCTAACCTGTACTAGGCAGTTTGTGTGCAGCTCTTTGATGGCAGTTTATAGCTCACTGTGCCAGATTATGATTTTAATTTATGAATGGCAGAGTAATAAAATAATCTCTTTGACTATTGTTCTTTTATATAGATGGTGCACCTTCTTTGCAGCACGCATATTATCTGTCTGTGCTACCTTGGATGAGTCAAAACTGCTCCTAGACAAAACTCCCATCTCTCTCATCAGGTACATTAATCAGCAGAGTTAATTTCAGTGTGGGCGGTCGGAGCGTAAATCGGCAGCACCTCCTCACTCCCCCTGCTGTTACATGCAGCGGCCAGGTGGCAAATGCAGTGACTGCCACAGGCAGCTCAACGTCTAGGTACGCCACTGGTTAACTCAACATTTTTATTGTTGCCTGAAAACTTCTGGATAGACAAGGAACTGTGCAGAGGCCCTTGAAACTGCTGCACTGCTACAAACCCCGGTCCCACTAAGAAAACCAGCCCCCTAACCTTACAGCCTCCTGGGAAAATGCCCGAGTCCTACAATGTCCAGTCCGGCCATGGCCGCATTGTGCAATGATGAGTACCACAGATTCAAAATTCTTTATACTTTTGATTTTCAGTACTAAGCAGCAAAGGCAATAGTTAGAGTGTCAATTTGAATTTAAATAGAACTAGAGAGAAATTGTTAATTGTTTCCTTGTATAATATTTGTAATTTTCAAACAAATGATGCGTATTATGCAAAAAGTACTTGGCTAGAAACTCTATGGAAATTTGACTGAGAGAAACTTTGGATCAAGGACATCAGGAAACCTCTCCCCTCCCACACTTTATCAGCTTGTGCAGGGAATTAAGCAATTCTGAGTTACTTAAACATTTACATTTGTTTATAGTTTCTTGGACTTTGATCACAGACAGATGGCCTCTAATCGAAAACTCATACATACCACTGGAAAAGGATACCTTTTTTGAAACTCTAGAGGGAAGGAAAAAAACAGAATGTGAGTGTGAAAAGGAGGAACCGAGATATGGCTGAGAGATGGATGGATGTATAAAATGTCAAAAAGAATAGCAAAGAGAAAGATAGAAATAAGGATAGGCAAATAGAAATAAGGAATAAAAGAAGAAAGGAGAGAAAGGAAAAATGAAGAAGGGTGGAGGGAAAGAAGGACATTTTATTTTTCTGCTTAGGGGAGCAACGCCCTGAAGCACAACTTAGATGACTTGCTTAATGCCACTTGAGGTATGGTTCAAAGTGGGGGTAATTTGTAGGGCTGGGCGTAGTTTGCGAAGTAGCGATACGCGAAGCTATGCATAGTGCACTTCGCACTTCGCGAGCTACGATTAGCACTACGCGAACTGCGTAGTACCCTGTTCGTACTGTGCAAGATGCCGTTTTCAATGATTGCACAGTGCGGACAAGCATACGGCACTATGCAATCATTGAGAACGGCATCTTGCACAGTGCAACCTGTTTTTTTCTGCTGCTCGAGTAGATTTTTACTCCAGCTGCAGTTTTCTCAACGAGAACTGGTAGTTTCTCATTGCGAGCGGTTGCAAGCATACGCGACCACTCGCAATGAGAATCCTCACCTCCCTGTGTTGAGAATCTCCCCAGGAGGTTTATTTTCCATGCTCGCGATCGACAACTTGATGTTGCTGATCGCGAATGGGGAAAAAGTCTCTCCGGGATGTCATTTTGCTTGTTCGCGGTCGCCAACTTGACATTGAGGACCGCGAGCAAGCAAAAAATGACAGCTGCACTATGCTAGGCTCTACTATGCATGTTTGCACTGTTCTACATGCAGTTTGCATAGCGCGAAGTAGCGCAAACTTCAAAAACTATGCAAGCGTAGCATAGTGCTTTGCCTAGGGTTAGTAATTTGTTTCCTTGCTACTCCACTGCCTTGAATACAAAGTCATGCAGGACTTGTTAGAACAGAAAATGCCATTACATTGATGGTTTTGTAACACATTTTTAATTTAAACTAGTATTACTCAGAAGAAAGTTTATGTCAAAAAGCATAATCAATAAGCAAAAAAGATACATAACATTCTGAAATCCTACAATTGAAAATTAGGTCATATTTAAGTTGTGAAATAAAAGAATTGCAGGGCTAGCAAGAATCTATGCATGGTACAGGGAAGCTAGAAATTCAAGGCTCATTGGGGCAATGGAGGGTCAACAGGTAGCTGTGGAGCATCCATGTATCCAAAAGGAAAGGGTGCAGGCATGCTCACAGTTGTAGGTAGCAGAGCAAAGTCAAGGTGGCTGATAACAAGGCAAGGTCACGAGTGCTGAAAAGTGCAGGGAAGATAAATGGAGGAGCGCGGTGGAAGAGCAGTCATCGACTGTAGCACAGGGCGCTAGTAGCAGAAGTCCCACAGAGTTAATGGGAGGTAGAGCTGTGCAAGATCCAGTGGGGTAATTAGTATCTTGAGATCAATTGAAATGCCTCCCTTGGTAAAGTAGCAATGTTCCATCAAAACAGATACAGGAGATTAGCAGCTGTGCATGCCTCTTACCTGCAAGAAAAGTAACAGCTCAACTAGTAATAGTGCACTTTAGTAAGTTTAAATAGTAGGGAAGAATGAAATAAGGTAGTTTAAATTATTATGAATAGTGTGAAATATGGGTTTTTGGTAGTAAAATTGATCAGAATCCGATTGTTATGAATGAAATATTGCATTAGACTTCCCAGCCCAAGGTAGAGGCCTCATCGAGGCCTTAGGATAGCACAAATCTATGAAATGGGAATAGGTAGTGGAGAATGGATAGTGTTATATTTAATACAGTGCCCCCAGTTGACATATTTTTATGAAGGGCTGCATGAAGTAAAGATGACAGCCATGTGTGACACATAGTTCATCAGGAAGGGGCTAGATAACACTACATATTGGAAGGTAATTAAAAAGCTTTTAGTGGCTAGATTCTATATGGGGGATGTGAGCAATATGCTGTTAGATAGTCAGGCAATAACCTGAAATACAAACCCTAAGATGTGCAGTGATTGTTTGAACACATGTTTGCAAATATGGCAGTCATGCAGGTAAAATGAGGAAGACTGTTGGAGGCTCATAAATTAAATGCCTTGAAGGATACTCAATCCATGTATATATTTGTCCAACGGCATCAGGGAGATTGCACCATGAAAAGTTAAAACCTTTGTGATGATGAACTAAGAAGCAGTATATCAAATATACAGAATTGTTTTCAAATGAGGAGGAACCAACGATAGCGCACGAGACATGTTTGATGAACCAACGGATCATGGTCGAACAAAAGACTGAGCAAAAATGACTTTGCTCTTGGATGCACATAGATTTGGGGTTTTTACCAATTGAGAGTGCATTACAGTAATCCACAAGCCAATATCGGGGGCAATAAAGTGAGAATAGCTGAACTGCATTGTTGGTAAGCTTTAATTCATTTTTCTCAATAAGAGCTGAGATAGTAGATACTTCTCTGCTTGTAGGTCTCTTTTTGCTATATGGTGCAGAAGGTCAAAGTAGAAGGCCTAACAGAGATAATAGACCATCCCTGGTCAAAAAGGAGTCATGATGACTTCTGCTGAGCTAGTCATGTTATTATCTGGAGAAGTCATCCTAAACCATCCTGAATTATGTGTATAGGGCGTTATATTTAAATAAGATGACTCTAGAGTCACCACAAAACGTACTCAATAATGGTGTTCTGATGACGTTCACTGGCAGGGAGTGATGACCTTTTACATCTCCACAAATACTAATTAACAACTTCAGGATGAGTTAGAATTACTCCAGGATGGGCCTCGAACAATTTAACAATTGATAACTGCAGAGTTTTTCCCCGGGACGCCTGAACTTTATATGGCGGCCGCTGAGGACATCCAGCAAAGTGAATAATGATAGCAGCCGTTCCCACCCCTCAATGATGAATATGCAGCTCTAATCTGCACACACTCCAGGACAGCGTATACAGACATCATGATTGAAGGGGTCCAAAGAGAAAATAAATTCAAGTCTGTGGATTAATAGTCCAATATGGAAGCATACATTAAGAGAAAAGGAAAAAGGACCACTAAGGACCTCCAAGTAGCACTATGTAAATGTAAATGTAAATGTATTGCGATTTATATAGCGCACGTATCACCCGAAGGCATCAAGGCGCTTGCCTTGGGAACCCGTCCTGGTATTCCCCTGTGAGATAACCCCAGCAGGTTATCCACAAGGTGAAAGCCAGGCATCCCGCCGCGAGGGGCCGAAGTGGAGATTAAGCAAGCTATTGCCCAGAGTCGCAGAGTGTGAACCCGTGAGTCGAGTAGGCACCTGAACGAGAATTATCGAGTCCGTGGAATTTTTGAGCCCAAGACCCGCCGAGGTAGGGAATTGAACCCTGGTCCAGGACCGATCTCAGTTTCCGGGTCTGCCGCCTCTAACCCTTGAGCCACACTTCTCCACTAATGTAAAGGCAAGTGAAAGTGGACTACACAACAACAGAAAGAGAGAAAGGCGAAAAGTCTCAGAGAAGTCTAGCAAAAGCGACGGCCATCTTGAAACATGTTCAAGGTAACAAAAAGAAACCATTATCTAACCAAATAAGGAGATTACTGGAACTTTTATCACTGTTAATAATTAATTAACAACTTTTTCTGTTCTATTACTACTCCCCCGGCCACTAAACTATCATGACGGACAATTACTTGGAGCCAGTAAACATGAACACCCACATAATAAAGTACCCCACCAAAATGACCAAGAATGCATCAAAAAAAGTCAAGCATAACTTAATGAGGAAAAACCCTGACATACTGATATCTGACCCTACTCGCAACACAGTGAACACAGGTAATGGCATTATCATAAATGGCATGATATTCTTTACAAGAAGAACGGCTAAATGGTGCATTGCCATTGCGAATACGCTCAACATAAAAGCAATAAACAATATACCTCATGGCATAAAAATTATGACCATCTCATCACCTAGATGCAGAGCAGACCTCTGCATAACTTTATACAAGACCGGAATAGTTCTGATTCAAGCCTCTAACATCGAACTAGAAGAATTTGGTAACTTATTCCCAACATTAAAAAGGCAAACTGAGAACACAAGACAGGAACAACACTTGAGTCAACTAGATGTCAATACAGACCACAGGGAAATTACTAACACAGACATCATAATAGTTAGAGAACCTCATCAGCCACAACTGCCTACAAAAGTAGTAGGATCTTGCGAAATTGGAAATGCGTCGTTCGAAGAGGGCAATAACAACAGAAATATCTACGCGTCTTGAGGAAAATGAAGCAGGAAACAACATAGGAAATCAAAGAGAGGAAACATCACCCCGCCTCAATCAAAGGGCTGCACCGACGATAAGGATGAATGCTGAAGACAGCGAAATACAAGACATAGAAGACTCCTCTCCAGCTGCACCTCAGTCTACTCCAGCTCAAAGGTATTCGAGAACGACAAGAAATGCATCTCTTCCAAACATGGTATTAAGTGCACTAAGCTTGGATAGCACATCCAACAACACAAATAAAAGAGAATCAGCCAACCGAACCAATTCCAAAAAGAAAAAGAACCAGATGAAGAGAACAGAGCAAAAAAAGAGGAAAACAAAATTTCAATCCCGAAAAAAGCAGGGGAACACACTCAACACACCACCCCAGACCCGGAGAGAAATCAAAGAACTTCATACAAAAATAGACAAAATAGCACAAGACACGACAAGATCTTTGCTTGAGATGGGAAAGTTAAAGGAAGCTTTAGACAGCACCCACAAGAAAGTTGAGCACATCATAGATCTAATGTATAGCGCACAAAGAAAGAATATGGTGACTGTGATGCCATTATCAAACAGGCGTAATCGACCTGACAGGAAACGCAATGACTTAACTGAAGAAGAAACCCTATCTTTACTTCGGGAGTATGAGGAAATGGAAAGCAGGATAGGGGAGGTAACCAGAACAGTCCAGATCAATACCAATAGAACATCAAGACAGAATGATAGGAAACCCAACCTTAACAACTTACAACAAATGCATATAAACACCGAACAGCAAAACCTAAACTCAAACAACATTGGGAAATCACTAAAATGTCTTCTGATCAACTGTAGATCTGCTACTAAACATGCATCAGACATAGCTGACATCATCATTAACAAGGAAATTGCTATAACAATCCTGACGGAAACATGGCTATCGGAATCATCATCTCCTGTCATGAACTTACTAGTGCCCCCTTCATACAAAATTGTAAGACTGGATAGATTAAAAAAAACAGGGGGCGGCTTAGCCTGCATCCACCGCTCTGACATAGAAGTAAACCAAATACAATCAGAACCACTCAAATCCTGTGAATACCTAGGTCTAAATATAAGATCGGCTAACAACCAAAGTTGCAACTTGCATGCAATTTATCACCCACCAGGTAACAATATTTCTTTTATAGAACAACTAATGGAGATCATTACGGCAAACACTAACACCGACGCAAATAATATATTCATAGGAGATTTTAATCTGCATTGGAACGACAATAATGACAAACAGGTCAACACTCTTAAAGATTTCTTAACCGAGCTAAACCGATCTCAAGCATGCAGACAGCCAACACACTCGAAAGGAGCTACGTTGGATTGGATAATAAAAAAAAAAGAGAATTCTTCAATCCTATCAATTGAACCATGCGACTGGTCGGATCACCATGCCATAACCTTCCGGATTCCTACATGGAAAAAGAATAAAACACTCTCAAACGAACAAAGTAAAAAAAATGGATACGAGACACAAGAGAACCGAACATGGAACTCCTAATAGATAGATGCGAGAAGGAACTGTTCCCACCTAACAACGTGCAGAATGTGAATGATCTAACGGACCACTACACTAATTCAATAAAGGATATAGTGAATACCACTATGCCTCTGAAACAGAAGAAAACTCACAGAGAAGGACAAAAACCCATGGTTTAACGGAACACTGAATGAGGAAAGAAGGAAATTGAGACAAGCAGAGAGAAAATGGAGACAACACCCATCTTCTCCCGAACTGAAAACCCTCAGAAAAAACAGAAAAGAATACAATAAGAAGATCCTCAACTCCAAAAAAGAATTTATAAGAGCAGAACTGGATCTCGCCAAAAACAGACCACGGAAACTATTTGAAATATTAAAACAACAATCCAACAAATTTGCCAAATCTTCACAATAAATCACAAAAACACATCTAAGTTGCGAAGAATTCTCAACATTCTTCACCAACACAGCCAATACGGTGGAAAGAGAGCTTAGGAGCGCAGCGGACATCCTAGATACCCAAAGACACACAACGAACAATACCAACTCTACCAACTCAATAATAAAAGAGGACAAGACAAAAAATAAAGCCCACTGGAATACATTCAAGTTGTTGGAACAGAATAACTTCACCAAAACGCTACTAGACATCAAACCTAATACCCATTATAATGACCATCTCCCATCAAAATTCATGAAAGAAGTCAGCCACATCCTGATTCCTATATGGAAAAAAATTATTAACGCCTCTCTATCACAAGGGATTCTTCCGGAATGCCTAAAAACCGGACAAGTGGTCCCCATTATCAAAAAAACGACCGCGAACCCAGATGATCCGAATAACTTTCGCCCAGTGACCAACATCCCTATTCTGGCCAAACTAATAGAGAAATGTGTACAAAAATAACTTAGTGAACACATAGACAATTTCTCCCTGTTGGATGAATGCCAATCGGGTTTCAGAACAGGTCACAGCATGGAAACAGCAATCCTACATATAGTCGATGATGCTCTACAGGCCCTAGACCAAAATAGATCATGTCTACTCATCCTCCTAGACCTGTCTTCTGCATTTGACACGGTAAATCATCACAAATTGCTGAACAGACTCCAGGACAGGATGGGAATATCCGGCAATGTCCTGAATTGGTTTGATTCCTTCCTCAAAAACAGAACGCAAAGATTCCTGATCAACCAAAATCTATCGCCTTCATGTCCTAACACGATTGGAGTTCCCCAAGGATCTTCATTATCTCCTTCATTGTTTAACCTGTATGTCGAACCTCTTACGGAAATTCTTCGAAATTCAAAAATAGCCTTTCATATGTACGTAGATGACCCACAACTATACATTAAAATCGCATCTCTGGAAGACATCAAGCTAATGAACGAGGCTTTACAATCAACAATACAATGGTTAACAAGCAATCATCTGAAGCTAAACACCCAGAAAACAGAATTTCTACTAATCTCACCTCTTAAGAACCACTAAGGAATGGTCAAAAATGATCACGGCGCTTAACTACACCCCGCCAAGTTAGTTGAGTCGGCGAAATCGCTAGGAATCACACTCGATGAGAATCTTGATATGAAAACCCACATCAAAGCAATGGCAAAAAGTGCCTGCTTCCATTTTAACTACATTAGAAAGTTCGACCATATCTCTCCACACTTGAAAGCATTAAACTGGTTACCGTACGAAGCCAGAATTCAACTAAAAATGGCATGTATCACTCACAAAGCACTTCCCTACAGGTCACCTAGATACCTGGCCCAGAAAATTGAACTATCTGGAGGAATCAGACCAGCAAGGAGTGCCAAGGAGTTAGTACTGAGACCACCCATCTTAAGGAAGAAGAAAACCTATGATAGAGCCTTCGCAGGAGCAGCACCCAGAATCTGTAACTCTCTCCTACCAAACATTAGAAAAATAACAAACACAGAATCATTCAAGAGGGAATTAAAAAATTTCCTAATGAGCAAATACCTTCCATAGACGAGACAACTCTTTTTTAAGCTCCATGTTGACCATGGTAACTGTTTATTCTGTTTATTGATTTGTACTTTTCGACGTTATTTAACCAGGCATAGTTCTATTTTAGAAAGCTGTATCTGTTGAAATATACTTGACTGTATCTATTTTACCTCCTTCAATGTAAAGCGCTCTGATACCCAAGGGTCTTGTTCGCGCTATACAAAACTCTCTAAATAAATTAAATAAATAAACAATTACTCTGAATTACTCTAGGATGATTCTACAGCAATTTCATGGTAACTGTCAATTATTCCTGGATGATCCTATTACCACTTCAGGATAGCGGTTAATTACTCTGGAATGATACAATGACAATGTCAGGACGACTGCCAATTATTGCTGAATGATTCTATTATCACTGTAAGATGGCTGTTGATTACTCTGGAATGATCCAATGACAATTTCAGGATGACTGTCGATTACTCTAGGATGATTTAATGACAACTCAAGAATGAGCATGGATTACTCAGGATAATTTTAGGACGACTAGATGATTGTGCAATACTATTGGATGATTTTATGCCAACCGCAAGCCAAGTGTAGATTACTCCCAGACAATTTAATGAATAATTTTGAATGGCTTTGGATCACTGATAAACCATTAAGGGTTGGATTATACCTTGACAATTCCATGTTACAAGCACATTAGCTGACTGTCAGTTTTCCTTTGCAGGATCCCACTAGTAGTCTTGGAATATGGATTTGCTTGCAGGGAAATATTTAGAGGACCACCTCCTCAATGTACCTTTCGGTAAAAAATAGGCCTCTAAGATATAATATGCCTTCTTTACACAATGCCATGAATTATTTGCAATGCCATGAGTTCTAAAGTAAGGCCCAGATTTACAAATCTTCCACCTAACGCGCTGCAGCACCCACATTTGCTGCATTGTGTAAGAGGGAGAGAGCAGGTTAGTGCCATGTCTACCACTCTCACTTGCACTGCTGCACCATTAAGCAGCTGCGTGCCACACAAGCACATTTGCACTGTAGTGTAAAGGTGTCTGCCAGAGTCTAGCTTAGATTTTGTACAGTAAGGGTCACCTTCCAGTACAAAAAATACCATGACTAGACAAACTTGAAAACTTTTTTCACTTTAAATGAGTGATGCATCAAATGCCAATTTTCTTTGGTTTGTATTTCCTAAAAAGGATTTTGCTGTAGGTCTGCATTATAAAACTTAAGCAAAGCAAACACAAAACTTCCATAAATCTCATCCTAATAATCAGATCAATATTCTCCTGCTTTTTGAACTCTACAGAGAGAGGTGGGCACCTGTATAAAATATATCAGAGAAACTTTTTTTGGCTAGGTCTGTGCTGAAGAAATGCCATATACACACAGAAGTAGCTGTCTGCAACAATGTTATACTTTGCATTCAGAAAAGCTTAACAATTTGTGCTGCTACTCTTATACTCCTGACTCACTGGGTGGGACTTGCCTTACTTTGAAGCACAGAGCATTACCTGAAGATGTTTTACATGATGACCAGTTGCAAACGACTGAACACAACTGTGGTTAAAGGAAAAAGGATGAAACATGTAATTTTATTGCTCTAAACCTCTCATTTGGACTGGGCTGCCTTTAAAATGTTCAAATCCTATTATATCATATAGTGTATTGTATTGTATTGTATTGTGATTTGTAGAGCGCGATTGCTGCCCAATGGGCGTCCAAGCGCTAAAGCATAAAAAACAGAACTGAGGAATGACGGAAAACGAGCTTTAGGTGGACCTAGCAAACAAGTAAGTTTTCAGCTGCTTGCGGAATGAGAGTAGGTTGGGATTGGACCTGATTTGTAGCGGGAGTGTGTTCCACATCTTCGCGGCGTTTAAGGAGAACATCCTTCCTCCGGTCCTGGCTCTCCGCACTCTTGGGACTACGGCCAGAAAGGCTTCTATAGATCGGAGGGTTCTGTTAGGATGGTATTGAGTGACCAGTTTGTTAAGGATCGTTGGACCTGACCCCCAGAAAGCTCGATGGGCGATGCATAGTGCCTTAAATGCCACTCTCTGCTTTACTGGGAGCCAGTGTAGGGCGACCAGGGCGGGTTTTGCAGACTGCGTCCTCGGAATCTGTAACAACGCGCGGGCTGCGCAGTTCTGGACCACCTGAAGTTTTCGCATGGACAGCTCTGGGGCCCCCACATACAGAGCGTTATTTGAGTCCAGCCGGGACTGGATCAGGCCCTGAACTGCCACTTGTTTGGCTTCCATTGGGAGGAGGGGGAGGACCTTCCTTAGTGTTCTAAGTAAGCCAAAACAGATGGCGGATAATTTAGTGGCCTGGGTGGAGAAGGAGAGGTTTTTATCCAGCCATACTCCCAGGCTTTTTACATTCTCTTTGGGGGTGGGAGGAGTGCCCAAACATCCAGGCCACATGGAGGGGAGTGAAGTGGGTGAAGCAGAGCCTAGGAGCATGAGCTCTGTTTTGTCTCCATTCAACTTTAATGAAGAGCCTGTCATCCACTTTTTTATATCCTCTAGGCAGTTCATCAGATTTCCTGAGGTGTGACCGGTGCTTTCCTGAGTCAATGAAACCACTAGCTGGGTATCGTCAGCATATGATACAATTTTTATGCCCGACGGTTCGAAGAGCCCAGCCAATGGTTTCATATAGACATTGAAGAGCGCAGGGCTCAGAGAGGAGCCCTGTGGTACTCCACAGTCTAGGGGTTTTTTGGCTGATGTTGTGTCCCCATCGAAGATCTGGAAGGATCTATTATGCAGGAATGATTCCAGCCATTTTAGTGCGTCGCCTCCGACACCGATGTTATGCAGACGGTTCAGCAGAGTGGCATGGCTGACAGTGTCGAAGGCTGCACTTAGATCAAGGAGGATCACTGCCACTGATCCCCCCTGATCCAGTATCCTTCGAGACTCTTCGACAACTGCCAGCAAAGCAGTTTCAGTACCATGTTTTGGCCTGAAACCTGTCTGGGATGGGTCCAGGAGTGCATGGCTTTCCAGAAATTGTGTCAACTGGGTGTTTATGTGTTTCTCTAGCACCATACTTACCCAGGGAAGTAATGAAATTGGACGGTAGCTAGAGTGATCTTCTGGATTGAGGGTGGGTTTCTTTAGCAGAGCCCGTACCATGGCTCTCTTCCATCCAGTTGGTACTGTGCAGGAGGATATAGATGAGTTAAGGAGCTCTAGTACCACTGGAAAGATGGCTTGGCCTGCCTGGAGCAATATTTCTGGTGGGGTAGGGTCGAGGGGGGACCCAGATTTAACTTGGCCTGCCAGTTGTTGCAGTGTCTCCAGGTTTAGTGGGGGAAAGTGATCCAGCATAGGCTGTCCTTGCAGGGGGGAATTAGTTAGGGGGCTTTGATTAGTTGAGTTGTTAGCTGTTACCGGGAAAGCAGAATAGATCTGAGTGACTTTATTGTGGAAAAAGTCTGCAAGTTCATTACATTGCTCTAACGTTTTCGGGGCTGGGGGGGGGGCAGTATTGACGGTAATGCATTTTTTGACCAGATGGAAGATTTCCTTGGGTTTTGATTTTGCTGCCATTATTTGGTCTGCAAAGTAGGAGGTCTGAGCTGTTCTCACCCCATTTCTGTAGGCCTTAATAGCCTCTTTGTATTGTTTTTTATTTTCCGGGAGGAAGTCTATTCTCCAGGCTCTCTCTTTTTTCCTGCAGAGGCGTTTCAAGTCTCTCAGGGAATCTGAGAACCAGGGAGCAGATTTGTGTAGTCTCTTGGGAGCAGATTTCCGTAAAGGGAGGATCGTGTCCAGTGATTTCCTGATCCAACCCTCATAGTTGTTATTTGCTTGGTTGGGGTTTGTACAGGGAGGTGGGCGAGAGCCTTCAAGGATAATTGTCCAGGGCTCTATGGGAAGTTTTTTCCAGTTCCTCTTGGTTATGGGACGGGGGGGCAGTGAGGGAAGTTTGGTGGTAGACCAGGTGAATGGGATAAGGAAATGGTCTGTCCATGGGAGGCGAGTAGGTTGCCCGACCGCTAGTCCGGTGCAGTTACTAAAGATTGGGTCGAGCAAGTTTCCCTTTTCATGGGTAGGGGACCTAACCAACTGAATCAGTTGCAGAGCTGCTAGGTCCTCTGTTAGTTCCCTAGCAACAAGGTCTGTGGGGGAGTCAAAATGAAAGTTGAAGTCTCCTAGAACTGTATAGTTAGCCGGGGTTAGAAGCCGATTCGCGATGATATCTGGTAGAGACCTAAGGAACAGCTTTCCTGAGTCTGGGGGGCAGTATATCAGGGTGCCAGAGAGGGAGCTGTTCGCAGAGAAGTCTATTCTGAATGCTAGGCTTTCGCATTCAGGAATAGCTTTGGTAGTAATGCGGCAGCAGTATTTCTCTTTTAGAATAATAGCCAGGCCTCCCCCTCTTCCCTTGGTCCGGTCCAGTCTATGGATTTGGAACCCGGGGGGTAGGGCGGTGACTATGTCTGGCTCTGAATGGGACGTGAGCCATGTCTCGGTCAGAAAGATGGCGTCTGGGTTGTGATTCTCTAGGAGTAGACATATTTGCATGCTGTGCCGAGGAAGAGATCGACAATTTAACAGGTACATCTGGTATTCCTGTGGCGTGGCTGGTGACTCACTGGTGTCAAAGGAGTGTTTGCAGCCAGGGCATTGAATGGGGAGGTCGGCTGGAAGGAAGAAAAGCGGGCATTGCGCCATGATGGGGGGCCTTATCTTTTTTATAGCGGCTGAGCTGTATGTCCTGACCTGGATGGTGTGGGGGGCAGGGGTTGTGGCCCCTGGTCCCGTCAGGTCGCGGATGGGCGCAGACGGGCTTGCGTTTGGCGCGCCTTCGGCGCACCGCCGGCGTGCCCGCTGCGCCCGTCCGCTGCGCCTCCGGAAACAGCACATTCTTAAATGAGGGAGATGGGGGGGGGGGGGTGTGGCCTAACTCAGTGGGCGTGTCCCTGGGGTTTCACGGCGGCTGTCCTCAACCCACCTCAGCGCCTGGCTCAGCTGCGCGGGGGGTCGATCGCCAAGGGGCAGTAGTTAGGCTTCAGGAGAATACAGTTTTAAATCACACTCAATCAGTTTTAAAATTAATCTTTAAAAATGAAGTAACACAGTATTCACACACACAATGTTTAAAAGTAATCTTAAAATTGCGTTTTTCCGTGCTCTCGGCTTCCGCCTCAAGAGCTCTATCTTTTATCAAGCGCTGACCGGAAAGCGCACGATTTTATAGCGAAGGGGGCGTGGCCTAACTCAGTGGGGGTGTCCCTGGGGTTTCACGGCGGCTGTCCTCAACCCACCTCAGCGCCTGGCTCAGCTGCGCGGGGGGTCGATCGCCAGTGTGCCGATCAGATATAGTTATTGATGCAAGGGTTTATAAGTTTAATATTAAGGACACTTGGTCAGGGAGGCACAGGTGAGAGAAAGGCAAGGATGAAGAGGGGGACAGAGGGTGAAGAAAGAAAATATTCCTTTATGAACATAAGAATGAAGCAGCAAGTTATGGATTCAGGAAGAGTACCGAAAAGGTTCATCTACTACAAAGGTCTTAACTATTGTGCAATTAGCCCCCTTGATGTAAAATGTTTTGAAGTTGAGCCCCTCCAAAACTTTGTTCAGAGGAAAACCTGTACTGTCCCTGGCTGCCAGACCTTCCTCCAATAATTTGTGCAATTCTCTCTTTGACAAAAGAATATTTCTGAACTGTGAAGGCTCATTTAAATCATTCCCCAGTTGCTGCATATCAGTCTGCACAATAGCACAACTATTGAGTATTTGCCATCATGTTAGGTTACATACTAAAGAATTATATTAGAAGTGGTGAATTTTGGATGTTGATTTGGCATCTGTACATGGCTAATAATTTAGCTCCATAAATATCAAGCAGCCATATTTAAAACACATTAAATGCAGAAAGATTTGAAAGTCTCCTGATGCACAAAATCTACACAGTTTGGCCTATATACACTTTAATTGTACAGAGGGTTTACAAATTACAACACAAACAATATGTCAAAATAGTGGGAAAGAAAGCAAGTACCTTTTGTACTGTGAATGATAGACTCCATATTTTTGAGGTTGCTGTACATGTTAAGTTCCTTGAACTTGTCAAATCAGACAGCACAGATTCCAAATGGTGTATATTCACCGAACTGTTGCAAGTGCCTTGTAACTGTGCTATCATTAAATAAATAGAGTTATTAAAGGCAACAGATAATACAGTATACACATAAAACAAGCATACATTTTGGCAGTGCATGTTTTTGGGTGGAAAAAAAAGATTTTGTGAATGGAAAATTGTTGCAGTTTGCGTGGTTAGCAGAATATCAGTCACTCACCTTTTAAGTGTTCATTTTCAGCTTATAAAGCATTCCCTTCTGCTTGTAACTGTACGCAAGCCGCATTCAGGCAGGAACCAGAACCAACAGAATAGGTTAATAATGGACAATGAATTATATACCATTTCCTTGGAGAGAAAGCAAATCATAACTATGCAATATCCCATGTACATTAAACATATAAGAAAAAAATGTCTCAGGGTTAAATGATGGACTTTTCTCAGTTATCAAATGAAAGGGTTCTACACTGGCTGAGGGGAAAAAGAACACATAAAAAAGCAAACATTAGGCCATCATTTATCCTATACAGTTCAAGCAGTTTTCCATTTGTTTATTCACATTTTGAAAGTTGGGTGTATGTATCTTAATGTTGAAGAAGTTAATGCACCATATTAATTCTGTGTTGTAGTAAGAATCAAGGCTGTTGGTATGATAATAGGCAGAAGATATGTAGGTATTAAAGTAGGTTTTGGCAGTAAAAGGCATGTTATGGTCACAAAGATAAAAAGGCTGGCATGCAGGCGTAACAATATGCAATTGTGTATGATGACTGCACTCATTTAGCTCTGCTTACATCATAGTCACCACTTTCATTGCTTGAAAATTGGTCATCATGGCAAGGGGTATGGTTCACATGCACATCTATTATAATTGGAAATTCACGGTAGGCCAGGCTTTGTGAGTGAGCTAAAAAACTTTGCAGTGTCAAAACAGTCGGTGCCAAGTGTACTATCATTTTGTGATCTTGTTTGCAGGGTCTAGTAGTTATAACTGCATTGCTTAAAGCAGCCAGCTCTTCTGTAGGACATAGTGTTTTGGGTATTAACTGGTGAGGTGGTTATTGATCCTTGAATTTAAGAGGGGACTCCAAGACAGTTTCATTTTCATGCTCTGCTGCTCCATATTTACTTGTAAATTTTTGGTGAATGACACAAGCCATCCCTGCTAAAGGGCTAGGTTTTCAAGTTTCTGTAAGTTTGTCTGTGGATTCACATCAGCATCCTGAGAAGCTGTCCTTTCAGCATGAGCTTGGTTAGAAATGCTTATATTCTCCTGCCCACTATGCTTGACTTTATATTTTTTCCTTGCATGTATTCTCTGCAATCTCTTCCTCTTGGAGTTCACGTAACACCTTCTTAAGTCTTCCAGCACTTCCCCGACTGCCACAGTCTAGTAACTACTACTCTTCCTCCTATGCCCTTTGAAATAACACCTGTTTTAGACCCTCCATTGTGCCAGAATAGCTTGCAATTAGGTTTTTGAATCATAGGAGACTGTTTCTTCACACATAAAAACGTCAGAATTGAGAAAAGAACACAGTGAGCATTTGCAATATCTTCACTTGATTGCCAGAAATATGCAAATAAACATGTATTGATATTAAAGGACACACATGTACAATCTAGCCATAACAAATTAAGTTGGCCTTAATGGACAGTACACAGTACACATTGCAAGCCTGAACTTAAACTACCTGAAACAACTCATCTGACTAAAATAGCTCTTTATTTAAAAATGGCTGCCTTATAGTAGTGCCACAAATTACATGTTTTAGCCCCTTTCATAAAATTGTTACGTTTGTCTCCGGAGATAGTTGTAAGGCATTAGTGAAGGCATGCATGATTTACTTATGAAACTTATTTCTGAATGTAGGTTTTCACTGAATCATGTTGGTAAGTTGAAACAATACTCTACTCTGCAGTTGCAATCCCAATACAGAGGTTTTTACTTATTTTGCCTAAGACATAATTTGAAAAGAACTATAGCTTTGAAATCGCTCTCCTCAGTGATTGGCCAAACAGTTTCATATATATTTTCGACCAGCCAAATAAAAGAACTTCACTGGTATTGTCTAAAAGCATAAATTCTCCATCTTTTCTAACACAAACTGAACAATTGAAAGCAAAAAATAGCATTTTGAATGAAGTTATGATTCTGTCATGCTAGATATAAAAATTCAGAATTAGTTTGTGGCTGGTTTAAGTTTTGGAGGTATGATACAGAACACATCACAAACTGATTCATGTATCATTTATTTGGAGAAAAACATCATACAAAGTACACTGACCTGGTGCAGTTTATCTATATCATGCAAATATTCTGGAATATAAAGAAGTGTTTAGGCCTCTACTGTAGGGCATTGGGGAAACTGCATAAATATCCAGCATGTGGTTACTAGACTAACAGCACTTCAGATTTCAATTATTAGGCCATTGAATAAGATCCAATCATCTGTCTTACTGCCATCATACTACTCTGCACTGAAGTTGGTGTTGCTTGGTAGCACAATACAGCTGTCCATACCAGAAACCATGGCCCAACACATCCATTCTATCACATGCTTCTAAAGGTAGAAAGTGACCACTGTGAGCCTCAAAGGAAAATGGCAGATTGCTGTAAAATAAAAAGCTAGATTTTGGATTTCTTGAAAGAAAATGGAATGAAAGGCAGATGAGTCTGTCATGTCTTACAGGGTGTTGAATATCTGTTTAGCTTCATCTCTATATCATATAAACATAGTGTAAGAATAAACAGAGCTGGTAACTGTCTCAATCTTTATTTTTTTCCTTCTCTCCCCATCTCTAGATGTCAGATTTGGTAAAGTATGAACCTCACTCCCCACCACCCTCTACATTTCGTTCTTTTCTGTCCATCTCCAATGTTTCCACTGGTCCCTTCCTCTCTGTAGTACTGTTCCATGCCACTTTCTGCTCACCAACACCATCTTTCTGTCTATGCTTTTAAAATGACTTCATGTTAGGACATTTTTTATGTATAGCCGAATTTATTAAATATTTTTCTTCCTCGCTAAATCAGTTGTAGGCCATGCATAATTAGCAACAAATAAAACAAGATTATGGATGGAGGGGTAAAACTTTTCAACCGCTCACATCCAGTCAAGAGATCTGGGTTGAATCCATTGTTCTTTTGCTCACTATTTCACCCCAGTTCTGACCCAGCCATATGAAAAATCAGTCTTTACCCAGGGGTTCATTGGAACAGTCCAGCCCGAACAGCCAGGACATGTCAATCAATCAATCACTTATTTGTAGAGCACGATAATCACCCATTAGGGTCTCAAGGCACTGAGCAAGGGGTGGGGGTGAAGCTACAGCTCAAACAGCCAGGTCTTGAGCAGTACCCTGAAGGTCAGCAGGTCCGGGGTCTGTCGCAGCTGTGTAGGGAGGGTGTTCCATGTCTTGGCAGCGAGGTAGGAGAAGGATCAACCACTGGTAGAGGTCCAGTGGAAGCTTGGGACGGCGGCGAGGGCGAGGTCTGCAGAGCGAAGCTGGCGGTTCGGGGTGTAGTAGATGAGACGCTTGTTGAGGTATGCTGGTCCTTCATTGTGTAGTGCTTTGTGGGTGTGGGTGAGGAGCTTCAAGGTGATCCTCTTCTTGACTGGGAGCCACTGCAGGTCTTTCAGGTGGGCAGTGATGTGGGTGTGGTGAGGAATGTCGAGGAAGAGGCTTGCGGAGGCGTTTTGTATGCATTGGAGCCTCTTTTGGAGTTTGATCGCGGTCTCTACGTAGATTGCATTGCCGTAGTCTAGTCCGCTGTTGACGAGGGCCTGTGTGACCGTCTTCCTGGTTCTGGTGGTTATCCTTCTGTAGATTTTACGGAGCATGCAGGGGGTGTTGAAGCAGGAGGAGGAGATGGCGTTGAATTGCTGGGTTATTGAGAGCGAAGAGTCCAGGATGAACCCAGGTTGCGGGCATAGTCGGCGGGTGCAGCTCCCAGGGCGGCCGGCCAACAAGAGTTGTCCCAGGCAGTGGGCGTGGATTCGAGGATGAGGACCTCTGTCTTCTCGGAGTTGAGTTTCAGGCGGCTGGTCTGCATCCAGCTGGTAACAGCCTTCATTATTTTGTGGAGGTTGGTTTTGGCGGTGGCAGGGTTTTTGGTGAGTGGGAGGATCAGAAGAGTGTTGTCTGCATAAGAGACGATGTTGAGGTTGTGCGAGTGGATGATGTTGGTGAGCGGTGCCATGTAGACACTGAAAAGGGTGGGGCTGAGGGATGATCCTTGGGGAACACCGCAGATGATCTAGGTGGCTTTGGAACGGAAAGGGAGGGGGCAGACCCTCTGGGTTCTGTGGTTGAGGAAGGAGGTGATCCAGTCCAGGGCTTTGTCGTATATTCCTGCATTGTGTAGGCATGTGCGTAGGATGTGGTGGCAGATGGTGTCGAAGGCAGCTGAGAGGTCCAGGAGGATGAGGGCCACGGTTTCGGCATTGTCCAGTAGGTTCCTGATGTTGTCGGTGGCAGCGATGAGGGCGGTTTCAGTGCTGTGATTGCTGGGGAATCTGGATTGGGACTGGTCCAGGATGTTGTTCTCCTCAAGGAAGTGGGTCAATTGGCTGTTGACTGTCCTGCCTGGATCGGCAACAAGCATCCTGGGACCGGTTTCAGGGTATCACCCTCAACAGCCAGGCTAGCTTGAATCCAGCGGTAAAGCGAGCCAGGGACCCACAACTCTGTAGTACTGTTCCCGACCACTTTTCACCTAGAGAAACAAAAATCCAATGTACCATAGTGACATTTCATTTGGTCTATTTCTTTGTGACTCAACTAAACAAATGAGCAAAGCTTAAGTTATATATGTGGTAGAGAAACAAAAATGCAATGTACCAAAGTGACTGCACGAAATGCTTATGTCTTTGTGACTCAAAATTTTAATATTGCAACCTGCCAGGAATTATGTTCATGATTTCTGATTCACTCTGCTGTTGCACAGCATTAATTGGTTACTGCTTGACAACAGCACTTGGTAAATATTCGTACAATGGAAGAGCTCCATAACAGCCATGGAATTTGGTAACTATTAGCATAGTGCAAAATCTCTTTGAGGGCCAGCTTCCTCTATCAAAGTGGCAGCTGTTGGAATTGGAAGGAGCATACAACTGCTCTTAGGACTGCTGCTTTGCTCGCCCCCAATTGTCACTTTTACGGTGGGCCAACTGTATTGTGCTTTAATCCTTAATCTTTTGAGAAACAAGGGGGCATATTATCAAGAAAGGGCCTTACATTATCGCCGCTTTTATCGGTAGGAAACTGCCGATAAAGCAGCGATAACGGGGCTTGATAATATGCTCTATGATTTCAAATCGAAGCCCATGTTAGATGTAAAGACATGTAACATGGGCTTCGATTGGAATTCCATAGAGCATATTATCAAGCCCATTATCGCCGCTTTATCGGCAGTTTCCTGCCGATAAAAGCGGCGATAATATAATGGCCTTTCTTGATAATATGCCCCAAGGGCTGTAGTTCCAGTGCACTGACGGTAATGAAAGTCTGCTGTCCTTTGCAATCCCCCATCCATGAATTTCAGCTGTTTCCAAGTATTTAAAAAAGGGATCCTGCTTTTTGAATATCAATGAAATAGGAATATTTGAAAACAGCCTATTTGTGCTCTGCCAGATTAACACATCCAAAGGAATATTTAGGTTGCATTACAGATGCTTACCAAAGACAGTTCTGCAATGCCACCTAGTCAATTATACATTTAGTACTAGCTTAGACAGGATTCAGCTGAAGTGGTCTAAAAATATTACTCCCATATTTTAGTGAGTATGCATTATAATTTGTATAGCAGGAGCTTAAAAGTAACTAAGTCAAACCTAGAGCTTTCTGATCCCAGTCCCCACACCCTGCTTATGTCATCTCTCCACTAACCTACAGCGTTTTGTCACTTTCACTCTTCCTCGTAAACCCCACTCACTATCCTGCTCTCCTTCAAGTTGTATCACACCCGAAAAATTCCAACTTTTCTTTACTCTATTCCTCTCACATTTCTACATCTTATACCTTTCAGTTTCCCAACCCTTACCAGTAGCAGCGCCTACTACCCTTCCCCATCCCTTCAAGTCTCTTGCACCACATGCAATCTCTCCAGCTCTTCATTATTATCCCTTTAACCATTTCCTTCCATTTTCTTCTTCCTGCCTTTCATGGTCTGTCGCTCCCTTTAATCTCCCTCATTTCTCGCCTAATATGTTTACCAGTTTTTACCATCTCCAGAACAATTGTTTAATGGATCGGTGGAAAGGAATGGGGATCTGGAGTGAAAGGGGTGGTGATACAAAAGATTCAGAACAGGTTTTAAAATCATCTTCCAAGTCTTCACAGATCCAGTGCATCTGACGATAAAAACCAGCATACTCTATATATTCCAGTGCATTGCTAGGAAAAGTTAGTAACAATGGTTTAAAAAAAAGCAAAATATTACCCAGATGAAGTCTGTGGGACATAAAAAAAAGACATTTATTGCTACCACCCATAAGGTAAATACTTGCACCTTTTTCCTTGGCAAGAACTGTATAAACACAATTACAATTCATTGAAGAACTGGGTTTGAGTCCCAGTGCCTCGTCGGCATACGGTGAGTCTAGCAAGTTGTTTCTCTCCACATGCTTAAAAAACAGATCTGACTGTGTAACATTTTTGCAAGTAAAGCGCTGTGATGGCCTTATGTCCAGTTTGCACTACATAAAAACTGTATAAATAAATGTGATTGAGGTTACGATGTGTTGGTTCATAGAAACGATGCGTCGGGTTTCTCCACGCAGTCGAGGGATGCGTTGATCTCTCAAAATTGCTGGTGCCGTGATATGAGCTTCCACTGCGTCGGGCTCTCAAGGTCTCGCATTGAAGTACAGCTAAGCTTCCTGGGTTTATGGCTGTCTAGAGGGAATGCAGAAAGTGTAGCTGTCACCCACCCCCAGAAATGTATTGAAGCCAGACTGTTTGGCAGAAAAGAGATAAGAGCAGAGAAATGTCCACTTTCCAAAAGGGATATTTATAAACTACTAATGTCAAGTCCAACTTTACCTGTAAAGAGAATATGTCATTACAAATCCAAAGATAGAAAACATAAATGAACTACTCCTTTCCAATCAGGAATTACAGCTTGAAAGTGTATCAAGGAATTTCCAATGTTAACTTATGGGATGAGTAGGCCTCACAGTAGTAAAAAACTACTTTAGCTGTTTGTCAATACCAGGGTATGTAAAGATTAAGCACACAAGTCCTACCTTTTACTTAAATGGCACTCTGCTCTTAAATTGACCTCGATGTGACTTATATGTAATAAACGGGGAGTTTCAGGCTTGGCAAGTAGTTTTAAATGACAAGTCAAAGTTTCAGTAAACTGCACACACAGGGAATGGCAGGCCTGAGACTGGTTTGAGAGGCTACTTATGTGGGTGGCATAACAGTGTATTAGAGATCATCTTTGGTCTACAGAGTGGGCTGGAAGGCCCTTAGTGTAATATCAGTCATGTGGATGGTATTGAGGAGATGGTACATTGAAAATGAGGTGGTCCACTGACATTGTTTCACCAAACTTACAAATGCCCCTTTCATAAACCTAAAAGAATGAAATGGTGCTGTAATTTTAATGTGATCACAAGGTTAAATTGCCTAGCATTGAAAATACATTAAGCTAGTATGCCAACAGACCAGCTGCAATGATTTTCATGCAGCTAAATCAGTACTACTGCACTCAAACATATGGAGGATGTACTAAGACACTATTTGTTCATTCTCATTAAGCATGGGCGAATTTTGCGGATCTCGCGTTCGCGAATTTTGCGGATTTGCGGATTCGCAATCCGCAAAATCCGCGAATTCCCGCGAATTTGCGGATTTTTTTTTTTTTGTGTTCGCCCGTGTTTCTGCCAGTTCGCGAGGGTTTTTACAATTTCGCAATTTGCGAACTTACCTGTCGGGTCGCAAGTTTTGCGAACTTGTTGTTTCTACATGTCCAGCCTGTTTGGGACACTCTTCTTCATCACTGCCACTCTCTGTCACCACTGCCACTCTCTGACTACTCATGCCACCCTCTGGCCCACCCATGCCACCCTCTGTTTCATCACCACACCCTCTGGTTGTCCAGTGTACATTATTTTCGGCAAAGCAAAGCACACCTTCCCTGCCTCAAGTGACCTGAATTAATTTGGGGCTGATTAATGTGTCACAGAATATTTTTTTAGCTGGCACCTGCTTCCTTAGTGCGCCCTGATTAGTGATCTTTTGCACTTGCTAAGTGCTTTCATTGTTGCAAAATTAGTTACAACACCTGCCCTGCCCCAACTGACAATAATGAATTAGGGGCTAATTAATGTGTCACTGAAAGAATTTAAAGTTCCAGCCTGGCACCTGCTTGTCTGCTCCTTTAGCTGTAAATCAGGACCTTTGTGGCATACAGTTAAGGTCAGAGCAGGGTCACACAATAGTTGCAAGCAGGCAACCGAATTCTGGAGGGCCCCCTCAGGAAGCAATACAAAGAATCGTTACAAATCATGAGGTTGACCTTTTGCACCTGCTCATTGCTTTTGCTTTTGCTGAAATCGTTTTGCGGTTTTTTTCGCGCTATTCGCGGGGCGCGGCGTCGTGCGAAACCGACCGCGGAAGCCGCCAATTCGTGCGAATGAGCATTTTATTTTTTTGCGGCTTGTTGTTTCGCAAGTTTTTTTGCAGTATTCGCGAGCCGCTTGCAGCGCAACACGCAAATTTACCCCAAGGTCGAGTACGGGCGCGGCCATTTTGTTTGCGTGACGTATTTCCGTTTCCGCCCGCTATGTATATTCTCGCACAGTAAGCGCATTGCGAGTAGAGGTTCGCACGAGATCGCGCGGGAAATCTAGAGGTTCGCACGAGATCGCGAGGAAAATCTCGCGCGAACTGACTTTCGCGCTCGGAAACGGGCGCCGGCCATCTTGTTTTTCATTCATTTCCTGTGTCTGGGCATGGTGTTTAATCCTCTTGATATCTTTCCCATCCTTTGCTTGTTTTCAGTTTTTTTTTTACGATTTTGCTTCTTATCTATCCCTCTCTTTTCCTAGCTGTATATTTTTGTCTTTTCTGCTATTTTTCTTTACTTTTAAACTACTTTTGTAAACTCTTTTCTTTTCTTCTTCCCTATCCTATTCTTTCTTAATTTTCTACTTCTTCCTACCTTACCTGCCCAGACCATGGTCAAGCCAGGCGCCGTGAAGCTGCCCAGGCACTTGAGGGCCGCAGCGGCGGCGGGGAGTAGTGCTGGACCCAGTGGCAGGACAGCAGGCGTGAGATCGAGGGGGGAGCAGGTGACGCGCCGGGAGATATTCAGCCCGGAGGAAGTGGGCGCGCTGGTCTACTTCGTCCAGCGCCGCCTGCCCAGGACCATCGCGGGAGGCGGCAGGATCGCGGCCGGCGGCTACAACATGCGGGAGCGCCGGAAGCGGTGGGAGAAGGTGTGCTGGGCCATATCCCACCTCTACGGGGTCCAGCGCACCTACAGCCAGGTCACCCATCGCTGGATGGACCTCCTGGACTGCGAGCGCGACCTGCTGGACCAGCTCGGCTTGGAGATCCCCGGGCTTGGTGAGTAGTAGTAGCCATTGGCATTTAATCACTCACTACTATGATGTTTTCTCCTGCTCTGTGTTGTTGTATTGCAAATATTTGTTTTTTACATGGAGCAAGCCAATAATGCCGCTGATGACGATTACATTGTAGTTAAATTATATTTCAAAATCTTCTGTGCATTTCAGGTGCACTGCTCTCCTTCTCAGTGGGGTTGCTACTATGCTTATTTGTTTTCTATTTCGTGGTCTCATTGGCCTGAGTAACTATTATGTATGAGTGTACTTAACAGAACTGCGTAATGCTAGACACTAGGGGGCAGATTACATTTACAAGCCCCTTGCGCCACGTTTACGTTGCCTTGCGTGACGCAACAGCGGCGTAAACGTGCCGCATCCCTGCAAGTCATTTACAGCATGACGCATCTAGGGAGATGCGTCACGTTATAAAGCCATGGGCCTGCACCACAATGGGTGCGTTCCTAGTACGCAGGGTGGGCGGTCCAGCGGCTGTGCGCCTCGCAAAATTGCCTGCGTGAAATCTACAAGATTTAACGCAGGCACTTCTGCGACGCTGCTACGTCAATTCAATTCCTTATGTCTGCTCGAAGCAGGCGAAAGGACTGACACAGCATGTAAAGTATTGGGTGGCCCTGAGCATTACTGGAGTTGCATTGCGTTGGCGACGTGACTCCAGCGATGCGCCGCTCTTACGTGACGAGATGCGTCACGCAAGTGCCTACCCTTGCGCCAGGGCGCGCCGCATTGTAAATGAGGCACATCTGCCGTGTCGCAAGGGTAGTTTTGCGTGACGCATTTGATCTGGCGCATCTCTGGAGATGCGCCAGAACGCGTAAGTAAGTATGCCCCTAAGGGGCAGAATTGCAATTACCGTCGCATCCCTGCAAAGTAGCAGGGATGCGCCATTAATTGTGCGGCCCGCTACCACCACCAAACATGGTGCGCCGTATTTGCAATGCGGCGCCCCATGGGCCCAAAACGTCACCGAAGCTTTACTGCTGGAGTTGCGTCGCAACGATGGCGCAGCTCCATCAATGCTCTGGGGTACCCTATCTCCCCAATGCTGGGTCAAGCCGTACGTCTGCTTCAAGCAGGTGCAGGGTTTGTGTGACGCATCATTGTCCTAAAGGTGACTGATTGATATTTTGTAGATTTCCCTCAGCCACTATTAGGATGTGTTCCAGCGCAGGAATGCCCTCCCTTGCGCCGGAACGCCCCCTGATGGCGCAGGGCTTTATAACGGGATGCATCTCCCAAATGCGTCATGTTGTTATAATATTATACGCCGCACCATGGCGCCCTTTTTTGTTTAGCTGCTGCGTCACAAAAGTCACGCAAGAACGGCGCAAAAGAGCCGCAAGGGCTTAAATCTGCCCCTTCCTTTGTAACCCTGACAATAAGAAAAATAGTGGCGGTGGATTGATAGTTTGACTATTTAAATGACTGGTAATGTAGCAGGCAACTGTTAGTGTTGTCACTGATCTGACTGAAATCACAATGGAGTTTGTCTGTCACTTTGCGTCTTGCCTGCGGACTGCTGCCTGCCAGTCCTAGGTGAACGTTTCAGTACTTTGTTTAGTGAGTTACGTGACTTTCGAAGTCACAGGTCCGCAAATAAATAAAAAGTAACCATAATCAATATAATTTCGCGGAAATATTTTGTTATTGTTCTTTTGAAATGTTTGATTTGGTTGACATTGACAAGCAACAATCATCCATGTTTTCTGTTCTTTCTTTCATGTTGTACGTCAGCTCCCCCCAGGGGCGAGAGGAGGACACAGGAGCAGCAGGCGGCGGATGCTGTTCAACAGGGCCAGGATCGGGCAGGCGAGGGCTCCTCTGCTGGCCCCAGTAAGTTTTCATTTTAGACTAGTACCTATTTTTCCTAGCGTTCCTCATTTGAATTTTTTCAAAATTGTCTTTGCTCTTCTTGTAGACTGTATCTAAATTCTTATCCTGCCTCTACTATGACTCCCTGTGGTATTACTAGATTATTCTTATTAGTCTGTCTGTGTAGCTAACTAAGATTGCACGGTTGGCGAAACTCCCATGATTCTAGTCAGCAATAGCTCTATCAACTTAGTGCAGTCCTCTGGGATTGTCCATAATGTCTTTTGAAGTGTTCTATCTGGACTCATGCTTGCAAAAATTGCAAAACCTTTCGCTCAGTCACTCTAGTCTGGAGGACCAAAAAACACAGATTGTATTTAAATTTAAAAGCTTTATTAAAAGTAAACACATTTATTAAAATGAAGTCATAATAAAACTAAACGTTTAACTGATAATGGAAAAGTGGTTAGTGCTGACGATTAATTGAAGACATTTCTTGTGGTCGAGCCGAGCTCTCACCTGGTTTCAACTTGATCTTGTTGTTAGAAGTCCATCTTCTGTCTGTGTGGAGAAAAATGGTGCGTGTTAAAAAATCAGCCTTCATCAGTTGTGCCAAAAAGTGCAGCAAGACAACCTTCCCTGGAAAAAGGGACATTTTTTTTAACTTTAACGTAGACAGTCACAAATTACATTGTTTTCACATGTCTTCATTCCTAGACCAAATACTAGTGACTAGTGAGTGCTTTATTCTAAGATTCTTAAATGTACTTTGTAGGTGGAACATCTGGTGGCGGGGCCAGTGTGGTGGTGGTGCTCGACACGGAGGCGGAGGGCAATTCATCAGGGGAGGAGGCGGCGGCGGCGGCTGTGAGAGTTGAGACGGTGGTGGCGGCCAGAGGTAAGCTCTTATATATTCCTTACTTATTGAGATTGAAGACTAGCTGGGAAGGCAAGAATATGAGATGCATGGCTGGGTGAATGATGAAGCAATGATGGGTGGAAGGACAACAGCCTGGGTGGGTGACACAGAAACTGTATGTGTCCATATACCTGGATCATGCTACTATCTGACTCTTAGATAGCATATGTGTATCTAGAGCAGGGGTACTCATAGTACGGCCCGCGGGCCGGTGGTGGCCCGGCAAGCCTTTCTTGGCGGTGCGCAGACCTTGCAGACAATCACTGCTCCCCCGGCCCCCACAGAGCAGAGGCTTTTTTGTATTTCACCTGTTAGCGCCCCTGCATCTCCACTCTGACAATCACTGCTCCCCCGGCCCCCACAGAGCAGAGTGGAGATGCAAGGCCACAAAGAGGTGAAATAGAACAAAGCCTCTGCTCTGTGGGGCCGGGCAAGCAGTGATTGTCAGGGTGGAGAAGCAGGGGCGCTAAAACAAACAAAGCCTCAATAATATGTTAATGGTCTTTTAAAGACCTGTTAAGTACTTTGGTGTTGTTGTCTGTGTGTGCGCGTTGAGGAAGCGGTCTCAACCCGGGCTGAAGGCTGACACAGATAGACACACACACAGTGAGATGACAGAGGGAGAGGGAGGGCAGGAGGGAGAGAGAGATGGAGGGAGGGCAGGAGGGACAGCAGGAGGGAGAGAGATGTATGTAAATGCTGGGTCTGGTGGCTCAGTGGATGAGGGCATCTGCTGCAGGGACCTGTGTGCAACCTCATGGTCACAAGTTATCGTTTTGCTTTAGCCCCGCCCCCTCTGACTCCGCCCCCACCAGTGCGGCCCTCGGCCTCAAACTACACTGTAAATGTAGCCCCTGAGAGAAAGTTTGTGAGTACCCATGATCTAGAGAGAGTAGATGGTCAGTGGATGAACTAAGTGTAACTTTGAAGAGCATGTAACACTGCACCCGCACGTCCGTTCCAGTGTAGGAAAGGCAAGGAAAAGAACTTTTAATTTTGTCCAAATACTACCATAAATAGTAGCAGTAGTTTGTATTGCAAGCACTGCATAGATCCGGTTATTATGGTGGCCACTCCCTACCTCTCTTAATAAGTTTAGTAGTACTCAGTCATTCATGTGTGGATGTATCACTGCCTGTCACTCAATAAAAAGCAAAGCACCTAAAGTCATCCCATATATAAGCAAAAACATCCCATGTGAAGTGATAGATAATCAGATTATTTATCTTCTTCAATTTTCCATTTCTAGTACTCATTTCCACTGTAGGGTGAAAGTTAAATTAATTAAGCAGTAGCCCTTGAGTTGTAACAGAGTATTCTCAGTGCCACCCGTAATAGAAAAGTAAGAGATTCACCACCTGCATGTACTGGACGGGTACAGTAACGCAACGGCAACGCAAGTCTAGGTCACTCCTCATGGCGTGCGTCTCTTTTTCTCGGGTGCAAGTTTACCGCGCTGGCATTATGCCGGCTTGCAGAAAATAACGTACCAATTTTCCAAAACAAGAGACAAGAAGAAGAATAAGACTGGTGTACTTTCATAGTCGACTCCAATGGAAGTCCACAGTGCTCATAGAATTTGTTCCTTAAACTCCCACTAATGTTAGAGCAAGGATGAAGAAGTGTGAGGTTAGATAGATACTGGCCTCAATAGTTATGTAATGCGCTTGCAAGTTGCTAGTTGTACTGCAGCACACATTTCTGCTGAATGATTGAGTTAATCTTAAAGAGCATTGGTTACAGACTATGTCTTTCTTTCTTCATATAGGTTCTCCTTCCAAACGAACAAGGAGGAAGGAGCTGGCTAGAGCGGCCCGGCAACGGAGAATCGAGGCCACTGTTGCGGAATATCGGCGGCTGGTGGCCCTGGAGGACGAGGAAAGTGTGCGGTCGACAACAACGACAACGTCGTCTGCATCGGCCTCCGTGGCCCCACCGGCTGCCACCCAGCACAGTGGTCCACCGAGACTGAGCCGGGCTGCCAAAGGCAAACGCCACCGCCGAGCAGCAAGGCCAACAGCTGCTTCTCACAGGCCTTGCACCTGCAAGGCAGTGAAGGCACGCCTGCGCCGCACTACCCTGATGGTGTCCCGCCTTCAGCAGGAGCTCGCCTTGCTCCGCGAGGAGCATGATGCCCTGGCCCAAAAAGTTAACAGCATCCACCCATAGTGTCCCTTGCCCCTTTTTTAGAGACTTTTGGGGGGTGGGAATTGGGAGTTGGGTTTTTGGGGACTTTTGAAGGACAATCGTTGGGGTTAGGGAGGGTCTTGCGGGAGATTATTTTGTTAGGGATATAAATATACTTTTTCAAACTTTATCTGAGCATACCTGTTTTTTACTGCTTGCCTGGTGGGTGGGGGTTTAACGTTGACTGTTTTCCTGAAAGTTTAGTTCCATTTTCTTCCTTTAAGTGTAAATGCCCAAATGTTTTCAACACTAAGTGCCTCTCACAGACTAAGTGAAGTGAATCCAAGAGTCCTAGGACTTTAGTAGTACTACCTTCAGTCTCTCGTCTCTCGTACTAATACTCCATTATACCCCCAAACCACCAAACGCTTATCTTACCTGTAATTTGTGTTTGAAAGTAGGGCTAGGCCCAGGGCTGGCTCCACGGGAAACACCGAATAACGTTGGCAATCTTGGTCGGATAAAATTTCCTCATAGCGGTGGTACTAGTGGTGTGACACAGTGGCAGTTGCATGCCTATGAAAAAAAAGAAAATGAAATCTGGTTTGTCCTCCTGAGCAATTCAACGGTACAACTGAGAATATAGCAGGTGACAGAAGTACAGTAGAGCAGTGCCACATTGTAGCCTAACAAATGGTAAAGTATAACTACTAATTCGGTTGAAGTTCTTTCACATTAGCAATGGTTCTTTGTCAAGCAGAGTAAGAATATATCATCGACAACTGTGGAAAGAAAGAATGCGACAGTACAGGGCCTGTGTGGAATTATTGATAACTATATTCAACATAAGGTCTCTGTAGCCAGATACCCGAGAGCCTTGCTGGTCACTATAAATCCATTCACAACAACACTCAATGGGGTTGGTCTGGAAGGTGTCACGTTTACTCCCCGTGATCCAGTCGATGCAAATATGGTTCCACCTCCAAATGTCACCAACACCCAGAAGTGTAAACACAGGGTGTTCGAGGCATTAGGCGAGGGAGAAAAATAACAAACTAAAATAAAAAATGTGGGATGGGTAAAGGTAGGGTCAGCAGGGAAAGGATACCTGTAAGAGAAGACAAGACAGGCATCAGTGAAGTGATGTCCTAACATACAAGGGTACTCTCATATAGTCTCACTAAATAGTCTGCAAGTCTCCCGCCTACTCATGGGAAATGTAGTTTCATAGTACGGTAGGCGCTTAGGGGCTGCGTAACCTGACAGAAGGTATAGTAGATAGAAAAGGAGAAATTGCTTTTTTTCTAGGTGTCCCCTCACTCACCAGGGTTGCCCCTTGGTGACATGCTTCATCATTGGGGCCATCCCAGTCCTCTACGGCCTGGGGCGTGCTGCGACTTGCGAATTACGTAGGAGCACTTACAAATGACTATGTGTGGTGCAGATAGTGGAGTGGACTAAGTGATGTGTTAAGGGATCAATGTAGAAGCCGAGAGAGAGCAAAGAAATGCAGTCACAGTCAGAGAAAAAGGCAAGGGATACTGTATCTATGTGGTTGTAGTGGTCCTGTTGGAAGTGGTAAGTAAGTTGCCCGCAGAAAAAAAATCCTCCTATTAGCGGCACTCCTCCATTGCAGCCGACGCTTCGTCCACCGATGTTGGTCACCAGAAGACACCCTGTCCACTGCCTGCCTGATGCTGAATTGTGGCTCGCTACTGTGAAGCCTGACTCCATCCTTTTTTCCCCATTGCAGAGACTGAAACCCGGCCTGTAATTATTCAACGAAAAACAGGAAGTGATATAATATTACAACACCACTGATAAATAAATATAAGGTATGTAGGCTGTGGAGTGCAAAAAGTCACGATTTGTTTTTCCTAGTAGACAGACAGTACAATGTTTTTGAAAGTGCGTACTCTGAGTCACCTTTTGAAGGATAAATAAGTATGGGCAAATTAATGTAGCGGATCTTGCCCCTCAAGCTAGGTGTACTGTAAACTGTGTTTTAGAACAAAAATAGATCTTCCTAGCAGTGCTCCCACCCAAAAAACGAGGCCTAGCAGAAAACTGGAGACAAAACTTACTTTGAAAGTAAAAGTAGGCCGAAGTACCCTAATTACCCATTACCCCCCGTGGATTGCATTCAAACCACTTGCAAGCAACCAAGCAAAAGTAGCCATAGCCAGCATCGCTCCAAGACTCGAAATCCCCCCCACTCAAACACATGCAATAGAAATACTGCTAACCCTAACGAACCCTAAGTTAAGAATAGTGGCAAAGGCTTTCTTTAACTATGCCAAATCCCCCCTTTCCCACCATGGATTTTCTTCAAATGACTTGCAACCAAAATTACACATTCTCACGAGTGCTCTAAGACCCCAGAACTCAGTTTGAAAAATCTAGAACACCCCGATACACATGCAATCCTGCTGCTAGGGCTAACCCTAACGAACCCTAAGTTACAAAAAGTGCCAAAACTAAAGGCTTTTCCGCGCGGATTTTGTCCCAACCACTTCTACCCGGTATTAGACCTTCCCAGGAATGCCCCAAGACCCGGCAACCCACCCGCCAAGAAGCATAACACCCCCAAACAGGCCAAAAGCAAAATCTCATACTTGCAATATTTCTGGGCCTTCGGTCCAAACGCGCTGCGTAGCTAGGCCATAAGTCGGGGTTGGCACGACGGATTTCCTGAAAAGCAAATGCAATCAAGATTAGAGTGTCCCAGCAATGCTCTCAGACCATGAAACTCACCCACAAACAGACGGAACCCCCCCTAAGAGCACCTCAAAGGCAAGCAAGTCATCAAAAACACAAAAAAATTTCCGCCTCGGATTTGGCACAAACCACTTTTAGTGCTTCCCAGCAATGGCCCCAGACCCGTCAACTCACCTGCAAAGAGGTAGAACAACACCCCCACAAGTGCTGAGTCTTTCTTCATTGGGCGTAAACCAGCCCTCTGCTTTGATGGAAATAGGAGTCTGGAGGAGGAGGATAGAGGAGCATGTTCTTCTGAACTTGTGAACCTGAGGAATGCAGACTGCGGCACCTTCAAATAAATTAGCAAACAAGTGAAGACAGTTCTGCTGATGGGCTTGTCTTTGTGATTATCTGATTAAAGTTTGAATTATATTAACTGTGCACAACAAAGAAAGACAGACACACAGGAATAAAAGTGAATAAGGATGAAAAAGAAAGTTATTGATTCGTTGTCTCATTTTCAGGGCTCGAAGTCGGAATCACGGTCCAGGAATAAGAATAAGGCTTCGTCATCATACTCTGCGAATTCAGCCCGGGTGAGGTCAGTGCCACCTGACAGAGTAGAAATTCCCTCATCTATGGTGCTGGCCACCTCCTCTTCATCCGGCACGCTCTCTCTTACTCTTATATCTGGTGGTATGAGGTGCTGATTCATCTTGATCATTGTTAACCTCTCCACATTTTTGGGCGAGAGGCGGCTCCGTTTGGGAGTTACAATCCCACCAGCCGCACTGAAAACCCGTTCAGAAGACACACTTGCGAGTGGGCAAGACAAGTAGTTTAAAGCCAGGTTGGTGAGCTGTGGCCACAATTCTTTTTTCCCATGCCAATACGCCAATGGGTCAGAATTAACATAGACCTCTGTGGAGTCATTCAGATAGTCCTTCACCATCGACTCAAGGTCCTCCTCCAAGGTTCCTCCACTTTGCGTAGCTCTTGCTGTGCCTCTGACCTTTTGAGAACCAAACCCACGCAGAGCTAGCCAATCCTCTTCAGCCTCCAATGTTTCTGCTGTCTTTCGTGCAGATGATGCGGTTGCCGGTGTCTTTAACGGCTGAGAGGTCACTTGTGCCACAGCCACAGGTGCAGAAGTGGATTGTTTTGACTGGGGATGGCCTGCTGATGTACTGCCATTTCCTTCAATTTCCAGCCGTTCTGTTTCAAACTTCTTGGCTGACAAGGCTAGCCAACGTTTGTACTTTGTAACATCTTCATCAGCAAAAGGAAAGAATGCTCTGCCTGCCAGCGCCTTTTTGTAGCGTGGATCCAGAATAGTAGCACAAATGTAATGCTGTTCTGAGTGGATCTTTTGAAGACGTTCATCACCTTGTAGGAGCTCTAATAATTTCTCAGCCAGAAGCAAAGAGTCTTTCTTTTTGTCATCTTTTCGAAACACAGAACACACCTCCTTCAGTTGGTCCTCCAGCATGTACAACAATGGGATAGCTTTTCCCAAATTAGAGTCCTCCTTGCTGACTGCACGTGTGAAGACCTCAAAAGGACGAAGCATGCGTGTTAGGCTTTCAACTATGTTCCATTGCGGCCCACCCATCCTCAGCTCCTCTATACCCTCTTTCAAGAAATATTGATCGAGTTGCGTATACTGCTCATACAGACGCTCAAGCATGTAGAAGGTTGAGTTCCAACGTGTTACCACCTCCTGGATGAGTGCTTTCACTGGCATTTGACTTTGATATAGCATGCTCCTCAGCTGCTTGCGGGCCTTAAAAGAATGCCTGAAATGCTTGCATATTTTTCGGCAGTTCTCCAATACACTGTACGCTGCACTGCGTTTATTACCCAAGAATTTTTGGACAACCATGTTTATACAGTGCGCCAAACACGGCACTCTGAAATAGTAACCGTCCCTCATGGCCTTAACTATATTGGAGCCATTGTCTGTGGAAACATAACCAACCTTGCGTTTTAGTGGGGACAGACAGTTAAGGACCTTTGTGTTAAAGACATCCAAAATGTTTTCTGCTGTGTGACGTTTCTCCAAACCAAACATGGCTAGTGTTGCATGTTTCCGAGCACCTTTAAAAACAATGTTAGTGTCAACACCTGAGTTTAGCTTTGCTTTAGCCCCTGAAAAAGAGACCCAGTGTGCAGTGATGCACATGTAATCAGCGCCTGCGCCACTGGTCCACATGTCTGTTGTCAGATGTATAGTGTGAACAGCACTCTTCTGCAAAGCTGCCCCAATCACCTTCAGAACATCTTCATGTAGTGCTGGAACCGCAACTCGGGCAAAATAGAACCGGCTAGGAACCTTCCATTTAGGGCAGAGCGCTGTCACTAATTCTAGAAAACCAACCCCTTCTACAAAAGAAAAAGGGAGAAGGTCCAGAGCTAGCATTTTAGCCAGCTTAGTGTTATACAGACGGGTCATTGGGTGGTTGCGTTCATATTGCGCTTCTGTAAACAACATCTTTTTAATGTTGCCCTGGACCAATGATTTACGGGATGATGATGATCTCTTCGACCCAGTTACGCTCGCTGATGAACTTTTCCGCATTGATGTCTCACTCTCTCCCACACTCTTAGTGTGGCTCCCATGGGGTGTGCTGCTGACATGGGAACTGGGTGTAAGTGAAGTGTTTGAATCGTCTTCTACCTCGTCATCAGCAGATGACAAATCAACGTTTTCATTACGTGCAATTCCGGCTTTCTTGACCGCCTCTAGGTGCGGAAACCATTCGACAGGGTGCCTTCTCTCAAGATGACCTCTCTGGCCTCCGGTACCATAGTTAGAACCAAGCTTACCACGACTAAATCGAAGCTTACAAAGGCTACAAATGGCTACGTTTTCCTTTTTTGGGCAAACACTAAAGAAGTCCCAAACTGGAGACTTGAAATGTCTTCGGGGGCCGGAGGAGGCGGCGATACTGGTGGTGGTGGTCCTGCTGCTAATGACAGATGAAGTGGAGGATGTGGATTGCCGAACTTCAGTACGTTTTGCACTTTCACCACCACGAATTGAGGTCGAGGACGAGGTGGGTACCTTCTTGCGAAGAAATATGGAAGCGGTAGGTTTTGGTGTACTACTTAACTCCAAATCTAATGATTCCATTTCCATTGCCTCCTTGCCGACATCGTCATCACGCTCAGCAGCTTCTCGGGATAGGGTCAAAATGTCTCTTTGCTGCATGCCCGGTGGGGCTGCAGTGACCTTTGTGATGACTGGCTCGTCGTCATCGTGAGAGGCTTCATCACCAGCAGTATCTGTCACTTCTTGTTGAGCCTCATCACACTCCATAGGTTTGAGTTTTTGGACGACCTTCCTTTTACGCTTAGGTAACGGTGTCAGATCATGGTGTGCCTCTGCCTCACTGTCAGACCGCAGTTGTGGTTCCCAAGACAGATCACTTGCACCAGAACGAGGTGGGCTTGAAGAAGATGTAGACACCCCCCTTGATCTTTTCCTTGCTAGGGATGTGGAAGACAATGAATGATCATCAGGAGGAGTGGCTTCCAATGATACCTCAGCTTCATTGTCGATTTCCAAATGTGCCCCTACTTCGGGAGGAACAACTATTGTGGGCACTTGTGAACGTCCATGCACCTTTGCTTGCGCATCTCCTTTTGCTGCCTCTCCTTCCACATGTACTTGGGCGTGTACTTGCACATGGTGTTGTTGTTGCGGCTGTGGTTGTTCAACACTTGTCAGATGAGTTACAACAACCTGTGTTGATTCAGGGACATTGCTGCTACTTTCTTGCGATGAGCCAACATCACTGGTCGATGGTGATTGGAGAAGTACACTGACTGCCTCTGAAGCACTCAAGGGCTTTGACTTAAGTTGGCGTGGTGGTGGAGGCACTGAACCCAATGGAGCAGGGGTGCTGCTCTCAGGTTGGTCCCCAGCAGATCCTGCTGCTGCAGGCGTACTTTTTTTTTTGCTCCCAAAAAAAGTGGCGGGTGGCACACCAGCCTCCTTGGTAACTTGCTTCTTCTGCTCCTTACTAGCAACTTTCTTGCTAGAGGAGCTACGGAGAACTTTCTTTGGGGCCATCTTCTTCAGAGCAGGTCAGACAGCAGGCCGCAGTTGCACGAATTGTAGAGTTGTCTGAGGCCAGACGTGACGTCGCGTGACGTTATGCTGCACACACACACCGCTGCAGGACTTCTTCCTGGCACTGGTGGTTCTCTTGAGTCTTGTGCACCTAAAAAAAATGGAAGACAGAGGAACATCAGTTCAGTTATAGAGCACAAAAAAATCGAAAAACACTGCAAAATCAGCACAATCCCAATCCATCCATGCCCTCCATAATGTTTAAATTCAAGACAACCCACAGAAAGACTAGGCCCATGCAAGACTCACTACCCCTGGCATAAATAAAGGTTGAAAAGTAGGCAAAATGGTTGGAGGCCTAACAACAAAGCCTGCATTCAAAATGGCCACTTGCCTGCCAGCACATGGCCAGTGCCTGTAGCTGCACTCAAAATGGCCACCAGCCACATGGCATGTCCCTCCCCATGAACACCCCCAAAAATCGAAAAACACTGCAAAATCAGCACAATCCCATTCCATCCATGGCCTCCATGATGTTTAAATTCAAGACAGCCCACAGAAAGACTAGGCCCATGCACCACTCACTACCCCTGGTCAAGGCCCCAACAACAGGTCAAAAATCGAAAAACACAAAATTTTACAAAAAAAAAAAATCGAAAAACACAGAAAAATCAGCACAATCCCAATTCATCTATGGCCTCCATGATGTTTAAATTCAAGACAACCCACAGAAATACTAGGCCCATGCAAGACTCACTACCCCTGGCATAAATAAAGGTTGAAAAGTAGGCAAAATGGTTGGAGGCCTAACAACAAAGCCTGCATTCAAAATGGCCACTTGCCTGCCAGCACATGGCCAGTGCCTGTAGCTGCACTCAAAATGGCCACCAGCCACATGGCATGTCCCTCCCCATGAACACCCCCAAAAATCGAAAAACACTGCAAAATCAGCACAATCCCATTCCATCCATGGCCTCCATGATGTTTAAATTCAAGACAGCCCACAGAAAGACTAGGCCCATGCACCACTCACTACCCCTGGTCAAGGCCCCAACAACAGGTCAAAAATCGAAAAACACAAAATTTTACAAAAAAAAATAATCGAAAAACACAGAAAAATCAGCACAATCCCAATTCATCTATGGCCTCCATGATGTTTAAATTCAAGACAACCCACAGAAATACTAGGCCCATGCAAGACTCACTACCCCTGGCATAAATAAAGGTTGAAAAGTAGGCAAAATGGTTGGAGGCCTAACAACAAAGCCTGCATTCAAAATGGCCACTTGCCTGCCAGCACATGGCCAGTGCCTGTAGCTGCACTCAAAATGGCCACCAGCCACATGGCATGTCCCTCCCCATGAACACCCCCAAAAATCGAAAAACACTGCAAAATCAGCACAATCCCATTCCATCCATGGCCTCCATGATGTTTAAATTCAAGACAACCCACAGAAATACTAGGCCCATGCAAGACTCACTACCCCTGGCATAAATAAAGGTTGAAAAGTAGGCAAAATGGTTGGAGGCCTAACAACAAAGCCTGCATTCAAAATGGCCACTTGCCTGCCAGCACATGGCCAGTGCCTGTAGCTGCACTCAAAATGGCCACCAGCCACATGGCATGTCCCTCCCCATGAACACCCCCAAAAATCGAAAAACACTGCAAAATCAGCACAATCCCATTCCATCCATGGCCTCCATGATGTTTAAATTCAAGACAACCCACAGAAATACTAGGCCCATGCAAGACTCACTACCCCTGGCATAAATAAAGGTTGAAAAGTAGGCAAAATGGTTGGAGGCCTAACAACAAAGCCTGCATTCAAAATGGCCACTTGCCTGCCAGCACATGGCCAGTGCCTGTAGCTGCACTCAAAATGGCCACCAGCCACATGGCATGTCCCTCCCCATGAACACCCCCAAAAATCGAAAAACACTGCAAAATCAGCACAATCCCATTCCATCCATGGCCTCCATGATGTTTAAATTCAAGACAGCCCACAGAAAGACTAGGCCCATGCACCACTCACTACCCCTGGTCAAGGCCCCAACAACAGGTCAAAAATCGAAAAACACAAAATTTTACAAAAAAAAAAAATCGAAAAACACAGAAAAATCAGCACAATCCCAATTCATCTATGGCCTCCATGATGTTTAAATTCAAGACAACCCACAGAAATACTAGGCCCATGCAAGACTCACTACCCCTGGCATAAATAAAGGTTGAAAAGTAGGCAAAATGGTTGGAGGCCTAACAACAAAGCCTGCATTCAAAATGGCCACTTGCCTGCCAGCACATGGCCAGTGCCTGTAGCTGCACTCAAAATGGCCACCAGCCACATGGCATGTCCCTCCCCATGAACACCCCCAAAAATCGAAAAACACTGCAAAATCAGCACAATCCCATTCCATCCATGGCCTCCGTGATGTTTAAATTCAAGACAGCCCACAGAAAGACTAGGCCCATGCACCACTCACTACCCCTGGTCAAGGCCCCAACAACAGGTCAAAAATCGAAAAACACAAAATTTTACAACAAAAAAAAATCGAAAAACACAGAAAAATCAGCACAATCCCAATTCATCTATGGCCTCCATGATGTTTAAGTTCAAGACAACCCACAGAAAGAATCAGTCCACCCACCACTGAGTACCCCTGGGAAAAGGCCCCAAAACAGCCCAAAAATCGAAAATCCCAAAATTTTAGTTGCAGCAACTGTAATGCCCCAAACAAACTTACTTGTAAAATTTCTAATCCAACAGTGATCCAAAGAAAGTCAAAAAGGCCTCAAATCCAAAGATCCAGCAGCATCCACAAAAGGTAATCCTTCCAGGTCCACATCCGAATGAAAAGTGACCAGGAGATGGACAAAGCACTGGGAGGAGCCTGCTGAACAGGAACAGGAAGTTGAAGACTATGGGGCACTTCCTTCCTCCCACCCCCCTGCCCCCCTCCCCAAAATGGACTCCTCGCTAAAAAAGTGCAGGCAAATGTCAAACTAAGGAGTTATTCACATAAAAATCATCATTTCTAGAAGGTTTATGCTGCTTGCTGGTGGATTTCTTGTGCAGAATTGCAAATTTATATTTTCGCGCGCCGCATCTCAAATCTCGCAATTGCGAAGTACCGCGAGACGTGATCTCGTCGTACTCGCGTTGACAAACTATCGCTGGCAAGCCGCGATGACGTAATCGCGCTCGCCATTTCCCGCGGGATCACACAGCAAGATCCAAAATGGCGCAGCACTCGCAAACTATCGAAAAAAACAACTCGGCAAACGATGATAAACGCCGCGCGCCGCAAAAATTGTATCACCAACGCCGCGCGCCGCCAAAAAAATCCGCTGCGTGCGAATTTGCGGATTTTGCGGGAAATCCGCAAATCTCGCGGATTGCGGATTTCCCGAAAATCCGCAAAATCCGCGAGCGGAACGGATTTTCCGCCCACGCTTAATTCTCATGTCCCATCCTAATAGCCCTGCAAAAGTGGGGAATGCATACAATATACAAAATATTTCATGCTGTGGCTACAAGAATTGCTCAACAAGTGGGACTTTTAGAAGTCAAAAAAGTCGAGTGCTACACGTTACCAACTGCAGAATTGCATTAATTGGTCACTTCTCTGCATGATTGCAGACCGAACATTTCATGAAAGAAGCAAACAACAACATTGTAAAGTATACAGCACTGAAGAAAGTGAAAGAAGGATTCTTGCAGACTCCAAGCAGAGCAGAAGACATTATCCCAAAAGGTACTGTTTGAAACTATAAACTCCTTTTTACACTGCTTGCATTAACAATTAAAAGCATGAAAGTGTATGGTAAGAATGTGTGTCAAAAGTAAAAATGAAGATCCTCATCAACCCATATTCCGTTTCTGTCACCAAAAATGTAGTTGGTTACTGACACATAACACATTTACAATTTAATTAAACATGTTTTACCTACAAAATGTTCAATAGCATTCTTTCTTTTAGTTCTTCATACATGAACTTCTGCAAAGCAGTACACATTACATTCATACAACAGTACATCATTACCCGATTACACCGCCAGTAGACAACATAGATGGAGAAGTGTGGCTCAATGATTAGAGTGGCAGACCCTGATACAGAAGTCTGGCCCGGGACCAGGGTTCAATTCCCCGTCTCGGTGGGTCTTGGGCTCAAAATTCCACGGACCTGATAATTCTCGCCTCAGTGCCTATTCCAATCATGGAGTCCAACTCTGGGCAATAGCCTGCTTAATCTCCACAACAACCCCCACAATGCTAAGGATACCTGGCCTCCACCTTGGGGGTGCCCAGGAGAGGACGCCTCACAGGGAAAGCCAAGATGGGTTCCACAGCGGTATTCTTACAAGCGCCTTGGGACCCTTGTGGGTGAGTAGTGCGCTCTCACAAGTATCAATTTACAATTTTAGATGAAGATCCAATTACCATTGTTTGGGATAAGCTTTGTACCAGTTAAAAGATGAAATGTATGTTCAGCTCAAAGATGATTTATTTAATGACTCAGATTCTGGTTTTGAGCAAGTTATGGATCAAGTTGGATACACCATTCAAAAGGAGTAAGAGGAAATTCAAAATTGTTCTAATCAAACTAATACCACAGATGAATGATCACCTATTTTTGAGTCCCTTTCTCACTGCTCCATCAGGATTCAAGCAAGCCGGGCCGAAGAAGGCTGAAATGCCAGAAACCGGTCCCCGGTAGCTTGTCTCCTTTCTGGTGAAGAATTGGCTTGGTAGTTTAGTCTGCCCTGTTCCCATGATGCACTGGGCCAGGGACAGACTGATTTGCATATAGCCAGGTTCTGAGCTGGGATGGGGCAGTGAGATAAATAACGGTGATGGATCAAGCCCTGATCTTTGGACTGGGTAAGAGTGGTCTGTTTAACTCAGACACTCTGTTCATCACCATCCCCTTTTTGTAAATCACCTATTTTTGACGGCTCCTCCAAATGCTAAGGGCTGGTCATACTATTGCTTTGTTGCTTCATTATTTGTTTTTGCTTGAGCGATGAGGCAGCTGGCAATAACTAAACATCATCTATTTGATCTTACCACGTGATAATAGAATGCTCAGAACTATGTATCACCTTCACAAATATATTTTAAAAAGTGTAAAGGCCCCTAATATCACTTACTATTGTGCCTCTTGCTATACACACATTGATACAAACAGTCTTAACTGTCCTAACTAACATTGTGTGAAAGATTTGTCTCAAAGGGACTCAGGGTCTTATTTCATTCAGCATAGCCTAATTACAGTTACAGACTATGTTTAGGCAAACACATTTTCCAGAAAAGGTGAGGAAAGATCAATTTGATCACTATATGGAGAATGAAAAACAATAAAAGATGTATATTGTATTGTATAGTAATTGCATTTTCATAGCGCTTACTATCCCGGACAAGGCGTTGAAGCACTTTCTTGGTGAGTAGCACACTAGTCCGGACCCATAAGGACTAGTGGTGACTTAGTATAGTGAAATAAGAAAGTAATTTGAGTGGTGGATATTAATCAGTTATTTGGATTGAAAGGGATAGCGGAGGGAAAAATGTTTGCCTTTATATAGCACTTGTTACCCCTGTTGGGGCATTGAAGTAATTTTTTGGCGAGTAGCACGCCACGCCGGAACCCATAAAAGAGTTAGTGTTGCATTAGTATGGTGAAATATGAAACTAACTTGAGTGGTGGATGACACGTAAGTAGGTTATTTAGATTGAGAAAGGTAGCAGAGGGCTAGAAGAGGGACAGAGGCTTGCATATGTATATAGCGCATGTTACCCCTGATTGGATGTTAAAGTGCATTTTCAGCGAGTAGCACTCGACTCCGGAACCTATAAACAATTAGTGGTGAATTAGTATGGTGAAATATGAAAGTAATTTGAGTGGTGGATATTAGTCAGTTATTTCGATGAGAAGTGCAGGGAGATAAAAGATGGAAAAAGGGTTGCATTTATATAGTGCTTGTGACCCCTAATGAGGTGTTGAATCACTTATTTCAGTGAGCAGCACGCTATTGGGAACACATAAAAGGATTAGAGGTGAATTAGTATAGTGACATATGAAATTTGATAATTGGACATGAGTCTGTTATTTTGATTGAAAAGGATCGTGGAGGGCTTAAAGAGTGAAGGATTTAGAATTTGTTTGGGATTTTTTTTTACGTCACAGCAGTAGTGTGAGGTTTGGGATGAGTAAAATGGAATGTGGAGGGGAAGAGTCAGAGGGAAGAGTTTAGAAAGGCTTGTTTTGAGGGATCAGTATAGTAAAAAGAGGTGTCAGGTGGTGCAAGGAGGGTTAGAGTAGGGAAGAGTCTAGAAAGGGCAATTTTGAGTGTCATTGTAGTGGTATGGGGTTTGAGATGAATGATAGAGTGGATGTATAGTCTAGTCAAATTAGTTTAAAAAAATGGGCTAACCTAGAACTAATTGCAATACAATTTCTGTGAGTGGATTCTTATTGAAAATTTTCTGTAGAAAACGATGGTGAAAAGTCTACCACTCTATCATGACACGTTAATCCAATATGGCAGGTTTTTCAAAATATACACCATAAGAAACACAGGGGGTCTCACACTCCAGGGTTTGGCCAGATGATATGACTGATCACAAAAGTCTTTTTTGATGGAAACCCTACATCACTCTTTTGGACTGGTCAGCCACTGATGAATAGTCTATAATGTATCGATCTCTTTTTCACCTTTGTATCCACTTGTTTTCTTACTTTGTCCTTATTCTTTTGCACACACGTTGAGATCTAGGTGACTCCGTAGTGATAGCATAGCTCTAATAGTTAGCTAATAGACCCCCTGTGTTTCTTATGGTGTATATCTATTTGGAGCTGGGGATAAAACCAGGTGTGGGTCTTTAAACTCTATATCCCTTGGACCCCCCCCCCTTTTGAGAAGTTGGTGTATTTACCAGGTTTTTCAAAATGGCTGCCCATTATTTGAGATACAGGGTATAACTGTTTATATGCCCATGTGTGGTATCATTTTATATGTTTTTAGGGATGGAAACAATAATTTTATGGTAATATGAATACCCATCCACTGCTGCACTTGATGATATACTCTGAGCGAATGTAATTTGCAGGCATCCTCTGTAGAAGGCAAGACTCCCGGGTTCACATGTATTGTTGATTTTGTTGCCTTTGAAGTGAAAGTTCGAAGTCTCATATCATGTAGTGTGCTGTCTCCTGTTATTACTCCATACAACAATATAACAGCATTAAGACCATCATTTTTAATTTCTTCTGTTGATTTTTGTGAAGCTTGGAATACGGCAGCACTTTCTTTGAAGTTGCCTGATTTTCTTAGCAACTTTATGGAGTCACGTTTTCCTAATCCAAATGGTTTGGAGGTGGCATCACATCCTAATACAGTGTGAGCAAATAAGATGTGAGAGCAGACGTCATTACCTAAAGCTTTTGCTAATTTCCTAATATCATACACAGTTATGTTTTTGGAAGATTTATTAGGTCTGGGCAAAGGAAAATATCAAATTGGTTTTCTTGAAAATGATGATGGAGTAGTATAAGAAGATCGGTGTCCTCGCCAACAATGGCTGTAGGAGGAGTTTTGGTCGACTCAATAGCTTCTAAAACGACCATGAAGTCTGCATCACTATCAGCTTGCTTTGTTTTACACCCAGCTTCTTGTAACTTTTGTGATAATTGAGCAATGAAGGCTTGTTTGTTTTCATTATTACTCAGAAATAATTGTTTCTGGATGGTGATGGAGGTAGAAGTTAGGAAATTTACGTTAGCTCCTACAATACCTCAGTTTCTTTTTAGATGGGCTTCTGATTTTGTAGAAAACGTATCTCCATATCCGTCGAATGCTATTATTGCCTGGCCATACTTTGTTAGCACATATCTCTCATAGGCACAAAGCAGCTCATGGAATGTCTGATTCGGACTCCAAGGAAGGCGATGTAGTAACCACCCACCATCAATGACGAACTGCATATTTTCAGGCATGTTAGCAATGGCTGGTACTTACTCTTTATTATAATTTGCAAGCTGCGACTTTCCAGATTCCCTCATAAGTCAATGCTTATTGAATCAACTAGCTGGACATGAGCAAAGCTCATAACGAAACACCTCCTGCAAATCCACGCCGCTAGTCTGAGCACAAAACAACAAGCGCTGAAACAATAGTTCAGGATCCATAACAAAGGTTTCTTCTTTCAATTTAACAGATTGAACAGATTTTGTTACCTTCACCTGGTTGCTTTTTCTGAAAGAGAACTCAAAGACTCTTTTGTCCGTCATCTCATTAAGAATTCCATTGCCAATTTCTTCTGCAAATTCAGGATTAACATCACTGCCATAAGTAACTCCCGTGACAATGATACGCAGGTTGCTGTCTCACTCAAAAACATTGTTTTGTCTGCCCATTTATCATTGCGTTCGTTGCATTTTTGTAAAACTGGTGATTTCAATTCAACTGTTCGTGCATTAAACTACGCATTTTTATTCCTCTTCCTGAAGTATAAACTTAACTCAGTACCACAGAAAAAACAATTGTTTCTAAAATCAAACAGGGTTTCACACAACCATAGAACACGAGAAGTTGTGGGATCTGATTCTTTCTCCTGGAACGGAGTTTTCAAGTTAACAAAAAGTGCTCTACATTTCTTGTGAACTTTCTGCCCAACACAAAGGTGAAACTTAGATATTTTTCTCTCCTTGCATGTTTTTTGAATTTTTGATTAACAAAAAAACAAACAATAACAACAACATTACAAAACAAAACACAAACTAAAGCAAACTTTTTATTTAAAAAGTTAATTGTAATATTTACGTCCCTTTACACTTTGTCATATAAGTCAACGAAAAAAATTATACAAAATTTGTCTATATGACATATTCCACGATTATTTGACATTATGGTCATCAGAAACAATTTTTGATGTTATTTTTGACTTTCCGTCTCTAAAAACATATAAAATGATACCACACAAGGGCATATAAACAGTTATACCCTATATCTCAAATAATGGGTAGCCATTTTGAAAAATACGCCATATTGAATTAACGCGTCATGAGAGAGTGGTAGACTTTTTACCATTGTTTTCTATGGAAAAATTTCAATAACAATCCACTCACAGAAATTGTATTGCAATTAGTTCTATGTTCCGCAACAAATTGACTAGTCTAGTAGAGGATATATTGATAGAGGTATAAGGTGAGAAATAGGGTAGTGCATTTGAAATTGTTGCAGAAAGAGGTTTGAAATGAGTCAGAGAGTTGAGGTAGAAGATATATTGAGAGCGGTATAGGGTGAGAGATAGGGTAGTGCATTGTATATGCTGAAATAGAAGAAAGTAATAAATATATAGATTCATAAGTACATGGAAAGTTTATAGATGCATAAAGGAAGGAAGTAGATGTAGATTAAAGATATTGATAGAGGTATAGGGCGAGAAAGAGGGCAGTGCATTGAATATGCTTTTTATTTTTTTGTTTTTAGGGGAAAGTAATAAATACAGATCAAAGTACATGGAAGGTATACAGATACATAAAGAAACTAAGTATAAGTAGATTAAAGATGCATTTGATAAACTTTAGTTTTCGGGTGTGGTACTTAAAAATGTAAATATTTATTCATTTTTTTAAACATTGTTATTCAACATGATTATACAAAGCAATAAAAATCTACTTATACTTAGTTTCTTTATGTATCTGTATGTCAAACCCCCTGCAATGACACCTCACAATTTAGCCAACCAGTCTCTTTGCAATGGACTATCAGATTTCTTTCAGGAAAAAATTGAGAAAATCGCATCCTCCTTTCCTCCTGTGGTGACATCTGATCCCTCACTTCCCCTGGTTTCTATCAGCCATGACACTGTTCCTACCCTTATGGCATTCAAGGACCTCACCCCAGATCTTGCACTTAAACTTCTTATACAGTGCAAATCGGGCTCTCCTTTGGACCCGGTCCCTCCTAAGATCATGAGTGATTTAGCTACCCTACTGTTAGAACCACTCACTTCCATTTGGAATGCCTCTTTACAACTAGGCCAATTCCCCTCTGCCTGGAAAGAAGCCTTGCTTGTGCCTATCCTGAAGAAAACAGATGCGGACCCCACACAATTCTGTAATTATCGGCCCATCTCTCTCCTTCCGAAACCAGCGAAGGTCTTGGAAAAGGCCGTCCAATTACAACTTGCTGAATATCTACAGACTAATTCCCTGCTCCATGACTCCCAGTCCGGTTTTCGCACGGGTTTTAGCACGGAAACCGCACTGCTGGAAGTAGCGGAGACTGTTTGAGAATGTGTGGATAAGGGCGAGGAGGCCATGTTGGTTCTCCTCGACCTATCCGCCGCTTTCGATACGGTGTCCCACAAAATACTTTTAGATCGCCTGGAGCAGATCGGACTGGGTGGCACTGCCCTGTCGTGGATCACTTCTTTCCTCCAAGGACGATCACAGAGGGTTCTTCTCAGACCATTTAAATCGGGATGCAAACCTCTGGCCCGTGGAGTCCCGCAGGGCTCGTCCCTGAGTCCTCTGTTTTTCAATGTATATCTGGCCCCTCTGGCCAAGGTAGTGGAGGCATGTGGGGTCAGAGTGATCTCTTACGCTGATGATACACAGCTGATATTCTCCTTTAGAGATCACTCTGACTCCAGCCTCTCTAGCTTTCGCCACTGTCTGGGCGAAATCTGTTCTTGGATGGCCTCTAACCATCTCCGTCTTAACACCGACAAGACGGAGGTCCTGTTTTTTAATCAAAAAATGACCATACCCCCCTCACTATGGTGGCCAACGGTACTCAACCCCCCCCAATCCCGGTACACACCGCCCGCAATTTGGGGTGCCAGTTCGACGATACGCTATCCTGTAGCCCTCAAATTAATAAAGTAACTGCTGCTTGCTTTGCAAAATTAAAGATGATGAGAAAAATCTTTCCATTTCTGCCGATGGACGCGCGCAGAACAGTTACTCAGGCCTTAATAACATCCCATCTAGATTATGCCAACAGTCTTTATGCGGGGCCCCTTTGTATCTAATTGAACGCCTTCAAGTAGTTCAAAATGCGGCAGCAAGACTGATTGGCAATATCCCTTTCCGACACTCGATCTAAACGTTTCGCAAAGAGCTTCACTGGCTTCCTATAGCCAGCCGCATAAAGTTTAAAACACTCACTCTTGCCTTCCGAGCTCTGAACGGAACCGGACCAGAATATTTAAGAAAGAGACTGACACTATCCCACTCAGTCAGAGACCTACGCTCCAACAACCTACGTCTTATGGTTGTGCCACGCTTCCGCCGCACAAGAATGGGTGGCAGAGCCTTCGCTGTCCTTGCTGCCAGACTACTCTTGCAAATGTAGGGTTTTCAAGGCAGGGGAGATGTGGTCTTGCGGTTTGATTTGCAAGAGTAGTCTGGCAGCTGAGTTCTGATTCCGTTGCAGTCTTTTCTTAGTTGTCAAAGGTGATCCATGGTAGAGGCTACAGGCGTAATCTAGTTTGAACAGAACAAGCTAGATGGTAGCTTGGACCTTGTGTGAAAACCCCAAGTGGGGGAAGATTTGTCGCAGAGTTTCTATAGTAACAACGCGTGGCCTTTGCAAGTTAGTCCTCTTGGGCATTCATCAACAGCTTGGAGTCCATGGCCATTCTAAGGTTTCTTAATTCCTTCAATAACTTAGGCGGTGATCCCAGTTTATCAGGTCAGGTGGCAAGTGGGTCATAATGTTTCCAATAGAAACAAGTGAGTATTTCTGTTTTGGAAGCATTCAATTTGAGATGGCTCCACGTCATCCATTGATCCACGGCTCTGAGACAACTGAAAATTGTTGAGTTTCTGAGGTTTTTGGGGCATTCCAGTTGAAGGAGTATTTGCGTGTTCATCTGCACAGTTATAGCACGTGAGGTGAAATTGATTGATCAGTACTGGTAATGATTTCATGTAGATGTGGAAAAGCATGGGTGAGATGAGAGAGCCTTGAGGGACCCCAGCTTTTGTGGAGTACGGTTTGGATGAGAAATGTGGGTTATGGATGACATTAGTTCTGTTTTGAAAGTAGGACGTGCTCCAGCCTAAAGCAGTCCCCTCTATGCCGGCTTCGTGGAGTCTTTGTACCAGAGTGTCATGGTCAACTGTGTCAAAGGCAGCCGAGAGGTCCAAGAGGAGTAGCGCAGCAACCCCGTTGTGGTCAACTTCAGGTCATCCCAGATGGCAAGGAGGGCAGATTCTGTGCCTCTTCTCAGATGGAATCCCGTTTGGTAGTCTGAACGTATGGCATTGTCTTCAATGAATTGTGACATCTGGGCGAACGCTGTTCTTTCTATCAGGTTGCCCAGGAAAGGTCCATTTGTAATAGGTCTGTAGTTGTCAGGGTTCAACGGGTCCAAGTTTCTTTTCTTCAGTAAAGGACGTATATATGACTTTTTGAGTCCTCCTGGAAATATTCTGGTAGTTAACAAATCGGTGATGATTCTTCATACTGGATTGGCAGCAGAGGTGTTAGAAGAATTGTCTTGAAAGTTTGTGGTGGACATGGGTCAGAAGGGCTGCTGGCAGGCCTGCTTCCCTTGACCAGGTCTATAAATGTATTGTGTGAAATTTGTTGGAAGGAACAGAGAGGCTGAGTTAGAGTATTCTAGGGTTGTTGTCTTGTAAAAGGATTAGTGCTGGTGTAGATGGGAAAATATTTTTGGATTTATTCAAGAGTGTATTCCTGAAAAACCCCAACAGCCTTTCATTTTCAATGAACTCCGATGGTGTCCCTGTATTTAAAAGTTCCCAAATATCAATGTGGCTAGTGTACTTAATGGTAAGCGAGCTACCTGTATCCCAAAAAAATCTGCATGAAAATATATTACTATACAGTATTTGGGTTTCAGCAAAAATGCCAATAATGTGGTCTTTCTTAAAACTCTTAAATAGCAAGCTTGCACAGCTGGAAAGTTGAATGCCATTTAAAGATCACAACAATTGCAGTTATCTTGCCAACCTACACTTCTGACAATCACATGTAATTTACCAGCTTGCTGTCTCATTTCAAACAGCACCCAGTTTAATGGCAAGTTTGGGTGCCGGCATTGTCTACAACAGGGTGAAGTCGCTGTTTCATGAAAAGGGCACTGTAGAGTATTTCCTTTAAAATGCAGAAAAACCAAAAGCTCACCAAGGACACTTGATACCCTAAAACCTGTAATAAACAGTGCAATAGCTAATATCGAGAGTGGACTTTCTGATTATAGTGTAAGAAGAATCAAAGGTCCCAAGGGGTTCACGATTTTGAAACATTTTTGTGTAGCAAAGGAATTAGTGATTGATTACATGCATGGTGTCTTTAGTGGCATTATGAAATTGTTGCTGACCATCTGGTTCACTAAAGAATATAGGCATCCGTCATACTCTTTTTTATGAGAAAAATCTAAGTAGTTAATGTCATATCGAAACAGATAAAACCCACGCTGTATGTTAGTCAAGTTCCAAAGCCTGTTGATAACCTACCATACTGGGAGACCTCTGTGTTTCAAAACTTTGTATTATTTTATGGAATGACTGTGCTAAAAAGAAATTCGATAGATAACACCATTTACATTGTTGTGACAGCAATTCATAAACTATTAAATGCTAACATTACCTATGAAGATTTAAATTAAGCAGAACAGTGTTTACTTTTGTTTGTGCAACTGTTTAATGATTTACAAGAAAAAAGATTTTTGAAAATCATATTCATTGAATGAAGTTGAGTTCCAATGACTGTTGATGAACTACCATACTGGAAGACCTTTGAGTTTCAAAACGTTCTTTTATTTTATGGGATGACTGTGCGAAAACAAGTTTTAGATAGATCACACTGTTTACATTTTTGTGACAGCAATTCATAAGATATTAAATGACAACATTACCCAGGAAGATTTAAATTAAGCAAAACAATGCTTACTTTTGTTTGAGCAACTGTTTGATGATTTACATGCAAAAAATTGAAAATCAATATTCATCAACTTGGTCCATTTAGTAGTCAGTGTAAGAGCAGCAGGGCCTCTGTTAACTACTAATTGTTTTGTTTTTGGAGAGCTGAATAGTTTCCTTTTACTACATGTGCATGGTACAGTAGGCATAGAAACACACATTCTAGATGCAGTAAATATGATACAAGTAATAACTGTGTTAATGGAAAATCATTTGCCTCCTGATAGTGTTGAGGCAGAATGTTATAGAGTATGATGTATTCATATAATAGAAATAAAAAGCGATAAATAAAAAATGTTATATTGTATTTACAACGTTGGTTCTACATACCCCTACAGCTTAACGGAGAATGAATATATACCAGTAACTCATATCACTCATATTTAAGGCTCTAATGTAGGAGCCTATCACAAAATATGTTTAGAACCAAGCAATGTTCTTGTTTACAGCTCAAATTATACTCTTAGTCAGAGGAGAGACCAAAGTGTAATGAAATATAAAACAGAAACCGGGAGTGTTTGCCTATGGTAGGTTCACTAGATTCATTCAGCGTAGGCAGGCACACTGGTCTATTAACCTGGCAGTCATGGTTACACTTAAGTGTAAATCCTATGACATCAGGGAACCAGTTCATCTGGTAGTAGTAGATAACAACATCACAGCTATCAGGATATCAATGATAAAATGGATATGCTTTTACATTCAGGTATAAAATGAATCATTGGTAAGTGAAATGCCAAATCAATTTGAAATAGGTTTAGTCAAAGCATGATACAAAGTTCTCCCACATGCATGATTTGAAATCAACTAGATCAGCGTTCTTAACCTGTGCTCCAGGGACCCCTAGGGGGTTGCAACAGCTACACAGTAGTCCAAGACTGTTTATAAACATAATAATGTTGACTGAATAATAAAGTGTATATCGATATAGAAGCAAAATATACTACTGAAAATTCAAACTTGCTCTGTAAATGTACAGGAGTATGAAATTGGAGGGTAATAATGATTTCGTATTCTCAGAATGATATTCGGGAGCAGTGCAAGTACATCAAATAGAACACAGCATGACCAATGATTGATTGGGCTATCTACAGGAGACATACACAGCCTGGCTGACACCCTAACAGGCTGCTTCCTTTGACCAGCCTATTCGTATGGAGGAAGTAATTGTGGCGATCACTCACCACATGCTCCTCAAATCCCTAGGCCTGGATGACTTTGCAACCCTTTTCTGTTACACGTTTTGTCAGGTACTCACTCCTATCCTCACTAGACTCACTGGCAGACATAGGCACCCTCCCCACACTTTATGCTGGAGGCAGCCATCACGGTTAAACCCAAAACCGGGAAGGATTAATGCCAGTGTGGCTGATATTGGCCGATTTTACTTATAAACTTGAATGGCAAGCTTATTGCCAGCATTTTGGTGCTGAGGCTAGGGCCCCTTTTACCGGCCTGATAGATTCCTTCACCAACAATTTGGCAACAACATTAAGCAAATTCTCCACCTTGAGGACAGAGCCAAACGCTTCTGGTGGGAAATAATTATTTTAGTTATCAATGCTGAAAAAGCATTGGACACTGTGCTTTGGACCTACCTAGATGTACGCCGAACCATTTTAGATTTGGAGACAGATTTTGCGGCTAGATTCCTTCACCATTGACACAAATTCTGGGGAAGTTTGCCCCCGGTCTCCCCCCAACCACCTTTGCGGCATGGCAGGTGGTCAATTGGTCATTTATTTGATGCAGAGGGGCTTATTTCCTTCAATAAACTCACGCCTGGCTATGACTTGCCAGAGAAAGAACAGATGTGCTACCTACATGTACACCATGGAGTCACCTATCCAGACATCCCAGTTGGCACGCAACGTGCCCTTGTACCATTTGAACAAAGGCTGCTGTCAAAAGAAAGTGAAGGGTGCATTATCACCAATTATATGCCCTTCTGCTACCACCCCACTTGGAGGAGAAAATAGTGGGACAGAGACAATGGAAGCTTGAATTGGGGTGGACTCTGATGCGCAGGAAATGGGAGGACATATACTATAGGACAAGACATACAGCGTGCAACATCACAAGTATAAAATCTTCCTCTAAAGTTGTAAATTAGTAGTTTTTAACACTAGCTAGATTGCATAGAGGGAACCCCTCTCATATTAGTGAATGCTGGAGAGGCTGTGGTGCTCGAGGGACCTTACTTCACCTACTTGGATGTGTCCAAAGCTGAAACAATACTGAGACAGTTTTGACAAATATAGATGCGGATTGCAACCTACAGCTCCCCCACTTCCCTGTATATATTATCCTGAGGCTTCCCAACCCTACTTTTACCCTTAGAACTAGGTGAGGTCAGCATGTTGGTTTAGCACCGAGAGCAGTTTTTTGACTGGCGCCACAGAATGTGGCATATACTGTGCATGGAAAACATGACCCTTGCCTTAACAGTTCAGGTAAATTGATTACCGAGATTTGTGGCTACTGTTAATCTCCCTGCTTTCTGCAACCTTTTACAAACTGATTTTCCCAAAGTGTTTGTGCTTATTGCACTTGATGGAACCAAAGGATGAGATGAGCATCCGGCAGACATCTAATGGGGTGCTAGTGACAGAAGGGTCGACTGATGATTAGGTGCTAAATGTTAGAGTAAGTACCAAGGGAAGAGAAGCGAGAGGGGTGGTGGGTAGTTGGGGACATGGTAAGGTTTGTTCTTGTTTTGTCATTCCCCTGCTGGACACCACTAAGGGATTATTCTGATGAGTGTGTTTGTATTGTATCTTCTGAAAGCAATGAAACGGATTGGAACCATAAAACTGTGAAAACAGTCATAAACTATGTTATTTTCAAAGACTTCAAACAATGGAAATATGTGATGCAAACAAATGGAAATGAATGTTTTGTGGGACTCATTCATTCCTGTAACTAGTAGCAGCAGACACAAGAAAAATGTTCATGTACATATTCAGCCTTATGCACAGCAAAGTGAATGATGTAAAGCTGGCTTCTACAGCAGTGCCTTCGCCTAGTGCAGGCACACTCTGTGCAATAGATGTATATTCTATCTCTTTAGCACACCTCTCTGGTCTTCTTATTTGTATGGCCAGAGCAGGGTGTTTCATGACTTGTAAATCAGACTATCAAGAACAAAAATATCAACATATCTAAATATTTCTGTTAAAGACTATAACTAGAATAATGCAAAGGTAATTATGTATTGGTAATGGTAGTTTTACTATTCTTAACTTTACAATAATTGGGTAGTCTCTATTCTAGCCAATATTTATATTGTGTCATTTCAAGCCCACCACTTAGCTCAATGTTTTGGTGAGACTACTGATGTCTTGAGTTTAGTGAGCAAGACTTCAGACATATGAAATGAGTCTATGAAGATTTTATTTTTACAGATTTGACATTCATTCATCAAAACACCTTCGCAATCAAGTTAATTTTACTGGAAAAAATCAGATAACTCAGCAAATGTGTAACATTTGTCCATATTGGTAGGTGTTTTGTGTTAAAAATGGGGGTTCCAGTTGGCTATGGTATGCACCTAAGCCAGGCAGAACCTACCACTCTGGTCAGGATAAGGGAGTTACACACCCAAGATAACCCTGCCCGCCCCCTTGCTAGCTTGGCACCACCAGTCAGGCTTATCCCAGAAGCAATGCTTGAAACATTGCGCAACACACACACACAACAGTGACACAATAAATACACCACAAAAGAGACTCCACATAATATTATATAAAAATACTGCATATTTTATATAACTCATAGACCAAACATGACGTAAACCATAAATCAGTTTGCCAGCTAGGCAATTCTTATAACATTACAGTTATTGCAATAAGATAAAGACGTATATTTTGCACACATCATAAAAGCACTATCACTGTACATATTCAGCAGCTCCTGAAATAATATGTTTTATCTTATCACTGCAAGGCATAAACAAACACATAATATCAAGCATAAACAAACACATAATATAATGTAATAAATCACATTAATCCTCACATGTCACCAGGTACAACTCTCAGTACTTGTTAACACCATGACCACATCAGCAACAATAATCTCATACAGGCTGGAAACCCTGTGCTCCAATTAACGGGTTATGGTAATCCTAGTGAGCCTGGCTGCAAAAGAACAGATGGCTTGCTGATGTAACATGTAGGTCGCAGGTGCACCTGCACACCTACTACTAGGAATACGGTAATGTAGGTAGTTTTCCTAATGTGCAGCATGTTTTCAATTGGGGCTCATCAAGGACTCACCCCATAATGCCACCATCAAGGAATAAGTCCCCCCAAGGTATGTCTTCCTCCCCCCCATTTCGGCACATCCCAGGGGAGAAAGAAGAAAAACAATTGCAGGGCAAATAGGGAGAGACCTCTCCCAGTCCGCCCCATACTCACTTTACCACTGCAGCTGCCCGCGGATGTGCAGTTGCAGCTGCCAAACACACACTGCAGCCCCCCTTCAGTGAGGACTACATGGGGAGGAGGTACCACTTGCAGGTGCTCGGCAACCTTGCTCCCAATGCTGAAACCCACCTGCCTGCAGTTGCGCTGTGCAGTGGCGAGACTCAGTCCTTTACAGACTTAAGGTGGTCCATTGGGCATGGGGACCCTCCCGGGGTCTAGGCAAGGCAACAACAGTCTCCTTTCTCACAGCTGCTTGGTTTGGTCCACTGCGATTGGTCTCCCCACGTGATTGGCCAGTCAGCTGTGGCACCGCAGCTGTGCCTCTTGTTACATCAGCAATGGGCAGGACCGGATATATGATGATACAATGCATGTTATTACAAAGCATGCTTTTACATCGCATTTTTTACAACGCAAAAACTTTTACAACGCATGTATTTACAACGAATGTTTTTACAACGCAGGTACCTTTACAACGCATACCATTACAACATAAGTATTGGTAAATATATATTAATTTAAAAATCGTAAATTTTAATTTAAAAAAAATATAATTTAATGTAATTTAATTTAAATGTAATTTTAATTTATTTTTACCCTGTACCCCTGTACCCCAAAAACCCAAAACTGACCCTCAACCCCAAAAATACCCCTTTACCCAAAAACCCAAAACTGACCCTAAACCCCAAAAATACCCCTTTACCCAAAAACCCAAAACTGACCCTGAACCCCAAAAATACCCCTTTACCCTGAACCCCAAAAATACCCCTTTACCCAAAAACCCAAAACTGACCCTGAACCCCAAAAATACCCCTTTACCCAAAAACTAAAAACTGACCCTGAACCCCAAAAATACCCCTTTACCCAAAAACTAACCCTGAACCCCAAAAATACCCCTTTACCCAAAAACTAAAAACTGACCCTGAACCCCAAAAATACCCCTTTACCCAAAAACTAAAAACTGACCCTGAACTCCAAAAATACCCCTTTACCCAAAAACTAAAAACTGACCCTGAACCCCCAAAATACCCCTTTACCCAAAAACTAAAAACTGACCCTGAACCCTAAAAATACCCCTTTACCCAAAAACTAAAAACTGACCCTGAACCCCAAAAATACCCCTTTACCCAAAAACTAAAAACTGACCCTGAACGCTAAAAATACCCCTTTACCCAAAAACTAAAAACTGACCCTGAACCCCAAAAATACCCCTTTACCCAAAAACAAAAAACTGACCCTGAACCCCAAAAATACCCCTTTACCCAAAAACTAAAAACTGACCCTGAACCCCAAAAATAACCCTTTACCCAAAAACCCCAAACTGACCCTGAACCCTAAAAATACCCCTTTACCCCAAACATATAACATGTAAAATATAATTATATACTTACCAATACTTACGTTGTAATGGTATGCGTTGTAAAGGTACCTGCATTGTAAATACATGCGTTGTAAATACATGCGTTGTAAAAGTTTTTGCGTTGTAAAGGTTCCGTTGTAATGGTATGTCGTTGTAAAAGTTGCGTTGTAAGTGATGTTTCCCGGCAGGACCATACTAGCAACACCCTCATTGGCGCTTGTGTGAAGGGTACTCCGTCCAGGCGGCACACCCGGGCTCGGATTTGACTTTCTGAAAGTGACATTTCTGAAATAGTAATGAAAAGTCAACCTACACCAATAATCAGGATTTCTCACCACTATTCCCACCATCCCAAACATGGCAAAGCTACTCCTTCCAGATCAGAAATTACCACTGGAAACCATATTAGGGAATTCCCAATGCAAACCTATGAGAGGAGCAGCAGTGAGAAAACAAATACGCTGTTTTTCAGTATCAGGACATGGTACTCAATGAAGGCACATGTCCTAACTTTTACCTACACAGCACCATGCCCATTGGGTTACATAAGGCCAAGCTTATGGGTGACCTATACGGAGTAAAAGGGGAGTTTCAGGCTTGTTTATCTTTGGAAGGCTTGGCAAGTAACTTTAAATTCTACGCCACAGTGGCAGTAATCTGCACACGCAGGCCCTGCAGTGGCAGGCCTGAGACAAATTTGAAAGGCTACTTCTATGGGTGGCTCAAGCGGCGCAGCAGGCCCCCTACTAGTAGCATCCAATGTACAGGCCCAGGGCATCTGGGATACCACTCTACAAGGGACTTATAGGTAAATTAAATATGCCAAAGGAGAGGACGCAAACTCTTTAGCACTGACTAGCAGTGAGAAAGTGCCAAGAGTTCTCAAGTCAACAAAAACAGAAAAAAAAAAAATCTGAAAGAAGGCAATAGGTTTTGGGGATAACCCTGCAAACTGGGCAGGTCTAACACATTGGATAAAAAATAATTCAATATTTCAAAAGGTTTTGTAGGTCTAACTGGCATTTGCGGAAGTTTGCTTTAGCATATGAAATATTTTTCTTTTAGATAAATTTCATAGACCTTACAAAATATTTATTTTGATTTGAGGGTTATTTTAATAATATATTTTTAATGACAAAAATAGTTCTTGTTTCTTCATCAGCCATAAGGGAGCATGTGCTTGCACATCTCTTGTCTTTCTCTTCATTTTAAGAGAGGTTGTTAGAATCCCATTAGATAGGTGAAGGGTACCAGACCTGTGGGCCAAATCGACGTTCGCAGATGCAGTGGCAGTGCCCTTGCAGGGTCTATCGAGATTCCACTGGTTTTCAATTAGGTGCTGTAATCTAGTTGACTTCATCAATTTGGAAGAAGCAAGTAACGTTATAATACAATGTAGGACTGTAAACTTTCTGATGTCAGAAGTGGAATATAACAAAAAAATCACATCACTGGCAGCTATAACAAATTGGCACAATAAACTAATTCTATCAAAATAGCGACTGACTGTACTGCACACAGTTCCCTGTTCCCTTCTGTCAGCCACTGAGTGTGCAATGAAAGGTAGGCGAACACTAGCAGATGAGCACTTTGTTTGACTTTTCCAAACAACCGCAAAATAAATTTCAGCAACTGTTGTTTGATAGTTATTTCTTTTTCACCAGTGGCTGCTAATGCCCCATTCTTCCACAAGTGCTGGTGAGAAATATTGCTGCCTGCTTCAAACAATATCTGAAGTATTTAGTTGAAAATCCCTTGCACAAACATGGAAAGAAAATGTATCTACTTCAACTCAAAACTACGGGTTTTTTCACCACAAAACCAGCACTACAGGAGCAGGTCTTATTTAGTATTTTGTTGCAAGCTCATCAGACCAACAACGTGAAAAGAATTCTACTTTTCCACAATTTTCATAATTCATTTTATGAGTCGGTTTTCATTGTGTATCCAATGGGTGTTGATGTCGAATTTTTGTGCATTTAATCTTGGATTTTCATTGTTTTTATATCCACAAATTAAATGAATCATGCAATATGTTGGCTAGCACGATTTTCTAACATAAACCTACATGGCGTCACACCCTACTGACAATCAAAGCAACATTTCTCGTCTTTCTCTTCATTTTAACTACATCGCTGCGGCGGCTTTTCCCGCTGTGTGCGGCATTTTTTAAAATACTGCGTTACATGACGAGCTCAGCTCGTCATCAGCATACGAACGCAGTAGCTGATGACGAGCTGAGCTTGTCATCAGCATCGAAGGTGTTAAAAGAGGTTTTTAGGATCCCATTAGAGAGGGAAAGGTTACCAGACCCGGGGAGCAAATTGACGTCCGCAGATGCAGTGGCAGTGCCCTTGTAGGGGGGTCTATCGAGATTCCACTGGTTTTCAATTAGGTGCTGTAATCTAGTTGACTTCATCAATTTGGAAGAAGCAAGCAACGTTATAATACAATGTAGTACTTCAAACTTTCTGATGTCAGAAGTGGAATATAACAAAAAAATCACATCACTGGCAGCTATAACAAATTGGCACAAGAAACTAAGGGCCATATTATCAAGAAAGGGAGATACATTATCGCTGCTTTTATCGGCAGGAAACTGCTGCTAAAGCAGCAATAATGGGCTTGATAATATGCCCTTGTGAATGCCCGTAGAAGCCCAGGTTCTGGTGTTAACCTGGGTTTCTATGGGAATTCACAAGGGCATAATATCAAGCCCATTATCACTGCTTTAGCGGCAATATCCTGCCGATAAAAGCGGAGATAATGTATGGCCCTTTCTTGATAATATGGCCCTAATTCTATCAAAATAGTGACTGACTGTACTGCACACAGTTCCCTGTTCCCTTCTGTCAGCCACTGAGTGTGCAATGAAAGGCAGGCGAACACTAGGAGATGAGCACTTTGCTTGACTTTTCCAAACGACCGCAAAATAAATTTCAGCTCAAGCAACTGTTGTTTGATAGTTATTTCTTTTTCACCAGTGGCGGCTAATGCCCAATTATTCAGCAAGTGCTAGTGAGAAATATGGCTGCCTGCTTCTTTTTTTTATATTTTATTTTGCATTTATTTCAACAGTCAGCTGTACACTGAGCAAACAAATAAATAAATATCAAGACCAAAGCAAATGAATCAGGATATTAAATTTTAAATGATACTTCTGACATACAAACAATTATTATAAGGTACTTAAATCACATTAAACCCAGTTGATCATAGGCTCCCATATTTTTAAACCCAATGACCATCGTTTTATCCCTTTAAGTTTATACATTGCAATTTCTAAACGGTAGATAGAGAGCAATTTGGAGCGCCAATGATGGAAAATTGGAGGTTCAACATCAATCCATCTAGAAGTAATACAATAACGAAAAATTGACATACAAATAAACAAAAAGGCTTCTTCAGCTGTCGATCTAGTACCTATGTGATCCGTTTGTATACCTAAAATTACTAATTCAGGGGTTAACTTTACATTGAGTTTCAAACAATTATTAATGAAAAGTTCTATATCAGCAATAAATCGTGAAAGTTTCCGACAGTTAAAAAACATATGAATAGAATCAGCCCCGGTCTGGTTACATCGGTTACAGCTATCATCAGCACCTGTTTTCCATCTCGCTATTTTAATAGGAGAATAATACAAATTTAAAGATTGACATGTAATGTTGACTTTGTAGTGAGCCGTTAAAAAGAATCTTAATTGATAGTTCAATTGATCTTCCAATATCCACACTCTCAAGTTCAAATTTCCTTTTCCATTTGCTCTCTACTAATAAAATATCATCTTCAAATTGATTAATTGCAGTAGCGTAAACTAAACCTATTTTTTTAACTTTCTTACTTATTTCTAAAATAGAATTTTTATTCATAAAGCTATGATCAAGAAGGCTTTTAGATTCTAAAAAACTTTGAATCTGAAGGTATTTAAAAAAATCATTTTTAGACAAACTATATCTAGCTCGAAGATCTGCAAAAGAAATACGTTTAGAATCTTGATATAAATCTCCTAGTACGTAAATGCCAGATTGATACCATCTTTTGATAATTTGATCATGAAAAACTGCTGGCAAGTTATGGTTGTCCAGAATAGGAGAATAGGAGTGAAATTCTTTTAAACCTACCATTTTCCTCTTTATTTGTCGCCAAACAGTAATTGCCCCTAAAGTCATTTTAAAATAGTTTTTTTTGTAATAGCTGGGTTCTAATATTTTTACCAAGCTTTGTGATACTTTATCACCTAACAGTAATTCATAAACAGACGAATACACTGACTCCTCAATGGTAACATCCCTAAAAAGTAATATACCCATATGTCTTAAAAGGATAAGCCAATAATACAGCCGGAAATTAGGGACTCTCCAGCCGCCTCTTGATCTTGGCAGAATACACCATTTTAAGGCACGTCTTGAGCGATGGTAGCCTCAGAGGAATCTATATACCATTCTATCAATTTTAGTAAAAAAATGTGATGAAATTAGTAAAGGGATTGTGAGAAACAAATATAAAAACTTCGGAAAAATTAATTTTTAATGACATTCACACGGCCGAACAAAGAAAGCACTACAGGAGCAGGTCTTATTTAGTATTTTGTTGCAAGTTCATCAGACCGACAACGTGAAAAGAATTCTACTTTTCCACAATTTTCATAATTTATTTTATGAGTCGGTTTTCATTTTGTATCCAATGGGTGTTGATGTCGAATTTTTGTGCATTTAATCTTGGATATTTCATTGTTTTTATATCCACAAATTAAATGAATCATGCAATATGTTGGCTAGCATGATTTTCTAACATAAACCTACATGGCTTCACACCCTACTGACAATCAAAGCTAAATTTCTTAGTTTCGCCGATAACAAAGATTTTACATTATCAGGAAAACCAATCCAGCGTGGTATGAGTTATTCCTCCTGAAGAAAGTGAAATTCTTTCTTTGTTAAACTGATTCCAGAACAACAGTTCAAACACTGTTTCTCCTATATATGAATGGAGGAGAGGTTTAGTAAGTAACCTCCCAGGCTCCACTTTGACACCTCTGAAAGGCATCTGTGTGCACCTTATGCATCATCACTGGCTAGAAGAAAATGGACTATATCACCCCTACACTCCAGGAACTACATTAACTCCCCTTCAGGCCTTTATCATCTTCAGGGCCAGCTGAATCAACTATAAAGCCATCAGAAACTACACCCACTCCTACCCTGCCAATAAACTAACCATCTCGTACAGGCAATACACTAGAAGCCTGGATATTGCAATATCAGAGACACAATTTAGCTAGAAAGGAAAGGTACAGGAAAAATATCTTCACATTTAGTTCTCCCAGGATCTGAAAATACATCCCCACCGAGATTAGAAATGCTTATACCCATATGCAGACACATACCTTCAAGGACCATTACCCTTCCACTCAATAATATCTATGTGCTGCCTGCCTCCTGTAAATTATCTGAATTGTACTCTGAGACCTTAACCCACTGATCCTCACTCCTTTCATTCCCAGCTAGGTTCCTACTATCCAAATATCAATCAATACATACATATAGATTGAAATACCACCACATTTAAGCACAGAAAACTATTGGAAGTATCTTAGGATTTTGTTTTTATCTTAGAAATATATTTGGAGTGGGACCTTGTTCATCGATATGATCATGGAACTCCATAGAGAATTGCCGGCGCTTGCAGGGAGTTGCAGCGCCGGCCCTACGAGGAGCAAATGCCCGATGATGAAGCATGACACCCCTCGGGGTGTGTGAGGGCAGCAGAGGATGCAGAATGATTTTCCCTCTCATGTTTGGGACTTCGACACCTAGGATTCCTTTTCCTCTTTTCTCTCTTTTTTTCTTTTTTGCACTACATAGGTGACTTTTTGCACCCTGGCATAGGAACTTTGTCCTCCTGTTGACTTAATTATGAGTATAAGGAGCGAGGACACTGGACCTGAATTATCTCCTTGGTACCCCCCTCTCTCTTTTTGGTAAATACTCTTTACAGACCACCTGCAAAGTAACTGACGCAGGGCTGTGTTACGATGCAGAACATGGATAAATATACTACTCGCTGAATCTTCAGGTCACCGGGGATTAGCCAAGAACACCCCTTTATGGGTCAAACATATTGGAGTATTTTCCACTTACAACCACAATCATCCATGACTACATCACAGGTTTAACCACACAGGGAATGCTGTAAACAGAATCACATACTCTATAATAAATATTCTGAAATTGTAAGTGCTGCATGTGTGGCTGTGTGCATCCTTCCACTACGGTGCAACACTTATGCTCAGATACAATTAAGCTCACACCACATCTCTACCTACCTATAAACCACAAGCAGTACACTCAGTATTAGACAACATCTTTTCTACAATTCATCAGAAGGGCAACCATGAAGTCTATGAAAGATGGAGTAGTCAGGTGGCCTCCTGGAGAATGAAGCACAATATCAATGATACACATGGAGTAGAAACTCAACAATCCAAAAGCACTTAAGGCATGAAAGGAGGCATTGAAAGCACTGTATAAATGACCACACAGTACAATACAATACCAGGGGCCGTATTACAGAGAGTGCCCTGAGGCGCAACGGGCGTTTGCGCCCACTTTGCGCGCCCCCGGGGAACTTTGGTATTACAGAAGGGGCAGTAGATGCTTGTGCGGCCCCTTCTGTAAATCAGATAGCGCTGGTGCACGTAAAGCACTTGTGCTATGTGCAGGGGGTGTTCTCTGATTTGCCTGGGGGCATGCCAAATGAGAGAATCCCTTTGTCTTTGTGCCCACGACCTATTACAGAAGTGAATTCAGATTCCAAGAAGCCCTCGAGAGGGGCAATGTCAATGAGCTCCCTGAAAGCAGCCCTCTGGAGGAGGGAAAGGAGGACCCATGGACCCGCCCAGGACTCCCCATGCAGACAGTCGCAATCACTGACTGCACCCACTTGCAAGGGGAACTCTAGTGCCTTTTCAAAGTGCAGATGGGTGCCGCCTGCAAAGTGAAAACACGTAGTGGATGCTTCATAGCTGCTCAGTATTACCCTTGAATGCACAGCCCCCAGAGCACCACAAGTTTGCTGCCCTGCGGGCAGGGCATTCTATGTAATCTAGCAGACATTCTCTGTTTGTGACCGGCGCACCTGTTTTAAGGTGCGCCAAGCACAAACAGGTGAAGTGCGCCGTAATACATAATATGGTACAAAATGGGGTGGTAATGGACGGAGCATCTGAACCAATCAAACACTCTCACCCAGTCAAAAGATCTGGGTTTACTCCATCACCGTTCTTTAGCCCACTCTGCCACCCCAGTTCAGACATGGCTATATGCAAATCAGTCTGACCCTGTGCCTCATGGGAACAGTCCAGCCCGAACTGCCAAGCCATGCCTTCCCTGGACCAGAAACAAGCTTCTGAGGACCGGTTTCTGGCATTCCAGCCGTCTTCAGCCCGGCTTGCTTGAATCCAGTGGCAAAGTGAGCAAGAGACTCACGTCTGAGCATACCCTGCCACACTTATGGCGGCCAAAAGCGGTACAAAAAGGGGTGGTAATGGAGGGAGCATCTGAACCAATCAAACACTCACACCCAGTCAAAAGATCTGGGATTAATCCATCACTGTTCTTTAGCCCACTCTGCCACCCCAGTTCAGACATGGCTATATGCAAATCAGTCTGACCCTGTGCCTCATGGGAACAGTCCAGCCCGAACTGGCAAGCCATGCCTTCCATGGACCGGAAACAAGCTTCTGAGGACCGGTTTCTGGCATTCCAGTTGTCTTCAGCCCGGCTTGCTTGAATCCAGTGGCAAAGTGAGCAAGGGACTCACGTCTGAGCATACCCTGCCACACTTATGGCGGCCAAAAGCAGTACAAAAGGGGTTGGTAATGGACGGAGCATCTGAACCAATCAAACACTCACACCCAGTCAAAATATCTGGGTTTAATCCATCACTGTTCTGTAGCCCACTCTGACACCCCAGTTCAGACATGGCTATATGCAAATCAGTCTGACCCTGTGCCTCATGGGAACAGTCCAGCCCGAACTGCCAAGCCATGCCTTCCCTGGACCAGAAATAAGCTTCCGAGGACCTGTTTCTGGCATTCCAGCCGTCTTCAGCCCGGCTTGCTTGAATCCAGTGGCAAAGTGAGCAAGGGACTCACGTCTGAGCATACCCTGCCACACTTATGGCGGCCAAAAGCGGTACAAAAGGGGGTGGTAATGGACAGAGCATCTGAACCAATCAAACACTCACACCCAGTCAAAAGATCTGGGATTAATCCATCACCGTTCTTTAGCCCACTCTGCTACCCCAGTTCAGACATGGCTTTATGCAAATCAGTCTGACCCTGTGCCTCATGGGAACAGTCCAGCCCGAACTGCCAAGCCATGCCTTCCCTGGACCGGAAACAAGCTTCTGAGGACCGGTTTCTGGCAATCCAGCCATCTTCAGCCCGGCTTGCTTGAATCCAGTGGAAAAGTGAGCAAGGGACTCACGTCTGAGCATACCCTGCCACCCTAATGGCGGCCAAAAGCGGTACAAAAGGGGTTGGTAATGGACGGAGCATCTGAACCAATCAAACACTCACACCCAGTCAAAAGATATGGGTTTAATCCATCACCGTTCTGTAGCCCACTCTGCCACCCCGGTTCAGACATGGCTATATGCAAATCAGTCTGACCCTGTGCCTCAAGGGAACAGTCCAGCCCGAACTGCCAAGCCATGCCTTCCCTGGACCGGAAATAAGCTTCCGAGGACCGGTTTCTGGCATTCCAGCTGTCCTCAGCCCGGCTTGCTTGAATCCAGTGGCAAAGTGAGCAAGGGACTCACGTCTGAGCATACCCTGCCACACTTATGGCGGCCAAAAGCGGTACAAAAGGGGGTGGTAATGGACGGAGCATCTGAACCAATCAAACACTCACACCCAGTCAAAAGATCTGGGTTTAATCCATCACCGTTCTTTAGCCCACTCTGCCACTCCAGTTCAGACATGGCTTTATGCAAATCAGTCTGACCCTGTGCCTCACGGGAACAGTCCAGCCCGAACTGCCGAGCCATGCCTTCCCTGGACTGGAAACAAGCTTCCGAGGACCGTTTTCTGGCATTCCAGCCGTCTTTAGCCCGGCTTGCTTGAATCTAGTGGCAAAGTGAGCAAGGGACTCACGTCTGAGCATACTCTGCCACACTTATGGCGGCCAAAAGCGGTACAAAAGGGGTGGTAATGGACGGAGCATCTGAACCAATCAAACACTCACACCCAGTCAAAAGATCTGGGTTTAATCCATCACCGTTCTTTAGCCCACTCTGCCACTCCAGTTCAGACATGGCTTTATGCAAATCAGTCTGACCCTGTGCCTCACGAGAACAGTCCAGCCCGAACTGCCAAGCCATGCCTTCCCTGGACCAGAAATAAGCTTCCGAGGACCTGTTTCTGGCATTCCAGCCGTCTTCAGCCCGGCTTGCTTGAATCCAGTGGCAAAGTGAGCAAGGGACTCACGTCTGAGCATACCCTGCCACACTTATGGCGGCCAAAAGCGGTACAAAAGGGGGTGGTAATGGACAGAGCATCTGAACCAATCAAACACTCACACCCAGTCAAAAGATCTGGGATTAATCCATCACCGTTCTTTAGCCCACTCTGCTACCCCAGTTCAGACATGGCTTTATGCAAATCAGTCTGACCCTGTGCCTCATGGGAACAGTCCAGCCCGAACTGCCAAGCCATGCCTTCCCTGGACCGGAAACAAGCTTCTGAGGACCGGTTTCTGGCAATCCAGCCATCTTCAGCCCGGCTTGCTTGAATCCAGTGGAAAAGTGAGCAAGGGACTCACGTCTGAGCATACCCTGCCACCCTAATGGCGGCCAAAAGCGGTACAAAAGGGGTTGGTAATGGACGGAGCATCTGAACCAATCAAACACTCACACCCAGTCAAAAGATATGGGTTTAATCCATCACCGTTCTGTAGCCCACTCTGCCACCCCGGTTCAGACATGGCTATATGCAAATCAGTCTGACCCTGTGCCTCAAGGGAACAGTCCAGCCCGAACTGCCAAGCCATGCCTTCCCTGGACCGGAAATAAGCTTCCGAGGACCGGTTTCTGGCATTCCAGCTGTCCTCAGCCCGGCTTGCTTGAATCCAGTGGCAAAGTGAGCAAGGGACTCACGTCTGAGCATACCCTGCCACACTTATGGCGGCCAAAAGCGGTACAAAAGGGGGTGGTAATGGACGGAGCATCTGAACCAATCAAACACTCACACCCAGTCAAAAGATCTGGGTTTAATCCATCACCGTTCTTTAGCCCACTCTGCCACTCCAGTTCAGACATGGCTTTATGCAAATCAGTCTGACCCTGTGCCTCACGGGAACAGTCCAGCCCGAACTGCCGAGCCATGCCTTCCCTGGACTGGAAACAAGCTTCCGAGGACCGTTTTCTGGCATTCCAGCCGTCTTTAGCCCGGCTTGCTTGAATCTAGTGGCAAAGTGAGCAAGGGACTCACGTCTGAGCATACTCTGCCACACTTATGGCGGCCAAAAGCGGTACAAAAGGGGTGGTAATGGACGGAGCATCTGAACCAATCAAACACTCACACCCAGTCAAAAGATCTGGGTTTAATCCATCACCGTTCTTTAGCCCACTCTGCCACTCCAGTTCAGACATGGCTTTATGCAAATCAGTCTGACCCTGTGCCTCACGAGAACAGTCCAGCCCGAACTGCCAAGCCATGCCTTCCCTGGACCGGAAACAAGCTTCCGAGGACCGTTTTCTGGCATTCCAGCCGTCTTCAGCCCGGCTTGCTTGAATCTAGTGGCAAAGTGAGCAAGGGACTCACGTCTGAGCATACCCTGCCGCACTTATGGCGGCCAAAAGCGGTACAAAAGGGGGTGGTAATGGACGGAGCATCTGAACCAATCAAACACTCACACCCAGTCAAAATATCTGGGTTTAATCCATCACCGTTCTGTAGCCCACTCTGCCACCCCAGTTCAGACATGGCTATATGCAAATCAGTCTGACCCTGTGCCTCACGAGAACAGTCCAGCCCGAACTGCCGAGCCATGCCTTCCCTGGACTGGAAACAAGCTTCAGAGGACCGTTTTCTGGCATTCCAGCCGTCTTCAGCCCGGCTTGCTTGAATCTAGTGGCATAGTGAGCAAGGGACTGCTCACTTTGCCACTAGATTCAAGCAAGCCGGGCTGAAGACGGCTGGAATGCCAGAAAACGGTCCTCGGAAGCTTGTTTCCGGTCCAGGGAAGGCATGGCTTGGCAGTTCGGGCTGGACTGTTCTCGTGAGGCACAGGGTCAGACTGATTTGCATAAAGCCATGTCTGAACTGGAGTGGCAGAGTGGGCTAAAGAATGGTGATGGATTAAACCCAGATCTTTTGACTGGGTGTGAGTGTTTGATTGATTCAGATGCTCCGTCCATCACCACCCCCTTTTGTACCGCTAATACATAATATGGCTCCAGGTAGGCAGTGGTGCCATTGTGACAGCTGTTTTCTAATGGCTAGATTGAGAACTTTAGAACAAGGCGACCAAGATATTCATACCCCTTTCAGCAATTGAGAAAAGAAAAGACTGAATCTGGGCACCTCATCCAATCTTCATTCATCTAAAGCACACTTAAAATGGAATAGAGTAATGTTAATATGTAAAAGCCCACCGATGCAAATGGCATCGAATAGCCACTCAATCTGCCATTGATGTGCAGGGTTCAGTTGATGCAAAGCTAGGCTTGTACTATGTAAACACCGACAGAAGACACTAAACTGCAATTAAAACAGAAGGGACAATAGTTCAATGAACAGCTAAGAAAAAAAAGAAACTCCCTTGTGACATAATGTAGAGCTATGGCCCTTCTTTAGTGCACCATAAATAATTGCATTGCTTCTCAGAGGGGGGCAGGCGGCGATTTGTAGGTTTTCTCCCATCTTTGCTCCTTCGAAGATTCGAGCCGTACAATGGGCTCACTTTCGGAAGAAAGAAACGTGCAAGCTGTTCAGCAAAATTGCACTTTAAATGATGGGATATATTAAAAGACTAAACAAAATGGCGTAAAGAACATTGGTTTGCTACACACATAAAGGCAGGGGGTGCCGAACAATGTACAGGTTTAATTTTACAGACAGCGCTGGTAGGAAACCAGAGTACATCATTAAAAGTGATAGATCGCCATTTGTGACAATATTTCATTTGGCATTTGATGGACCATCGGGGCATTTCATACATGCAATGTAATGGCTCGTGTCCTTGTTATTTCACTCGTCACAGACAATCTATTAAAACTCACCTAAACCGGTGCTTTTCATCTGTCATATGCTGCGTGTGCTGACCAAAGTAAAAAAATTTTTTTTTTTTTTTTACATTCCAATGTTTTTCCTAATACGTGTTTACACAGTGAAAGAGCAGCCTTTTCCCCCAGGCCGCTCGCCACATCCGGCCACATGCATGAACCTATTTAGGAAGTGCAAACGGTGCGAATCGGTTAATTCGGCCGTTTGCTATTCCTAAATAAGTTTTTGGGATGCATCATGCATTTTTGTGAAATTCGCTATTTTTAGAGATTTCCAAAAATGCGATTGCTTTTAAGGAATCGCAAATTTGCGATTCCTTAAAAGCAATGCATGATTGTTTTTAAAATTGCGAATTCGCAATTAGGGGGTGCAAATTACCACGAGGGTGAACCTCGTGGTAATTTGCGAAAAAGTATTTAAATGCTCAAATTTGCATTTTAAACACTGTCATGTTACAGACACAGATGTCCTTAGGACATGAGTGTGTGAAACATGCACTTTAACATACATTTCAGAAGTGCAGGGGGGGGTCCTTCGGACCCCCCCCCCCTGCACCCATGGAATGCATTAACATTTTACGAATCGCTAATTGAAATTCGCAAAATGTCAATACCTTCCCATTGATTCCTATGGGCCTTTTGGCCCATAGGAATCATTGGGAATTGTGAAATCGCAAATTAGAATTCGCATAATATTTGCGATTCGGTAAAAATTGCGATTTTTACCGAATTGCAAATATTATGCGATTAAAATCATGCATCCCATTTTGCGATTCCTTATTTGCGATTCCCTAAAAATCGCAAATATGGAATCGCAAAACCTTACAATGATGCATGTGGCCGATCGTGTCTTATTCAGTTTTGTATCGCTTAACATGCAATTTAGTCACATTCAAAGCAATACATTTAGTGACTTCAAACAATGCACACTTTTTGGGGGCGGAACAGCACATATTTAATTACATAAACCAAAGCACAGAAATGTCGCAAGCCTCCTAAACAGACTAGTAACACGGCCCCCTTCCCGCTAGTACATTTGCTGAAGTTGTCCTTTTAGGTGATTATAAGTATAATTTTAAACGAGTTCTTGACATTTATTGACGTTTATATTTTTGACAGTCTCATCAATTAAAGAAGGTGGCGATGGCTCCACAAATACATGCATCTGATACTCTTGACAGAAATCAAATATGTAAAATGTGCATATATGATCCCAGCCAGGCGGGTGGAATGGGGAACTCCGGTTAATATATTCATATTGCTGATGTGTGCTGTAGGTACAGAACGTAGGATGAGCGTCCTAGAGGCTGACACCAAGTACATGAAAGCAATGACGGACTTCAGCATGCAGGTCAATTGAATGATGTCTTTGAAAGGTCGAAGAAGAGCTTCATGATTTTGGGACACTGTCCTGGCGAGAGAGTTATTGATTACCCAATTGCTAAAGACCCTCTAACAGAAGACAAAGCCTATGTCTTTTTCACCCAGAGTGTCAACAGTGGCTTCCATTCACGGAGAGAGGTATGTTTAACACGATCTGAAATGAGAATGTCTACCCACTGATGAAGGCAGTAACCTATAAATGATTGATGTCGCGCCCTGTGCCCAAGCTACAGGTGGGCTGCTTATCTTCATCTACTAGTAACAAGCTGTCAAAGCCAGGCCTATGTCATACCTCAGCTAGCCCAGGGAGAAATGTACAGTGGATGGATTGGAGGCAGATTTTTGGAGCATGGGAATGCCGGCCTATGCTCTAATGTGCAGATACCCAGCTTTTGAGGATAACAATTCATGGCGCTATACATGAATGGCACAAGAGGAAAATATGAAGCACAAAATAGCTATTACCTCAAGTCTGTTGCTCCTCAGTCGTATGTTGGAGGAAAACCCTAAGAGGAGAATTTTTGATGAACATCTGTAGAACACCCTCCGCGTGTGCATGGATTCTCATGAACTGATGCATGGCAAAGTTAACATCTGTTTGACTGTCTTGATGAAGACTGACATCATAGGCACAGCAGAGAGAACCTGTCTGTTGTGATTTCTAAGTGAAAGTATGAACATAACACTTCAATCTACCGACAGAGTACAGTGCTGCCACTGGTGTAAAAACCATCTCAATGTTAATGACATTAATCATAGGTGGGATTCAAAATGTATTTGCTTCTATGTACTTTGCAGAGTGTGACTTTTATGAAAGTTATCTATTTTCTAAGATTCATTGTGAGGGGATGAACGAAGACAATATTTTATATCTTCCTATTTCAAACATTCCGCTCTTTAGGGACAACCAACATGAGCACTGGGAAATTCTTGCAACTCTAAATAGCATCATTGCTAATATTTCCCAAAAAATGATCTGTGTGATAGACAATCCAACTACAAAACACCCAATTTCTATTAAACCTGATGAAATGTCTGTTGCGAATTTTTTTCCAAAAAGGAGGTTGTTTATTTGGGAAGGGCACAGAAGGAAAACATAAAGGTTTTCTCGAGCCTTGAAAGGAGATTGGTCAAAATGATCATTAACCCCTTCGCTGCGGCGGCTATTCCGCCGCAGCGCTAAAGGGGCGGGGCGGCCGCGCGGCCGCCGCATGCTGGTGACAGAACCGCTCCGTCACCAGCTACAGTTGAGCTGTGCTGGTGACGGAGCGGTTCCGTCATGACCCGCCCCGCTCTTTAGAACGCCCGCGCAGGCGCGAAATCAGCGCCGCGCAGGCGCGGCGGCCGGGCCATGACGGAACCGCTCCGTCATCAGCACAGCTCAACTGTAGCTGATGACGGAGCGATTCCGTCATCAGCATGGAAGGGGTTAACAGTTCACACAAAGCAAAAAGAAAGATTTGTCTAGAGACAGACCAAGAAAATCAAAGGCTCAGTATAATTAAATGCTTATTGCAATGTGACCAGAATCAAGCTGTTAAATCTTGCAGGCCGTGTGTAATGGGAAAAGTCTGCCAGCGACCATTCACCTATGTGACATCTAACACAACTGTGGAACCAAAAACTCCTGCGAACCCGTAGACAGGCATTGCTGGCCTGTTTTAACGGGGAGGACATTCAATTAGCTTGCAGACTGGTTTACTTCATGAAGTCAGTAAACATTGCACTAAACCCAGCCGTTACTCTATGAACTGGGAAAAATATGACCAGCAAAAAATTCCGACAAGTAAAGAACTCGGATGCTTGATTCCGTTCTGGGAAGGACATGGCTTTTGTAGTTCGGACTGGACTGTTCCCATGGGGCACAGGGTCAGAGCTGATTTGCATATCGCCATTGTCTAACCCAGGGTGGTGTGGAGTGCAAAAAAACGATGGATTTGGGCCCAGATCTTTGGACTGGGGTGAATGTGTGACATTGATCCACATTCTGTCCATCACCTGTTTTGTTTGCAATTGCCGCCATAAGTGCGCTGGGGATGCTCAGACGTGGGTCCCAGGCACTCCACACCACTGGAGTCAAGCTAGCCGGGCTGATGAGAGGTGTTACCTCGAAACCGGTCCGGTCCTCGGATGCTTGATTCCGTTCTGGGAAGGACATGGCTTTTGTAGTTCGGACTGGACTGTTCCCATGGGGCACAGGGTCAGAGCTGATTTGCATATCGCCATTGTCTAACCCAGGGTGGTGTGGAGTGCAAAAAAACGATGGATTTGGGCCCAGATCTTTGGACTGGGGTGAATGTGTGACATTGATCCACATTCTGTCCATCACCTGTTTTGTTTGCAATTGCCGCCATAAGTGCGCTGGGGATGCTCAGACGTGGGTCCCAGGCACTCCACACCACTGGAGTCAAGCTAGCCGGGCTTATGAGAGGTGTACCTCGAAACCGGTCCGGTCCTCGGATGCTTGATTCCGTTCTGGGAAGGACATGGCTTTTGTAGTTCGGACTGGACTGTTCCCATGGGGCAGAGGGTCAGAGCTGATTTGCATATCGCCATTGTCTAACCCAGGGTGGTGTGGAGTGCAAAAAAACGATGGATTTAGGCCCAGATCTTTGGACTGGGGTGAATGTGTGACATTGATCCACATTCTGTCCATCACCTGTTTTGTTTGCAATTCCTTTTTAATGAGCACAAAATTTGAAAGTTACTTCTCTGAGCTTTTCATTACAAAACCAATGGCTATGCAACTTAGAGATGACTTCATCCTTTCCCTCAATGGAGGATATTCAACTTCTATTTCAGAGACTATGTCAGAAGGTTTAATCTTTTACTGGAAAGACCCACTTGGTGTATCCAACCTTCTCCCCAGGACAGTCCGTGTAAAATCATGCCTGGGTCCCAGTCAACAACGAAAATTAACTTTTGTTCGGTGATTTCCTTTTTCATGCCAATTATTGCCCTTAAACAAATGAGTAGTGAACAGTTAAACATGTAACATTCATGCAAATATGTCTATTTTATAGATTCATTACATCAGAGCAATTTTGTCATACAGGCTTTTTATCCTCAAAAATGTAATCAATAACTTTGATTGAGATAGATTTAAAAAATACCCTTACTTCATAGTACCTACACATACATGTTGTAAAGTTGTATATCTTACTTTGATCTTTAACAGCATAGTCCCTTTCTTTCTAATAAATACATACTATTTGCTCTATACCATTTCTTAAGGAAAATTGAGTGAACACCTTTTCAGGTTACCTTAAATTAAACAAACTGTAGAGGCAACTTTTCTGCTCAGATCTTCTTTTCTTTCACCTATTTTAATCTTCATCATCATCAATTTGGTAGTATTGTATCACAATGGTTTTGTTCCACTGTCACAGGGCGGGTATACCGAGGGTAACAACTGGGCTGACAAGAGACTGGTGGGAGACCTGTGATGTTATCACCCCTGTTATTTCTCCTCGGCACGACAAGTGGTTCCATTCATCCCAACTGGACCTATCGGAAACAGACGCTGGTCCATTTAACCCCTTCCAGGCTCATGACGAGCTGGGCTCGTCATGGCGTAGCCTCCTCGCACGCTGATGCCGAGCCCAGCTCGTCATGAAGCATGGGATTTTGTAAATCTGAGCACAGGAGGAGAATTCAACTAGCGCGGATGTGGTTAACTAGAGCTCGCTGGCTGCAGACTCCACCCCCGATTGAGGACGTCATCCCCTATACTCCAATAAGAGAAGACGATGACCGGAACAAGGGGTGCACTGACACCGGAGGTTGGAAGGAGCGAGGGAAAAGCGGAAGAAGGGAGAACCAGAGTCAGGACAAGATACGGAGAAGCCAGACCATCATGCCCGGGAGGAGAGGAGGAAAGCCCATGTACGTCTCCAGCCCGGGGAGAGAAGGAGGAAGACCGAGTGCTGAAAGAGGAAGACCCCTCTGGGAGCCGGTAGGACCAGAGAGGAGTCTCGTTAATTCCCCTTATTTTATATTCAGACTGGCTGATCGCAGAAAGCGAATCTATTACAAAATAAAACGTGCTTTACCCCGACGTAGTCTCTCGCAAGTTTCTTCTGAGCGCAACATCCACCTAATGGGAATCAGATCAGCTCTTTCTAACTCTTACTACCTTCTACCATTTCAATATTGCACATTTCAAGTAATGGAACATGCAGGTTGATTTGTCTCTGCACATCTGGCCTACTAAACATTCTTGTTTTACTCAACTAAGAACCTGAATAGACTGACTACATTAGAGATGAAGTCCCTCACTGAACATTGGGACTGACCATGGCGTATGGGAGACAACTCTTTATTGTGTAGACCAAAGAGGACCAAAAAATTTATTTTTTTCTTTGCAACCATGCAAAAGTTCCAAGAGGACTGAAACGTGTTGCCTGGTTTCTGCATAATCCCATTACTACAACTAGTTTCTTGAACAATCTCATAACATATGATCTACTTCTCACCTCCTCAGGCATTAACAATAACAAGGAAGCGTTTGCCTAAGGAATTATTGTATTATAACTGTTCAATATAACATCATTAGCTTATTACCTGGTTATAAATTTATCGTTTGATCAGAACCTGTGTGACAAGACTAATAATACTGGACATGACAAGTACAATGTTTTACTCCCAACTGTTGGCAAGAACTAAATAAAACGATACACATCTTAAAATGTGCTTCATGTATATTTAAAACTGAAACGTTGCCTTATTTCCAAAATACAATCGTGCTTGCAAGAGTGAAGATCAGCAATTGGATGCTTGAATCCACAATTGTAAACTGAATGAATTCTATGGTGGCAGAAATCCTTGCTTATGCCTTCACTAAATATAATTAGGTTTTGGAAATATTATGTGCACAGGCAGGTCTGACCCTGCCACATATTTGCAATTAATGTTTTGGAGACATACATCACCCTCTTCCTGCATTCAAGCACAAATGTCCCCCTGCCAGTCTCTCACTCTCCCTTTTCCTGTATGTCGAATATTCCCCTTATCCTTCATGTATGATTGATCTCATTTTAGCCTCCAAATGTCTAATATTTCCTCCCATTTTCATTGTCCCTTTCATTGTTTTTATGCTCTGCCGTCCTTCCTTTCCATGGACTAAATCTTCCCTTCAACCTGCTGGAATGTTCACTATCCCATTTACCATGCACCTCCCTAGCTTTGCTCTATTTTCAGACAATATTCTCTTTCTTTAATTGCTCAATCTTATTGTTTCTGAACTCTTTTGCTACATGTCAGGTCTCCCTGGCAGGCCTCTCTGGCAACTTGTGCACCATTCATTAATGTGTTTTTACTAACCGGTAATCTTCATTACCCTGATTAAGGTCCTCCTTGTCCCAGTCCTTACACAAGTGAGGAAGCAATCCTGCCTCCTGACAGGCTATCTCAAAGCTAGTATTTTTATCTGTGTTTATAAACCCTTCCCACCCACCACCATGCCTGTTATCAACAAGACCAGACACAACCACAGCAGTATTGGGGAGGGAGGGAATAGTACTGGGACAAGGAGGACCTTAATCGGGGTAATGAAGATCAGAGGTAAGTAACAACACATTACCCCTTCAAATGTCCTCTACTCCCCAGTCCAAACACAAGTGAGGACCTCACAAGCAAGAACACCAGGAGAAACGCATGACAAAGGGATCCATGCAGTATATAAAGTTTAATCAAAAACAAGATCAAGCCACAGCAGCGTTCATAATGCCAACAGCAAAATTGTCCACAGAGAAATGCAAGACATCAAGGTGATAATGCCAGACAAAAGTATGATGGGACCGCCAGGTAGCCACCCTACAAATCTCTGGGATAGAAACACCAGCAGCCGCAGCCCAGGAAGCGGACACCGACTGTGTTGAACGCCCCTGTACCTGAGCCAGAGGAGCCATACCCACTGACTTATAGGACTAGCAAACTGCCAAAGGCACCCACTGATTGATGGTGGATGTAGACCGGTCTCCCCCTTAGCCACACCACCAAAGGAAACTAATAGGGAAGGAGAATAGCGAAAACCCTGGGTACGCTGGAGGAAAACCTGAAGGGCCCAGCGAATATCCAAGGTAGAAGGAACTAGAGCACCCTCATCCCCAGGAAAATCAGAAAGAACCGCCTCCAGCTGCAAATAGAATTTGGAGGAGAACTTTTTGAGAAAGGTCGGGTCAAGCCGCAACACCACCCTGTCAAGCAAGAACTGCAAATAAGGAAGAGAAATAAGCAAGGCCCCCAATTCGCCCAACCTCTGAGCAGAGATGATGGCCAACTTAGCAGATACACAGAAAAACCTACCTCCAACAAAAGCTCAAAAGGGAACAATCAGAGACCCTGCAGAACAGTCAGCAAATTCCAAGAGGGCACAATCACAAGAGTGACAGGCCGACTAAGCCAAAAATTCTAGGAGCTGACCCATCAAAAGTGTAATACCCTCTAAGGAGGCCCCTGAACCACTACACACCCGGACAGCAGCCTACTGAGCTGGACAAAGTAGAAGGGGAAAGATCTTTCAGAAAACCATGCCTGAGAAGCTCAAAAACAGAGGCTGGATCACCAACTACAGGATCCACACCATAAGAGGCACACCAAGGGACACTTAGCCTATGGGAACACTTGATACCCATGGCCACCAAGGAAGAACAATTCAAAAACTCCAACTTCAAACGTTCAAGGGTCAGACTGTCAGCTTTAATTGATGGAGGCGAGGCAATGACAGAAGGGGAAATTGAAGTGGTGATGGGATCACAGGAAGCCGGATGAACCTGCCCCAGGACAGCTGCATTAACAGTGGGAACCAAAGGCAGCAAGGCCAAAAAGGAGCAATCAGGAGAACAGACAGCTTCTCCACCTGAATCTTCTGCAGGCCCTGCATGTTTCCCTTGGAAACAGATTCGGCTTACATCGGGAGGGACTCCTCATCCCCCATGACACCAAACATGAACCAACCAGTCAAAGACGAAGTGGCCAGCACTCTCTAAATGTACCATCTCCTAGCAACTCCGTCTCAAAATCCAAAAGACTTGGATTGCCAGTCCTGCCCTCTCCTCCACAGCCACATACAAACAAAACAGGCCGCGGGAGGCAGGTGCTGCTGGAAGCCCTCAGCACCGGAGTGGCCAGCCTCCCCAACCGAAGAGAAGGCTCCCCGCCCCAGCCAAGCACATGCGCAGGGAGCAGGTCAGGAGCATAGCAGGGACACAACCCACAGAGACATTGGTTAGGCCAGTGCAGGCACAGAAATAAAACACCAAAAACAAGTAGTCAGACAAATGCAAAAAAAGTGGAAACCACTCACATTACTGCAGACTGACAGAGGAACAAACCTAGCATTCCAACAGTCGGACAGGAATAAAAACAGGCATGGCGGTGGGTCAGAGGGGTTTATGTGATAAACATAGAAAAAATATTAGTGTTGAGCCTGTCAGGAGGCAGGATTGCCTCCTCACTTGTGTAAGGACTGGGACGAGGAGGACATATGAGGGAGTAATGTCGCTAAGCACGAGGCCTTCAAATTTGTACTGTTCTGAATGCATAGAACGGTTAGCTGCAGCAATAGTCATCACAAAACCTTTATACATAGCACAAAATCCAGTAAAAATGGTGGAAGAGCTGCCGTTTGATACTTATGTAGTAGAGCACACTTTGGCCAATTTGAAATTTCCAGCTGTCACCACGGGCATTGATTGGTGTCAGACTGCTTTTGGGGCAAAAACAGCCCATTGCCACAGCAAAATAGCACTAACAAATAGGCTCATCACTTAGTAGCTAAAAATATAAATTAAACTGGGGTCATAATTGTAGGAAGGTGGATATCTGACTATGGTTACCCCCAAACTTTTTGCCTGGTGTTTAGCTGGTTTTTGACTTAGTTGGCCTGGGATCCTGCTATTCAGGGCCCCAGGCTAATTGCTCTCTCCTTAAAATGGACTCCATGTGTAGGAGAGTAGGGTCTGCAATCCTATGATCACCCCAGATTTTTGCTTTTTGCTTCACTGGTTTACGACTTTCCCTGGCTGTGGGCCTGCTAATTAGACCCACAGCCTAGCTGTTCTCTCTCTAAATTGACACGTGTACCTTAGGTGCATTTAACAATTGGTACTGGGCCACCTTATCAGTCCCTGTACACAGGGCATAGGTGTACCCAGGGCCTACCAGGGGCTGCAGCATGTATTATGCCACCCCTGGGTGGCCATCTAAATCTGACACAACTGGCTGCACGACAGCTGGGGCAAGGTGGTGTAAACACCCTTTGCTTTAGATACAGTATTCCTATATCTAACCCTAAAATGGACACATGTATTCCTATCAGTCACTCCTATGGCAGGCCTTATCAATCCTGAAGGCAGAGTGCTTGGAATTATGTGAGATGGTGCTCTGGCATGAGCTGAGCCCGTCTGCAGCTTGCGGAGCCAAGTCCTAATAGCTGTTCCATGATAACGCATACCATATACTCTTCAGTGCCTTATAATCTTTGGTATCGCTTTATCAAAACATGTCTAGTAAGGTGTCATACGAATTGGAATACTAACCCCTCGCCAATTCTGGCGACGGGGTTAGCATTCCACCCTTCTAGAGGGACACGACATGTATGTAACTGTGAACCCCAGTTAAAGTTAACTCGAGCCTCAGCATCACAAAATGGATGCTGTCACCACAGACACAAGTCTGACCTCCTGATGCTGGGAGTCCTTCCAGCGAGGAGAGCTTGGACAAAGGGTTTCCTGTCAGGGGCGGTGCTAGCACCATCCCAGACAGGGTTTTGTGTATCCCAGGTAGGCAGGGCTGAGAGGAAGATGACTGCAAGTGGCACCCCAGTGCTCACTGTGCATATGCCGGCTTGAACCAGTTCCAGGGGCACATCAGCCCCTGAGCTGGGGAAAGTCCGGACAGGGGAGAGGGGTGTAACCACCCCCCTTCATGGTCCCACCTATGGGCAGGACCTAGTCGCGTGCCAGCCCCTTTCTTTAGTATAAAGGTAGGAGCGGGCCCCCTTCCCAAATTAGATAATTCTGAATCTTGACTACTTTCCACGAAAGAACTCTTGAACATTTCTGAAGACTCTCCCTTGTGGCTAAGGAGTAGCCACCCTACACCAGCGGGCACCATCTAAGCGCATGCGGTTTGCTGCAAGTCCATCCTCCGGATCAAGACTGCCCAGCTTGACGAGACCCGGATTCCCTGCCATCTCTGACCTCTACCTACATCATCAGCCCAGCTGAGATTCGTGGGTGTGACGAGACCCGAGGGACCGGCCATCTTCAAGACCTGCACAACGCTTATCCAGCACGACCGCCAAGGGATCCTCGAGTGAGTGCTTTGGGGTTTGAGAAGCCCTAACCCTGAGCAGCTCCAGCATCGAAGTCCAGCCCCCCAGCATCCACGAGATCTGCGTGGGGCCCTTCTGCTCTTTGCTGCTCATTGCGTTGTCCGGCCACTTGCCTGCTGGCTTGTAGCCCTCCTGATGACGAACCACGACACTTCCATCGCTGGTCTGGTTGCTCCAGACTGGCCCTTGCTCCCCTCCAACAGAGGAGCACCCGGGACCCTCCTGGTCCACTCCAGACGCCATTTTGAGTCCACCGCGTGGGCTTGCATTTGCCAAGAGTTGTAGCCCCAATCCTGGGTCCAGCATTGCCGACAGCAGATACCTTCATAGGACAGCTCGCACCTCCATCCTGGTCGCCGACAACGCCTCCTGGTCCGAGAGACTGCAGAGCCCAGCGTCGCCCACTCACCTGGTCGAGGTGACTTCATCCGGTGCCATCCTGGTGCCCATCTGATCACTGGCTAGTGATTAAGAACTGAGTCCCCTCTGCTTTCAGGTCGTCTCCATCATCGATCCAGGCTTGGATCACATCGAACATCATCACTGGTCGCCTGCCAGCAACTTCTTCTCTCAGGCTCCATAGACTGTAACGAGGATTCCCGACGTCTTTTGAACCCTATGCAGCCGCAGCCCCTGGGCTAGGTAACCTGAGCATTTCGGTGCTCCAACCTAGGTTCACTATCTAAGTGTCCAGATCCTTTTTCGTTTTCAGCCTAACTAGTCGGATTCGTCCGATAACACTAACTTTACGAAATCTAGCATCCATAGACTTTGTCCCGCATCCCGTGTGAGAGTGCACACTCTGCACCCGATCTCCCTAGGCCTCCTGCTCCTAAACTGAAGGTTCTGTAGTGTAGTCCTACCGATCCTGAAGTCTCAGGATCTTGTTACTTACCTGCTAGTATTTCGCATTCCACTTTTGTAGTATATGGTTTTTCGTGCCCCTCGGGCATTTGTGTAAATTGTGTAACTTAAAGTATTTTCGTAAGAGTTTTGTTGTGTGCTTAGCTCCCTGACTCATAAAGAGATCAGGGTAGACTTGTTATAAATAAATATCCTTTTATTTTCATAACAACTTGTGTGGTGTCCTTTCACTTGGTGTTCAAGGCGTATATGTGATGGTATAACAGCTGGCTTAACACACCCTCTAGAGTTTAGCCTAAAGACTGCTCTTGTCCATGCTACTAGGATAGCTGGTCTATAAGGTTGACTTACAACCAATCATCAATAAGGGTCGTTTGGAATGATACATAGTGATCACTAGAATAGTGAGCACTGCATATCAGGCCAACTTCTCACACCATGTACCTTAGGTACATAGACAATTGGAACTGGTTCACCTTATAGGCCCCTGTAACAGTGTACCCTAGGTACCCAGGGCATAGGTGTATACAAGGCCTACCAGGCGCTGCAGCATGTATTATGCACCCCTGGCCTGGCCTCCATATTTGACACAACTGGCTGGTTAATCAGCTGGGGTAAGTTGGTTTAATCACCTCTTATTTAGGTATAGTATATCTACATCTAACATATCTGGACACGTGTTAACCTATAAGCCACTCCTATGGAAGGCCTCGACAATCCTGGAGGCAGAGTGCTTGGTTTTACGTGAGATGGTGCTCTGGCACGAGCTGAGCCTGTCTGCAGCTGTCGGGAACAACTCCCTTAGCTGTTCCGGGATATGACCATACCATATATTCTTAAGTGCATTATAATCCTCACGGTTACTTGCTAACTTTGGTTTGGCTTTATCAAAACATGTCGAGTAAGGTGTCATACGAATTGGGATACTACCCCCTTGCCAATTCTGGCAAAGGTGGTAGCATTCCACCCTTCTAGAGGGACACGACATGTACATACCCTAAACCCCGGTTAAAGTTAACTCGAGCCTCAGCATCACAAAATGGATGCTGCCACCACAGACACAAGTCTGACCTCCTGCTGCTGGGAGTCCTTCCAGCGAGGGAGGCTTGGACAAAGGGTTTCCTGCATTGGGAGGTGCGAGCACCACCCCAGACAGGATTTTGTGTATTGGGTAGGACAGGGCTGAATAGAATGAGACATGCCTGGGGCGCACAAGGTGTCCCCGTGCATAAGCCAGTCCAAACCAGTGCTGGGGCTTTCCAGCCCCAGTCCTGGCGCTGAGCTGGACAAAGGAAAGGGGGTGTAACCACCCCCCTTCCTGGTCCCACCCAGTGGAGGGACCTAGCAGGTGATCCAGCCCTTAGATATGGAATAAGAGTAGGAGCTGTGTCCCAAGACTTCAGATCATCCTGAATTCGACTTAAAACTAAGAAGAAAACTAGACTTCGACATTCTGCTGCACAGAAGAGTGAAGAGCATCTCCCTTGTGGCCAAGGAGTGACCACCCTGTGAATACAGGCACCATCCAGCAACTTGACGTCTGCTTTGCTGCCGCCTCCTGACGGAGCCCGAACCCAGAGCCCAACAAGACCTGGATTTCCAGACATCTCAGAGCCCGATCCACAGTCCCTTAAAAGAAGAGACCCATGGAGGCACCGAGAGACGTGGGACCGGCCATCTTTGAAGATTCACGAGAAGCTGACTGCACAGCACCCGAGTCACCCTCTACGCTGTGCTTTGGGGTTTGAGAAGCCCCACCAGCGAGCAGCATCTGCACCGAAGATCAGCCCCCAGCAGCCCCTTTGCATTTTGCCACTCGACGCGTCATCCCGGTTACTGGCCCGCTGGCTAGTGGCCATCTTGGCAACGAAATCCGAAATCAACACCGCTGATCTGGTTGCTCCAGACTGGCCCTCGCTCCTGTAAAAAGGAGCAGCCCCTTTGACCTTGCTGGTCCGAGTGAGAAGCTTGCATTGTTTCCTGGGCGGCTTGCATTAGCCAAGGTCTGTTTGCTCCAATCAAGAAGCCGACACCGCCATCAGCTAGAGCCTTCATGGGACAGCTCATGATCGACCCCTGGATGTCCTCGACCTCTTCGTGCCCACCTGGCTGCAGAGACAATCTTCACTTCTTCACCTGTTTGCACCCGACATCGCCTGGTTCCATCCTGGTTCCACGGTAGTCACTGGCTAGTGACTTTGAACATTGTCCCCTCTGCTTTCAGGTCTTCACTCACAATAATAACTATGAAATTTCGTTTCTAAGTTAGCTCAGTGGAGACTGGCAATATTTATCTTTAAAAGTTCAAAAAAAAGCTTTTCTTGTAACAGTAGTTTAAAACCATGGCGGGAAACATTTTAAAAGGCTTTAATGATGATGGCATTCCTGGCCTTTATATATGCCCTTGTTCTGAATTTGCGTCTTCAGGTTAGAGAAGGCCCCTGCAGCTCCTGCGGTGGGGTGGGGGGACAACACTTCAGGGGTTGAATTTCAGTCCAAGGCCTAGAAATATTTGTGAGATTTGGGAGACTCTGCACCTCACACTCACACGTTCTGCGGGGTGTGGCATCTTTTTACGTTACAGCAATCAGGGCCGGTTCTAGGTTTTGGGGGCCCTGGGTAGAAAGGGAATGTTCGAGGCCCCTTTACTTTACATAAATGACACATTCAGGGCTCCGGACGTTGCTTAGTGCAGACTCCTACTGGGTCGCAGCTCCTCCACTCAGCCACCTACGAGCACCGTTCTACAACTCTTATCTAGCAGAAGGTGTGAGAATTGTTTGTGGGCTGAAAGTCAAAAAGGTGGGGGCGCCAGGGTGCTGGACAAATGGCTTCCTGCAGTGTCTATGAATGGGCAGCTGGACAGGAGGCCTAATTTCAGGACTGACCTGGAAAATGTGTCTCCTTGCAACTGGGACAAGAGGAAGTTTCTCCCTCCACTAGGCCTCACCAGTCCACACCATCCCTGAAAGTCCCAGGGAGGGGGCCCCCTCCCATATTCCCAATTGCAAGCAGACACCTTTCTTTCAGTTGGATCAGCAGGAGCACAAGAGGGCTGGTGGTGGGTTGCACTGGTGCGGGCCCCCTGCTGGTGGGCTGAGTGCGAGGGCCTGGGTAGCTGCCCACACTGCCCATACCTAGCTCTGACAATAATGCTCGAATCTAGTGACTTGGAGCATTCTCGTGATGTACAGTTGGGGTGGGGTATTGTATCCCATATTTAAAGGACATAAAATCGACTCGGGCAAAGGCATTAGGATCTCAAGGAGTAGAGGAAGTTAACCCTTCCTTCACGTGGCTTTCCTGAATGAACGCTAGTGACGCGCACTGTGGTGAACATTCTGTGCATTAACGTGTTGTGCTGATTTCCAAAGACATATCTTCCTCCCCATGTACGAAAAAAATCTATGTGAGACTGCGCCTGAAGGTAAAACAGCTGAATTTCCAAATAAATAAATGTTCAATAAAGCAGATAGTTGCCTTTGTCTAACTTCTTATTGGCGAACTCCAGCTCTCGCTTTCTCTGCTGGTAATGGAAACGATAACTCTTTAGAGGTTCGCAGGAGGTATGTTTTTTCAAGTATGACAAATTATGATTTGGCCAGAGATGTGCTGAGCTTGTGAGGTCGGCGTTCTCTGGAGCTCGCGCTGAAGCTTACAATGCCATTCGCGCGGTGTAAAAGTGAAATATGCCCTCTTGGCGGCGCGCCGTAGACCTGTGTGGTTTCGGTTCTGACTATAATAGGGCTCACGTAATTTCTACCCGCGGGATCCAGTGGTTGCTAAAAGTCAATAGGATGGCGCATTATTTTGTAATGTTTATACACATGAGTTCCGGGCTGACTATGGAGAGTATTCAATCTGAACTGTTTGTTAGACTCGATCTAGTCTGAGCATCTAAGACTTGATTGCGCAGCACAATTGCGGCTTCATCAGCAATTCCCTTTGCCTCTCTACGTGCTGCCCTATGACGTCATCGAAGAGGATGCTTTACGAGTGGCAAGCTTGCCAATAAAACTCTATATGTACGAGGAATGTAATAGTTCACTAGGCTCTCGTTGCAAGGGGACCTGTAAAGAGTGAAGTATTTACCTCACTTGGTCATTCATGATGTCCTGGTGCGGTATTCATGGGGTCAGAAATTACCTTATAATCTGTGTTTCCTCCCAGAATGGGGAATTACATGTGGAATCATCAGGTTTTTGTGGGCTTTTTGCGCGTTTGCTACATGTATGGGAACTTACTGCATGTGTTCTGTCTGTAAATTTTACCAGATTTAACTTGCCAAGATCTGCCAGGTGAATATTTTAAAGAGTGGCAATTACTGCATGAATATTATAATTATTATTATTATTAATATTATCACATCAACTCCAAATAAACCTGTCTCTCCTGCTAAAAACACCAGAGTATTTGACCAAGAGGCTGATTTTTCACAGTTAAAAAATATTTTTCAGTACTCTGATGTTATAGTAGTAATCGACCCATAAAAAAAATAATTCTGACTAACATCAAGTACAGAACAACTATTTGGAAATAATTCCCAGAGCTAGTGTTGAAAATTGTAGGTTGTATATTTTTCTTCCTTTGACTTTGCATGGGAGACGATTTTTATACAAGGGTTTCTGAAAAATGTTGTTAAATGCAGGAAATCTATAATAATATGACAGGGAAAGACTTCCAATAATATGAAAATCAGTAAATTTTATTGTAATTTGTAATATTTTTTAATTGTACTAATTGTGCATATTAATGTATTTTTTGCCTGTGTGCTTTTATGATGCTTGTTTACAGTTTCATTCATTAATTCATACAAGGGTTCTGTGCACCCAACAGACCAAAAGCTCTGCTCACTCTGAATTTGGATGTAAGCTGCAAACCAATTTTGGCACAACATTGCTGGCAATAGGATAATGCATTTATCCACTACTTAGTTTCCGACATTATTTCAGCCAAACGTGAGGTGCGAATTATTGGCGTGACCATCATCAGTTAGTTGTGGTCTTCTAATCACTAGGAGAAATAGTAGAAATTGGTCCACCCGGCATTGGTGATATAAGAATTCAGGCAAAAGGTGTCTATTCCAGCCGGAAAGCTTTAGATAAAGCTACAAATTCAAGTCATAATAGATGATATGGGTGGGAATATGAACATTTTATCCTTTGATTAATTGGTGTTTCAAATTCGTAAGCTATTAACCAACTCCCCAACTTCCTCCTCCACTTTTACTAACAAGCAATACAAGGCTCTACCTACTCACAAAACTAATTAAGGACAACAGAAAAAAAATCATGATGGAAAGTGGATTATTGGTAGGGGCAAATGTATGTCTGCCATTGGCAATAAGGCCACTACCGCAGTATGGGGCTCAGAATGGGTCTTAGAAATTTATCCATAAGCTCAACCCTTGGTAGTTTGGCTGCGAGCAGGCAGGCTTAACCTCAAAGACAGGTATGTAAAGCGGATCTATGACGTTACAACACATGCTTTTACCACAAATGCCTTTACAACGCGGTTTTTACATCGCAATCCATTACAACGCATAGCGCTTAGAGGTGCTGGATAGTGAAAAGTTTAATTTTCTATTCCAACTCCAGTCCCCGTGGACACTAGGGAAGGTGTTGGATAGAAAATGAAACGTATTCCCTATCCTAGAGCCCCCCCCAGAGCAATGCGTTGTAATGGTTTGCGTTGTAATGCCTGCGTTGTAATGGTAGTGCGTTGTAAAAGTTTCGTTGTAAAGGTTGTTCACCATGTAAAGCATTTAAAAACACAATTTCAGTAAATAATTAAGCCACAATAAACAATAAAAATTCAACACCAATTTATGACAATAGGAACTATTTTTATCCTTAAAATGGCACTAAAAGGACAAAAATCCAATGTGGGTAACCGGAGATATGAATTGTCAAAGATTTAGCAATTTCTAGCACATAGAAACCTATAGCGCCTTATCAGGACATCTGGTTGCAATAAACCGGGTCAAAGTCAAAGTTTCAAGCCGACTGTGATGGAGCCCAACTCGGCTATCCCTCGCGGTAGGTCTTGGTCACAGTTTTTACCTTCGGACTTGTAAACTTTTCTGGAGCTTTTCTTCCCTGGGTGTCTCGAAGCTCTCAGCTAGTCTGGATTCGGAGAGGGTTCGCCATATTTCCTTGCGATGAGTTCCATGTCAAACTTATGGAAGTCTGACCTCCGTAGCATTCCAGCGGGACAAACCAAGGATTCAAGCTGGCACGCGGTTGAAGGCAGGAGACTTGGCTTTCGCGGTTACTCCCGGTCACCTTTTCTTCGTTCTAACCTGGAAACATTTATAGAGCTTTTTCTCGCGGGGTCCCTCAATTCTCTTCACCAGGCCGGATTCGGTGAGGGCTCATTGGCCTCGGATTTTGACTACTCCCGATCAAACTCTGGAAGTAGGACCTACGGAGCTTTTCAGCGGGGAAAACCTGGGCGGCGGCCGACTTGAGGTTGAAGGCAGGCGGCTTGGCTGGCCAGGTTGAGTCGGTACCCTTATGGAGCTTTTTTCCAAAGTTGCTCCAAAGTTCTCCAAACTCCTGGAACTTCTTCCTAAAGTTCCCCAAAGGGTCCCAAAGTGTCTCAAGATGGTCCTTGAAATTTGAAGACTTAAGTTCCCACAATCCACTTGGACAAAACCCTTACAAATCCACTGATAGTTCTCCAGGTTGAGGATCCTTGGTGGTGATGTTCCAGGTGAGCTCTGTTAACCTGTAGCTTGCAGGGAGTCCACTCTTTAGTACTTTTACAGCAAGGTTATCCACAGGCTGTTGTTTCAGAAGGTGAAGTCTTCAGAGTGCAGGCCTTAGGAAATGCTCATCAAACTTCCAGCATGGGCCGTCTTGCTTTCATGAGTTTCAAGCAGCAGATCTGAGGGGCTCTGCCCTCCTCAGATACATATAACAATTTTTCGGGTCAAGCATGATGTTACTCCTGTCCAATGGGCTGCAGGGTACCACCCAAAGGACTGACCACTTCCTGGAGAGTGTGGCACTATTTTGCCCCAGAGTGCACCAATTCTTCCAAGTTCATAATGGCTGATTTTCCAGCAGGGAGAGAAGAGCTGGCTAAACACACCCATAGGATGGCTAATCTCCATAGTCTTTCCCCCTTGCATCTGTTTATTTCTTCCTTAATCCTAGCATCTGGCTGGGGTCAAAAGAGTGGTGTTGTAAAGGACACTGATGTTGTCCCCGTCCCTTGAAGTCCATTGTTCACGACTCCGCCCCCTGCTCTGTCATTCCTGTGTAACAGAACACTGCCCTCCCAGCACAGCTGGTCAACCTCAGGGGCTCTTTATCACCTCTTCAAAGCAGCCTGGCTAATCCATTTAACTCTGACCAATCAGGACAGACAATTGGAAGGCTGAATCTGGGCTTACAAACAAGAAATTCTTATAACTACTTGTATGTACATTTTAGGAGAAATTGAACAATATCATATTGTTGAGTTTATTAATGCTATTCTGTGAAGTCTTTGAATGGTGCTTTTAGCCTTTTCCTATCTAGAGTTATTAGTTAATGACTTCCTGCCATGTTAACCTATGGGGCAGGGGATTTGCAATGGAAGAAATGTCTTGAGACATTTTTCCAGCACCAGGGCTCATACATTTTTTTATAAGTACTCTGCATATATCTACAGGACCCCCACCCCAGTAACACCTAGAGGAGACTTTAGGGCAGTGGTTCCCAAACTGTGCGGCCCGGCGCCCTGGTGCGCCATTAGGACTAGCAAGGGGTGCAGCGCACATCTTTGAAATTTAGGCCAGAAATCGGGTGTTGTAATGATAAAATCAATGGTCGCCCGAGTATGTCCTGAGGGTGGGTGGGGAATTAAAAGCTCTAGGTAGCCAGTGTCAGCCAGTGTGGTTTGGCCCAGCCGCAGCGCATAAATACCGGGGAGATAAAAGTGGTACCTGTCAGCCGGCATTGGGAATTGTGGTTTGGCCCAGCTGCAGCGCAACATAAGGGGGGGGAGTTAAACATGCCACCTGTAAAATCAGGAATCGTGATTTGGTCCAAAGAGTACGCCCGCCATACGTGCGTACATGTTTTACGTAGTTTAGGTGGGTCAGGCATACGACGCACACATACAGCGATGCCAAGCGTTATTGCTTCCCGGGTTCTGACGCTCTTCATTACATTAAGTAAGTACAAAGTTCACCTATGTCCCATGCGCATCGTCAGCGGTAGAAATGTAAAATAAGTAAATAGGTAGGAGAAGTTGAACACAATCCTCAACAAAGCGAGACAACCACTTTAAGAAATGTAGTTACCTGAATACCTGTCCATGCTAATAACTAGCGTTGAGCCTAGTGTAGCACTTGCATCCACACACAACCCCGCCATAAACTGAGCTGAATTTAATTTAGCAAGTTTCATTCACGCTAGGTGTCCTGCATCCTGCACAAGCATCAGTATAATAATCTCGCCCGCTCTTACTGTATCCAAAAAGGTCAGACTGTGTACAAGTACAGTGGGTGACTTTGCCAACTAACACAGCATGCACAAAAACCCCGAATGATTAACGCTGCATAGAAGTTAACGCTTTCCATGCCTGAATGTGCCACCCGTAGGCAGAAATTCCACACTTAAAGTGCACTTGACAAGGTTTATGGCCTCAAAACAGGTTCTGTATACGTATACGTTCTTGCTGAAGTAATGGCAATTTAAAACTTCGAATCTGAGCACCTTTCTCCTTCTAAAAGGGCTGGCTTCTTAACTTCGGAGTTACTGACAGACTCCTCTGGGTGTGGTAGTTCTTCGTAGTTCACCATCTCCATCCCAAACATGATGGCACAAACCCTGTAAAATGAATGACATGTAAATTAAAATGTGGGCTGCAACACTCAACCTTCCTGGCCCTGGCAATTGCTGGCCTCGCCGCACAACCGTGTTGTTAGGGTGAGCTTCGGCTGGGCCTGTGCAGCAAGGCCAGCAAGTGCCAAAGCCAGGAAAGTCAAGTGCTGCAAACTTCATTTAATTTACATGTCTTTTAGGAGGCGGGGTAGTGATTAGGGCTGGCTGCTCGCTTATGACAGGTGACAGCACTAAGAAGAGGGTTCGGGGCCTGCCCTACAACCACATAATCTGCTGAATGCAAGTCCTCATTACCCTGATGTTAGCAGCATGTTAGGGCCTGGCAAGCATGCTCACTCCCGGCCAGGCCCAGGAGAGCGCACAGCAGCAGCAGCCTTTACATGCGGGCACTTCCTGGGAGCTCCTGGTTGCAATTTATGATAATGTCCTTTTATCCCTTTGGCTGCCATGTCATTGTCTTTTATGTGAGTTTAACCATGTTAAATGTTTGGTTAGCTGCGCATGTGCATGCCGTTACGTATGGGTCATGATTATTAATGGAAGTGTTCTGTAAAACACAAGAGGGCTTCAGTTGTTTCGTGTGTTCTGCGAATGACTCTCCCAGTCCTACTTTTATGTTTACATTCTGGTTTTTGTAAATCTGGTTCTGTTTTGCTTTGCTAGTCCTGTGTATGTAATGTAAAGCCGTTTATGCATAGGAAAGCATAGTGTCTGGCGGCTGATTCTGGCACCAGAATGCAAATCAAACGTTTGTCTCCATGGCCTGCTCATTCACTCTAAGGTTGGATAGTTGGGGGTTAGGCCCTCTTTTCCTGAGTGCAACGCACACTCAAATGTTTCAGTGCAACACAAAATCTGCGAGTATATATACTCGCTGTCTGCACCCTCAAACCCTATCTAATATAAAGACACACAGTCAACATGTGCATGGTTTCTAAGTATGGACTTTTACTACATCATGATGCAGTGCTATTGAAAAAAACTTGTCTCTTCAGCTTGTTACTATATTATTGGAGCAGGGTTGGGGAATTCGTAATGGATATGGAAATACCACTCCTGATCTTGGATGCAGAAGGCCTGAATTCCATCAAGGAACGGCAACCTAAAGTTTTTATTAAACAACTGTTATATTTTTATTTTGTTACAAATATGGTTATAATACCTTCACCGCATCCCAATTAATTTCAGGGAGACAACTGGAAGTACTCCAGAGGTCAGGCTTGCATCCCCCACCAGTAAAAAATGGTGGGGAGCCACGGCCAACTGCCAATTAGTTCAAGGGAGCCCCAGGTCAAAAAACTTTGTGAACCACTGCCTTAGGGGTTCAGAATATGTACAAATATTGCAAATCCTCCCTCCCCAGTGCTTCTACTGCTAAAGTCATGGGCAGCACTTTATCAGAATGTGGGGAGTAAAATGTAAAATTTCACTTAACCCAGGGCATATAAAACTCATTTTATAAGGGTCTGTTAGGTCTGAAATTCCCCCTTCCTAAAATGCACTTGTGCTGTATTAGGTTAGCAATGTGTGATCAAATAGACGCCATTTAAATTCATGTTATGTAACCCATTGAATTATCCTTGCCGTATGTAAGCTTTAGTTAGCCAGTGCTACTCCATTTTGTATTTCGCAACCACTTGAAGACTGCTTAGGCTGTATTCATATTAGGTCATATTTGCTAATTCTCTTGCCTCAGCAGAGCACTGTATTTCGTTAATATTTTCTCTCTTGCTCAAGGCTATAACCCGACTTGCTAATGAACTGATGTTCTTTCTCTGCATTCCAATTTCAAACTGTAGTTCTGCTCCCACTTTAGGAGACGCTGAGACTCGGCACATTTGCCTTGGAGTACTGATAGTGCGCCCATCTGACAGGTGTTAGCTCATCTCCCTGTACTTCCTTGGTTCATGCCCAGTTCAAGCCTTTAACTTTCCGTTAGAGGCGTAGCCAAAGTCTCCAGAAGGTTTTATTATGTATTAGCGTACCTTGGGGAATTAGTCCCCCTTGGTAGACATCTTAGAGTGAAGGCCTGACTGGGCTCCTCTGCAGAGTACATATTGAGTAAAGTAAGTTTATATTCTCTATTGTCTGACTGACTCTTCATTTTGGGAAGGCATAGCAGGTGGTTGTATATAACCGGCATGGCCCTGGAGGGCCCGTCCTTCAGGTCCTCCTTATAAATACCTGATCCCCTACCCCTAGGACACCTATTGGAGACCCTGGGGGTATCTAATATTCCTAAACCTTGTAGGTCAACCATATTTAAGTGACCCACACTTTTAAACTGACGTCAGGCTGCAGCAGTGCACACATGAAAGTGCAGAAAGGGCTGCTGGCCTCTAAAGTGGCATACACTATTATATACTAGGGACTGATAGGTAGTTTCAATCATCCTACCCTATTATGTACTAGGGTCTAATTGGGTTGGCCTTGCCAATCACAGGGGTACCCCAACCCAGAGTGTGCCCTAGTGTATGTAGATGTTTTCACTGTATTCTAAATGTGCCACATTCAGCATAGCACTGGCCCTGGGCCCGGTTAGGCAGAGCCCAGCATCAGTCAGATTCAGTTACCACCAGTACCAGTCATCAAAAAGTTGGGAGGTGAAAAGGGGACAGGATGACTTTCCAACAAATCAACATTGCAAAACTTTGGTGGTCCCTTTAGAGTGCTTCAGCTATTAAAAATAAGTACATTTTTGGTGCATTACTGCATTTTGTTGGTGGGCCCACATAGAAGAACTGTATGCTGTGTCTAATATACTACTTTTTCAAGTCAATGCCACCTATGTTGCATGTCATGAGCTGGGATGATCTGTCTTCAGGTTAAGTTATTTAGGTACATAAGGAACTGAGGAACTCAAAAGCTTTTGGCCCAGATGAAATTAGCGTAGCTGTTTAAAGATCTTGTCCCAACACCTGGGCATTGTACCTTAGAGCAACCATTTGACTATTGTATAAAATCTGGCTCTTTAACAGTGGTAGTTCCTCAGCTAAAAAGAGGAGTGTCGCTCCACAGCTTTTAAGCAGTGTGATGAAAGGAAAAATAAAATAAAGATAACTTGTTATTATCATTTTATTGTTTCCAGCTGCTTTGTAGGTAGGCGGGGACTGCTCTGCTCTCAGAGCAGTGCAGGGGAGGTCTGGTTTGCCCACAATTGCGCATGAATCAATCAATAAAACAATCAGGGGAATTGTAAGCGCAATACTCACCCGTGAGAGTCTCAAGGCACTGGGGGGAGGTAGGCAGCTCCATTCAGTTGAAAGCTAGGTCATGAGTGTCTTCCTGAAGGTGTTCAGGCAGAGGTAGGCATGGGCGGAAAATCCGTTCCGCTCGCGGATTTTGCGGATTTTCGGGAAATTCGCAATCCGCGAGATTCGCGAATCTCCCGCAAAATCCGCAAATCCACGAGCAGCGGATTTTGCTCGCACTGCTCGCACTGTTCGCGTGAGTTCGCGGCTTCCCAGTACAACTTCGCGCCCCGCGAATAAGTGCTAAATTGCAGAAATACGATCTTAGCAAAACTGAAACTACTTACCAGGTTCAAAAGTTCAGGCTCATCATTAGTAGCCATTTCCTGTAGTGCTTCCTGAGGGGCCCCTCCAGAGTTCAGTTGCCAGTTGCAACTATTATGTGACCCTGCTCTGAACCTCAGAATAGTTACACATATGCCACAAAGGTCCTGAATTACAGCTAAGGGAGACAAGCAGGAGCCAGGCTGGAAGTTAAAATCCATTAATCAGCCCCTAATTCATTATTGTCAGTTGGGGCAGGGCAGGTGTTGTAACTAATTTTGCAACAATGAAAGCACTTAGCAAGTGCAAAAGATCACTAATCAGGGCGCACTAAGGAAGCAGGTGCCAGCTAAAAAAATATTCTGTGACACATTAATCAGCCCCAAATTAATTCAGGTCACTTGAGGCAGGGAAGGTGTGCTTTGCTTTGCCGAAAATAATGTACACTGGACAACCAGAGGGTGTGGTGATGAAACAGAGGGTGGCATGGGTGGGCCAGAGGGTGGCATGAGTAGTCAGAGAGTGGCAGTGGTGACAGAGAGTGGCAGTGATGAAGAAGAGTGTCCCAAACAGGCTGGACACGTAGAAACAACAAGTTCGCAAAACTTGCGACCCGACAGGTAAGTTCGCAAATTGCGAAATTGTAAAAACCCTCGCGAACTGGCAGAAACACGGGCGAACACAAAAAAAAAAAATCCGCAAATTCGCGGGAATTCGCGGATTTTGCGGATTGCGAGTTCGCAAATCCGCAAAATTTGCTAACGCGAGATTCGCAAAATTCGCCCATGCTTAGGCAGAGGGCATGTCTGATATCGATCAGGAGCTCATTCCAGGTCTTGGACGTGATGTAGGAGTAGGCCCTTCTGCCTGTTCTTGCTCTGCAGATGCGTGGGGTTTCAGCGAGAGCGAGGTCTGTTGATTGTAGGAATCTCTTGCGTAGGTAGAAAGAGATTCTTTCATTGAGGTATTGGGTCTGATGTTGTGGAGGCATTTGTGGCATGGGTAAGCATCTTGAAAGTAACTCTCTTCTCAATGGGGAGCTAGTGGAGGTCTCGTAGGTGTTGGGTGATGTGTTTGTGTTGTGGGATATTGAGTACGAGTCTGGCTGCAATTTATGTATGGTCTGGAGTTTGCGGAGTAAAGGCTTGTTGATCCGGGTGTAGAGGGCATTTCTGTAGTTGAGTCGGCTGGTTATGAGTGCGTGGGTGATGGTATTTCTTAATTCGGGGGGATCTATTTGAAGATCTTTTCGAGGATGCGGAGGGTGTTGAAACAGCTGTATGCGACACCGCTGACCTGTTGTGTAAAGGAGAGGGAGGAGTTGAGTACAATGCCGAGGTTCCGGGCGTGGTCCATGGGGATGGGAGGGCTGCCAAGGGCGGTGGGCCACTAGGTGATGTCCCATGCAGATGGAGATGGTCCGAGGATGAGGACCTCGGTCGTCTCCGAGTTGAGCTTCATGCAGCTGCTGCACACCCAAGAAGCAACGTTCTTCATTCCTTCCTGGAAATTGATTCTGGTGGTGATGGGGTATTTGGTGAGGGAGAGGATGAGCTGGGTGTAATCTGCGTAGAATATTATGCTGAGTCTGTGCTGTCTGACAATGGTGGCCAGGGGGGCCATGTAGAAGAGCGTGGGGCTGGACGACGAACCTTTGGGTACTGTGCAGTTGCTTTCCGTGGGGTCCAAGAGAAAGGGTGGGAGTCTGATTCCATGGGTTCTGCCAGTGAGGAACAATCAAATCCAGTCAAGGGTGATTCTTAAGGTGGAAGATGTGGCGCTAGGTCTTGAGATCTGTGGAATCTGCTGTGGGCTTCTTGAGCAGGCGTCTGACTTTTGAAACGTTTCCAGTCTTCGGGACAGATACCAGTCTTGAGGGTGGCTTTGATAGTGCGTCGTAGTTCTGGAGCAATGGCGACTCTGTGGAAGATATGCGGCGGGCAGGGGTCGTGGGGCTTTCGTGGTCAAAATGGTGTCTTTAGTGGTGACTAGGATCCAGGCAGAGATGGTGGGCAGGCATGTGTTGGAGAGGGAGGTGGTTTTGGAATCGGGAGTCTGGTCGTTGAAGTGGTCATAGAGGCCTTTAATTTTCAGGTGAAAATAGGCACTGAGCTTGATGCAGACTTCCTGGGATGGGGTGATATCTGTGGTGTCACTGGGGGGCTTTGTGAATTCCTGCATGACACTGAAGAGTTCTTTCGAGTTGCTGGAGTTAGCAAGGACCTTGTTTTGAATGATGGCTCTGTTGGTGGATCAGATGCGTTGGTGGTGATTTGTCAGCATGTTCTTGTAGGCGGTGTGGTCTTCTGGCATTTTGATGTTTCTTCAGCTCTTCTCAACCCGTCTGCAGGGGTGTCTGGATTCTTGGAGGTCGGTGGCGAACCAGGTCGCCTACCTGGGGTTCTGTCTGTTGGGGTGACGTAGAGGTGCAAGCTTGTCTGTGCAATTCAAAATCCATCTGTGGAGTTTTTGGCTGCAAGGTTGGAGTTGGTCGAGGTGGTGGGGGTGTCGTGGTTGAGGGTGGTGATAAGCTGCTCCTCTGCGACTTTGCTCCAGTTTCTGGATGGGGCCTCTGGGGCTGGCCAAACAGTCATGCAAACTTTGCATGTTCTGCACGCAGACAGCATTACATCCTTACAGCCTGAGTGTAGAACATGCCCAGGTACCCAGTCTCCTTCTGAGTGCCGAACCACGATGCTCAGACCAAACACAAAGCTGCCTTGCAGTGTTGTGATTGGTCAGCAGAGCCTGAGCGTGCTTCCTGGTGCTGTTCCAGCCCCAGTCTGATGAGAAGAGACAGAGCAGAGATGCAGGAAGTGGAAATCAGGAAATTTCTTAGACATTCCCCTTCCTCCTCCCTGCCCACGCCTTGCTCTGCCACCTCCGATCCGTGCCAGCCGCCACTGCTCTATGCCTAATTTGTGGAGAGGGAGTAACATCATACCTCTCTAAAAAAAGGTGAGGCGTAATGATCCCAAAAGTTACCACCCAGTTGCTATTTAGGGCATCAAAAAACAAAATGATGGATGGAATTCTTGAATTATATTGTCACTGGTGATTGCTTGGGGCAGCATGCCAATCCAGTTGTTTTTTTAAAAGGTCCTTTTATTAGCAATTTCATAGCACTGCACATTTACAGATAATAACAACACATCATTCTGTCCTTTTCAGTTTGTCCTCCCTCCCATGGAGTGGCATCTCGAGAAGTCAACTGTGTGATTCCAGATTACATGCTATTATTCCATTGATCACATTCCCACTGCTTCCAGTACCATTCCTTTGAACCAGTAGAACGTTTATAACCACAATGTACAGCATCCAAATGTGTAGTGCACGTATATTAATATTAAAAAACATTGACAACATTAGGGTAACCAACAGTTCGAACAGTGGGTTCCAAGTGGGCCATCATCCAGCACCTCTATCAGGAACTTGGTTGTGGTAAGGGGAGCCCCTCCCTAAGAATCAGTTACATAACATAGGTCTCTTGCATAATCACTGTATCTAACAGCAGCACACCCAGGCTGCGGCTTTCCATAGCTACAGGAAACCAGCCACAGTGGCATCACCTTCCTGAAGCTTCAGCCATATCCCCATGTTTGCTCCTAAACAGCTATTCCATTCTCACTCCTAGATCCTGAGCTCTCTGATGGTGAGTGACTACGCCTCCCAGAGTTTGCAAATGCATTCAGCACTTCTGTCCATAGAGGTGCTATCAGCCATCTCCTGCAGAGCACTTGAGCCTCTACCAGGGTCCAATCTCTGACTGCAGCCTCCCACCTGACTATTACTGGGACAACTGCTGACTTCCAGTAGTGGCCCGTGGTGGGAGTGCTACTGGACGCTGACGTGGGGTGGGGGAGGGACATTGTGGGGGGTAGTAAACTGCAGAATACGGCCACACAGAGGTAAGTACACAAACAAATAAATAAAACAAATTTTGTTGCTCGTGCTGCATCGCCAAATGCGATGCAGGGTGCGCAACGAAATTTGTTTTATTCATTTGTTTGTGTACTTACCTCTGTGCGGCCGTATTCTGCAGTTTACTACCCCCCACCCCGCCCTTCCCCTGCCCCACGTCAGCACCCAGCAGCACTCCCACCATGGGCCGCTACTGCTGATTTCCACACCATGGAAATCTGCCTCATGTCTAATTATAAAGGCCAAATCAATTAAATGGTTCACTGCTTGTGTGGATATCAGGCAGAGGAAGGGTCCCAAAAGGCACACCTCCAAGGTAAATGGCACAACCCGGCCTAGCGTCACATTCAGCCTCTGCACCACCAAAGTCCAAAAAACCCTTATGGGAGCACAGGTCACGTGACAAAAATCTGCCTCCACCAGTGCACAGCAGGGCACTGTTTAGCCTCCCCTCCATTTATTGTAGTCAGCTTCTTCAGAGTGAGATACGTCTGACAGAGGTAGTTTAATTGGATAACTGTAAAATGGGTATTCTGGGAGACTTTCTGTGGGTAGGCAAACATCTTCAAGCTAACCTCCCTGCCCAATATGATATTCCAATTTTGCTGGAGGATGATCTTAGGTTTCCACATCATTCCATTAAGGACACTATACAGTCTTTAACAAGGTGTCTTCTCTTTCTTAGGGACAGCAGTACATGTAAGATGTTATGTGCCCTTGGCTCATCCACTCCTGCATCCCATAGGGCTGTAAAGGTCCGGACTTATGCATCGTATTTAAGAAATTGAAAAGGTAGGAAGCTATGCACCTCAACAAGAACGTCCAAGAGTATCAATGTGGAGGCCTCATGACATTCAGCAACTGTCACCAGTCCCATTTCCATCCAAGCCACCAAGAGTGCCTCCTAGATAATAGGAAGGCCCCATGTGGTAACCCCACCAGTGAAAGGGCGGGGTTTACAGTAGGCACTCCAGAGTCTGTCAAACACTGCACCACCAGCACCGGAGCTCTGTCATCAAGAGCAAGACATCTCTCCCCTTCCCCAGTACTTGCTGAAATAGTCATGCCTGGAGTGCTCCCTGGTTAGGCACAGACCCCATGAGTCCCAGCTCAGCCAAGTTTGTGCCATCCAGCCAGAGCATAATTCATTGTAGTTCGGCAGCCAGATAGTATAATTTAAAGTCAGGCACCACCAGGCCTCCCTCCAAGAAAGGCTATCGAAGCATGTCCAGGGACATCCTGTGTCACCCCCTGTCACAAATCCAATGACAAGCTGCGGACCTTGTTACCCTTTGACACTGACAGGATGTTTACAGACATCATATCGCCCTCTATGCAGGCAGGTCTCGGCCCTTTAATGGGAAACACCAAGAAGAATCCTTGGGGGAGTGGCCCATGACACTGCCAGAAGCCGGCCTATCGGATGAGTAGGCGGGCGACACAAGCGGGCCGGGTCTCTGGCCGAAGACGGAAGCTGGATTCCCCAGGGGAGGAGATATTGTGGCGTGGACAGTAAACGCAGGATAGGAAAGCAGGATACCTGACGAGAACGGAGGAGCTACTGTAGAGGAAGACGCTAAGTCGAGAGGCATTGCCGCAGACGAGCACATCAAGCCGGGAGTCCAACCGGACCGCGTCTCGCCCAGCCAGCCTCCAGGAGGGGGGTGGCTTGCCAAGGTACGGGCGAAATTCCAAGGGTTCACGGGGCACAGGAGAGGGAGGGCTGTGGCATGGAGGGAGGGCTGTGGCATGGAGGGAGGTCACAACGGGGTCCACTTGGTGTTGGATTAGCGGTGACTACTTCCTTCACTCCTGTTCCCCTGAGTCAGGAAGTATATACTTTCCAACCACTGACCCCGATATTGTTTTCTTTTTGAATATCCGGAGTATTCCACAACCAATACCGACTCCTGGGAAGAGGGTGGAACCGAGAGCGAACCCCCTCGCCCAAGAAGAGTCCTGTGAAGACGGGATCAACAAACCAGGAAGCTTGTTGAGTGAACATTGTGAAACATGCGTATAGTAAATAAACATCTGGAACCCTATCACTCCTCTCCTCGTTCATTTCGTCTGCCTTCCATACTGGTAGTGATCCCAATATCTGACACCCCCATCCCATATAAGCTCTCCCAACAACAAGTTTAATTGCTGAAACCATTGGATAGGTACACAGGCTGGGAGGCTGGTAAAATAAAAAGCAACTGAGATAGCATAATCATCTTAGCTAATGCAATCCGTGCCATAGTGGGGAGTTGGAGCGAGCGCCTAAAGGCTACTTATCCATTCAAGGAGCAGTATATCAACCCCAAATTGCCCTTCCATGGATCTTCTAGGTTATGGTAAATAGGTACTGGAACATTGAGGGAGCCCAGCTGATTTACGGAATGAAAGTCTGCCGTCTGCCCGAGCCAGGTGGCACGAGAAACACACCTCTTTGTGAGGTTCACCCAAAGTCCAGATATCTCCCAGAACTAGCGTAAAAGCTTAAAAATTAAAAAGACATCAGTTGCCATGTCGCACACATACAGCCACAGATCATCAGCACATAGTGATATCAAATGTTCAGTACCAGCCACCCGACTACCCCTTCCCTGTCCCCGCAATCTACACAGCTACAATGGCTCAATAGCAAGGGTGAACAAAAGCGGGATAGTCAGCACGCTTTTCTAGGAACCCAACACTCATCATAGGAGTCTGACAAAGTCTGGCCTGTTCCAGGGGCATCCGCAGAAATGTTTCCGGGGGGGAACATCACCATCCTCCGACATGATTGAGGACATCTTGTGAGGCTCCACAGCAGATGACCTGGCAACTCCGATGAAACAGAGAAAAAAATAAAAAATGGCCGGAAAACAAAAATCTAAATCTGATTGATGTGGTTCTAGAGAGATCCACATCAGCAAACCTTTCATTGATGATACAGTGGGTGATTGTGTCACTTTCAAGAGCTTGTAGGAGCAGCCTTGCCAAGCCACATTGTCTGGAACAATATTGATGAAGAAACTCATTAAGTACCTAAGCTATCACTGATTCCATCTAGCTACTTGGAAAGAAACTCACAGAGGAGTGCCCCCTTTAAAGTCTGTAGAAAAGCAAGAGAGGGAGATCTCAGTGCAGAAGTAAAGGGCAGGTGCAGGAAAACTGAAACAAGGACAGCAGGGGACTGATAAATTAGTAGGTTTTAGGTGTACTCTACAAGTCATTGAATAAGAAAATGGCAGGGCTACATGTCCTCTAATGCACACCTCTTTAAAACAGAGGCAGAGACCAAAAGGCAACATTAAAGATGGACAGAATGGAATTCATGGGTTTGGTGAGATGGAGTTCTGACAGACTTGGGAGTTACATTCAGCTAGGAATGGTGGACAAGCTTGATGTCATATTTTACGTTATTCAGGGGCCTTGCCCATTCTAGAGAAGAAACCGTGTTTTGAGGTCACTTAAAAAAAGGTGACGTGGTGAGAGTAAAAAAGTACTATAGATGGGGGGAGGGGGGTATGAGGTAGCTTCAGCTCATTCTGGTGTTTCTGGTGTTGCTAAAGCTAGGACACAGATGCCCAGGGCTAACAGATACATTTAGGATGCCAGCGATCTCTGCACATAGTTCTTATACATGTGCCATTCTGTTTCCTTCAGGTTGAGCACTTCCTGGCAGCCTGTGTAGACACACTTCTTGAGGTTGTAGTGACAGAGCTGGGAGTGTCAAGTCAGGTACTACAAATAACAGCGCTTGCAGCTGAGCCCAATGGCAAGTTAGAAAACTGTATGTACATTGGGTTAATGCCACGTTGCAGTCCAAGATAGATGCATTGTGTTTTACTGCTATCTGAGTAAGTTTTACCTTTTGTTGAGGGCCACTGAGCTTTCTTGATGGTCAGGTATGTGGCAGACAAGGCTTCGTTACAAACATGTATACCACACATGACCAAAAGGAGACATAAATCACATGACCACACCAGCCATCAGCTGGGAATATGCCTCTCACATGTTGACAACAATATTGAGCCAGACCTGTTCAGGTTTAATGAAAACAGCGATGCTGTAAAAACTTTTTTACTTCAAATTCAACCAACCTAGATACAGCAACACTAAATTAATCGCGTGGAAACATGGTATGCGTGCTTTTAGCGACACAGATTCAAAGCATACAAAGTGCTGTTTCAGAGACTCAACCTCACACATTTGCCATTTCAGAGGCAGACATACTTTTCTGAACCACAACCCTTAATAAAATGTATCTTTCCAGACACATTTCTGCCATACTTTGCAGCACGTATAGCAATACACAATTTTCTCTCAAACGTACAAAAAAAGGCTACAGATTCAGACTTCTCGAATTAGTTCCTGCCATGGTAAAAGCTGCAACTCATACTAAGCTTCTTCATGCATCACTATTTTGCACAATCCAATATACAGTTTCCTTCCAGACACTTGGGCATAGGTACAGAAGTGTCACAGACAGCAAGTTGCGAGGGCAGTCCGGCACGAGGCTCTCTTACCACATACATGGCTGTTGTCTGATACACTATGGACTGCACACTGATGTATCATGCAAAAGGCCACGCACACTCTCTCACTGTCATTCTTACTCAAACACAGTGCTGCATTACACAATCATACATGCACAATGTTGCACACACATACAATGCAGTTATACTGAAACATAAAACACATCATTTGAACTTTTATAGCTGTGTAGTGTCTGTTACACATTCACCCATACACACAATTTGCCAGTAAGCACAAAGGACACCACACCTATTCTCGCTGAGATCAATTGGAATGTGGTGAAGCCAAGGTGCAATATTGCTATGGGTTCAGAGGACTGCTCCAAGCAGAGGGTACTTAGTCGATGGAACACAGAGACATCTTTAAGCAGTCTTTAAAAATGAAGGGACTTCAGACAGGTGGTACAGGTTGAGAAATAGGGCTAGAGCACGATCCCTCTCAGAACATAACACTCTGTAGGAACCATAACCACTATACATATGCTCTCAAATCACTCTTATAGCGCACATGCCACCGCAGGCAACTCGTCCCACAGAGCGCGCCCGCCCCAATTTCCATTAATAAATTGAAGGTAGGCAAGGCTGAGGCGCGATCAAATGCTCTGTTTATTATAATGTCACGGCCTTTCCCCAATGCCAAAGGTGTGAATGCTGGGGTAACTACATAGATCATTTTTTTTTACTGGTAATATTGGCTCGTAGTAGGAGCAGAATGCTGGTGCTGAAAAATACATGCTGGTGGTTGGCACAAATTAAGCACTGTGCCCCCCACCGGACACAGGGAATTTTGTTTATGCACTTTGAAAGCACATTCTTTTCGGATTCACAATGGTATGTGCTTTCGGTACAGCCGTGCAAATGGTGCCCCCCACCCCAATTCTGGCACCGGTGCCACCCACACCGCCCTAAAGCCGGTACTGTTTCCAGCAAATGTATTACTTCCTTTTTAGATCCATTTCAAAAGAATGAATGAAGCAAAGGAAGGAGAGGGAAGCCTTGGAGTCACGGTTTTCAGCAAGTGAGAGCTAGCTAGAAAACAGGAGACGTTATGCTTAATTCAAGCTATGGCAGCAGCCAGGCCCGGACCTTCTCTCATGCTGATCAGCAGCAGTTTTCCCGGTCATCAAGCAGGACCGTCATTGCAAGTGCTTTCTCACGCTCTTAATATTGTCGGCCCTGCAGACAAATACCACTCTGGGGGCTGTCAATAGTGACGCCCCCCCCCTTTCCCCCCCCCTGTAGATGCCCATGTTTGCAAAAATCCTTTAATTCACAATTTGGTCTAGACTGCCAATGGGCCTTACAGCCAGTAGTCCCAGTACTAGTTGTGGGTGCATGCAACATCTGTTTCTGTGGTGTCTGTTGAATTTAAACATCATTTAGGCCATGGATGGCATTGGATTAGGGTGCAAAATGTCTTTTTGTTGTATTTCACATTTAATTTCTTCCTGCACACAATGTATAGGTGGGGAAATGCCCATGGAGGATGTGTGTTACTGTAAACATTTTTAGCCATGTTCATGTTCATTTTTGGAATTGCTTGATTAAGGCTGTGTTATTTGTGTTACCATGCCTCCTTTGTCTGGCTAGTGTGTGTGTGTGTTTGCCATAGGCCACTATTTGCCTTTTTTCCCGATGCCATGAGTTATGTTATGTTAATTGAATTTGTTGAGCGAGGCAGTTACCCTGGGGTGTCCTGCGTAGCCGTAATGGAGAAAGGGTCATTGGCTAAACAACCAGGTCTTCAATCCCTTCCTGAAAGGAAGGAGATCGAAGCATTCCTCAGATCGAATGGCAGATCATTCCAAGCCTTAGATGTACATGCAATAAAACTCCTAGTTCCCCAACTGGTCTTTATAACAATAGGGGTTAGGATATTTTTTGCTCCAGTAGACTGAAGAGTCCTGTCGGGGACATACCACTTGAATTTATTCTGCGAGTGGTCAGGGCCTATACCAATATGGGCCTTAAAAGCTACACATAAGGCCTTAAAGCGAACCTAAAGCGAGTCAATGTAACCTGATTAATTCTTTTTTCACTGAAACAAATTTGGGAGTGCCTGACGGCAGCCTGCTGCTGCATTTTGTGCTATCTGAAGCCTGTTCATAAGTTGTTTTGGGGTTCAGATAGATACCATTGCAGTAGTCCAGTCTTGACATAACGAGTAACGTGACCACTGCCCTGAAATTTTCTTCTGAAAGGTAAGGTTTAATTTTCCTTAAAATGAGTAATATCAGGAAACAGGCAGAGACCACGGCACCTATGTGATCGCTAAATGTCAATCTACTGTCAAATGTTACACCCAAAATCTTGGCTTTCAGTGTCAGGGAGGGGCAATTGCCCAAATCTGCTAACCACCTGTCAGGCGTCCAAATATGGGGATTATTTCCGAAAACAATGATCTTAGTTTTGGTGGAATTTAGTTTAAACAACTTGATGCCATCCATCCAGCTATCTCCTTCATACAATCATGAAAGCGCACTTCTGTTTCTTTTTCCTCGCCATCAATAAATGATAACACTATTTGAGTGTCATCCGCGTATGAGGTTAGCTGAAAACTGTAAGATTTTATTAGGCCTGTCAGCGATATCATGTAAATATTGAAAAGAGTGGGGCTCAGTGAGGATCTCTGAGGGACCCCGCAAGGAAGGCAGAATGGATGGGATTTGTTATTGTCTAAGTCGAGGGTCTGTGATCTATTGGAGATAAAGGATTGCAGTAGTTTCCACGCCACACCTTGTACTCCTACCTCTGACAATCGATCCATCAAAACCATTTGATGGACCGTGCCGATAGATCTAACAAGATCAATACCACCTTCCCTCCACCGTCCAGCGCCTCCCTTACTTCTTCTATAGATTTAATTAGAGCCAGTTCTTGGTTATGGTTGTGTTCAGCTCTGAAACCATATTGTGTTCGATCAAGTAAATGATTGGTTTGAAAATAAGAACTAAGCTGGATGTTCATTGCCTTCTCAATGATTTTTGCTGGGCTATAACTACTGGGGTCTGAGGGGTCCATTGTTGGTTTTTTCAATAGGGGAAGAATAGAAGCTCTTTTCCATTCTTTAAGGAAACACCCAGAGTCAAAGATATTATTAATCAGGGGGTGTAAGGCGGATCCTATAGTTTCTGAAATGGTTTTCAGGATTGAGACTTGACAAGGGTCTGTAGGTGAGCCTGAGTGTATGGAATTCAGGAGTTTAATAGTATCTGATCTTTCTAGTGGCATGAACTGATCAAATACAAGCCCCATGTTGGGTTCTGTCTGAGCCATTTCCAATTATAGTGTTCCTTCTCCCTTCTGAGCTGGAGAAAAAGTGGAATATATACCTTCCACCTTATGTTGGAATAAAATGGCCAATTTATTGCACACTTCTGGACTACTAGCAATCTTAGGAGTGTTAGGTGAGGCAAGTTTTTTAACCATTTTAAATAATTTTTGGCGTTAGACTTCGCTAGAAGGATTTCATGCGCGTAGAAGTTCTTTTTGGTTTCCAGCAACAGTTCTTTGTAACATTTAAGACTGTGCTTGTAAATTTCTTTATCAGTGTTTTTATATGCCATCTTCCAAGCCTGTTAGAATTTTTTACAGACCAATTTCTGAGATTTAAGTTTGTCTGAATACCAAGGGGACAAGGGTTTGGCCCGCCTTGGGGTCCACCTTTTTACGGGGACCAGTTTTTTACAGGCTTTATCTAGCCAGTCTGTGTACGTCACAACAGCTTTATCTACCTCCAGTGGGAGTGGGAGAGAGGATCTCTACAATTCCTCTTCTAACTAGGCCCGTCTAAGTCCTTCCATATTCTTTTTTCCAGCATCTTTGTGGGCAAGGATTTGGATTTAGGGGCATTTGATTCCTGCAGCTTAAAAATGATGGCCATGAGATCGGACCAGGCCGAGTGTTAAACCTTGTACCAGGAAATATCAGGATTGTTAGAATAAATCCTGTCCAGATTATGCCCTTTAAAATGCGTGGAACCTTCCACCAACTGCTTCAATTCCCCAGTCTCCATTATTCTATCAAGATTAATGGTATCCGGGTCGAAGGTATCCTCAAGGAAACAGTTCAAATCCCCTAATGCCGCAAATATTGCTGAGCACATTCTGTCTTCAAGAAGGGTGCCTATTGTTTCCAGGAACCCAGCTCTGGGGCCTGGAGGGCGATAAAAAAATAGCCCTTTGAACTTTTTTATAATGCTCCATAGTGAAATTGAAGGATAGCGCCTCGCAAAACGTATTGGAAGCTGGGTGAAAAATGGGATTCATAGAGTCATGATATATGACTGCTAGGCCCCCACCCCTCCTCAGAGGCCTATTCAAGGTAAAACAGAAATCCTGGGGGTGTTGCTTTAGCCAAATCAGGGCCAGGGCCCATTTTGTTTAGTCAGTGTCGATGGGTGTGTTTTTTGTTTTCCAGGCCTCCTGCTTATTGTGAGTCGCCACGTGGCTGGCGGCCATTTTTTGTAGCCAGCCAGTGTGATTTTGCCATAGGCCTGCATGTGTTGTTCTTCTCTTATTATGTTGTGGACATCCCTCCTTGCTTGCTGTTTCACCATGTGGTCGGTGGCCATTTTCTATAGGCAGCCAGTGTGCTTTTGCCTTAGGCCTGCATGTCTTCTCTTTGTTCCCCATGCCTTCTTACTCAGTAGTGTTATTGTTGATGGCCATGTGGCACTGGCTTGCAGCCTTTTTGTGTATCCAGCTACTGTGACTCTTTGCCATAGGCTTGCATGGATGGTTGAGAAATGAGATAGCAGTTTAATAAATTATATACTTTAGGATAATTTTACTTATTTATCATTTTTAATTTTAGGTTTTTTATTTTACATATATATATTTTTTATTTGTATTTTTATTACTATAACTTTTAGGCTTGATTGAGTTTGGTATGATTTAGAATGTTGGTGGCCCAACAACAGCTAATCATTTTTTTTCCTGAAGGTGATTTTTTTTCCTTCCCCTTTGAAACTTAGTGAGATTTGTTTGTCGGGTCCACACTGCTTTGTTTACTGATTCACACTCCTCACAGATTAGACCACTCTCTTTAGTTAACAAACACAAATCTAGTCTACACAAAAACCGACCTAATGTGTTTCTCTTGTTGTTCATCAACAGCATTGTACTACAAGTCAGGAAGATGATGGTAGGAAGTGATAACTACTTTTAACAAGTACCACTAGAAGAAGGAAGTTATCAACTTCACTGAAACCAACCGATTTGGTGATGACTTTTAAAGAGGCCTACCCAACTCTGTGGAGTTGTGGTGAGGTGAGAGAGGTCCGTTGATTTTACTTGATTTGGAAAATGGAAAAAGGAATGTTGTTGGGTGTGTGTGCTGGCTGACCAAAATTTTAAACTGTGGTGTGGTTGCGGCCGGGGCGGAAATTGTTTCATAACACTGCCAGCCATATTACAATGGGCAAATTGACATGCCTTTCCGTGGCATCAATGCTGCCACAGAAATGCAGGCGGTCTTCACTCTGGGGGCCCCCTGCGGGCCCCCAGAGTGAAGGAGAATGGGGGGTGCACAGGGGGTACCTGTGGTACCCCCTCACATTTACATAATCAAAGCGGCAGGCACTGCACGGTGCCTGCCGCTTTGGTTATGCAAATGCTGCATGTCATTTTCAGTATTGTGGCAGGCGGTGCAGAGAGCACCGCCCGCCACAATACTGAAAATACAGGATGGGCCCGCCACTGTGGCGGGCACATCCTAATTCCCCCTACGGGACCCCCGCACTTATGGCAGGCAGTCCCGTTTTCCATTAGGGTGGCGGGCGGCCATCCTAATGAGCCCCTTAGTGTTGATTTTTGTAAATGTCTCCATAGACATTGATTAAAGTGGAAGTAAAATCCCTGTATGGATGTGTGAGGGACTATTTTAAGGATGGTATTTATTATGGCTTGTTCAAAGTCAATTATTATTTTTAGGGGAAAGAAGTCTGCTTTTTCTTCTTTTATTTTGGTCAAGATTTCTGTGTATGTTGAAGTTTGTTTGTTTGGTAACAAACAATAGATAAATGGAATGCAGGTATTATGGTATTGTCCATGTATTGTATATAATTGGTAGAATGGCTTGGGACATATACTAAAAGCGCCATCCATCAGCCATGTTTGGCTTTGTTTTAACTTGTTTATATTGTTTATTGTAGAAAACATAGTTATTCTTTTATCTTTATTGTTGTTATCATAAAAGATAAAAGGTTCGTCATTATGAGTTACGGTAAGGTCAGGGGGAATTATTATTTCTTCAAAAGTTTTAGCTGTTGGTATTGTGGGTCTAGTAGATTTTTTAGTTATAGTTATAGTTCTTTTTATAGAAGATATAGTTGGTAGTTGACCTCTAGCTTCTGTAGGTACTTTAGGAAGTACTTCTTTAAGTATTACACTTGTTGGTAGTTCTGATGTGCTACTTAATTCTTTAATATTTTCCATAGTGGATCTAACTTCTATTTCTGATAGATTAGGTGGATGGTTGTGTTCAGTTGTATTTATCACACTTGTTTCCCTAGTTGTTGCACAACCATAACATTTATTAGAGTAATACAATTCCAATTTACTTTAAGGTCTTTTTGTTTCTCTTGAGTATAAATATACCCCATATAGCATAACAGAAATTTGCCTTTTTGAGATGTGATACATTTTGCATCTTCAGTCATTGTGGATTTGTTATTTCTAGAATAAATGTTGAAAAGATTATAAGCAAATGTTTTTATATTTTAGGTATTAGTAATAATTTATGCATTTTTAATATATACTTACCACTTATATTTTTGTAGATTTTGAATGCAGTTTTGGTTTTCTTTGGTTGATGCTGTTTTGTATGTTAGTGATCTGTGGAAATAAAATGATTACATTTTAGTTCTTTTTTAAATATTTTTTTGGTGGTAGCATTTTGTAGGATTCTATGTTTTATGACTAGCATATTAATTTTATTTTATAAGTATTTCATAAAAGTATTCAAAAACATGGAAACGTTGTTTCATTAACTTAACTTTAGAAATGTTTAAACATTAAGCATTATTAGTAGTACATGTGTTTTTTATTATATACTTACCAATTGTTGTTCCTTTGCACTTCAGTTTTGATGTTCTTGTAATGTTTTTCTGCTTTATTTCTTCAGTTGGCTGTGCAGAGAAAGTAATTTGTATTTTATTTGCTGAATTTTATTTTTACAAACTGTTCACATTTTTTAAAGACTGGATTTATTTAATTTGTGTTTAAAAAATGTGTTAACATTTTTAGAAAATATTAAAAGTTAGAATGGCATTTGTTTTAAAGTTGGAACATTTTAGTTGTTTACTTGTCTTTTATTTAGTGTTTAAGGAATTAGAATAGTATACTTACTTTTTACGTTTCTTGTTTTTGTAGGTAGAAAATGTTCATCCATTTTTTGCAGTTGGGTTTGTTGTGGCTATATAGAGAGATAGAAATATACATTTTTATTTATGTTTTGATGATGAAAGGCAGGTTACAAGTAAATTGTTAGTTTATTTATACATTTTTATTTACTTACTTTTTGATATTTGTAGTTGTCTCGTTTTCACTTTAGTCCTTAAAGTTGTACTAGTTATGGTAGAGTTTCTCCTTGTTTCTTTCCTTGAAGGTGTGATAGTTATCAGTTTGGTTCTTTATATAGTGAGTATTTAAATAGTTGTTGATTTTTATTGGTTAGTTATGTTTATATGTGTTTCTATTGGTTAGTTTGAATTTTTTAAGTTTGTTAATTATGTTAATTGTATGTGAATTTGTTACGTCGAATTTTGCTGTGTTTTTGTCTTTTTATGAAAGGTTTATTTAAGGTATGTTATTTTTGAAAAGGTATTATATTGTTAATAATTATTTTATAAATTAAGTGTGTTTATTGAAAATGTTTTAGTTTATTTAGTATGGTTATTTATTTTTATTGGGAACGTTTTGTTTTATTTGTGTTTTTTATGTTTATTTCAAATCTTTATGAGTGTATATTTAATTATTTACAATTATAGTGTGGAAACCACGGATTTATTTGTATTTTGTAGCTGTCGATATTTATGTATTGTCGATAATATTGATGTCTATATTTTTGTTAACAATATTTTTGATATGTGATATATTTATTTAAGACTGTCGATATAATTGTTTTCGAAATGTGTGCTCACAATTTTTTTGTGATCGATATTAGTGTTTAACGATATTGTTAACTCAATATTTATGTTGTTTGTTAGTTAACTATAGGAGGTCGATTTATTTGTCATCGATGTTTAGGACTCGATTATTTAGTAGGTTGATTTTTTTTTCTCGGTATTTTGTCATAGATCCGCAGACTGTAGACACTAAGAGAGTAGTTGGACAAAGGTTGTACCATATAGGCATAGCACATGCCTAATTGTTGTTTCACACTATCAGCCAATTTTTACTTTAACTGTAGAAAGAAATGGAACTCCGATCCCCAACTCCCACATCACCCCCCCCCACAACATCAAACACATTCCAACTACCAAAATGAAAGTGAAAAAGGGGTTGAGGGAACTAGGCATGGCAGATCAGGCTCAGGACCTCATTGGGGTGCTGGTCCATTCGTCTCTGCTGGGCTTCAATCTGCACCAGCCTTCAAAAGGATAATGTGGAGTAGGATGTGGTCGTAGAGGGGGGCAGCAGTGTGTGTTGGCTGGCGTACAGCTGCCTACAGACTGTGGCGCTGTTGTTGTGCTTGGAAAGCTAGAGGTGCTGGTGCCTCACTCGGGCCTGGGTAGTTGCCTCCTCCTCCTCCTGGGCCATAAGCCTCTCATATTCGGCCTGCATTGTCTACAGCTTCTGCTGCCCCAACTGGGCTGCTGCATCCTGATGAGATGGATTCTGGTGATAACAGCAGCTAGAAAGACAAAAATAAATTTTTAAGAATATTCTGCACCACAAACTTGTTTAAAATTATGTAGTGCGTGGCACAGTAGCAATACATTGATGTTCCCCTAGGGCCTTTTAATTTGATGTGATTAGAGTCACAGCCACCATTACCCACTCTCATAAAACTAAAGGCAAGTGGCAAATGCTCTAACTTTCTAAAGGGAATTAAGGGAGAATAAACACAGCAACACAGCTTTTTTGTAAACTGCAGTTTTTCTCTTCTTTTGAAGGATTTCCTAGGAAAGTGTTTAGATGGTTAGGAGCTTCATGAATTAGGCCCATTTACTAATGAATGTCCTAGTTTTTGATACAAAAATGATTTTGGTATTATCAGACAACTTAAATTTTTTAATAGCACCTGTAGTCTGACCTTTTAATTTGCACATTTTTTTATAGTAGATAAGTCCGCTACAAACTGTCCAAAGTGATTGGAACTTTATCTCTGCAAGCCTTCTGGATCTTGGGTTAAGGTATTTGTATTTTCTGTTAGGTAGCTGGTCATACAAGCTGTCAACAGAGATTACCAAACAAGAATTCTTGTGTTGCTATGTGCATGTTAATTTTGTTACAAGTATGCAGTAGGAAAAGCAATGTACTGCAGTACAGATAGTGAAAGGATTAAGGACCGGTGCATAGCTTTGGCAAGTTCATCGCAAACTAGCGCATCCACTGAAGCCCAGCAAATTGTATTATCCAATCAGCATTGCATTGTTGTTCTAGTATTCCTAATCTTCACCATCTTCATCCTTGGCTTTCACATGCACCATATAAGCTTTGCATTCTCTCATCCACTTTTTCACCATAGAAAACTAGTCTTCATTATCCACTCAATACATCCACCCAAACATAGTTCAGAACAAACTTTTCACCATCCATTGACCCACCCATGGGAACATTGCTTTTACCCATTCCATTCACCCATCCTGCTTTACCTTAACCCACATGTATTCCATTCAACCACACACCCACTGAGACAATCATCCCTCCAGTTTCACCAATATACACCATTTTAATAATACTTCACCCAGCCGTGCACATTGATTAATATCATCATCACCCATTATATGCATTTTTTCACTAATATATTACACATATTTCACCCATCCTTTCACCATCCATTTTTGCCTTTCCCATTAACCCTTTATTCTTAAAGTTCATCTATGAACCTTTGTCGGCTGAGTTACAGATAGAAGAGAACATAACTACTCAACTGCCATTATATCTGATAAAGCAGGTTGTTCACGAGTCAGCCAACACCCTTGCAGTGAGTATATTGCTCTTTGTCAATTAGTAAGCATTGTGACTTACTACTGCCCGCCCCAGCTGGTGCCATCTGGTGATCTGTGTAAGTAAAATAAACATTAAACATTTATAATATTGGATGCCAGATATTCCTACCCCTATTTTTTTAAGGCAAAATACAACCACAAAACATCCCTACAGTTCGGTCACAGTATCTCAATTTCTATAAAAAATTTAAAATATCACATTTGGCATTTTGTTAGTCGGCACTCATTGAAAAGCCCGGTAGTCCAGCCAAACAAAAACTTTTTTGTAATGGGGGGCACAGCTATAATGTATCTGAATTATTGAAGTGCAATAAAGTTGTACAATAATTGATCAATGAAGGACGTATGGTTTTAGTTGGTAAGTGGAATGGGGCCATTCTCCTTATTTTACTTTCAGCCATGCTAGACTGTCAAAAATTGCCGGTATACTATGATAATAATACATACACAAGACTAGGGGGTCTAACATGACCATGGACACTCCCTTGTTTTACTGTTTGAGCATGCGCAAGAAAAAGAAAACCTTCTCAACAAACATGCGTAAAATAACTTAACTGGGCATGCAATCTTCACATTAGTACCTGACATAAAATGGGTTCCTGAGACTTGCTGTACCACCAGCCTATAAGGGGAGATGAAAAGCTTATTGATAAAGCAGATGAAAAGGGAAGCTACAGATTAATACATATAGTTTTGCAGTCAAGTACACAAACTTGAAATATAGAGCATGTAAGTAACAAATAGGATAATGCAGGTATAAGAAGGATTTAGGAACAGATCAAAGTGTAATTGGAAAACATTAGGAGACATGCACAGAAAAAGGAAAGTAAATAATATGCTCGCTAGTTGTAAAAAATAGCATAGATAGACCACAACAAATAAATAAATATTACTCACCAAGCCCCACAACCTCTATGCCCAGGCAGGTCAAGCAATTCCTGGTCGCTATCCAGGATGTCTGCACACCGGTACATAAGCTGTTGTTGGGCGCGCCAGATTCCAGAGCCCGGTATACCCTTTCCCACTGCTGCTTTCGCTCCTTGAGTGCGTACCTACTACAAGGCCTGCTGTCTGCTGTCAGGGTGGATGGGAGGTGACTCTGCACATGCACATAAAACACTAGTGCAACTACCTCCACCTCCGTGAATAAGGCACTGGGCTGCACCCCTTCGCTGCATAGCCTATTGCAAGCTAAGCATCTATGGGAGATGGTTCTAGGGGGCCTGGCACTGCAGCTCTTCCTCTCTTCCATGGCGCTAGGTGAGGGCAGGAGAAGAGAAGGAGGTAGAAGAATGAAATGAGAAGGAAAAAGAAGGAAGGAAGGAAAAGAGTAAGAAAGTAAAGCAAAAAATAAAAAAGTACAAAAGTGAAGCAAAAACACAAAAATTTGAAAATATAAAAACACAAAGGCACAGGGTAAGGTATAGATATAAAAGTATAGGTTTCAGAGAAGTAGGACTAAGAGGATTAGAAAGGGATTGAAAACAGGCCTAGCACTAAAAACACAGCAAAAAACAAGCTGGCCACTCCCATACGAATTGCGAGGGTGCCATTCATGTGCGATTTCTGGCACAAGAACATACCTTGTGTTACGTATGATGCAAAGCATTACCCGAAAAGGCGCGGCAAACAATTTCGCATGTTTGCAAAACTCTGTGTAGTCCTGCAGAGTTTTTTACCACTTTGCTTAGTTCTGTGTGGCATGGCTTTGTAAACGACTCCCGGGCCTAGTCAAGGGTCTACTGCATCATGGTCAGGCTGCGCAGAGGGGATTCCAAGTCATCGTCGAACTCTGTTGAAGTGAATGCTATGCGTCATCGTCAAACTGCATAAAGTGTCGTCATTGAGCCTCACAGGCTGTGGAATCACGGTTGTCGGGCCACCTCTGGGTTGGCATCAAAGAGCAATGCAACCAATTTCTCACACAGTAGATGCAATGCATCAGTTTTTGATTAAAGCAGCTGCAGAACCCAATTCTGAGGGTCAGAGCTTGGAGGGGGCACCTCAGGCAATGGTAGGACTCACAGAAGGTAGAGTCCAGCAACACCAGCAGAATTGTACGAAGTCTTTTGTGTCCCTGAGACTTAAGAAAACAAAAAGGAAGCCAGCAAGCCATTGGAGATCACCTGGAGGGAAGGCAGAGTCCTTCCAGCAGAGTCAGGGAGCATTAGAAAAGCAGTCCTTCCAGAAAAGCAATTCTGGCAGCGGTTCAGTTCAAGATCCAGAAGTGCCTGATTTTAGGGGGTTAGAGACCCAGTACTTATACCCAAAAGTACCTTTGATGTAGGGTGTAACATCAAAAGAAAACTCTGAAGTGCAAAAGGTTCTATTTAAACCCAGTCCTGTACGGCCAGGCAAACCCAGGTGGGTAGATCAGTGCTTTGTTTCTGGACAGGACACTACCTATTGAAGTGCAAGTGTCAGCCCCTCCCATTCCTCCCTGCCCAGGAAGACCCATCAGGATTCAGGTGAGTGTTTAGAATGCAGATGAGCCTCACCTTCTTGTTTTAGTGGCTGTCAAGAGGGAATGCACAAAGTGTAGCTTTCACTCAGCCCAGACATGTATTGGAGCGAGGCTGTCAGGCACAAGAGAGCAGTAGGTACAGAGAAAAGTCGACTTTCTAAACATGGCATTTCTAAAACAGTAATGTTTAATCCAGCTTCACCAGCAAAAATAATGTAGGGTGCAACATCAAAAGAAAACTCTGAAGTGCAAAAGGTTCTATTTCAACCCAGTCCTGTCCGGCCAGGCAAACCCAGGTGGGTAGATCAGTGCTTTGTTTCTGGACAGGACACTACCTATTGAAGTGCAAGTGTCAGCCCCTCCCATTTCTCCCTGCCCAGGAAGACCCATCAGGATTCAGGTGAGTGTTTAGAATGCAGATGAGCCTCACCTTCTTCTTTTAGTGGCTGTCAAGAGGGAATGCACAAAGTGTAGCTTTCACTCAGCCCAGACATGTATTGGAGCGAGGCTGTCAGGCACAAGAGAGCAGTAGGTACAGAGAAAAGTCGACTTTCTAAACATGGCATTTCTAAAACAGTAATGTTTAATCCAGCTTCACCAGCAAAGAGGATTTATCATTACCATTTCAAGTATATCAAACATGAAAAACCTACTCCTCTCTGATTAGGAAGTACAGATTAAAAGTGTATTGCGGAATTCTAAATGCTGGCCTACGAAAGGGGTAGCCCACACAGTAATGAAAAACTAAATATATTTTTTGTCACTATCAGGCCATGAAACACATATAGATACATGTCCTACCTTTTACCTACATAGCATCCTGCCCTTATGGTTACTTCGGGTCTACCTTAGGAGTCACTTATATGTGATGGTAGGGGAGTTTAAGGCTTGGAAAGTGGTTTTTAAGTGTCAAGTCGAAGTGGCAGTAAACTGCACACACAGGTACTGCAGTGTCAAACCTGAGACAGGTTTGAAAGGCTACTTCTGTGGGTGGCACAATCAGTGCTGCAGCTTAGTAGTAGCATTTATCAAATACAGGCCCTGGGTATGTGGTATAAGACTCTACAAAGGACATCCCAGTACATCAAATATGTCATTCAGGAATACACCAATGTCATCATGTTTAGCGGAGGAGCACATGCACTTTAGCACAGGTTAGCTGTGGTAAAGTGGTCAGAGTCCTAAGGCCAACAAAAAGAACCAGCAGAAATGAGAGGGGGGAAAAGGAAAAGAAAATGGGGGAAAGACCACCCTAAGGATGACATGTCTAAGAATGTGGAAGACTGCCATCAAGAAGCTGCAATAGGCCGGTCCATGATGCCCGGTCTGATCTTTGCCCCATGCCCCCTGCAATCACCTCTTTGCTCCTGACAGCCCTCTCTAATGCGAACGGGACTCTTGGTTCAAAACGTGGGATGTCAAACCTTCAGTGGGACTGATCTGGAACATTATCCGACCCACTTCTTGGATTATTATTATTTTGGTCTTGTTTTATTTATTACTTTTTCCTCTATTTTTATAACATGGGGGTGTGGGATCCTTTTTGTGTGTTTTTTTTTACTGTTTAGCTGTTTTAAGTGTTGCACAAATACTTCATATATTACCTCTAAGTTAAGCCAAACTGTTCTGTGCCCAGATACCAGGGGGTTGAGCACAGGTTAATTTGGGGTTTGTTTGTGCCATACCCTGACTAGAATTGGGGTTAGTGCCTGACCAGGGCTTATAACCCAGTCAACCAGTTACCCATTTTCTTACATACTACATTCTGGGTCTCAACTGTATGCCCAGCTTCTAGAGATTTCTCTACCTTTTCCCACTCAGGGACATTGTACACAAATGTTCAATCCTTTCCAAAGCCTGAAATAAACTTCACACACAAAAGAAGTTGAGACTTTTTTGATGTCTAAAGATGAAGCAGGATAATCCTCCTCATTCATTTAAAAAAACTTTTGCATGAGCTAATTATCACAGATTTAACCAGGACTAATAAGAATATATAAACATTGGAAAGACCCACATAAATCTTCCTACAATGTCTTTACTGAGTGAATGGACATTTTGTATTCATCCAAGACAATGGGCTACATGAATTAAAGTCAACAGGGTCCTATTCAGGTTTGGAGACCATCACTATTAATTCATTTAGGGGTAGTTGTAGCAACACTAGGATTAGGAATAGTGATCACCAAATCGAAATTTGGAAATGACAATTCCTAATGTAGGACTGTTTTGTTTTTAAAATAGTGATTCCTAGGGAGTCACAAATTGACCTACCTCATGAATATTAATTAGGTAGGTACCATTTTTGTGACCCACTAGGAATCGCAGCCATTGCAGGATGGTGGCCAGCTGGGGTCAGCATGCCACAATGTCTGTGATTGCTTTTTAATAAAGCAGACATTTTTTTAATGCAGCCCATTTCCCTCAAAGAAAATGGACGGTGTTTAAAAGTTTCTTTTTTCTGATGCTTAAATATGCACTTCCAAAAATCTGTTCACCAATAAGTCTAAGGCATCCTGAAAGTAAACTACAAGAAGTAGTCCCTGGCAAGGATCTTCCTCTTCTGCATACCACTAAGTGAAGCTGGCAGTTTCTTCTAGTGAGCAGGACATAAATAATCTCTATTCTCAAATGTGATCTCTGTGAAGTCATGTATTGGCTCCAAGTTTGGGTTAAAGGTCTGTGTACACATTGTCTCCAAGAAACGCAGGAAGTGCCTGGTAAATACCACCTGCTTGTGTTCTGCCATCCCAAGTTTATCAATGATATGCAATACATTACCTCTAGAAATCCCATTTTCAATAATAGTCAACATCCTCCCAGAATATTTATTGCAGGATACATTAAGGTTTTACAATTTACATCTCTGTTCATCAATTTTACTACCACATTCTGACCTCTGTAACGCCTTCATCTACAAAGTACAAAATATTTGATTACTACTTAAGCCAAACCCATTGGAGTGTACCTATACAGGGGCCCCCTCCAACACTTTCAGAAGGTCGCATTGAAACCCATCTGACGATGCTGACCCTCACTTAATGTCAAAATAATGCCCTAACTAATTTCAGATCTCTGCTCTAAAGCATGCATGCCGGAGGGTCTCAGCTTTTAGTTGCTAGGTCGGTATGAAAGCCCCAAGCCTCAGGGCCGGACTGGGAACACACTTGGCAATTCTGATGCACCGGCCCGGTGAGGGGTGCTAGCAAGAAGGTATTATATATATATATATATATATAGCGGTAGCGGCACATCAGTTATTAAGGAACTGTTTAAAACACTGGAGAAAAAATCTCACCAGGAGCAAGCAAAATGGTGGGAATCTAAATCGTTACAAAGGTACATTGAAGTCAATCGTATACCTCGGGGGCTAAGAATTCTCATGGCGCCCACATACGAGGACCCTAACCCTGAACTTATGAAGGAGTGGGCGGAGAGCAACCTCGAGGCATCACGCCGACAAGTGCAAATATTGAATAAATATGCTTACATAGACAGGGCTAGGTTGTTGGCAGAAATAGCAGCCATTTATGAAGAACTGGAGGCCTTAGGGGAGGAAGAGGAAAGAACTAAACTAAACAAAATGATGAATGATCACCTCAAGAAAGAGGAAACCCAAATCGTTGACAGAAAGGCATACAAGTTCCAAAGGGACCGCAACGATTATGAATTGGGACAAATATTCACCTTTTCACGCAAATATGAGGCTCTCCGTAAAGACCTATCGAAACCACAACCCAAAGTCAAAAATACACGTCAGCAGCAAGGAAAAAACACGCAGAGTGACTCATCCAATGTTACTCTAAGTTCCGATCCAGAAACAGAATCGGATTCTGACCGCCGCAAACAGGAACAGGCGGGAGGAGCCCCGAAACCATCTCCTGGCCAGGAAATTACTTTTTTTATGTCAGGAAAGACTCAAAACGTTAAGGTCCCACACACAAAGAGAACAAGAAAACAGCGGGCCAACGACCGACGACGCCAGAGGTGGAGGGCGGCAAAGAGGAGGATACCAAAAGAGGAAAAGAGGCGGAAGGGGACGGGGATCTGTCACCCAACAGGATTAGTAAACGCCACTAGTCGAACAATTGTCAATTTAACATCATTAAAATTGACAACGAAAGAAGAGGAAATCCTCAAATTGGGACTCACTTATGCGGCACCTTGCAATTTCAATTACCCAGCAATAAGATGCGATATTTACAAGGCAGTAAGGAAACTTAAACTTCGAAAATGTTATACTATGAAGGAAAATTCTGAAGATACACAACATAATGCACCCACTAGTAATAACAGCAATACCAATGCATCACAAGGTACACGTATTATTACAGAACTATGGGAAACTGATGGAGAAGGTTATGAGAATACATGTGGTACAAACATGAAAACAAATGAGATTGATCAATGGGGGAACAGAACCTCATTAAACACCCAATTTAGGCCACCCTCAACCTTTTACCCCATCCTACCACGTGACAACCTTGATATATTTCATGAGAATGTGGTTGCAGATTTAAAAGAACTTCAAATGTGTATGGGCAAAAATAAAAGACAATTTGACAGCCAGTCCCAGCAATATACAGCACTCACCAACAGATTGAGAAAGGAAAAGGATCTAGTGGTGAGGAACAGTGATAAAGGTGGGAATGTAGTCCTAATGACCAAAACTGACTATGATAGCATACATTCAGTTGAATGACCGAACTTGTTATGAACGCATTCATACTCGCGTATTGATGACCATCAAAGAGGAATACCATCGTAAACTGTCAAAGTGGAGATCTTCTAAATTAATCACAGAAGCTGAATTTAAATACCTCAGAAATGACAACCCCATCACACCAATATTGTACTTTATACCTAAAGTACATAAGGACTCCTTGCACCCACCGGGAAGACCTATCATCTCTGCCAGAGGCAGTCTCCTGGAACATACCTCTGTGTATATAGATTATTTTTTACAGGGGTATGTGCAACAACTTGGATCATATGTTCAAGACACAGGGGACTTTTTACTGAAAATCAAGGATGTTGAATGGGTTACTGGGGATTCGCTAATCGCCCTTGATGTGTCATCACTTTACACAAGTATAGCTCACAGTGATGGCTTGAATGCAGTTCAACATTATCTATCTAGAAGGGGCCCTGAATGTAATGAACACAATGCAATGCATCTAGAAATGTTAGAATTTTGTTTGGTCAATAATGTTTTCCTGTTCAACCAGCAATTATACCGCCAACTACAGGGAGTAGCAATGCGGGCCAGCTTCTCCCCAAGCTTCGCATGTTTACACATGGGGGCTTGGGAGGAGCTGGTCCTTGGCTTTGAATACCAACACAACATTCGCAACAACTTGGTGGCATGGTTTCGTTTTATCGACGACTTGTTGGTTATTTGGAGGGGTAGTCAGGATGATGCACTTAAGTTCATCCATGACATCAATGAAAACAAATTACATTTTAAGTTTACAGCTACCCGTAGTCAGGAGAAGGTAACATTCCTTGACACTGAACTGTATATTAATAATGGACACCTAGAATCCAGAATTTTCCGCAAGGCGACTGCTGGCAATAGCATTCTTCATGCTGCAAGTGCACATCCGGCACATTTGGTTTCCAGCATCCCCTATGGGGAAATGCTACGACTACGACGAGTCTGTAGCAACTCTGTAGATTTAGAGAAGGCCCAGGGAGAAAGCGAGTTGCGCCTTCTTGAGCGAGGATATTCGAGCCAATTAATAAAAAGGGCCAAACAGAAATCCATGGTACTTTCTACGGAAGAACTCCTGGTGAAGAAATCTGATCGACAGACAATATCTACTAGTGATACACAGAATGTTGGGAAGAAGGGAGCTAGTTGTTTCCGAATAATAACAGGATACAACAAACAACATCGGCAAGTGCGCAGGATCATTGATAGACACTGGCCATTGGTGATGAAGGATAATATCATTGGTAAAGATATTCCAAAAAGAGTATCCCTCACCTTTAGCAAAGCTCCATCCTTACGTGATCACATAGTGGTAACAAACCCCGAACCCTTTGTAAAATCTTCATGGTGGCAGGAAAACAAAGGCTTTTACAAATGCAGAACCTGTAAGGCCTGCCTCCACGGAGTAAACACCAAAACTTACAAGGATGGTTTTTCAGATATTCAACATCAGATCACACAGGTCCTTACCTGCAAAACGGAATTTGCAGTCTACATTTTACAGTGCCCCTGCCAGCTCAGATATGTGGGCAGCACCAAACATGCTGTCCACAAACGCATCCTCCAACATCTGCGTGCAATCACGAATGGTGACAACACCTATCCTGTGGCACTCCACTTTAGGGAGTGTCATCAGAGCAACAATATCAGCCTGAAATATTGGGTGATTGACGCAGTCATGAACAGTAGAAGAGGAGGGGACAGGGACGCAAAACTTAGAAGGCTCGAAACTAAATACATCCTCTTACTTTACACAAAGACCCCTGCAGGCCTTAATATTACAGAAGATCTATACACATGCTTGCCTGAAGATCTCATAAATAAAAGACTTTTTATGTCAGAGGTCTCCTCCCTGTGGATAGCACATATAGGAGTCACCCGGCTGGATGACTACATATGTGCACCATGGGGAGGCTGCGACCTGACATATATCCGAGAACAGTAACTGATTTAAGCTGCTACTTATATTGATATGACATTGATTTTAAATTCACCACTTTGAGCACTTTATACAGATAGGGACTGTGTGGACCCTGATATCCAATCAGTCCTCTGTGATTTATTGTTTTAGGAATTTTTTTGTGTGGTATCACAAAACATGGACTAGAAACAATGTATTTTGATTATTTTGAGACTGTGAATTAGGTGGGTTGTTGAACTGCACAAATGATAGAGAATTGACAGGTTTTATATTTGATATAAATTTGACAGGTTTTTATCTGACGATGTGTATAACAAAAAGGGAGAGTAAGGGAAGTTTGCACAGTCTTATGTGTGGTGGGAACTCCTGGTCCCCTAAACTAGAATTAAACAAACAGTGGAGGAGTACCCCCTATGGGCCAAAAAGAATTTATACTCAGAAGAGATTCCTTCAGTATCGGGAGCTTAAGGCTCTGGTTTTAGCAAAAAATTGCCCCAACCTTTTTATATTGGACAATCATAGTCCTTATAGAAGACCCCCCACTCACCAACCTAGTTGGTGACATGCTTCATCATCGGGGTCCCACCCCATAGGCCGAGTGCCTACAGGGTGTGCTGCGACCCCAGGTGTATATTTTATTCTTCACTTACTGGTTATGAAAGTAATATCAGCCATGAATGTGGATTTAGGTCTAGAATTAGAGATAATAGCGTATTTTGCACATATCAATGGTGGACAGTATGCCCAATTTGCCATATTTGCACATTTTGCGATATTTGCACATGACTAAGCACTGAAAGCAACATTTGCACATCCTTAATTATGCATTTGCACTTTATTTTTTACTCTCGACCATATGTCCAGACAATTTGTTAATTCATGCAATACTTTGAAATGTCAGATAAATATTACCTTTTTAAAGCTTTGTATAAAATGTAAATACCTGGAACATGATATATTAGATAAAAACAAGTATTTTACTGTGATTTCTTTTTCTAGCGAACCACGTAATTTTACATTTTGTGATATTATATTATCAAGTGTGTTTATCAGGGTATTTTACTGATATTACAATGAAGTGACTATAATTTGGTTGCTTTAGGTTAACTACTAAGTGAAGGTAGTATGTTTTCTATGTCCATACTAAAAATGCACAGGTGATGTTAATTTTATTCAACACTTGCACTTTAAAAGGGCTGTCCTTTCAAGACAACATTGTCATGTGAACAAGGCTCCGTTGAGCCGAAACGTCTTTGACTATTCTCTGCGAATAAAGAACTTCAGCACCTAATTGGTCCGTGTCCGTGTCTCCTTGCCGGCTGGCGAGACTCCAGAAAGCGTTTTGGAAGCGGAACGAGTGATATATATATATATATTTTTATATATATATATATATATATTACCTACTGGCGGTCGCCAGTAGGTATATATAGTTAGGATTTTTTCCCTATGGGATTTCTGAAAATTCTATGCCTAATAACTTTTGCGTTTGTGGACGGAATTGGCTGAAATTTTCAGGAAAATGGCACATTTTGTTTCTGAGCAGCCCCTGAAAATTTGGTGGGGTTTCGTCAAGGGGGGGCTGAGAAAAAAGGGGGGTCCCAAAACGCGTTTTTTGCATTGAGTTTTCCATAGGGCGGTTGGACTCACTTTTAGCCCGAACGGCTGAATGGATTTTCACGAAACTTGGCAAAATTGTAGGGACTGTTAGCCCGATGTGCCTTTGCTAGGTCTCAATATATGTGCTTCAGTGGATTTTGAGAAATTAACGTTTAAATCAAGATATATATCTGTAACAGCGCTCCGGGCAGCGATCCGGTTAGCGAACCTTTCGCGTATCGGAACTTTGCGATGCGAAGCTGATTGGCCCTCCGGTGTCTGTCAACATTCTAAACAGTCCGGAGCGGCCGCCATCTTGTCTCTCGGTAGGATCGAGAGACAAGAGGAGGCCAAAACAAAGGGGGAAATTACCATAAGGGGGCATAGTAGATCCTCGTTGACCCCCTAGGTTTTATGTGGAGGTTTTAAAAGGGCCTAGGAGGGTCCAAAAAAAAAAAAAAAATTTTTTTTTTGCGTGGTAAGCGCCAAGTTCGCGAACCGGAAAGCGTTCTGGGCAGCGAACTTTATGGATAAAAGAATGAAAGACTTTTCTAATACTGTATGTTAATTATTTGTTGGTTTTGTTGATTATTTTTTAATTTTTTTATTTTTTAAGCAATTTTTTATTGTTGTGATTGTGTTTCAAAATTTAATAACATTTCTAACATTTAACTAGTTTATGAATTACATATAAAAATGATTAAAGACTCAAACAATTTTTTAATATTACATACAATTTTATTTTTCGGATTGTTTTTCGAAATTTAATACAACGTCTAGCATTTCACTGTCTGATATGTGTTCTTGTTCAGTGAACATAAGTTCAAACATTTGACCGTCATCATAATGAAGTAAATGATCCACTGATTCTACACATTGAACTAATTCATGGTCCCGTGATTCATCCATGAAATCTGAGTCATCATTGTCCGCAATAACTTTTTCTGTGTTGGTTTCTCTATAGCTGTCTTTCTTTTTACATTATTCTCTGTTTACTTCCCTTATACTAACTCTTCTTTTTTTAAAAAAAATATTTTTTTAGTTCGCTTAAAGTTCGCGAACCGGTCAGCGAACTTGAAGCGAACCAAAAGAAATAGAGCTTGCCAGAGTGATAAACATTCTAGCAATTTTGTTTGAAAGGGGAGGTAGTTCTGAAAAGAACTGTTTTTTTTTGTTTTTGTTGTTTTATTTATTTTTTTTTTTTTTAACATTTTTTGATTTTTTTGTATTTTTAGAACTGTTTTATGTTTTTTTTTGTGTTTTTTATGGAGGGGAGACAACAAAAAACAGGCATTGAAAACGGCTCAACTGGAGCAAAAAAAAAAATTACTTCTTGGGTGCATTAGGGCATTTATGATTTTCGAACGCCATGTTCATCAGGTTGACGCTCATGTTGCCATACGACAGCATACCACCACAGTATATACAAATTAACTTCATATGCTGGAAGTTGGGTTGAATGTTTGGCACAGTTTCTTGTGCCTCTCTTCCCGTCAAAGACATTGTGGAGGTAGATCTGGCCACAGGAGTTGTCGTGGGATTGTCTTGAAGATCCCTTAACTCAGCCCGGCTGTAGTTTAAGGGATGCCACCTGCTCATGTGTCGATGCATCGTATAGTTGCCCATACTGTATTTCTTATCTGTGCCTCTCGACAATCTGTAATCACAGATGAGGCAGGTGGCATATTTAGCATTCACCTTCTTTGATCCAGGAGGGATGGAGAAAAACTGCCAGATGAAACTTGTTTTTCGCTTTGAAACCCGGGGCAACTCTTGGACAAATTGTTGTTCCTCTCTGTCCTCTTCTTCTTCTTCCTCCTCTTCCTCCTCTCTGTTAGTGATAAATTGACTAGGTGGTCCTCTCTTCTTATGAGGAGGTGGAGGTGGTGGTGGGGTTCCACCAGCTGCAGCAAGTACAGAAGCCATTGTTCAATTCTAGCTAAATGGTCTTTCTCTCACCAAGATGAAAGTCAGAGTGAGGAAATAAGGAGGGGTTTACATGATTTGGGGAAAGCAAAAGTTCTGAACCAATGAAAAGTGTTATTTTTAGGTCACATGACCTAGTCATACATCATTTGGAAACCAAAAGTGAAATGAACCAATGAAAAGTTTGATAAACAAGTCACATGACCTGTTCCGCTTACGTTACGCGGCGCGCGCCGCGTCCCAGATCGCTTCCGGTTCGCGGTCCGGAGCACTTCCGGGAGCGCTAACGCGGCGCGTCATTAGACGCATTACGCGATAACGTGATACGTCGCGCTTCCGCGACGCGTCACAGTTCCGCTAACGTAACGTTGACCGGTTCGCGGACTAGATCGCGGCATCAAGATGAGCTAACGGAAAGCTTCCCGGTTCGCGAACTAGAAGCGAAGAAAAAAAATATTTAAAAAAAAATTATCAATAAACATCTAAATATATTTTGGGATTTAAAGAAGAATACATTTTACAGCTACAGATGTTAGCTTTTAAAAAACCAATGAAATTCACAGAAAAAACCATAGGTTATAGACCATATATAGTTAGAAATTTGCATTTAAAAAACCATTGAAATTCAATGAAAAAACCATAGGTTATAGACCATATATAGTTAGGGATTTGCATTTACAAAACCTTATTTTACTCGCATAAAACCATTGAAATTCCATATATAGTTAGTTGCGCTAACTATATATCGCGCACCCGCAATCCACTGCTGATGATGTCACATATTACATCATTCATGACATGGTCAGTGACATCACTGATGACATCACTGATGACAACATCCAGTGACTGTATGTTTCTGTGAAGTTAAAATATGTCTTACATATTGAAGAATGAGTGGATGTATAAGTGTCTGGATGAAGGATTTAGTAGGTGCATGACTGACTGTATGAGTGAGTGATTAAATGTGTCTCACTGAGTGCATGGGTTAGTGACTAAACTGTCTTAATTTGTGCATCATTATGTCTGTTGTTCTGTAAACTGCTGCATGTGTTGATCAGTAGCTATATGAGTAACTATATGGATTATTGATTGGTTGCCCAAGTATTTGTATGGGAGACTGAGTGTGTGTGTGGGTGGCTGGGAGGTGTATGACTCTGTGCATAGATGTGTGAGCAGTTGATACACTAGATGTATGGGTTCAAAAGTGCATGTGGAAACAGCTGTATGGGCGGTTGACTGTGTGCATGAGTGTATTGGTGAGTGAATGGATATCTCAGTGCTACATGTCAAAGTAAGTACATATTTAAAACACAGTACATGTGAGAGTTGACATATATAAATAACTGTGCATAAGAGCCAGTGAATGTGTGAGTGGCTGTATTGATCATTGTGAACTTGTATCAGGGATTGTATAAGAGAGTAAATATGTGTTAGTATATGTTTGAATAAGTAAGGTGTGTATAACTGTATAGTTGAGGAATTGGAGGTGTGATTGATTCTTTGCATGACTGTCTAGGTGTATGAGTAACTCCATGGATGAGTGACAATCTGTGAGTGTCTGTTTTCACTGAGTGTATCTAAGGTTAAATCAGAGTCTGTAGAGGTTCATCGTATTAACACATGAATGATGTCATCTGTGATGTTGTCAGGGATGTCATTTGAGTTGTCATCAGTGATGTCATCAGTGATGTCACTGACCATGTCATGAATGATGTAATATGTGACATCATCAGCAGTGGATTGCGGGTGCGCGATATATAGTTAGCGCAACTAACTATATATGGAATTTCAATGGTTTTATGCGAGTAAAATAAGGTTTTGTAAATGCAAATCCCTAACTATATATGGTCTTTAACCTATGGTTTTTTCATTGAATATATATATATATATATATATATATATATATATATATATATATATATATATATATATATATATATATATTCACTGAAAAAAACATAGGCTTCAGGCCTTATATAGTTAGGAATTAACATATAAAAAACCATTGAAATTGCTCCTATATAGTTAGTTGGACTAACTATATTTGGCGCACCCGCAATCCACTGCTGATGATGTCACATATTACATCATTCATGACATGGTCAGTGACATCACTGATGACATCACTGATGATATCTCAAATGACATCACTGATGACATCACTGATGACATCTCATTTGACATCACTGATGACATCACTGATTACATCATTCATGTGATAATACAATGCACCTCCTCACACTCTAATATAACCTTTGATACACCCAGTGTTAAATACAGACTACCATTTGCATAGCAAGCAAACATACTAAATGTCTGCCAAATCTCATTTGGATTCAGCAAATTATGCGAAATGATGTCATAGTTATTAGCAATGGACATTTTTTGGCTCTTTAAAATGTGCCTCCCTTGACGAATCTGCACAAATATAAACATACTAAGAGTAAACTAAACATGTTAAGCATCTGCTGGATTTTGTGCAAATTTGTCAGCGCTAACACTTAACGCAAATCAAAAAAATACCTTTCCAACTGTTAAGAGATCTGTAAAATGTAACCCCTTCATGCCCAGACAGGAACACTTTTTAAATGGTAACTGCTGAAAAATTACTGAACCAATTTACAACAAATCACCAAAGGCAATTCTTTCAGTGAAGTTCTACAGGAACAAAGACTTCATTTAAGTCAATCTTTGTCATGAATTGGTTCACTTTCAGGCACATTCATGTTCTCATCCAAAGCACTGTTATCAAAGTAGCAGTTATTTTAACAAATCAAGAGTGTAGAACACTTCCAGTTATTTTGCATTTTTATGATCCAATGAGTTGAATGTCTTGAATAGTAAAACGCTCCTAGTAATATTGGTAGTTGTTGCAACCCGAAATAAGCAGCAGTGACAGGGTAGGCACACATGCAGTCTCTTCCACAAAGACACACATATACTCACACAAATCCACATAATTCACAAGCGCACACATACACCCACCATTCATAAGCTTATACATGCGCACACATCCTTTCACAACCCACACATGCGCAGGCAGATACATTCATACATACACAAATGAATTCATTATTCAGGTTGGGTGTTAGAAAAAAAAAAGAATGGCCCAGCCCTAGGGCACTCACTTTGCAGCGTGCCTGGAAACTCCACTAGACCGGCTGGGCCACACAGTACTTTCCCGCACTCACCGGTACGGAGGAGGCACTCCTCAGGTGCGGCGGGGCTCTTCTCCTGTGGCTCGCCTTCTCTTCTCCGCCGGCAGCTGCGGGGCTCTCCCAACACCAGGGGTCCCCGCTGAGGTACGGGCGGCATCTCCTCTTTTCCCGGGGCTCCCTCAGCACACGGGAGCCCCGCACCAGCCCACACTTCTTCCTCGGGCCGGCAGCATCACCCGGTCTCCCCCGCGGCACGGGAACCGGACGGGCACATCAAAGGCTTCCCCCAGGCAGGGGGAAGGGGAAACCACGTCCTCCCGGCCCCGCCCACAACCAGGCGGCGGCCATCTTGAGGCGGCTCGGGCCGCGGCGGTGATCTCGGGGGCAAAACGAGGAGTGGGCACCCTCGAGATTAAAATAAAATAGAGAAGCCCCCCAAGGCCCCCCCCCCCCCAATTTTTTTTTCCGAAAAATCGCGGGGTGCGCGCACGGCGTGATCTGAGTACCAGACTCTACCATTTTGACAAGTTTGGTGTAATTCCGTTCAGCGGTTCAAGCTGTAGCCGTGTCTAAAGGTCCTTTTGAAATTAACATGGGAAAGACACGTTTTGGGACCCCCCTTTTTTCTCAGCCCCCACTTGACTAATCCCCCCAAAACTTTCAGGGAAGGAGAGGAGCAGAGTGGGCCATCTTCTTTAAGAAATTTGCTAAGATTCATCAACCAGCGCCAAAGTTATTCCCAATAGAATGTTGCGGATTTCCTATGGAAACTAGGTCCTAACTATATATACCTACTGGCGACCGCCAGTAGGTAATATATATATATATATATATATATTTAGCCACCAAACGCCCTTGTGCTTGCAGAGGTCACACACACTGTCACCAACCATCCGGCTTTCATGCCTCGCTGTAACTCGCTCATTGCATCCTCTTCTTCATTAAGTCCATCCCGACGCGTTTCGAGGCTGAACGCCCCGTAATCATGGGCAGCACACCAAGAATGCGAGAGCTCACCTGATTTGTTTATCCATTCGTTTTTTAATGGAAAAAAGGCCCTGATTGGGCGTGGCACACAACAGATGCCTAATGGCATGATGGTCGTTGTAGTCCTTTCAGGTGAGTTACAGTGATAGCCTTGAGTAGGTTCGCCATTCTCAGTGTTGATTTTGCAAAGTCTATTTAAACCTTGAGTAGGCAGGAATTGTCAATAGAGCGAGTTATGTACTCCTGGGTACTGCGTGCTTGAACAGAGAGAAGAAGTTTCACTCCTAAGCCTTTCCCGTTTACACTTTGAAGGGAAATGGTGCTCCTCTGCCACGGCCAGAGCTGCCGTGTAAATGTTTTGCCACCAAACGCCCTTGTGCTTGCAGAGGTCACACACGCTGTCACCAACCATCCGGCTTTCATGCCTCGCTGTAACTCGCTCATTGCATCCTCTTCTTCATTAATTCCATCCCGACGAGTTTCGAGGCTGAACGCCCCGTAATCATGGGCAGCACACCAAGAATGCGAGAGCTCACCTGATTTGTTTATCCATTTTTTTTAATGGAAAAAATGCCCTGGTTGGGCGTGGCACACAACAGATGCCTGATGGCATGATGGTCGTTGTGGTCCTTTCAGGTGAGTTGCAGTGATAGCCTTGAGTAGGTTCGCCATTCTCAGTGTTGATTTTGCAAAGTCTATTTAAACCTTGAGTAGGCAAGAATTGTCAATAGAGCGAGTTATGTACTCCTGGGTATAGCGCGCTTGAACAGAGAGAAGAAGTTTCACTCCTAAGCCTTTCCCGTTTACACTTTGAAGGGAAATGGTGCTCCTCTGCCACGGCCAGAGCTGCCGTGTAAATGTTTTGCCACCAAACGCCCTTGTGCTTGCAGAGGTCACACACGCTGACACCAACCATCCGGCTTTCATGCCTCGCTGTAACTCGCTCATTGCATCCTCTTCTTCATTAATTCCATCCCGACGCGTTTCGAGGCTGAACGCCCCGTAATCATGGGCAGCACACCAAGAATGCGAGAGCTCACCTGATTTGTTTATCCATTCGTTTTTTAATGGAAAAAACGCCCTGGTTGGGTGTGGCACACAACAGATGCCTAATGGCATGATGGTCGTTGTAGTCCTTTCAGGTGAGTTGCAGTGATAGCCTTGAGTAGGTTCGCCATTCTCAGTGTTGATTTTGCATTCTTGCATTCTTGGTGTGCTGCCCATGATTATGGGGAGTTCAGCCTCGAAACGCGTCCTAAAAGTTGCGTCAAAATCTTGCGCCTGCCTCACAGCAGGCGTAAGACTGACGCAAGCCCTTTCACATGGGGCTTTCCCCATGTGAAAGGACGCATTACTGGAGTTGCGTCACTTTTGTGACACACTCCAGCAATGCGTCACTTTTGCGCTTACAGATACGTCAGAAATACTGACGTATCGGTAACTCCTTGCGACATGATGCGTCATACATTAAATATGACGCATCAGGAATGTCGTAAGGAGTGCGCACTGAAAAGTGACGCATCGCTGTTTTCACGCAGCGATGCGTCACTTTTCATAAACGAGGCCCCCAGTTTATTCACTGTGTCACCTTTATGACCCTTTCTTGCGTCAATACGTCCCTTTTGCATACATTACACCTGACTTAGGAATAATGTGGCGCAGGGGCTTACAAAGTGACACATCTTCCTAGATGCGCCACTTTGTAAATATGACTGAATAAGGTGCATTTTTTACAGCACTGGTGCGTCACAAAAAGTGACGCTCCGGTGGCGTTAAAGTGACGCATGGCCTCATAAATGAGGCCTTCAGTCTTCTACACATGCGTCATATTAAATTTATGACGTATTATGTTGGAAGTTCTTACAGATACGTCAGTATTTCAGACGTATCTGTAAGCGCAAAAGTGATGCATTGCTGGAGTGTGTCACAAAAATGAAGCAACTCCAGCAATGCATCTTTTCACATGGGGCCAAGCCCCATGTGAAAGGGCCTGCACGCCTGCTGGGAAACAGGCGTAATATTTGGAAGCAACAGCGTCATAAAAGTGACGCAGTGATATCTCATAGATTTCACTGCGTCACCTCTACGACCCTTTCTTGCGTCAATACGTCCCTTTTGCATACATTACACCTGACGTAGGTATAATGTGGCGCAGGGGCTAACAAAGTGACAAATCTACCTAGATGCGTCACTTTGTAAATATGACTGAATAAGGTGCATTATTTACAGCACTGGTGCGTCACAAAAAGTGACTCACCTGTGGTGTTAAAGTGATGCATGGCCTCATAAATGAGGCCTTTAGTCTTCTACTCATGCGTCATATTAAATTTATGATCTATTATGTTGGAAGTTCTTACAGATACGTCAGTATTTCAGACGTATCTGTAAGCGCAAAAGTGATGCATTGCTGGAGTGTGTCTCAAAAATGATGCAAATCCAGCAATGCATCCTTTCACATGGGGCCAGGCCCATGTGAAAGGGCCTGCACGTCTGCTGTGAAACAGGCGTAATATTTGGAGGCAACAGCGACATAAAAGTGACGCAGTGATATCTCATAGATTTCACTGCGTCACCTCTACGACCCTTTCTTGCGCCAATACGTCCCTTTTGCATACATTACACCTGACGTAGGAATAATGTGGAGCAGGGGCTTACAAAGTGACGCATCTACCTAGATGCGCCACTTTGTAAATATGACTGAATAAGGTGCATTTTTTACTGTACTGATGCGTCACAAAAAGTGACGCTCTGGTGGCGTTAAAGTGACGCATGGCCTCATAAATGAGGCCTTCAGTCTTCAACTCCAGCAATGCACCATTTCTTACCCTTCCACACCCCCGTTCCTTTTCAACATTTTCTTTGAATATCCACATTCCCCATTTTCACTCTTCTTCTCCTTACTTTCCTTCCCAACACTCACCTTCTTTCATTCCCCCTACTTCACTTCCTTTCTCCTCTCATACCTTTCTGTTCTTTCTTACTCATTTTCCTTTCCATTATCAATGCACTCCACTTCACTTACTCTTTTTCATTTTTTTAAGAATATAGCTCTTTGATGAGAATTGGAGGTAGTTCTGAAAAGAACTTTTTTTTTCTTCTTTTTTTTAAGAACAGAAACAAAAACAGGGAATGGAAACTGCTCAACAGGAGCAAAAAAAACAAAAAAAATTAGGGCTGGGAACGGCAGTGATGGTTCTCCAATGCTCGAACCATGAGCAGGACACTTTGCTCCCCATAGGTAAGGAGTTGATCGCAGTATCTGCATTTCATGACACCTTTGTTTAATGCAGGTTGTATATTAGGAACCAGCTCCTGCGATCGCCCCCTTCCAGAAGTAGGTGCTCCTCCGGTGGATGTAGAGGCCCCATCACTGGGAACCTCTTGTGCCAGAGCCCTGACACTTTCCCGGGCAAAATTCTGGGGGTACCTCCTCTCCACATGGCGTATCATTGTAAAGGTCCCAAAAGAATATTTTTTTTCGGGGTCACCCCGTGACAGGACTTTTTTGCAGATCCTGCACTCCACTTTTGGAGCATTCACCTTCTTCTGGTCAGCTGGTATTGAAAAAAAATTCCAAATGAAATGCTACTTCACCTTTGGCTGAGGAGGCTCTTCATCGATGAATTCAGGCTCATCTTCACTGCTGGATGGTCTGGCAGCCATGATTAACCCAGAAAGATGCAAGAGCAAAAAGGCAGGTCTTTCAGTCACAAAAGTGAAAGAAGAAGTGAAGGAAATGGGTGGAGATTTCGTTCTTTGTAAAAAAAAATGTTAGCAACCAATGAAAAGTGTTATTTTAAGGTCACATGACTTGACGCGCTGACGCTGCGCGCACCGGAGCGCTTCCGGGTGCGCATACGCGGCGCGAACGTAGGGGATTCCGGGGGCGCACCCGCGGCGCGAACGTAGGCGCATACGCGGTGCGAACGTAGGCACTTCCGGGGCGCATACGCGGCGCGCCGAAGTGACGTTTTGATAGTTTCACGGAAATGCAAAATCATTTTCATTTCCTTATTTTAAAAAAACTGCTTTTATATGTATGGTACTAAATGTCTTGCGTTATTATTTACTTTTCATTCATATTTTTTTTCACGAACGAAAGTAGCGCTCTGGGTGCGCTTTCCGGAGAGCTTACCGGAGCGCGCACCCGGAGCGCCCCAGGAAAAAATGATAAAAAAATAAAATAAATAAAAAATAATAATAATTAATACTTACACAAAACAGCAAATTTATAAAAAAATCGTAGGTTAGAAACTCGATATAGAAAGGAATTAGCATTTAAAAAACCTATGAAATTCACTGAAAAAACCATAGGTTTCACACCAGTTATAGTTAGGAATTAGCATTTAAAAAACCTATTAAATTCACTGAAAAAACCATAGGTTTCACACCAGTTATAGTTAGCTGGAAATTTTACTGACATAAAACCATTAAAATTCCACGTTATAGTTAGTTGGACTCACTGTAACTTGCGCGCCTGCAATGCACTGCTGATGACGTCACATATTACATCACTCATGACATGGTCAGTGACATCACTCATGACATCACTCATGACACCATCCTTGTGACAGAGTGACAGACCTCCTTTCAGTGTAATGTAAGCCTTGAAACACATATTCGAAAATAGACATTAACATTTAAAAAAAAAATGAGATACCCATACCAGTTACAACAAACAATTCAGTAATTCCACCATCTATATACACATCCACTCATTCACCAACAGTTCTATATAGTCACTCATACATATACTCACTCATTATATGTAGTGATACACCTATACATCCTGTTACACACCGACAGTCATCCAAAAGTTACTCACACACATACTCACACATGCAAATAAACTATTGAACATCCATTTATTTGCATATAGAACTATACACACACTACCACTTTACTTCTATGGAAATGTACACATACTTACTCTCTTAAACAATCACTTATAGAAACACATACTTATTTAAACAGGAACTCTTACAATCTCTCGCTCTGACATATACTCACTTATATACATCAATATTCACATATACTAGATTACAACATATGTAGTTACTGATAAAGGCATTGGTGAGACAATCATTCACTCACCAACACACACATATACACACTCCTCCACCCATACAGTCCTGCACATATGCTGTCTTCAAAACACATACAAACAGTGAGTCAGTCACCAACCCATGCAGCCACTTATACACAAAGTGAAACACTGATACATATATTTCAATATTTAAAAGTTACTTGCTAATATATGTATTCACTAAGATACACTTAATAAGGCAGTTAACAAATCATTTTTTTAGAAAAAAAACATCCATTTAGACACTTACTTAAACATTTATTCTTCCATCGACCTTTTTCATATACATATATAAAACATATTTATTATTCAGAAAGACACACATTCACTGGATGGTGTCATCAGTGATGTCATGAGTGATGTCACTGACCATGTCATGAGTGATGTAATATGTGACGTCATCAGCAGTGCATTGCAGGCGCGCAAGTTATAGTGAGTCCAACTAACTATAACGTGGAATTTCAATGGTTTTATGTCAGTAAAATTTCCAGCTAACTATAACTGATGTGAAACCTATGTTTTTTTCAGTGAATATATATATATATATATATATATATATATATATATATATATATATATATATTACCTACTGGCGGTCGCCAGTAGGTAGTTATAGTTAGGATTTTTTTCAATGTTAAATCTCAAAATTCTATTTGGAATAACTTTGGCACCGGTTGACGAATCTGCCTGAAAATTTCCTGAAAATGGCCTCGTCGAGCTCCGGTCCTTCCTTGAAAGTTTGGGGGGGATACGTCAAGCGGGGGCCGAGATAAAAGGGGGGTCCCAAAACGCGTTTTCCCCATGTTAATTTCCATAGGGAGGTCGATTTCACTTTTAACCCGAACGGCTGAATGGATTTCCACCAAATTTGGCAAAATTGTAGGGATTGGTAGCCTGATGTGCCTTTGCTATGTCTCAAGATATGTGCTGCAGTGGATTTTGAGTAATTTAGGTTACAAAAAATATATATATCTATAGCAGCGCACCGGTGCGCGCACCAGGGAGCGCTCCGGGCGCGTGACGCGAGGTGCGCATGGAAAGCTGATTGGCTCTCGGGTGTCTGTAAACATTCGAAACAGTCCAGAGCGGCCGCCATCTTGTGTCTCGGTAAAATCGAGACATAAGAGGTGGCTAAAACAAAGGGGGAACTGACCATAAGGCGTCAGGGATAGACCCCTTTGACCCCCTAGGTTTGATGTGGGGGCTATAAAAGGGCCCCGCGGGGCATTTAAAATATTTTTTTTTTTTTTCGTTTTGCGCGGGGGAAGCGCTCGGTGCGCGCACCAGGTAGCGCACCGGGGAGCGTAAAATGAGGGAAAAAGATGACAGAGTTTTAAAAAAATGAAGTTTTTATTTAGAAATTGGAGGTAGTTCTTAAAAGAACTTTTTTTTTTCTTCTTTTTGTTGTTTTATATTTTTTTGTGTTTTTTGAACTTTTTGAACTTTTTTTGGCTTTTCAAAACAGTTTTATATTTTTTTTGTATTTTTTTAGGGGGAGAAACAAAAAAAGGGAATTGAAACTGGCTCAACTGGAGAAAAAAAACAAAAAACCCAAAAAATTACTTCTTTTTGGGGCACTTGTGATTATCACCTGCAAGGACGATGAGCTTAACGCTTTTTTCGCCATAGGCGATAAGCTTGCCACATGCAGAACAAGTGATTTTAAAATCAGCAAATCTCGGCTGAATGCAAGGCATCACCTCGGATGTTTCTGGTTCTGATGAGGTGGGTTGGTTTCTTTGGGAGGGGGTCCTTGATGACTGGGGGAGGTTACTGGCCAGTTCCCTGAACTCTGCACGAGAGTAGTTGTTTGGGTGCTTTCTGGTCATGTGCCGAATCATGGTATAGTTACCAAAAGAATATTTTTTGTTTGGGTTGCCCCGTGAAAGTTCATCATTGCAGATGAGGCAAGTCACCTTGGGCGCATTCACCTTTTTTTTCCCCTCTGGGATTGAAAAAAACTGCCATACAATGTGTGGTTTGGGTTTGTAAGGTGTATTTTCTTCTGGCAGCCATCTTCTTCTCCCCTCCTCCTCTTCCTCTTCCTCCTCCTCCTGACCACCAATATAATTTGGAGCTGGTCCTTTTGGTGGTTGTGGTGGTGGTGGTGGGGCAGATGCACCAGCTGATGCTACTCCTGAAGCCATTATTTGGAGCAAAAAAGTAGAGAGAGCAACAAACAGGTCTTCCTCAGTCAAAGGACAAAGTCAGAATAAGCAAAAAAGGTGGGGTCTTTCATCATTTAGAAAAAAAAACTGTCCTGAACCAATGAGAAGTGTTATTTTCAGGTCACAAGACCAGGGGCTTCATCATTATGAAACTAAAACTGTTATGAACCAATGAAAAGTGTTATTTTCTGCTCACATGACCCGACGCGCTTACGCTACGCGCCCGGGGGCGCGCAGCGTAAGCGCGTCGGAAGTTTACGTTTTGCGATCGTATTCGCTCGAGTACTTCCGGGTGCGCTTACGCCGTGCGTATCACGCGGTCGCGGTTACGCGATACGTCACAATCATGTTTTCGTTTGCGATATTGGCGCTCACGGGACGCTCCCCGGAGCGCGCCCGGGGGCGCTTTTCGGAAATATGCTTTTCGGGGCGCACTCCGGGGCGCGCTCTGGGAGCGCTCCCCCCAAAAATTTTTAAAAAAAAGATGGGATAATTGTAGGGACAGGTAGCCCTATTCTGAAGTGGTTTGTAAAAAAATTAACTTTATAAAAATATGTATTGTGCTACATTGGGCTTAATATATGTTAGAGCCAAAATGTAGCCCAAATGTAGCCCAAAGTAGCCCAATGTAGCCCAAAGATGGCCACCAGAGACCAAAAATTGTAAATGTAGCCCAAATTTCAACTAGATGTAGCCCAACTGTAGCCCAATGACAGAATGTACCAGAGTGTTAAAAAGAACAACTAGAGTGCTAACAGTCTTATTTATAAAGTGAAACTTATAGTTAGGAATTAGCATTAACAAAACCTATGAAATTCACTGAAAAAACCATAGGTTTCACACCAGTTATAGTTAGGAATTAGCATTTAAAAAACCTATGAAATTCACTGAAAAAACCATAGGTTTCACACCGGTTATAGTTAGGAATTAGCATTTAAAAAACCTATTAAATTCACTGAAAAAACCATAGGTTTCACACCAGTTATAGTTAGCTGGAAATTTTACTGATATAAAACCATTGAAATTCCCACGTTATAGTTAGTCGGACTCACTATAACTTGCGCGTGCAATGCACTGCTGATGACATCACATATTACATCACTCATGACATGGTGAGTGACATCACTCATGACATCACTGATGACACCATCCTTGTGACACAGTGACAGACCTCCTCTCAGTGTAAAGTAACCCTTGAGACACATATTCAAAAATAGAAACTGAAATTTTGAAAAAATGGACATACCTATATCAGTTACAACAAGCAATTCTGTACTTCCACTATCTATATACACATCCACTTATTCACCAACAGTTCTATATAGTCACTCATACATATACTCACTCATCATATGAAGAGATACACCTATACATCCTGTTACACACCGACATTCATCCAAAAGTTACTCACACACATATTCACACGTGCAAATAAACTATTGAACAACCATTTATTTGAATATAGAGTTATACACACACTTCCACCTTACTTCTATTGAAAATGACACATATTTATTCTCTTAAACAATCACTTATAGAAACACATACTTATTTAAACAGGAACTCTTACAATCTCTTACTCTCACATATACTCACTTATATACATCAATATTCATATATACTAGATTAAAACATATGTAGTTACTGATAAAGACACTAGTGAGACAGTCATTCACTCACTAACGAACACATATAGACACTCATCCACCCATACAGTCCTGTACATATGCTGTCTTCAAAACACATACAAACAAAGAGTCAGTCACTCATGCATCTATGTGCTAAGTAATACCCCCACCAAACCATATAGACACTCAAACTGATACTAATAAAAATATCAAATAACCCATATACATACGCATGTAGCTACTTATCAACACATGTAGCCACTTATACACAAAGTGAAACACTAATATATGTATTTAAATATTTAAACATAACTCACTAATATTTATTTTTCAGAAAGACACATATTCACTGGATGGTGTCATCAGTGATGTCATGAGTGATGTCACTCACCATGTCATGAGTGATGTAATATGTGATGTCATCAGCAGTGCATTGCACGCGCAAGTTATAGTGAGTCCGACTAACTATAACGTGGGAATTTCAATGGTTTTATATCAGTAAAATTTCCAGCTAACTATAACTGGTGTGAAACCTATGGTTTTTTCAGTGAATTTAATAGGTTTTTTAAATGCTAATTCCTAACTATAACCGGTGTGAAACCTATGGTTTTTTCAGTGAATATATATATATATATATTACCTACTGGCGGTCGCCAGTAGCTATATATAGTTAGGATTTTTTCCTATGGGATTTTTGAAAATTCTATGTCGAATAACTTTGGCGTTTGTGGACGGAATTGGCTGAAATTTTCAGGAAAATGGCACATTTTGTTTCTGAGCAGTCCCTGAAAATTTGGGGGGGTTTTGTCAAGGGGGGGCTGAGAAAAAAGGGGGGTCCCAAAACGCGTTTTTAACATTGAGTTTTCCATAGGGCGGTTGGACTCACTTTTAGCTCGAACGGCTGAATGGATTTACACGAAACTTGGCAAAATTGTAGATATGGTTTGCCCGACGTGCCTTTGCTATGTCTCAATATATGTGCTCCAGTGGATTTTGAGAAATTAACATTTTAAAAAACAGATATATCTGTGACAGCGCTCCGGTTAGCGCTCCGGTTCGCGTACCTGACGCGTAACGAAACTTCGCGAAGCGAAGCTGATTGGCTCTCCGGTGTCTGTCAACATTCTAAACAGTCCGGACCGGCCGCCATCTTGTCTCTCGGTAGGATCGAGAGACAAGAGGAGGAGAAAAACGAAGGGGGAATTTAATGAAATGGGGCAAGGTAGACCCCTCTTGACCCCCTAGGAATGATGTTGGGGTTATTAAAGGGCCCCGTGGGGCAAATAAAAAAAATGTGATTTTTCGCTGTAGAAGCGCTTCCCGGTACGCGAACCGTGTCGCTCACCGGTAGCGTAACGGGAGTTCGCCATTTTGTGTTTCGTTTTAATTAAATCACAAGATGGAGGAAAAACAATGTGGGAAATGGGTATAAGGGGGCACGGGAGACATATCCTGACCCCCTAGGTTTTCTGAGGGTAGCTGAGGAGGCTCATATATGTTGGAATAAAAAAAAATTTGAATTTTTCGCGCGGTTAGCTGCCGGTACGCGAACCGGGTAGCGAACCGGGAAGCGAACATAAGTGAAAAATTAGTGAAAAAAGGTACATTCGTAAATTTGGAAAGACTAATTATAGTTAAGGTAGCTCTGAAAAGAGCTTTTGTGTTCTGTGTAAGTTCTAGGTACTTATAAGTAGGTACCAATACACAGTCTTAAATTTTGTATGAAAACTCTGTTGCCCTCATCTGAGAAGTGCACACCATCTCCTCTGTAGATATCTTGCATGTAGTAACGCAAGTTATTGTTGTAGATGGCACCCATTCCATGGTCTCTCATATAAGCTGAAACCGACTTATTTACATGCTTCCTCACTTTCTCAATTTGTGGACAAAATTGATTGGACCACCTCCATTTCTGTCTTTGGCATATATTGGAATATACCAAGCCAGTTTGAGGGAAAAGTGCCATTAATTGCTCAAAGGTGTCCTTTAAGAGCATTTCCAGACCTACCCCAGTCAAAGTGCCCAAATCATTTCCTCCACAGTGCACTATTATGAGGTCAGGGTTTGGCAAATGCAAAAAGGTTTTCACCAATGGTATCAATTTGTCACATCTCAATCCTCTTTGCCCAATCCATTTGATATCCACATTTTGAAAATTGAGGTTGTGTAAATTTATGTTATCAGCATACCTGTGAGCCCAGTGGATATAGCTATGTCCAAGAATCCAGACAGAAAACATGGCGAGAGGAGGTTCTGCTGCAGTCAGATGAAGTGTGGGAATGAAATGGCAGTTGAAACAGTAGGAGTTTGTAAAGAAAAAAAACTGTGGAGTTTCAGTGCTAATGGTTCATTAGCAATGATTGGTGGATTTCCATTGCTGAAAACAGAAAGTTAGGGTGCATGGATGTGTTCTTTGAAAGATGTAATTTGAATGGTTAAGAAAAAATGATTTTATGAAAGATTGCAGTGGATTAGCAGGTATACTGAGAGTTCAGAGTTCATTTGAAACATTGTTGTGTGAACTTGTAAACATGAGAGGTCTGGCAGGAGGTAGTTGCTATGGAAAAAGGGCAGAAAGGGCAGAGGGGGGAAGGGTGTTGATTTGAAAAAAGTGAGGGAAGAGTTTTGATTGGCTGACATGAGAGATATGTGTGATGAATATCAGCATTTCTGTGCCTTTCTTGGTTGCAGCCTCTGGAGTGCATACCTTTTGTTCTGCTAAAGAAAAATTGGTGTGTTTCTGAGACTGTTTTGAAATTCAAAAAGCATTTGCTAAGGTGAGATATGGTTTCTTTATTTTAGATAGAGACTAGTATGCTTTTTGGAGAAAATAAGAAAGCCAGCTGTGCATTTAAAATGATGTTTTGAGTCAAGTGTTTGCATTATGTTTTCCAAGAAGATTTTGCATTCTTTTACAAATTGTAATTGCAGATAATGTTAAGAATTAGTACTGACAAGGTGTGGTTGTACATAGGAGCTGTGCTGTGTTTTCAAATTATGATCAGAAAATCGTTTTTAAGGAAAAGGAATGCTTTTTAAATTTATAAGAATGTATTTACTTGCGAGGTGACTCTTGCAATGCGTGTTTTTTTATGGAATAGATGCATGATGCATCTGTGCTGTTTATGTCCCATGGTGCTCCACAGTGTCAATGTCAAAAGCGATGCATAAGTGGTGCAAGGGCCTTCTAAATACGCCTCCATGTGTGCTTGGCAATTTTAAGTCACTTGCTCCTGGTGCAAGGGCCGTGTAAATGCGCCCCCATGTGTGCTTGGCCATTTTAAGTGACTTCCCCCTGGTGCAAGGGCCTTGTAAATACGCCCCCATGTGTGCTTGGCCATTTCAAATCACTTCCTCCTGGTGCAAGGGCCTTGTAAATACGCCCCCATGTGTGCTTGGCAATTTTAAGTCACTTCCCCCTGGTGCACGGGCCTCTGAGACTGTTTTTAAATTCAAAAAGCATTTGGTAAGGTGAGATATAGTTCCTTTATTTTAGAAAGAGACTAGTATGCTTTTTGGAGAAAATAAGGAAGCCAGTTGTGCATTTAAAATGATGTTTTGTGTGAAGTGTTTGCATTATGTTTTCCAAAAAGCTATTGCATTCTTTTACAAATTGTAATTGTAGATAATGTGAAGTATTAGTACTGACAAGGTGTGCTTCTACATAGGAGCTGTGCTGTGTTTTCAAATTATGATCAGAAAATCGTTTTTAAGGAAAAGGAATGCTTTTTAAATTTATAAAAATGTATTTACTTGCGATGTGAGTCCTGCATTGCGTCGCTTTTGTTGAATAGATGCATGATGCATCTGTACTGTTTTTGCCCCATGGTGCTCCACATTGTAAATGTTAAAAACGATGCATAAGTGGTGTATGGGCCTTGTAAATACTCTCCTATGTGTGTGCATGGCCATTTTAAGTCACTTACCCCTGGTGCAAGGACCTTCTAAATATGCCCTCATGTGTGCTTGGCATTTTTAAATCACTTATCCCTGGTGCAAGTTCCTTGTAAATACGCCGTCATGTGTGCTTGCACATTTCAAATTATTATTATTATTATTATTTATTTTTATAAAGCGCATAGTCACCCGGAAGTATCCCAGCGCTGAGGAACCTAAGAGACATGACTGAGGACTGAGTTAACGGGAGGAGCATAAGGGCTAGGGGAAAAGATGTGTTTTTAATCGTTTCCTGAAACGGAGGTAGTGGGGTTCCAGACGAAGATCTCGTGGGAGGTCTCGCAAATCACTTCCCCGTGGTGCAAGGGCCTTGTAAATGCGCCCCCATGTGTGCTTGGCCATTTCAAGTCACTTCCCCCTGGTGCAAAGGCCTTGTAAATACGTCCCCATGTGTGCTTGGCCATTTTAAGTGACTTCCTCCTGGTGCAATGGCCTTGTAAATACGCCCCCATGTGTGCTTGGCCATTTCAAGTCACTTCCCCCTGGTGCAAGGGCCTTGTAAATACGCCCTCATGTGTACTTGGCCATTTTAAGTCACTTTCCCCTGGTGCAAGGGCTTTGTAAATACGGCCCCATGTGTGGTTGGCAATTTTATGTGACTTCCCCCTGGTGCTGTGTTTTCAAATTATGATCAGAAAATCGTTTTTAAGGAAAAGGAATGCTTTTTAAATTTATAAGAATTTATTTACTTGCGATGTGACTCTTGCTATGCGTGTTTTTTATGGAATAGATGCATGATGCATCTGCGCTGTTTATGCCTCATGGTGCTCCACAGTGTCAATGTCAAAAGTGATGCATAAGTGGTGCAAGGGCCTTCTAAATACGCCTCCATGTGTGCTTGGCCATTTCAAGTCACTTTCCCCTGTTGCAAGGGCCTTGTAAATACGTCCTCATGTGTGCTTGGCAATTTTAAGTCACTTCCCCCTGGTGCAAGGGCCTTGTAAATAGGCCCCCATGTGTGCTTGTCTATTTCAAGTCTCTTCCCCCTTGTGCAAGGGCCTTGTAAATACATCCTCATGTGTGCTTGGCAATTTTAAGTCACTTCAGTTGAGGTAGGACTCTGGCTCAATTTTCTTTTGGTCTGTTTCTATTCTTGTTTTGTTTTCGGTCCCAGGATGATTGTTTATAGCTCTGCTGAGCTGCTTACTTTGAGCCACCACACTCCGTTGTGTCAGTGTGTATTTCCGGGAGGACGTCTTTTGAGGAAAGGTTGTCCGACCTGTGGCTGGCGGCCTGTTGTGTCCTTGGAAACGGTGTTGCCACATCCTTCTCAGTACTGTCAATGCGCTCTCTTGAACACCAGATCGCTTGGCAGACATTCCACGGACATCTGGAATCTACTCTCTGACTCTCAACCTTCCTGTCTGTTTTTAACAGAAACATGGCTTGGGGAGGGCTCAGGCCCTGATCTGGCCAGTGCATTACCCCCGAACTACACCATCTTAAGAAAGGACAGAGTTGGGGGGAGGGGAGGGGGAGTGGCTCTCATCGTGGTAAAGGATATAATGTGTTCTTCGTTTCCGGTTGAAAACATATTCGGCTGTGAAGCCTTGGGCTTTACTCTTGGTCTTTCGTCTCATCAGACATGTACCGGCCTCCTTGTCTACAGGCCTCCGGGGCCCATTGGCACGTTTTTTGATGATCTACAGGCAGCACTTTCTGTTCCTTGTATGCGATCAGCGCATTGTCTTTTGTTGGGGGATTTAAATCTGCATATGGATCTGACAGAGGATCCTAATGCATCTAAACTGCAGGAGGTTGCGGCGCTGCTTGGGCTTACTCCCTTTATTGACAGCCCCACCCATAATAAAGGCCATATTTTAGCTCAAATTTTCTCCACCAGGCAGATAGATGTGTCTCCCCCACTTCCAGTGCTTTGGTCGGACCACTTCTTAATAAATTTTGGTATTCCTTATAACATCACGATCGGTCAGAGAGTGCAGAAAGGTGAGATCCGTCAATCAAGAGCTTTCCATCGAGTCTCCGTGGAAATGTTGACGGATGCCCTTCGTTTTCATCCCTGCGAGCTTACTGACGATCTGGAATCCAATTTTGAGGTGGTTCATAAGTGGCTGACGGCCAGATTTGACGAGTTAGCTCCAGCGAAGTCAGCCAAATCAGCCCATGGCCATGTCTCCGCTCCTTGGTTCACCCCCTTACTCAGAAAAATGCGCCAAGAGTGCAAAAAAGCTGAAAGAGTATGGCGGCGAAAATATGAGCCGGAGGATAAATTAAAATATCGAGATACTATTAAGATCTATCATAAACACATTTCTGAGGGCAAAAAAGAATATCTGGAACGCAGAATAGACGAAGCGGAAAATATGAGCAAGGAACTTTTAAGAATAGTTAAGGAGTTTGTCTCCCCTGCTGCTTGTTCACCTTCTCACTCTCACACAGAAGAGTGGGTTAGGCCACTTGCAGGCTTCTTTGCACATAAAATTACGACGATTCAGAATTCTTTTCCTGTCTCGGACCCCACAGTGTCAGCACATAGATCAATTTCTCCTCCCTCTGTGAGCGAAGACATCGGGCCCATACTCTCGGTCTTCCCTCCAATGTCCTGTGCCACCTCCCATGATCTCTTGTCCCGGCTTCAGTCAGGCTCACCTCTGGATCCTTGCCCGGCGAAATGTTTGGGTAGAGTGGTTTCAGCTGTTAATATCTTGATAAACCCTCTGCTGAATCTCTCCCTTACCACGGGAGTGGTTCCTCCGGCATGGAAACACGCGCTGATTCTGCCACTAATCAAAAAGCCTACTTTAGATTCCCTGGTGCATGCTAATTACAGGCCGATCTCCCTACTCCCTGCTCTAGCGAAGGTTGTTGAAAAACATGTGCAACTCTCGATCACCAACTTCATTGAGAGCCACAACATCCTCCATGATACACAATCTGGTTTCCGTGCTAATTATAGCACGGAGACAGCCCTTCTGGAGGTCACCGAAGCTATCAGGGAAACTCTCGATTTAGGAGGAAAGGCTATTTTAGTCATGCTGGATCTGTCGGCGGCCTTCGACACCGTCCCACATGACGGTCTCCTTTTAAGACACCGGGAGATCGGGTTTCGTGGGACGGTGTTGGATTGGTTTAAATCCTTTCTTTCGGACCGTCGACAGGTGATCTGGCCACCACCGTTCTCTGCTGAAATGCCGCCGCTAGAGGTGGGGGTTCCTCAAGGGTCCATTCTGAGCCCCACCCTTTTTAATATCTACATGGCCCCTCTGGCGGCGGTAGCGGAGGCTTTCGGTGCCCAGATCATATCCTACACTGATGACACCCAGCTCGTGTTCACTTGCAGGAAGGGCGAGGCTTTTGATGGCGCCAGAATCAAAGACTGCCTCAGCTCGGTCTTTGCTTGGTTTCAACGACACAGCCTAAAATGCAACTCAGACAAGTCTGAGTTGCTTTTCTTTGGATGTGCGCCCGATCCGTGCTGGAAATCGTGGTGGCCCAGGACATGTTTCCTCCTGAGAAAGTGTCGACGCAAGCCAAGAATCTTGGTGTGATATGTGATGACGACCTCTCTTTTAAATCCCAGATTATTGGGTTATCGGGGAAATGCTTTGGCATCTTGAAGATGCTTAGAAAATTTCTCCCGCTGCTATCCCTACAATATAAAGAAATTATTATTCAGGCGTTGATCGGATCGAGACTCGATTACGCCGATGCCTTGTATCTGGGATTGCCGAAATACTTGCTTGCCAAACTACAAATAGTACAGAACTCGGCGGCAAGAGCCATTTTCGGCCTTCCACGTAGAGCTAGAGCCTCTGATTTGCTTCAAAAGTTGCACTGGCTGCCCATCTCGAAAAGAATCGTCTTTAAGATTCTTACTCTGGCGTTTAAGGCCCTTCATTCTGTGGGCCCTAATTATATCAGGAAGCGAATGGCTTTCTATGTGCCCAGGAGGACGTTGCGGTCGGCTACATCGGCCACGATCACTGTCCCGCCTATCAGACGTGCCCGGATGGGAGGACGGTCCTTCCGCTATCTGGCGGCCCGCCACTGGAATGAGCTCCCTGTCTCCCTCCGGAAAGCCAACAGTCTCCTCTCCTTTAGAAGGGAGTTGAAGACCTGGCTCTTTACTGCTTGACCTCTCGGACCACGGTAAGCTGCTGTCTGGTGTTTTTTCGGATTCAGGTCTCTTTGCCAAAGCGCCGGGACACCCTATGGGGTAGCCGTGTGCTATAGAAGAGATCGCACATAACATAACTTCCCTCTGGTGCAAGGGCCTTGTAAATACGCCCCCAGGTGTGCTTGGCCATTTCAAGTCACTTCTCCCTGGTGCAAGGGCCTTGTAAATACGTCCTCATGTGTGCTTGGCAATTTAAAGTCACTTCCCCCTGGTGCAAGGGCCTTGTAATTATGTCCCCATGTGTGCTTGGCCATTTTAAGTCACGTCCCCCTGGTGTAAGGGCCTTGTAAATACGCCCCCATGTGTGCTTGGCAATTTCATATGACTTCCCCCTGGTGCAAGGGTGTTGTAAATACGCCCCCATGTGTGCTTGGCTATTTGAAGTCACTTCCCCCTGGTGCAAGGTCCTTGTAAATACGCCCTCATGTGTGCTTGGTAATTTTAAGTCACTTCCCCCTGATGCAAGGGTCTAGTAAATATGCCTTCATGTGTGCTTGGCAATTTTAAGTCAATAACAATAACATGAACAATGTCTGTTCTGGAACAATCTCTAAATAGAAATAGAGTCTCGAAATTAGTTGAGATTAACATATAACAGAGCACAGGTCATATGTTGAAGTATTCCATTCCATTGCTATTTTCTACCATCAAGTATGTTGCAAAATCCTTCCATTCAATTGTTTGCTTACTGTTATTGATTTACTGTTTGGTAATAGTATTTAATACGCCTGGCTGACCTGTTGGTGCGTGTGGAGAACTGCTGCCCTGTTTGCTGCTTTTCGGTGCAGCGTCGGTGCAGCGTCGGTGCAGCGTCGGTGCAGCGTCGGTGCAGTGTCTTGCGGAACCCGCTTCGCGGGTCCCGCTTCGAGGGGTGTGCTGTCCTGGACCTTTGGACCCCTGAAGCTGTTTCCTTGCCAAAGCGGAGCCTGCAGTGGGTGTGTGTGTGCGTGGGCAGGGCTGCGAGCTGCGGGACCGGGACTACCTCTCCCAGGAGTCCCCGCCAGCCCTAATTACAATCATCTGGGCCGCTCTCCCTGCCTGCCCTGCCCCCACCAACGAATTTAAAACCTTTGGGACTCCGATATACTTTGGGACGCCTGGCTGACCTGTTGGTGCGTGTGGAGAACTGCTGCCCTGTTTGCTGCTTTTCGGTGCAGCGTCTTGCGGAACCCGCTTCGCGGGTCCCGCTTCGAGGGGTGTGCTGTCCTGGACCTTTGGACCCCTGAAGCTGTTTCCTTGCCAAAGCGGAGCCTGCAGTGGGTGTGTGTGTGCGTGGGCAGGGCTGCGAGCTGCGGGACCGGGACTACCTCTCCCAGGAGTCCCCGCCAGCCCTAATTACAATCATCTGGGCCGCTCTCCCTGCCTGCCCCGCCCCCACCAACGAATTTAAAACCTTTGGGACTCCGATATACTTTGGGACGCCTGGCTGACCTGTTGGTGCGTGTGGAGAACTGCTGCCCTGTTTGCTGCTTTTCGGTGCAGCGTCTTGCGGAACCCGCTTCGCGGGTCCCGCTTCGAGGGGTGTGCTGTCCTGGACCTTTGGACCCCTGAAGCTGTTTCCTTGCCAAAGCGGAGCCTGCAGTGGGTGTGTGTGTGCGTGGGCAGGGCTGCGAGCTGCGGGACCGGGACTACCTCTCCCAGGAGTCCCCGCCAGCCCTAATTACAATCATCTGGGCCGCTCTCCCTGCCTGCCCCGCCCCCACCAACGAATTTAAAACCTTTGGGACTCCGATATACTTTGGGACGCCTGGCTGACCTGTTGGTGCGTGTGGAGAACTGCTGCCCTGTTTGCTGCTTTTCGGTGCAGCGTCTTGCGGAACCCGCTTCGCGGGCCCCGCTTCGAGGGGTGTGCTGTCCTGGACCTTTGGACCCCTGAAGCTGTTTCCTTGCCAAAGCGGAGCCTGCAGTGGGTGTGTGTGTGCGTGGGCAGGGCTGCGAGCTGCGGGACCGGGACTACCTCTCCCAGGAGTCCCCGCCAGCCCTAATTACAATCATCTGGGCCGCTCTCCCTGCCTGCCCCGCCCCCACCAACGAATTTAAAACCTTTGGGACTCCGATATACTTTGGGACGCCTGGCTGACCTGTTGGTGCGTGTGGAGAACTGCTGCCCTGTTTGCTGCTTTTCGGTGCAGCGTCTTGCGGAAGCCGCTTCGCGGGTCCCGCTTCAAGGGGTGTGCTGTCCTGGACCTTTGGACCCCTGAAGCTGTTTCCTTGCCAAAGCGGAGCCTGCAGTGGGTGTGTGTGTGCGTGGGCAGGGCTGCGAGCTGCGGGACCGGGACTACCTCTCCCAGGAGTCCCCGCCAGCCCTAATTACAATCATCTGGGCCGCTCTCCCTGCCTGCTCCGCCCCCACCAACGAGAGCCTCTATTTTATTAATCTGTTAATCCCGCTGCGCGGGAGCGCACGCGGGAGCGTCCCGGGAGAAGCCCGGGACAAGGGCGGGCCCTCTAAGGCCCTCGTAGGCCGGAGGAGGCCGGGCTGGGCCACCTCCCTAACACCTGCTGTCCAGTGGCCCCTGACCTGCCATATGTTGGATATGATGACAGAGGTGGATACCCCTGGAAAAAAAGGGAGATTACGCAATGGGTCATTGGAGAACTATTTTCAGAAGAAGAGTGAGGGTGAAAAGGACTCTATTCTAGCAGAGCGTAGGGCAGAGCGCCGTCGCTCAGTAGAGAGCATGAAACTTAGACCCCTCACGGATAGTTCCTTGCTTGTTTTGACCCGGGAAGGAGGTTCTGTTGACTTAAGTGAGGACAATGCTAGTCTAGAAGGCGTTCCACTATTGTTCCGGGATTTTGTATCCACACCTTGCCTACCTGTGGATAATATTGCAATAGTTTCTCCTACCCCTAGTCCAAGCTGCATTATGGCCACATCTAAACCTAGGAAACAGAAACCTAAGCTTCTACTCGCTGCTCAGATTCACCGCCCACCACCTAGTAAAAAAAGGAGAAAACATAGGGAGGCCCCAGGTAAAGCTAAAACCCCGCATACTGAGTTTGGTAAAAGGGCAAAAAACCCCATTTCAATTGAGATTACCCCAGCAGAGGTTTGGGATTCTACACCAGCAGTAGTACCATCATTGATTTGTAGTTTACCTGAAGTGGCCTTACAGGCGGTGGCTCCTGACAGTAATATTAGAGATACAATAGCTGATATTACACCTCCCCCCACATTGATAGGAAACTTGGAGTTTTTGTTGAGATCTCTCCTTGTACCAATCAATGAGTCCATCAAAAAGGTGGAAATCAGACTCACCATATTGGAAGCAGCCATAACTAGTATGGCCACTCTGTCAAAAACCCAGGGAGTGGGGTGGTGCATCCTACACCCCCGATAAGGTCCCCCCTACCTCTGTCCAAAAGAACCTACCTGCCCCAGTTCAGTCGGCCAAGCAAACTACTCAGCCCCAGGGTAGAGCTGACCTTCCCTCCAAAAACCCACAGCCTCCAAATCATGTAAAGACACCAGTAGTTGAATTGGGTGGCGCCTCAAATAAATCTATCCCAAAGGTCCCGGCAAGCAACAACCAGGATGCCCAAGGGGAAATTAGTAATAATAGAATACCACGCAAAAAGGTGCCACAAGTGGAGATTCCCCCTGAGGCACTGCCCTTTGTGGTGGTCCTGACAGGGGTCCCTCAGCTAGCAGAAAATAAGAAGGAGGGATATGTTGACCTTAAGAATAAAATGATTCATTGGTTAAGGACGTATAGGCCGATAGCGCCCAATATAGATGGAGATATAGTCCATGTTAGACGGATTAACTGGCTGGGGAGTAGAACTAAAAATATGGAGGGGGATCTAGTGGTGGTCAATTTTAGAGACCCTCGGGCCGTTGATTATATCCTAAACTGGCCACCAGGAAACGGGGGAACTTGCATCATCCCTCGGGCCCTAACATATTTTTATCCTAGGCCAGAGGATACCCCATTTAAATATCCAAATAAACCTCATTCTTATAGACCACCCCTTACTTTGCCCTACAATAATAACAATTATACCCATTTTGGGCAACACTTTTCCTTGGTGCCTGACCAGTTCTCTGCCTGGTCTACTGTCCCTTACAGACACACAATGAACCATGGCTCCAGGATGAATCATTTGAGGCCTTTTACCCCACTGGACACTTACAATCGGTTTTCCCAGCTTTCTGGGCTGGAAGATTGCGATTGAAGTTCAGTGCCTGGGGGGGAGGCAAGTGAACTTCTCGGGGGGGAGGCCCCAACAAGACCCCGTGGTAGCATAGGTACAGGGGAAGGTAGTCCTTTTACAGTTCAAACTGTCATCATTAATAACATTACAGAGGTTCCTTCCTCTGTCGGGCCTATGACTAGCCTGGTTAGTTGCCCCGTAACACCTATTCCCCCGGTACAGGAGGGGGGGAGATGTAAGACCAGGGTGAATAAGGAGGGTGTGAATGGGGGGGGTCCACCATAGTGCCTAATGGGCGGCGGGTAATAAATCTCCTTTCTTGGAACATTGCGGGGCTAAAAAGGAAGTTAGAAATTCCAGAGTGGCGTACGTTTATTGAGAGGTTCGATGTTTGCCTGTTTCAGGAAACTTGGAGCCTATCACCATTATACAAATCGGGGTACACAACCCACTTTCTGTCAGCAGTAAGTAAGGGAAAGGGTAGACCAGCGGGTGGACTAATGGTCTGGATAAAAATAGAACTGGATTGGGTGGTCACACGCCACAATTTGGAGTGTAATGATATACTCCATCTCTCCTCTAGAGGAAAGTCGGAGGGTAGTAGGTTTGACATTTTTAATGTCTATGCTAGAGGGACGCCTGGGGACTCTGCCTCTCTGACTTTAACAGCCCTGGACTCCGCCTTAGCTAATTGCCCTTCATCAGCAAAAATCATTGTGGGGGTGATTTTAATTGTACGTTTGAACCTCTCCTCGGAGATGACCCCTTGGGTATTGAAGAGGAGGATTCAAAATGGTCCATCCCAAGTTTATCCTTGCCCCCCATTAGGAGGTGGTCGGCTAGGGCAATTCAAATCAATACACTGACCAGGGTTCACAAGTTAAGAGCCCTCAATGGCAGGACTATATCCGACCAGGCAGGGGCATTGACCTTTAATAGGCTTACTGGGCCGTCCCGAATTGACTATATCCTAATGGATATTAGTTTTTGGGCAGAGCTTATTGACATAGAAGTCCTCCCAAGCCAGGATAGCGATCATAATCCCCTATGTTGCAAGTTTAATTGGGGCACCCTTAAAGATAGGAGGATGAATGTCACCTTAAAAACATCTAAAGAGATTATCCCCTATAATAACAACCGTAGATTAAAATGGGATAAGGCTAAACTTAAGGAGGAAGATCTAGGGGCCATAAAATTATTGGTTGAGGGCTTGTCTTCTGATCTGGAAGATTGGGTTGGTGAAAACCAGACCAGCAGGGTCCCATTCTCCTCCCTCGATTCAGCCTATAAAGCTACAATTGATCATGTTGGCAAATTTTTTATCTCGAAAGGGAAAAGCAATAGGGATTCTGTTAATCCCCCCTCTTCTAATAAACCTTGGTATACAGTCCTGTGTAAGGGCAAAAGGAAAAACCTGACAAAAGCCCTGATTTTTGGGGATCCTTCGCTGGTTAGAGCGGCCAGGAAGGAATACCTAAATGCATTATCACTGGCCAAGCGTGAGTGGGAGGAACAGCATTGGCAGGACTTATCCAATGCTGTAAGTAGTAGGAACCCGAACCTTTTTTGGGATCTGATCAATAGAACTAGGCAGAGGAAATCGCAACCATTGGCTGCACATATAACCAGCCAGCAATGGTTTGATCATTTCTCATCCCTTTATGGAGGTAATGAGGAAACAACCAGCCCTGGGGCAGATAGTTTGAGAGATGGAGATTTCTCTGGGGTGGACGACCCTCCTTTTACGACCATAGAAGTAGTGATGGCGATCAGACATCTAACCCCAAAGAAAGCAGCTGGACAGGACGGGATTCCTGGAGACCTGTTGATAGCGGAGCCGCAGGCTTGGGCTAAATTAATCGCCACAATAATGAATTTGATCACCAGGGGTCACCAGGTGCCAGACTCTTGGAAAGGGGCAGAGGTAGTAACCGTGTACAAGAAGGGTGTAAGAGATGACCCTGCGAACTACAGACCTATCAGCCTGATAGACATAATCCAGAAAGTGGTCGGCAGGGTCATCATCTCAAGAGTAGGAGATTGGATGGAGGAGGCCAGTATTCTCTGTCACCTACAGGCGGGGTTCAGAAGAAAGGTAGGCACGATGGACCAGGTCTTTCGCTTTTTTGTTATCTATTGGAAGGCAGTTACCATCAAGAAAGGCAGTTTATATATGGCCTTCATAGATCTCAAGACGGCATTCGACCTGGTCCCCCGTGCAAAATTATGGGAGATTTTAGGAGAGCTGGGTTTCCCAAACGGTCTCCTGAACCTTATCCTAAAGCTCCACGAGGGGAATTACGCGAGGGTCAGATGGGGATCCCAGGGGCAATTGACAGATAGGATCCCTGTGCGGAGAGGAGTACGCCAGGGATGTGTTATGGCTCCGACCCTCTTCTCCCTATTCATGAATGGAGTGGTGGACCATCTGAAGGGGGAGGAGACGGATGCCCCATCCCTGGCGGGGGGAAAGAATCCCCACCTTACTCTTCGCCGACGACACCATATTAATCTCCAAATCCCCAGTGGGTCTACAAAAACTCTTGAACCAGTTTAGCTCCTTCTGTACTACCCGAGGCTTAACCATCAATACCTCAAAAACCAAATTGATGGCACTTTCCCCCTCTAAAAGATTCAAAAATAACTTCCTGCTTAATGGTGTTCCTTTGGAGCTGGTTGAGTCTTTTGACTATCTTGGTGTCCGGATAAACAGCCGAATGACCTGGAAGGATCACTTGGCCAAAATGTTACTCAGTCATCAAAGAGTATCGGGGGTGATTCTGAGGGAAATCCGTGAATCATGTAGTAAACCTGTCTCCCCGGCCATGGCCATATACGAGGGTCAGATTCTCCCAGCTGCATTATATGGCTCTGAACTTTGGGGGTTCGAAAATGTTTCAGATCTATCGACAGCGGAAAATAATTTTCTAAGGAAGGTGGTGGCTCTTCCTGCTTCCACCCCACTAATTCCCCTGAGATTAGATCTGGGCAGAAGAGCATTAAAGGACTTGGTAAGGCTACGCCCGTTGCTCTTTTGGACCCGTTTAAGAAGAACGGAGGAGCTTGCAAAATATGCTGAGGGGTTGGACGATCTTCTTTTATTGGACACGGGAAAAAAAATAGGATGGTTGAATAAATTGAAAGACCTGGTTCTTAAGTTAGGGCTAAGAGATGCTTGGGAGTCACAATCGCCGCCACCAAAGGATGTGATCAAAAAGTTATACTGGGACTGGGTACAGAGTAACGTGTTGAGGGCTACGGATGGGGGCTCACTCACGGACCAATTTTTGTCATTTAAATGTGTGAGGAAACTGGAGCCCTTCCTCGACCTGATAACTAAACCCTTCGATCGAGCACTATACCTAAAACTGCGATATGGGACGCTTCCGGTGCATGACTTCACGGTGAGGTGGTTAAACTCTGGTGCCCCCCGGCGTTCATGCCCTGGCTGTGTAGCACCAACAGAGTCTGTGGCCCATCTATTTTTTGCCTGCCCAGCCTACAAAGGGGCGCGGAAATTTTGGCTGAAACCTGTCTGCAGGGAACTGGGGTTGAGGTGCCATAGTCAGGCTCTTCGTGTACTCTCTACGGACTCTTCATCCCCCTTCATGATTTGTGGGGTAGCAAAGTTTTTGGGAAGTGCATGGATGACGTGATCCCGCCTATTGAAACTGCAGTCGGGGGGCCCAACGGTCTGATGCCATATCTGTTGGTAGCAAATTAGTGACTGTGTTGCACCTTATTCTTTTACTTGTATTATGAATATTTTACTGTGTATTGGAAATGTATTTTATATGTATTCTTTTATGGTGATCAAGTTGCCGAATAAAGATATTCAACAACAGTATTTAATAACATTTTTTTAATACATTTTCCACAGATTCATCTCAAAATATTCTTAAAAATTCAAACATGCCCTCAAGGCAAAGAAAAAAAAAGAAGCAAAGCGACTTACACCGCACCTCGATAAAAATGGAGATAATGGACCTTTGCAGCAGTCCTCTAGAATTAAAAGTTGTGAAGTCACCAAAAAAATTCCGGGTAAGACAACAAAATCTTTTTTAAGAAACATTTGCCGACGAAAAAGTATCACTAGAGAACATGTTTTAGTTCAGAAGAAGAGAGCCAATTTAAACGGGAAGGAAAGGTCCCTCAAAAATGTAACTGCTAGAGCAGGAGATAACTCTGTGCATGGTAGTAGAAGGAAAAATCTGTTTAGAGACATTCGTAGACGAATGTTCTGCAACAGGATAATTGGCAATTTGTTAAAAAAATTTAAGAAAGGTCAACAGAAAGTGGCTTTTTATAAGAGAAAGAAAAATGTAGAGAAAATTATTGATCAGGCTTTCGAAATTAAGCGAAAGTTATTTATTTTGGTAATCAATAGAATTAGGAAACTAAACAAGGTAATTTATGATTTCAAATCAAATAGTAGATGGAAGAGAGTAGTTAATCGTACTCATTTTTGTGAAGTTTTCTTAGGAGAATGGATGCATAGTTCAAGTTGTGAGGCATTTTTCAATGAGGAGAGTTACTTCCAGGACAATGATTTGGTGCATGCAGTTGACACCAGTGGTCGAGCATATGAGGTAAAAGATGGTTGTCCGGTTGAAAAAGAAAAACTTATGTCTGCAGATGCAGAAGAGGTGTTAGGTGATGAGGTTTTAGGGAGACGTCCTAAGGGACCAGTGTACATCTGGAAGTGTAGTTCTATTTGCAGTGTGCGACAGGATTCCATCAATTTGCTTTGTGATTTTTTACGGACATTTAATAAGAAAAGTTAAAAACAAAAAATAAAGTTGTTGCAAGAATTAGATCCTTGCAGAGTGAGACAAGTGACAGGTTTGCGTGGTCATTCACTGGCTTGTCTTTCCAGGAGAGTATGCCAAAGTGTTTTTCATCATTTCAGGATGCTAGCAGTGCATCATAATAAAGTGAGGAAATTAGTTAGAATGTTGTATTATGCTAAGAGTCCGGCAATTATGCTTAAACAATTAAGCACTGCTCTTTTGCATGGTTCTGAAGTAGATGTGAAGAATATTTGTGAAGAAATTGAGTTCTGTTACTTTGCTGGTGAAGAGAACAATGTTGAAATTGACCCAGTAGAAGAAGGTAATGTGGAACAGAGTGTACTGATTTCTAATATAGATAAGTTTCACAAGGAAATTTTCAACTTTCAGGTGAAATCAAGTGAGAGGCCTAATTTCACTTGTGTGTGTTGTCGACAGACTTATTATAAGAATCAGACTAAATTAGTGGATTTATATGCAAAAAGTGAAATGGAAAACAATAGTGAATGGAAGGATTTTGCCACATCTTGATGGTAGAAAATCGTTTTGATTTGGGATCGGACCAACGTATGTGTACTTATTGTTTAAAGAAATTAAACCAAAACCGGATGCCTGCTAGAGCGGTTCATAATAATCTGGAATTGGTTGACATTCCTTCTGAATTGAAGGATTTAAATACTTATGAATCTATTTTGATTCAAAGTGTCCATCCCTTTCAGGCTATTGTACGAATGGAGCCAAAGACAGGGAAATTGCCACCATCAGATTTACAGAGAGGATTAAAGGGAAGAGTTGTTTATTTGCCTTTAGATTTGAAGAAAAACATTAATACAATTGGAGTAGAGAAAGTGGAAGAGGAACCTCTAGTTATCCTAGTTAATGGGGTTCCGACAAAGAGTAAGAAAATCTGGCAAGATTTAGTGGATGTTAGGAAAGTCAAAAAGGCAACATTGTATTTGATAAAAAATAATGAGTACTACAAGAATGTATGTACTGCAGAAGAGGAAGTAAGTGAAGAAGAGGACAGCGAATTGTGTGCTGGGCAAATTGAGAAAGTAGAAGCTTCTAAAAATGAAGAAATATATGAACATTATAGTGTTCATCCTTTGCATTCCAAGGAAGTCATGGGGAATGCTATTGAGTTGTTTCAAATGAAACAAGCCAAAGGGAGTCCCATTAGTGTTTGGGAGGAAAGTTTGGAAGCTCGGTGTTTTCCACAGTTATTTCCCACAGGTCGAGGAGGACGATATGATGAGCGACCTGATCAAATTCCTGCTTCTGAATACCGGACTTTACGATTGTATGCAGAAGATCCTAGGTTTCGTCAATGCATTCCCCATTTGTTTCATCTATTGTTTGAAAGTGATCTGTCTGGACTGTCTTATGCAGCGAATCACATCCTGAAAAGTGGTGTACAACTGCGAAATATCTCAGCAAGGGACTTTATGGATAAAGTCAATGTGCAAGACAGTATTTTGGATTCACACCTGATTAATCTGATGGCATGTCAGCGTGGTACTAATGAGTATTGGTAGTCAAGTCAAGTCATAGAATTTATATAGCGCACTACATACCCGGAGGGTTTCAAGGCACTAGGGAAGGGGAGGAGGATTACTTGTCAAATATCCACGTTTTAAGTTGCTTTCTGAATGCTAGGTGGTTCTGGGTGAGGCGAAGGTAAGCGGGGAGTGAGTTCCATGTTTTAGCGGCCAAGTATGAAAAGGATCTGCCTCCCATGGTGGTCTTGTTGATGCGGGGTACAGAGGCGAGGGCTTGGCTGTAAGAACGTAGTTGGCGGGAGGGGGTGTAGAAGGACAATCGAGAGTTGAGGCATTCTGGACCGATGTCGTAGAGTGATTTGTGTGCGTGGGTAAGCAGTCGGAAAGTGATCCTCTTATTGACGGGTAGCCAGTGGAGGTCTTTAAGGTGACCAGAGATGTGTTCGTTGCGTGGGATGTCTAATATGAGTCTGGCTGAGGCGTTTTGGATTCGTTGGAGTTTCTTCTGGAGTTTTGCGGTAGTACCTGCGTAGAGGGTGTTTCCGTAGTCCAGTCGGCTCGTGACCAGAGCGTGGGTGACTGTTTTCCTTGTTTCGGAGGGGATCCAGCGAAATGTTTTTCTGAGCATGCGAAGAATGTTGAAGCAGGAAGAGGATACGGCGCTGACTTGTCTGTTCATAGAGAGTGAAGAATCCAGGATGACGCCTAGGTTCCGTGCGTGGTCTGTCGGGATGGGTGCTTTTCCGAGGGCTTCCGGCCACCAGGAGTCGTCCCATGCAGAGGGGGATGTACCTAAGATGAGGACTTCTGTTTTGTCTGAGTTCAGTTTCAGACGGCTTTGTTTTATCCATTCGGCCACTTCTTTCATTCCTTCGTGTAGGTTGGTTTTGGCGGTGATGGGGTCATTGGTGAGGGAAAGGATCAGTTGAGTGTCATCCGCGTACGAGATGATGTTGAGGTTGTGTTGGCGTGCGATGGTCGCGAGGGGGCTCATGTATACGTTGAAGAGGGTGGGACTGAGTGAGGATCCTTGTGGTACGCCGCAGATGACTTCAGAGGCCTCGGACTTGAATGGTGGAAGGCGGACTCTCTGGGTTCTTCCGGTGAGGAACGAGGTGATCCATTCCAGTGCTTTTCCTTGTATTCCGATGTTATTGAGGCGTTGTAAAAGGGTGCTGTGGCAGACTGTGTCGAATGCTGCAGAGAGGTCGAGGAGGATGAGGGCGACTGTGTCTCCATTGTCCAGAAGAGTTCGAATGTCGTCTGTTGCTGTGATGAGGGCGGTCTCAGTGCTGTGTTTTGCTCGGAAGCCAGATTGTGAGGGGTCGAGGGATTTGTTGGCTTCGAGGAAGGCGGCGATCTGGTTATTGACAGCTTTCTCGATGACTTTGGCCGGGAATGGAAGAAGCGAGATGGGGCGGTAATTTTTGAGTTCGGTGGGGTCCGCTGTGGGTTTTTTCAGAAGGGCGGTGAGTTCAGCGTGTTTCCAGTCTTCCGGGAAGGTGGCGGAGTTGAAGGAACAGTTGATGACGTCTCGGAGGTGCGGTGCTATGACGGAGTCTGCTTTGTTGAAGATGTGGTGAGGACATGGGTCTGTCGTCATGGTGACTTAAAATGTATGCTGAGGAACTTAGGAACTCCCATATGGTTCCTCACTCTCAGCTGTGCTGAGTATGGCTGGGAAGACTTACTTGAATTTCTACGAGAGGCAAATGGAAACATTGAAAATATTGAATTCAAGACACCCGGAGAACTGTGCTCTTTGGATCCAGTGAATGTATGCAGGTACTTCAATCATAGATTTGAAGCTATGATGTCTTTCATCACGAACAAGAAAAATCCACCTCTTGGAGAGGTGTTGGATTTCTTCTGGAGAAGGGAGTATCAAGCACGAGGTGCTCCTCCTATACATATGCTACTATGGATCAAAGATGCACCCAAATTTGGAACAGATCCGGATGACTTAGTGATGAATTTCATAGAACAGTATTCTACATGTGCTGTTCCAAAGACAAAGGAAGACAAAAGTCTAAGAGAACAAGTTTTACGGTTTCAAAGCCATCGTTGTGGAAAGTACTGTCGTCGTAAATTCAGAAACAAGAACAAGTACTATACAAAATGTCATTTTGGATTTCCACGATCGGTGATATCTAAAGGAAGAGTGAACAATTTGATGTCGCAGCGTGAACAATTTGATGTCTTCGCTGCGACATAATGTGACGAGGAAATCACCCAAAAACACATACAATTTGAAAAGAAACGAAGAGTCTAAGTACATTAACGGCTACAACCCAGTGATTTTGTCCATGTGGAATGCTAACATGGATATACAGTTTGTGGCTGACAACTGTATGGCTGTGGCTCGGTATGTGACGTCTTACATCACAAAAAAAGAAAAGACAGAACTGAAGGATATGTGGGAGGATATTTCCCATGAAAAGAGCCCCAGCAAGAAGTTGTACAGTTTCAGTCTGAAGATGTTGTCGCATCGAGAAATCGGAGCTTATGAATGTTCTGACCGGTTAGCTTCAGCAAGTCTCTATGCCAAATCTAGGAGTATCATTTGGGCGAGTCTTGGTCTTGCTGCAACGCGTAATTGAGTTCTGAAACCTGTATGAGAAATTGAGTATTTGGCGGAGAAGGAGCCAAGCAGTACAGATATTTTGAAGACCAACATGTTGGATACATATTATCCAAATAGAAGCAGTCACCTGGAGAATGTTTGTCTGTATGAGGTTCTACAAAATTACATTTTCAAGAGGAACATCAAAGAAGATATTGATAAAGGAGTGTATGCTGTAATTGGAAGTGAGGGATGTCTGGTCAAGCAAAGAAAATGTCAATTGGTAAATCATCGAAAATTGAATTGCGAATCTCCAGAAAGAAAAGAGTTTTTCTAATTAGCTCTTTTGCAACTTTTTAAGCCTTGGCGTGCAGAAGAGGAACTGCTTGGAGATTTCCTCTGTTACGAAGACTCTTTCAATGCAGATGAGGAGTCCATAGAATGTCCTGCTTTTCCAAAATATCTAGAAATGTTGAATGCAGAAATCGAGCAGGAAGCAACAATTGCAGCTGAGATTGCTAGAGACAGTTCTCAGGACAGTCAGAGTTCTGTTTCATTGAGTCAGGATCCACTAGGAGAACCAGTTATCGAAAATGAAGCTGCCACTGCCATGATTGAAGTGGAAAGAGCCATGGCACATGCTCAGGAGGATGCGGTTATTTTAGAAGATTTGGAAAGACAACTCAACGTTGAGCAGAGGAAAATATATGACGAAGTTACCAAACAAATTGAGCATGGATTAAGTCATGAGAAGAAAGAGTGCTCATGTACGTCGTTGAAGCCTGTCAGACTGTACGTGAGTGGAGAAGCAGGAACTGGAAAAAGTTTCCTCATTAAAACAATTTCATGTTATCTGCAGAAAAGGACTGAGTCATCGCTGTCTTGTGTTGTGACCGCTCCAACTGGTCTGGCAGCACATAATATTAAAGGTATTACTTTGCATCGGCTACTAATGCTGCCAGTGGAGCATGATAACAAATTACAATACCACAAGTTATCTGGAGATGCTTGTTGTGAAGTATCTAGAGTCTTGAAGAAGATGAAACTTCTTATCATTGACGAAGTAAGCATGGTTTCCAATGTCATGCTTGCCTTTGTGCATTTGAGAATGCAGGAAGTTCTTAAAACAGAGTATGATGTGTTATTTGGTGGCAAACACATCATTGTTTTCGGTGATCTTCTGCAGCTGACACCAGTGAAAGGACAACCAGTGTTTAAACTGCTTACGCATGAAGATACCAGGAAGTGCCTAGGGAGCATTGGCAACGTTAACATATGATTAAACTTCAATTATGCTGAGCTGCGTGAAAATGTGCGCCAGGCGAAGGATGAAGATTACAAGAATAATCTACAAGATGTTAGAATTGGGAAAGTGACCGAGCGTGGGAAAGAAGCTTTACATGCACGATTACTATCAAATTTGTATCCAGAAGAAGACGTTCTGCCAGAGGATATTTTTCATAAAATTACTGAGAAGAAATCTGGAATATGTTTGATGCCAACTCTTGCAGAATGTTCCATCTTCAACAACAAAATGTTGAATTTAGAAAACCAAGAGATTGTGAAACTGGAAGCTATTGACAGAATAGAGCATATGGGAGCAACAATTATTTTGTCTGAGAATTTGAAATCTAAATTGGATTCATTAGAGAAGACTATATCTAAAGCGCAGATAGAACAAGAGTAGAAAGTGTGTCTGAAATTCGTAATCTGTTAGACAAATGTTCAGGTCAAACGCAATTCTCTCAAAATATTCCGCAGGATTGTCAGGAGTTTTTAATGTACATGCTTGATGTATTGCAAGATGAAGGTGTAGATGTAGATTATCTGTTTGGCCTTTCTTATCAATGGCAGAATGATTGTGAGAATTGTAGGCGATCAAGTACTACTAGTGTAGACTCAGAAAGGTTTATAAATTTAACTTTGCTTGACAGTAAATCAGTATCCTTCAATAAGCTAGTAAAAGCAGCCGATCAAAACATGGAGTGTAGCCAATGTAAGTCTGCAATGCTGTCCACGTTAATTATACGAAGTTATGGCCAGTATGTCATTTTAATGTTCCAACGATGTAGGCCTGATGGAACAAAATTGACAACTTTAATTAAAAATGTTGTGGCTTCGCAGTTGTCAATATCAGGAAGGACTTTTGTAACTACAGCAATTATATATCATGACGGTCCTTCAACAACTTCAGGACATTACACAGCTTATTTAAAATCTGGAAACGGCTGGTCATTCTGCAATGATTCTGTTTTAACTTTCAAAAAAAGATTGCCTTTTCACCTTCAAAATTCTTACCTAGTGTTCTTACAACCAAAATTTTAGGGAAGGAATCTCGGGATTTGTTCAGAGGAATTTCAAGAGGTTCTAATAGCTCCTACTCTATATGGCCTTGCGGATAAGTGTAGTACAGAGCGAAAAGTCTTTGTGTTTATAAGCTAATTCAAGCAGCAGATCAAAAGAAGGAGTAAAGGTGATGTAAGTCTGTAATGCTGTCTACATTATTTATAGAAACTTATCGGTGAAATGTCATTTTACAATTCCAACTATATAAACCAGATGTAAATAAGTTGTCAAGTCTAATTAAAAATGTTTTGGCTGCCCAGTCGTCGATTTCAGGAAGAACATTTGTAACTGCAGCTATTATATGACACGATGGTCCTTTAACAACTTCACGATATTACACAGCTTATTCGAAATTTAAAAAAGGCTGCTCTTTCGGCAATGATTAGAATTTGACTATGAAGCAATGTTGCCTTTTGACTTGTTTTCAGAAGTGAGAATTTAGGGTAGGTAACTGGATTATAATGATTCTAGGTGTTGTTGTAATTTAGTGTGCTGTTTTAAATTGCTTTGTATGTCTCATTTTTCTTAAAACGATAGAGCTTATCTTTCAGAAAGTGGCGGGCAGAAAATAATAACAGCACAACAGAATATAAGCTGTTCATAGGACATCCTTTGATGTCATGGAAAGTAAGTTACTTTTGAGGAGTTCTGATTTCTCATTGATAATATTATATGGGTTTTTTAAACACAATCATTTTGATTGTGGGTTTTTTTCCCCGCTGTTATATGATGAATACCTTCAACTCACTGTTTTCAGTGAAATTTGATATATTCTGAGAACAGCAAAAATAAACCATTTAATATGTATAATTAATTATGTACTTTCAATTGTGATTTTTAATATGTACTCATCTTGTCTCATGCTCACTCATCTTTTACTACTTTCTATCAATGTTTAAATTTTTGTTCTCTCATTCACAGATTGAAAGTATAAAAATAACACGTGACTTAGTTAACGATAATTATAAGGTAAGTGTTTAGTACTCATTCTGTTACATCTCTTTTACATTTAACTTTTATTAGTTCCACTGCTTCATTTTTTTAACCCTCAGTTTCCTGCCTTTGCTACTTCCCTCATTCCTTTTTCTATTACTTTTTTTTACTCTACTCTTTCCACTCCTGTTCTCAGTCCCTCTTTAAACAGTATATCTGTGTTACTCCCTCTAACTGTCTTTCTTTTAACATTACTCTCAGTTTACATACTCTTCTTTTTAAAAAAAAAAAAAAAAATTGAGTTCGCTCCCGGTTCGCGTACCGGCGCGCGAACCGGGAAGCGAACCAAAAGAAATAGAGGTTGTCAGAGTGCTAAACATTCTAGCAAATTCTTATAAAGGGGAGGTAGTTCTGAAAATAACTTTTTTTTAAATAATTTTTGTTGTTTTATATTTTTTTTATTATTTTTCTGAACATTTTTTTTTTGTATTTTTTGAACGGTTTTATATTTTTTTTGTTTTTTTCAGGGAGAACAACAAAAAACAGGCATTAGAAACGGCTCAACAGGAGCAAAAAAAAAAATTCACTTTTTGGGGCGTTTGGAGCACTTGTGATTTTCAAATGCTCTGTTCATTAAGTTTATGCTCATTTCGCCGTAAGAAATCAAACCCCCACAATAAATACACACCAGCTTGATGTGTTGAAAATTTGTTTGGATAGTGGGGACCGTCTCCCTCGCCTCTGGTCCCGAAAGACTTTCATGCGTTGAGGTGGTGGCCACAGGAGTTGGTGGATTTTCACGTAGGTTACGCACCTCCGCCACACTGTAATTTATTGGATGCCACCTTTGCATGTGGCGATGCATTGTATAGTTCCCAAAGCTATACTTTTTATCTGTACCTCGGGACAGAACTTCTTTGCATATCAGGCATGTAACATGCCGGGCATTCACTTTTTTTTGGCCTTGTGGAAATTTAAAAAACTGCCAAATGAAATTGTCCTTGCGGTGTGATTTCCGGGGCTCTTCAGGCAAAAATACTATGTCATGTACATCCTGTTCTACTTCTTCCTCCTCTTCTTCAGGGTTGGGAATAAACTGGGGTGGTGGTCCATCCTTCCTAGGAGGTGGTGGAGGTGGTGGGGGTCCACCAGCTGCAGCTACAATTGAAGCCATCTTCCAATAAGCAAAATAGGTCTTCCTCTCACAAAGTTGAAAGTCAGAGTGAGAAAAATAGGAGGGGGCTTTCATCATTTGAGAAAAAAAAATGTTCTAAACCAATGAAAAGTGTTATTTTTAGGTCACATGACCTAGCCTTACATCATTAGGAAACCAAAAGTGAAATCAACCAATAAAAAGTGTTATTTTCAAATCACATGACTTGTTACGCTTACGTTGCGCGTCCCGCTACGCACCCGTAGCGCTTCCGGGTAGCTGTGCTTCGCGCCTCGGTTCGCGTTCCAGAACGCTTCCGGGTGCGCTAACGCGGCGCGTCATAAGACGCATTACGCGGCAACGCAATACGTCGCGCTTACGCGACGCGTCACGATGTTGTTTTCAAACGCGGTAGTTGCGCTAATGGAACGTTTACCGGTTCGCGGACCGGGTCGCGGAACCAAATTGAGCTAACGGGAAGCTACCCGGTGCGCGGACCGGTAGCGAATAAAAAAATTAATAATAAAAAATATATATATACTCATAAAAAAATTATATTAAAAACATATAAAATATATTTTACCATTAAAATAAGAATACATTTTACAGCTTTTGATATTTGCTATTAAAAAACCATTCAAATTCACTGAAAAAACCATAGGTTATAGACCATATATAGTTAGGAATTAGCATTTACAAAACCTTCAAAATTCACTGAAAAAACCATAGGTTATAGACCATATATAGTTAGGGATTAGCATTTACAAAACCTTATTTTACTCGCACAAAACCATTGAAATTCGCATATATAGTTAGTTCCACTAACTATATATCCCGCACCCGCAATCCACTGCTAATGATGTCACATATTACATCATTCATGACATGGTCAGTGACATCACTGATGACATCACTGATGACATCTCAAATGACATCACTGATGACATCACTGATGACATCTCATTTGACATTACTGATCACATCACTGATGATATCATTTATGTGATAATACGATGAACCTCTTCAGACTCTAATATAACCTTAGATACAATCAGTGTAAACAGACACTCACAGACTGTCACTCATCCATGGAGTTACTCAAACACCTAGTCAGTCATGCAAAGAATCAATCACACCTCCATTTCCTCAACTATACAGTTATACACACCTTACTTATTCAAACATATACTAACACATATTTACTCTCTTATACAATCCCTGATACAAGTTCACAATGATCCATACAGCCACTCACACATTCACTGGCTCTTATGCACAGTTATTTATATATGTCAACTCTCACATGTACTGTGTTTCACATATGTACTTACTTTGACATGTAGCACTGAGCTATCCATTCACTCACCAATACACTCATGCACACAGTCAACCGCCCATACAGCTGTTTCCACATGCACTTTTGAACCCATACATCTAGTGCATCAACTGTTCACACATCTATGCACAGAGTCATACACCTCCCAGCCACCCACACACACACTCAGTCTCCCATACAAATACTTGGGCAACCAATCAATAACCCATATAGTTACTCATATAGCTACTGATCAACACATGCAGCAGTTTACAGAACAACAGACATAATGATGCACAAATTAAGACAGTTTAGTCACTATCCCATGCACTCAGTGAGACACATTTAATAAGTCACTCATACAGTCAGTCATGCACCTACTAAATCCTTCATCCAGACACTTATACATCCACTCATTCTTCAATATGTAAGACATATTTTAACTTTACAGAAACATACAGTCACTGGATGTTGTCATCAGTGATGTCATCAGTGATGTCATTTGAGATGTCATCAGTGATGTCATCAGTGATGTCACTGACCATGTCATGAATGATGTAATATGTGACATCATCAGCAGTGGATTGCGGGTGCGCGATATATAGTTAGCGCTTATAACTATATATGGAATTTCAATGGTTTTATGCGAGTAAAATAAGGTTTTCTAAATGCAAATCCCTAACTATATATGGCCTAAAACCAATGGTTTTTTCATTGAATATATATATATATATGTATATAAATCATAGGTTTCAGACAGGTTATAGTTAGGAATTATCATTTAAAAAACCTTAGAAATTCACTGAAAAAAAATATGTTTCAGGAAAATTATCGTTAGGAATTATCAGTTAAAAAACCATGGAAATTCATTGAAAAAAACATAGGTTTTAGGGGTGTTATAGTTAGCTGGATATTTCACTCATACAAAACCATTGAAATTCCTCCATTATAGTTAGTTGTACTAACTGTAACTCTCGCACCCGTAATCCACTGGTGATAATGTCACATATTACATCATTCATGACATGGTCAGTGACATAATTGATGACATCACTTCATTCAAAAACTTCTTTTATATCACTTATAGATTTAGTTGAATATTAAAATTCACTCTGCAAGTGCAAAGGCACACTTTATAACACTCTACAGTGTGGAAAGCATAGGTCACAATTTAAACCTCACTTTTTCTTCATTGGAAACCTCAATTTCTTTTGTGGAGCAAAAATGGCAACACCTCTGGAACAATGATCTGATTCTGATCATTTTGTTGCTGAAGAATTGTTGCCTCAAGAATTGATAACCATGGTTGGTACTTTTTCCCCCCTCAAAGTACATGCAGTCCAGTATGCAACAGTGAATAGTTTGAGTGCAACCGGTTCAGACCACGCATCATAGTAAGGTGAGCCCACGTTATACACCAGACATACCACTAAGTCAGTACAATGTAAATAATCGCCACGCGGTCTTGTTAAGGCAAAATGTCAAAAGACATTATTACCAGAGCGGTCTGCCTAAACCACGCATCATTGCAGTTTCCACACAAACCGACCCTACCTTAGTGCACCACAACTCATGAACTCTTTACGATAGAATCTTCTGTGTATTATTTTACATGTAATGCTCCTACCTTTGTTCAGCAGAAGTCATAAACTATTTACAATTGAACATCTGTGTATGACATCATGATTACTATTCTACTTGTTACCAACAGAAACATAATAAAATGGAATCGAGCGCATGTGCCCGTACCCACTTCAACTATCTATATGGGTCTGTGTATTTATTATGTTTGTATATTGTGCTGTAAACAGCGTATGCAACGATCTTACCTCTGCCAGTAACAAAAACGTCTTTCTCTCGCTCATTCTACAAATACAAACATACAAAGCAGATTTCAAGCAAGTGGTCTAAGTGCTTGTCCTACCGAGACTTGACTATGGCAATACCACGCTATGTGAACTCCCTAAATACTCTTTGGCCCCCCTAAAGGCAACACTGAATGCAGCGACCAGATTTATCATGGGCACCAAGTAGAATACACACATCTCACTGGTTTTAAAATCACTAAATTGAAGCTAGAATTCATCTGAAGATTGCCTGCCTATCACACAAAGCCCTCCACTTCAAAACCCTCACCTACCTCGCACAAAAACTAGAACTAGCTGGAGGAGGTAGATCTTCAAGGAGTGCCAATTGCCTCCTCCCAAAACCACTGATCTTCTGCAAAAAAAGAACTTGCCACCAAGCTTTCTCTGGATCTGCTCCAAAAATCTGGAACTCTCTTCCACCCAAAATTCCAAGGATCTCTTCCAAGGCCACGTTCAAATTGGAACCAACAAATATTTCTCATGAAGAAGTTATTACCTTAATAGGAGGGGCATTATATATACCTTTCTTGTACTTTATTTTCCGCACGAAATGTATCGGACATTATATAGTATGATTCATTCCTGTATATGATTAATATTTGGTAGAGATTATTATTCCTGTACATGATTATTGTGTTTGCTCCCCTTAAATCATTATATTATATCGTCTTGCCCATCCCGCGCTCACCTAGGTCTGTAAATGTTCTATTAGTTGTTCACCACTTGATTCAGTGCTTAGTAGAAGCCCCACATAATTCATGTATAGATTTTACTATGGTATTGACTATTATTCCTGTATATGATTATTCACTTACTACCCTTATATCACCACCCTACATCATATAGCCCCCTCCTTGTCCACTCTGGTCTTATAATCGAATTTTTATGTGTGAACTATTTGATATTATGATTATTTTACTACCCCTGTTTGATTCATGATCTGATTGTTACCTTTCCCTATATCTGTAAAGCGCTCTGATATCCTTCGGGATCTAGTCCGAGCTACATAAAACTTTATAAATAAATAAAATAAATGTGACAAAAAGCATTTGTCTGCAACTGTGCTGACTACTGCCTTCGATCTACACTGAGGACAGCAGGGTTCACAACTTAAATTCAGCTTTGCATCAACACTACGGACAGCATTGAATCCAACCTTGCTTTATTTAAGGTAGAGACAATTGTACTCTATGTCTTTCGATTATGTAAAAGGATGTGGCAAAAAGCATTCTTATATAACTGTGCTGACTACAGCCTTCGATCTATACTGCGGCCTGCAGGGTTCACAACTTGAATTCAGCTTTGCATCAACATTACAGACCGCATTGAAATTAGCCTTGATATATGTAAGACAGAGACACTTTTTTTAAATGATGGGACATAAAACATGCCTCAATGTCTGTACTGAGTACTGCCTTGAAATGTACACTGAGATCAACAGAGTTCACTTCTTGATACCAGAAGTGCATCAGCACTACAGACAACATTTAATTCAGTCTCAATTTATTTAAGACAGAGACAATTGTACTGTGTCCTCAGATTCTGTTAACTGTGACAAAATAGCATTCATTGATGTTTGTGTCGACTACTGCCTTCAATCTACACTGCGAACAACAGGGTTCACAACTTGAATTCAGCTTTCCATCTACACTACGGACAGCATTCAAGATATCCTTAATTTATGTAAGGCAAAGACTATTTTGTTAAAGGATGCCACAAAAAGCATTCCTCAATGACTGTAGTGAGTTTGGTTTTCAAATGTACACTGCGATCCAAGAAGTTTACCGCTTGATACCAGTGGCGCATAAGCACTACAGACAACATAAAATTCAGTCTTGATTTATTAAAGGCAGAACAATACTACTGTGTCATCAGAGTTAAAGTATGTGACAAAAAAAGCATTCCTGGATGTCTGTGTCAACTACAGCCTTCGATGTACTCTGCGGACAGCAGGGTTCACAACTTGAAGTCACCTTTGCATGTATACTACGGACAATAAGGAATTCAACTTTGATTAATTTGATGCGGAGACAGTTGTACTGTATGTGTTCATATTTTTTCAGATAGAATGACGATTGTACATGACGCATTCCAGTGGAAAAGAGACATTATACCACTGCGACCCCCCCGAACCATGAATCATCACAGGGTACACACACGCTGAGTTCTTTCGGTACCACTAAATCACTGAACCACAAGTCATTTCCCCGTAGCCTTATTAAAACAGAATTCACTAGGCAAAAACGTTGCTCCCAGTACAGCCCCCCTGCATTACGCATTATCGCAGGGTACGTACAAGGTGAGCGCCAAAGATACTGCTAACTCAGTGCACCATAAATCATCGGAAAGAAGAGTGAACAGTTGTATGTCAGCAATGAGGCATACTATCACTTTTAAGTGGAATTCATGCAGAATCCAATCATCATAAGACATTACTCGAATTAATGTGCCCCCCTCCCCCAGACCACGCATCATGGTAGAATATGTACACGCTAAGCACTAAAGGTACTAGTAACTCAGTGCACCAAAAGGGATTATCACATGGCCTTACTAAGGCATCCATTCACAACAAAAAAAACATTACTATCAGTACAGCCTGCCCGGACCACGCATCATCGCAGGCTCCACAGAACCTTCTTTTTTTAGATACCGCTAACTCAGTGTAAACCAAACTAAGTATAACATCTATCAAACCCTACACAATGTCCCTTTATTATGCTTCCTTGAAAAACTTATTTTATATCACTTATACATGTAGTTGAATTATACAATGCAAGCTGCATACATTTTCTATCTTCCACTTCAATCATAATTGCAGATGATGCACTCCACCCTAAGATGTACAATGCGGATAGCAGGGTTAACAACCTTAAATTAATTGCATTTACACTATACACAGTAGGAAATTCAACCTTGATTTATTTAATGCAGAGACAATTATACTGCATGCATTCGGCTTTTGTTAAAATAAGTGAACACTACACTACAGACAGCATTAAATTCAGCCTCAATATATTGAAAGCAGAGACAAAAATAGTGCTGTTGCACTGCTAGTATGCACAAGCACCTTCAACCGTTGCATTCTGTGAAATATGATAATAAATAATGTAGAAAATTGCGCCAAAATGTACCTCCACCACCGGCAATACCAAGTACCTCTGGGATATCACCTTCAACATCGCCATCAGACATACATCCCCAATTTGTAAAAGTTACAATGCACTGCGTGAAGTGGAATCATTTAATTTGTTATCGGGAGAAATCAGTACAACTAGTTTGCACAGCAATTGATAACCATCAATGCTAGTTTTTTTCCCCCCTCAAAGTTCATATAGTCCAGTATGCAACAGTGAATGATTTCAGTACAGCCCGCTCAGACCGTGCATCATCGCAGGATGAGCACACGATAAACACCAAAAGTACCACTAACACAGTACACCGTAAATAATCGCCATGTGCCCTTGTTAAGGCAAAACTCAATAGTCAAAACACATTTTTACTAGTGCAGTCTGCCTGGACCACGCATCATCGCAGGCTCCACACAAACTGCTGCTACCTCAGTGCACTACAACTCATGAAGCCTTTATGATAGAATCTTCTGTGTATTATTTCACATACAATGCTCCTACCTTTGTGCAGCAGAAGTCATAAACCGTTTACAATTGAATATCTGTGTATGACATCATGATTACTATTCTACTTGTTACCAACGGCAACGTAATAAAATGGAATCAAGAGCATGTGCCCATACCCACTTCAACTATCTATATGTGTCTGTGTATTTATTATGTTTGTATATTTTGCTGTAAACAGTATATGCAACCATCTTACCTCTGCCAGTAACAGAAACTTCCACTATATAACTTTCTCTCGCTCATTCTACAAATACAAACATACAAAGTGGATCATTACAATAATGCAAAGAAACTGTATAATCAATTTATAAGTGTGTGCTATTTATTGTTTTGTTATTTATTTTTGTTTATCTTATTTATATAGCGCAAAGTTGACCCAAAAGTATATCAGCAATTTACATGAGCACTGTATTTACAGTACATATTCAGGCAGGCGTTGATTACGTCATTACTCTACAATAACAGGATGTGGACGCAACTCTGAGCCTCGAACACTGATATCCAGCACCAAGTTCAACAGTATACCTGAATGACCACATACGTATATATATTATCTGCCTTTCATGTGCCAAAAACTGCAACTTAAACCTTTAACAACCCTGTATTACTACAGCTATAACACTCCAATGAATGTACAACAAACATTCATAATCGCAGAAATGCGTCATGCCCACCATCTTTTATGTATGCAACTATGAATGAATATAGTCAGTGATACCCCGTACCTTCTATGTTGGCCATGTTGTGGAACTTTACAGATATAATTACACATTTGCAATTAAGACCCGGGTGACGTCACCACTACAAGACAGACACCCAAATCACTTGATTTCTCATACAGCTCATGAAGGAACCACGTCCATAGCTCCGAAATCATGGTTCAGAGCCTCACGCAGGACTGGCATAGGTCAGGCCAGCCCACTCCGCTTACGGTTCAGGAAAAAACAAAAAAGCAAAATTGGCCATATTTCTGTTGTACTGATTTCTTAGTTCCAGGTCTAGTTGTCAAAACGACACACACACACACACTCCCTCATTGCTGGTATACACCCACACCACACCCATCCAGCACATGCGTAACTATACATGTGACCCTACCAATAAAAAAAACGGGGCGCACGTGCTCTATGCCATTTTAGAGTTGCCCCCATCGCAAACGCTGTGATGGTCTGTTCTAGTGCTTCGAACGCCTCATGTAGGCCCGAACAACCGAGTACAAGGGCCCACCACTACATGCGTGGCCTCTTTGTTCTCTGAGTTAGTGGTACTGGAAGGACCGAGCGGGTGAGGAACCTGCGATGATGATAGGAGCATGAGTATGTCATTACCCATACCAATATCAAGACTAGGCACCATATGTCAGATTTCTTGGTGGCAGAGCGGGACTGCATGATGTAGAATGTAGACTGGATACAAAAAATAGAAGCAGCGATTTAGGCGTACGCAGTCCTAAATACCGTATCTTATTGCATGTATATATTTTTTTCCAATAGCAGGAACGTTTTTTATAATCGGTCAAACGTCCGGTAAATAAACTACACACATATTTGTTTTTAAATGCGAGAGGGAAGGTGTGTGAAAGGGCGATGTTATTCAACTCCACATTAAGATAGTAACAAATGCCAATCATAAAATCTTCCTTTTACTATCTTTTATATGTAGAGCTTCAGGGTGCATTATGTCCCGGCATGTGGTAAAAAACACACTGGTGACAGAAAGGTGAGCTCCAAATATTCTTTTCGGTCACTCTCTCACTTCCTCTCTTCTTTAATAACGAAATGACACACAATGTTAACTTCCTTTTTATCTTACAGGTTGTGTTTCACAAATTGGCCACATCCCCCCAAACACCTACAAAGCTCTACGTTCGTGGATTCTACGATGATGTGTGGCCATCGTAACAACATCTGAGAAGGCTGCTTCGACACGTGGTGCACCCTCTTTGAATTACGCCAATAGCACAAGGTGAGCAAATAAGCTTGTTTCCAAAATAACGACATCTGTGAAAGGAGAGAGTGGGTAGTGTGCAGCAGCTTTACTGCGTAGGAATGTACAATTACCTCCTAGCAGTCCGGATAGGTTAAAACAGTCTGAGGGGCGGATCTACAAGCCCCTTGTGCCACTTTTTGTGTCACTTTTAACATAGGAAAAATGGCGCAAGGAGCTTGTAAATCTGCCTCTGACTTCCCTTGAAAAACACTCACCTTCAAACTCTGTGAGTTAATGGGGTGCAACAGACTATGGGCCTCATTAGGTGGAGGGACCGTCCGCAGGGGCAGCGGCGGTCCCTCCGTGTGAATTAGGATGTGACCGCCACCCTGGCGGTCACATCCTGCATATTTAACATTGCGGAAGGTTAAATATGCATTTCTTCCATTTGCATTAACAAAACGGCAGGCACCGCTCGGTGCCTGCCGTCTTGTACATGCAAATGCTGGGGGGTACCCCCCATGTGCACAGTCCACCCCTCCACTCTGGGGGCCCGCAAGGGCCCCCCAGAAGCTATTTTCCACATGGTTTTCCACGGCGGTGAATCCGCAGCGGAAAAGCATGTTTTGAAACACATTGTAATTTGACTGGCGGTGTCGTGCAGACACCGCCACCAAATTGCGGCCAACACCCGCGGATCAGCGGCAGATGGACCTGCCGTCCGCCGCTGATCCCACTGCCATCCTAATCTGGCGGTGGGTGTTTTGAAGGGCCGCAGCGGTGATTCTGCATCCTCCGCGCCGGCGGTGGCTTCCGCCGGCCCGGAGGATGCGGAATCACCGCAATCCAAATCGGCCCCTAGGTTATGGAATATTGAGAACTCACCGCTATGCAGTGGGAGTTTCATGGGATATACTACTTTGAAAGCAAAACAGCACACAGACACCTCCTTACAGGTGAAGTTGATGAAATACATTATCCTGAGTGTACAAATAAATAAAGCAAAAATGTACGTGTGCAGTTGTATGTACTATGCTATTACTAACTATATATGTTATCTTTCAGATCACTAAACTGGAGGGTGCACTATGAACCAGCACGTGCTTGGACACACAACGGAGGCAAAAGGTGAGCTAGAGTATTTTCTCCAGTATTAACTGCTACATGTATAACTTTCTCACAAAGTTTTAATGTTGTTTTTTCTCCATTTATTCCGTACATACACCTCTTGAAGGTGGGCCTATAAGAGAGGTAGAATGCATCAGGCACCCTGGAGACTTGCAAATTAAAAATTATTGCCAAGCATTACCTTAACTTCTAATGTTTGACCTCATTTAGTCACATCGATCTAATTTTGAACACTTATTTTCATTTTTGTTTTGCAGATTACCTACCCAACTTCTATTGGAGTCCATATCACCTTTTGTTTAATTGTTTTTTATAGTTATGTTTCTAGTAATTTATTACATTGTTATCTTTAAGTTACGTTTCCAGTTATTTATTGTTGTTTTAATAAAAGTTAATTTTAAAAAAGTATATACGTCTTCTTTTTCTGACAACATTTCACTAATATTTAGTGTGATAATAATGCAGTTAGAAAACATTTAAAAATAGAAATGATATTTATAACTTGAAGTATAATACAGAGGCTAACTCTTTACCAAAATCTATAGCTACGACTAACGGTTCCTATGGAAAACTTTTAAAACTCCAGCACAGTAACTGTTTCGATTAGCAACATAGTGTGGTGAACTGCTAACCTCTGTGCTCACTTAAGTGTTACATAAACTGTTACTATGGTAACAGGCAGTAAGCCGTTTGGGGGTAGGGTTGTAAGGTACCGGCTGTACAGAAACCGTTATATTAACCCAGGATCCTCTACATGACAGAAAGGAAAGCAAAGTAAAACGGAACACTGTGTACCAGATTTACAACCCCCTTGCGCCACTTACATGTCACTTTTCCCATCTTAAAAGTGATCCAAAAGTAACACAATGAACTTGTAAATTTGCCCCATGCACATTACGAGCAAGTACACAACTCATTCAATTCTTTATCGAACACAATTATACAGTTTTGCTTCACGATTCACAATGAACTTCAATAAGTACTTCGTGCCTATTTAAATGGAAGACGAGATTGTCGACATTACAAAACTAAGTGGCATATTTACAAAGACTGAGTTAAAATTGTTGTCACTTTAACGGCTGCAAACTACAACACTAAACACCGAAAATGGACTTCAAAATCCTTTGTTATCTTACCAAAAGATTTTCTCAACATTGCTGTTTCCTATGCAAGAATGAGAGCCACCCCCGGGGCTTTAAAATAAATTTTACGGTTGACTATCAGCGTCTGGCATACTTTGTCTTTGAGACACATGGGTTTCCTGTACGTAATTTGGGGGTAGTCTCTGATACTCACTTGAGACAAGCAGTATCCCATGGCTAGACACTTTGCGTCCCAACACACAAGCAACAATAGCCTCCTCTCTTATGTGGCACTAGACCAAGTGCCAATAAGAGAAAGAGGCGGGAACCGACTTCAGGAACTCAGACGCCTGGAGTCGAGATTCATAATCAAATATCATATGTTACAACCCCAAGGGCACAATTGCGACGAAGGTCTGGGTGTGCACTTAGGCTAAACCGAAAAGAAGTGTGCTGATGTATATAACTTCTGCCGAAACTGTCCTCTGATCTTAAGTTTTTATGTATGAATTTATGAAAGGCACGATATTGGGAGTTTATTTAATCACTGTTTTATTATTATTTTGTCACAGGTACCATACAATGTGGGAGAGTATGAAAATACAACAAAGTCAGAAAGTGTATGGCAGTATGTATCATGTTGCAGAGATCACGCCGGGCAAGGTTATAATGAAAGGTGTTTTCTTTTGTGAGAGTCAAGACTTGAATGTGACAACGAACGAAGGAATAAGTAAATCCCAGGCCCACTTGGGCTAAACCCTCATGCAATCTGTGCAAAACACTGACGAGATTGACTCTAGACCTTATCAAACAGTATGTTCTCCAACTCAGACCGGAATTATCCCTAAATACATAGGGGATCATATGGACTTGTTTACAAAAAGAGCGGGCTAATAGAAGGAAACGCTATAGCTCTACCCAATGAACGATCAAATGCGAATGTACGTGAACGACACAACTGAGGGTTCGTAGCCCCTATCGGACCGTATTTTGAAAGAGAGCAGAATCCGGTTTCATTTTATTTAATTTAAAATAATAGAATGCGGGTAATTCTTTCATATGATTTGAGTTGTCATGAAACCTTATCGAATGTTAAAAGCCTTCCCTTTAAATTCAACGGGAAGTCAGAGATAATGTGAACGGGTTGATCGTCCCCGTAAAAGTTGAGTGAACATCATTTGTACGGTACAATGTATTACGCCCATTCCAAAATTATGTGCAACCAATGAATTTATTTATCTTATTGATTTACATTATGCCACACATTGCTGAAAAATGTATGTATAATATAGCTCCAGACATGTGATGTTATGGTAGTCTGTTGGCTATGTCTATCTTTCAATTAAGTCATGTGATTTACTTTAAATAATGGATGCAAACAGACTATGGTACTCGTGAGAAAGGGAAGGCAATTCCCGAAACGCGTCGAGTAGGGCTGTGACATAAATCCAGATTTGATTACAACTTGTGGCCTGGACGTCGTTCTTGTGGACTGTGAACGAATTGGTTGGTGTGTTAAGGGACTGGCGATCCCGTCCGGGGCCCGCCGCTGTAAGTGGCCAACACAGCTTTGCGCTAAAACTTTTGCTGGAATATATATATATATATATATATATATATATATATATATATATATATATATATATATATATATATATATATATATATATATATATATATATTCTCACTGAAAAAAACATGGATTTCAGGCATGTTATAGTTAGCTGGACATTTCACTCGCACAAAACCATAGGAATTCCGGCGTTATAGTTAGTTGAGCTAACTATAACTCGCGCCCCCGCAATGCACTTCTGATGATGTCACATATTACATCATTCATGACATGGTCAGTGATATCACTGATGACATCATCCAGTGAATGTGTGTTTCTATAAAGTTTAAATATTTCTTATATATATGCCAAGGTGTATTGGAGAATAAGTGTCTGGATGGAGTTTTTAGTAGCTGCGTGACTGACTATTTAAGTGAGTTATTACATGTGTCTTATTGAATGCATGGGTTGATGAGTAAACTGTGTGAATATCTGTATCAGTCTGTCTGCTGTTGTGTCAGCTCCTGCATGGGTTGGTCAGTAGCTAAATGAGTGATTATGGGCCAGATGTATCAAAGGGTTTTACCCATTCTGTGTCTATGGGGAAATGTGTTCATACATATGGCCCTATATGGGTTATTGATTGGTTGCCTGAATATTTGTATGGCAGGCCGAGTGTGTGTGTGGGTGGGTGGTATGTGACTGTGCATAGATGTGTGAGTGGTTGATTCACTGGTGGTATCGGTTCAAGAGTGCATGTGGAAACAGGTGTATGGGTGGTTGAGTGTGTGTATAGGTGTGTTCGTAAGTGAATAGATGCCTCAGTGGTACATGTCCAAGTAAATATATATATGCAAAAGGCAGTGTATGTGAGAGTTGGAATATATAAATGACTATACGTGAGAGTCAGGGATTGTGGGAGTGGCTGTACGGATGAGTATGTACTTGTATCATTGATTGTGTAAGAGAGTAAGTATGCATTTCTTTCTGTTTGAATGGGCGATGTGTTGTGTGTATAACTGTAAAGGTCAGTAAATGGAAGTGTGATTGATTCTTTTCATGACTGACTAGGTGTGGAGTCCTCTGGATGAGTGCTGGTGTGTGAGTGTCTGTGTAGGTGTATGAGTGCATATGATAGTGTTGAGTCATTGCATGTAAGAGTGATTGTATGGGTGAATAGGTGGATGTGTGTATAGACATAAGAACCAGTGACTAGATATGTAGCAACTGGTATTGGTGTGACTATGGTTTCAAAAATGTTATTCTGTTTTTTGGAGTGGGTGTATCAAATGTTATATTAGGGTGTGAGTAGGTGCATCAGATTGTCACATGGATGATATCATCAGTGATGTCATCTGTGATGTCATTTGAGATTCATCAGTGATGTCATCAGTGATGTCACTGACCTTGTCATGGTCAGTGACATCACTCAAGACATCACTGATGACATCATCCTTGTATTAGAGTGTCAGACCTCCTCTCACCCTCATATAACCTTTGATACACACACTCAAAAATACAAACTAACATTTTCAAAACAATGGACATACCAATACCAGTTACAACACAACAATTCAGTTATTCCAAGATCTTCACACATCCACTCATTCACCAACAGTCCCTATACAGTCACTCATACATGTACTCACTCATCATATGTACTCATACACCTATATATCCTGTTACACACCGCCACTCATCCATAGAGTTAATCACACACATAGTCACACATGCAAACACATTATCAAACATCCATTTACTTGCATATACAGTTATACACACACTACCACACTTACTTCTACAGAAACTTACACATACTTACTCTCTGAAACAATCACTTATAGAAACACCTACTTATTTGTACAGGAACTCTTCAAATCCCTCACTCTCACATATACTCACTTATATACACCAATACTCACATATACTAGTTTAAAACATATGTAGTTACTCATAAAGACACTGTTGAGACAGTCATTTACTCACTAACACACCCATACACACACTCATCAACCTATACAGTCCTGCACACATGCTGTCTTCAACACATACAAACAATGAGTCACTCATTCATGCATCTATGAACTAAGTAATACCCCCCACCGAACCATACAGACACCCATACTGATACTCAAAAAACAACTAATAACCCATATAGACACTCATGTAGCTACTCACCAACCCATGCAGCCACTTATACACAAACTGAGACTGATACAAATATTTACATATTTAAACATTACTCACTAACCCATGTACTCACTAAGATACACATAATCAGTCAGTTATACAATCATCCATTTAGACACTGATATACCCATTTATTCTTCCATCGACCTTGAGATATAGATATATAAAACATATTTAATTTTCAGAAAAACACACATTCACCGGAATGTCATGAGTGATGTCATCAGTGATGTCATTTGAGATGTCATGAGTGATGCCATGGGTGATGTCACTGATCATGTCATAAGTGATGTAATATGTGACGTCATCAGCAGTGCATTGTAGGTGCGCGAGTTATAGTTAGCTGAACTAACTATAACGAGGGAATTTCTATGGTTTTGTAAGAACGAAATGTCCAACTAACTATAACGCTCCTGAAACCTATGGTTTTTTCAGTGAATTACTAAGGTTTTTTAAATGCTCATTTCTAACTATAACGCTCCTGAAACCTATGTTTTTTTCAGTGAATTACTAAGGTTTTTTAAATGCTAATTTCTAACTATAATGTGCCTGAAACCTATGGTTTTTTCAGTGAATATATATATATTTATTATACTATGTATACATGTGAAAATGTCTTGGTCTGCCTGTTTGCCTCTGTGGCACTGAAAAATGGTTGGAACTGATGTCAGCACGGCAACGAGGTCCTCTTATGGCTCAGATGACATCATACGGTGTGGCGAGCGGAGTCATGCTATTATGACGTCCTCGTTGACGTGGGAGAGCTAGGAAATAATTTCCATGGAATGTTGGTGCCGGGGATATTCACCTAGGTGTTTAGGCTAGTCCTTTAAGAGCAACTTTTTATGTTGCCAGTCCAGAAACCAAAACCAGTGATCAGAGGGCGGAGGCCCTGCAGATGGCACATAAGGTGGGGTGCCCAGTCGTGTGCACCGGCGGGGCAGCGAAGTGACCAGCACCACAACCACAAAAAAGGTAACGAGGACACTGAATAACACAGGATCTTCTCTTTGTATCTGGCATAAACAATGAAGTTAAAATGCCCTAGTACCAAAATGTAGAATTGGTGCTGCGATACCGCTTCTACCTCCAGTACCCTGAAGGCAACACATGGGTCACGCGGTACGTTCATACTGCGGTGGGACGCATACTCGTTGACCTCTCATGGCACTGCTCCACACTTCAGGGAGGACACTTTCCATTAGCTATGTTTTCTGATGATGTGTCGCGCCGGCTCCGTCCAACAACAGAACTCCTTTAGATCCAAACAGACTCTTCCACTCTCTCACCGCAAGTGAAACCAGGCCACACGGACACTTTCACAATACAACAGTATGGGTAATGCACTTTTTGGTAAAAAAAAAACACATTCCTTCCTCCTAAGTAATCAAATAAATGTCTCACTGAAGAACAGGGGCCAGCTTCGATCGGTAAACAGCCGTTACAATGACTTTTTTACTCTGCAATACCATTACAACGCATGCGTTGTACAACTCAAACTTATTACTCCGCATTTATTTAGAACGCATGGTCATTTACCACGCATGCCTTTACAACAAATTTTGTTGTAAAGATATGTATGGTAAATGACCATGCGTTCTAAAAAACATGTAGACGATCCACGTCATTGTAAGGAAACAGAGGCTGTTCCGTTTCCTCACAACAACATGCACCACCCCTCAGAAACGACGTGAAGCAGGAACCATGAGGAGTGGGCGGTAGGGGGATTGGGCATGGGGTGGGGGTTTCTTTTCTAGGGTTAGTGTAGTGGTGTTTGGATAGTGTAGGGGGTCGTGCTGGGGTAGTGTTTTAGGGTTTAGGGTAGTGCAGTAGTGTAGGGGGTCAGGCTGGGGGTAGTGTTTTAGGGTTTAGGGTAGTGCAGTGGAGTATGGGTAGTGTAGGGGGTCATGCAGGGGTAGTGTTTTAGGGTTTAGGGCAGTGCAGTGGTGTTTGGGTAGTGTAGGGGTCATGCTGGGGGTAGATTTAGGGTTTAGGGTAGTGCAGTGGTGTTTGGGTAGTGTCGGGAGTCGTCCTGAGGGTAGTGTTTTAGGGTTTAGGGTAGTGCAGTGGTGTTTGGGTAGTGCAGGGGGTTGTGCTGGGGGTAGTGTTTTAGGGTTTATGTTAGTGCAGTGGTGTTTGGGTAGTGTAGGGGGTAGTGCTGGGGTAATGTTTAAAGGTTTAGGCTAGTGCAGTGGTGTTTGTGTAGTGTAGGGGGTCGTGCTGGGGTAGTGTTTTAGGGTTTACGGTAGTGCATTAGTGTAGGGGGTCGGGCTGGGGTAGTGTTTTAGGGTTTAGGGTAGTGCAGTGGAGTATGGGTAGTGTATGGGGTCGTGCAGGGGAAGTGTTTTAGGGTTTAGGGTAGTGTAGTGGTGTTGGGTAGTGTAGGGGGTCGTGCTGGGGTAGTGTTTTAGGGTTTAGGGTAGTGCAGTAGTGTAGGGGGTCGGGCTGGGGGTAGTGTTTTAGGGTTTAGGATAGTCCAGTGGAGTATGGGTAGTGTAAGGGATCGTGCAGGCGTAGTGTTTTAGGGTTTAGGGTAGTGCAGTGGTGTTTGAGTAGTGTAGGGGGTCATGCTGGTGGTAGTGTTTTAGCGTTTAGGGCAGTGCAATGGTGTTTGTGTAGTGTAGGAGGTCGTGCTGGTGTAGTGTTTTATGGTTTAGGGTAGTGCAGTGGTGTTTGGGTAGTGTAGGGGTCATGCTGGGGGTAGATTTAGGGTTTAGGGTAGTGCAGTGATTCATGTACTACCTCATTTCTCAGACTTTTAGGGCTTTTTCTGCATTTGTAGCAGTAAAGTAGACAGCGACATGCCCCTAATCAGGTTTCCACCCCCTGGAATTAGATGAGTGCAATGCATCTATTAAATATGCTTAAATGTTCGAGCACAGTGATGATGCCTGATTATCTGCTTCATACAAATGAAATCTATAATATAAACACAATATAAAACAAATACACTTCAGGGTAATAGTGAATTGAAATTCATGACATAATTCCCTCCTTGTCAGTCACACTGAATGTTGGAAGGAGGCTGAGAACATAGTTAATTGTTATATGCGGGTGGATATCTTGTTTGGCAGGTAGAGAAACGTTAGGGTTAGAAGACTGCTACGCGTAGTTCTACCAGGATTAAAAAAACACACACCTTCAGAGTTGCAGAGGAACAAACCGGAAGTGACGTTCGTCATTCCACCAGCTCGCCGTTTTTAAAATACCCTTCAAGAGTTCGTTTGTCAGCGATTCACATTCATAAATTGAGTTGAAATAATTGCCACTACGTGTCCATATTAAATGTTGACCATAACTAAATATGTATTTTTTTCAACGGATTGATTGAAGAATGATTTATTGCTACACTTCCACCAGTGACACAGAACCAGTACTCCTAGAGGAAAATATGATTTATCCAATCGAATTAAAAACACATCACGTTTAAATTACCAAGGTCGTGTGGAACAGAGAGTGGTTAATTACACCTCCAATAAAGATAGAGCTGCAATTGTCCTAAATTTAATATAAAAAATGCCTCGAGATGTGTCATTTTTAATGGCTGGAGGGAGTTGGAATCTGAGCTCTTAATTGCCGACAGAATTGCTTTTTTTCTGTCCCAGTGTTTTGGCTACTTCCTCAAAATGTTACGCACATTTTATGTGCATCTCGCTAGCGTAGCCAGTGTGTCACGAGCCCTAGAGCAAGGAAGGAAATGGGGTCCCTGTTTGTTGTTTGAATTATAAAATATAGCAATGACAAGGTTCAGTGGGCTCCTCAGGTCTCTGGGCTCTGGTACTACTGCACCTGCTGCACCAAAGGAAGCTACGCTCCTGGCGCAGCTTTGTAATAGGTGACTGTTCCAGTCAATCTGACGTGTAGTTGAACCATAAACGGGTAATCCGTACTCACTGTTAAATATGGTTTTCAAATCAGTGTTCTGACGTGCAACGGCAGAGCAGGCAACGGTAAACAGGTGATGGCAGGGTCCCTCCTTTCAAGTGCTCTGAGCAGGAACCACCATGATGGACGTTCCAGAACTGAGAATGTTCATATTCATTGTTCTTTACTGTCTTGACAGTTTCGATACAATAAAGGACATAAAGAGGAGGGAGTCAGATTATGAATTAAAAAGGCGAATTCAGTTACAGATTACGCCGATTTGCTTCACTTTAAACAATCTGCCATTAGACACTTCAGGGCAACAGGACCCCCCCACCCCACACTTAGCATGCATCCCGCAAATAACACACTAGACACCAGTGTTACATTGGGAAGAAACTGTCTCAGGTTTATTTTATTACATACAACGTTATGTAATCATAGTGGGTTATTTTAAGGGCAATCCAAGGGCAGGCCGCATTCTCGCCACCTGCCCGCCTGATGAGCCAGGCAGCACCGTGGTGAACCACCATGTGCTGCCCCTTATGGTAAACATAATACTCACGCCCCTTGCGGGGCGTACTAGGCAAACCCCCGGTTGCACAGGCCCACAACCGCCCGAAGGAGCCGAACGTGGAGCACCAGCGCCGTGCCCCTATCAAAACCGCACCGCAGAAATAGCACACAATAGTAATAAATTATTAATCAACAATTCGAGCCAGCCTTCTCCAGCTGCCGTCGCCCGCTCTTATGCAGGCGAAGGGTCGTTAAAAGCTCACCTCAAACCAATTGCTTCTTGGGCACAACGAACAAAAACCCGGTGCTAGATTGCGCCGCAGGACAAAGCCCCACCGGAGCCGACTGCTCGCATCGCCACAAGACTTGGGCAGATACCGCATAGGTAACACTGCTAGTAGTGGAGCACTCACCATGAACAGCTCCTGACCGCGGCGACGACGACGACGATGGAACAAAGGGGGGGGGCCCAATGGCGTAAAATGTGTGTCACCCCGCGAGAGACACTCCGACGCGTCCGGTGGGGCAAAGAGGTAGAGAAGATGGCGAGGGGGGCTTATGTACCCCTCGCCCTGCCTGCCGCACCGGACGTACCCACTCAGCTCCTCCTAGCTCCCCTCGGGACTCCGCCTGCCCGGGGGAGGGGAGAGGCTAGCGAGGGGCCGGGGGGAAGCCCTTGGTGTCTAAGGGGCCGCCCTCCTGATGGCCACTGCGTGGCCTCGGGCAGCCGCAAAGATATTAGAAAAGGTAGCATAGATTGTATACAATGTTATTGCATTGAGATTTGTAAACTTCTTTCATGCCCCTGGAGGGGCTAACATATATTTTGGATTATTGCGCATGTGTCAATACCGTTTGCATCATTCATAACCTTTGCATTGGAGTTTTGGCTGCCCTTCGGGTGCATGTTAACAAAAGTTGTAAATTGACCTGTTTGGGAATGGCTAGGTGAATGAAGTGTGTGAGTTTGAAAGGCATGTAATTAACATGGTAAATCAAACTTTTCTGCACATGATGAACATGGGTGTTGAGGAAAATGTGAGGATATATTGAACCACAGATGCAAGTACATACCCTCTTTTTGGTGTGCTTGTCATATGTTTCAGTTGGTCCCCATTGAGCACAATAGACTGACACTAATGAAGACATCTGCCTTATGAATGTGACATCATAAGTAGAAGCCAAAGCCAGGCAACAGTGATGTCCATAGGTGTATACTATATGCAGAACACCCAGCAGAAAATAAAAGGCATTTCGCTGAGCAGTCAACCTGGAATGGTAGTGCCCCAATTCACAGGAGGCACTGGGAAATACTATCAAGTGCCATAAGAAGTCCACCCAGAAGTGTAAGGCTCGTCCTCCCTGGGGAGATCATTGCGTTATTGCAGTGTGCAGATCTGGGTAATTATAGGTTTTGGAGTTCATTGAGTACATTTCCATTCATGTGTTTATTGTTTCAACTAACAGCCTTACAATATTTTGAGAACATGGATTATAAATAAAAGCTCAATAAAAGCATGTGCACCGAAATCTATCAACAAATTATTCGGAAACATGAAAACGCAAAGTACAGGGAGGATCTAAAAATATGCATTTCCTTCAAAGGCATACAACCTAATATATATATATATATATATATATATATATATATATATATATATATATATATATATATATATATATATATATATATATATATATATATATATATATATATATATATATATATATATATATATATATATATATATATATATATATATATATATATATATATATATATTCACTGAAAAAACCATAGGTTTCACACCAGTTATAGTTAGCTGGAAATTTTACTGATATAAAACCATTGAAATTCCCACGTTATAGTTAGTCGGACTCACTATAACTTGCGCGTGCAATGCACTGCTGATGACATCACATATTACATCACTCATGACATGGTCAGTGACATCACTCATGACATCACTGATGACACCATCCTTGTGACACAGTGACAGACCTCCTCTCACTGTAAAGTAACCTTTGAAACACATATTGAAAAATAGAAACTAACATTTTCAAAAAATTGCATATACCCATACCAGTTACAACAACCAATTCAGTAATTTCACCATCTATATACAAATTCACACATTCACCAACAGTTTTATGTATTCACTCATACATATACTTATTCATCATATGTAGTGATACCCCTATTCATTCTGTTACACACCGACAGTCATCAAAAACTTACTCATACATATACTCACACATGCAAATAAACTAATAAACATCCATTTATTTGCATACACAACTATACACACATTAGCACATTACTTCTAAGGAAACTTACACATACTTACTCTCTTAAACAATGACTTACAGAAACACATACTTATTTAAACAGGAACTCTTTCAATCTCTCACTCTCACATATACTTACTTATATACATCAATGCTCATATATACAAGATTAAAATATATGTAGTTACTCATAAAGACACTAGTGAGAGAGGCATTCACTCACTAACACACACATATACACACTCATCCACCCATACAGTCCTGCACATATGCTGTCTTCAAAACACATATAAATAATGAGTTTTGCATTCATGCATCTATGTGGTAAGTAACACCCCACCAAACCATACAGACACTCATACTGATACTAAAAAAACATCTAATAACCCATATACACACACATGTAGCTACTCACCAACCCATGCAGCCACTTGTACACAAAGTAAAACACTGATACATATATTTAAATATTTAAACATTACTCGCTAATATATGTATTCACTAAGATACACTTAATAAGCCAGTTAACCAATCAATTTTTTTTAAAAAAACATCCATTTAGACACTTATTTAAACATTTATTCTTCCATCGACCTTAACATATACATATATAAAATATATTTATTTTTCAGAAAGATACACATTCACTGGACGATGTCATCAGTGATGTCATTTGAGATGTCATCAGTGATGTCATTTGAGATGTCATCAGTGATGTCATGAGTGATGTCACTGACCATGTCATGAGTGATGTAATATGTGATGTCATCAGCAGTGCATTGCACGCGCAAGTTATAGTGAGTCCGACTAACTATAACGTGGGAATTTCAATGGTTTTATATCAGTAACATTTCCAGCTAACTATAACTGGTGTGAAACCTATGGTTTTTTCAGTGAATTTAATAGGTTTTTTAAATGCTAATTCCTAACTATAACTGGTGTGAAACCTATGGTTTTTTCAGTGAATTTCATAGGTTTTTTAAATGCTAATTCCTTTCTATATCGAGTTTCTAACCATTTTTTTTTTTTACAATTTGCTGTTTTTTTGTAAGTATTCATTTTTTTTTATATAATTTTTTTTTTTTGCGCTCTGGGTGCGCGCTCAGGGAAGCTTTCAGCTAAGCTCTCCGGTAAGCTTTCCGGTGAGCTCTCGTGAAAGCGCACCCAGAGCGCTACTGTCGTTCGTGAAAAAAAATATGAATGAAAAGTTAATAATAATGCAAAACATTTCGTACCATACAAATAAAATCAGTTTTTTTTTATAAGGGAAATGATTATGAATTTCTGTAAAAGTTTGATGACGTCACTTCGGCGCGCAACGTAAGTGCCCTCGGAAGCGCCTACGTTCGCGCCGCGTAAAAGCACCCAGAAGCGCCTCCGATCGCGCCACGTTTGCGCCCCGGAAGCGCCTACGATCGCGCTGCGTAAATGCACCCGGAAGTGCTCCGGAGCGCGCAGCGTAAACGCGTCGGGTCATGTGACCCTAAAATAACACTTTTCATTGGTTGCTAACAGTTTTTTTTACAATGAATGAAATCCCCACCCATTTCCTTCACTTCTTCTTTCACTTTTGTGACTGAAAGACCTGTTTTTTGTACCTGGATCTTTTGTGATTTACCATGGCTGCCAGAGAATCCAGCAGTGAGGATGAACCTGAGTTCATCAATGAAGAGCCTCCTACCCCAAAGGTGAAGGAACATTTCATATGGAAATTTTTTAAGATTCCAGCTGACCAGAAGAAGGTGAATGCACCAAAAGTGGAGTGCAGGATCTGCAAACAGGTCCTGTCACGGGGTGACCCCCCAAAAAATTACTCTTTTGGGAACTTTACAATGATCCGACATGAGGAGAGGAGGCACCCCCAGAATTTTGCCCGGGAAAGTGTCAGGGCTCTGACACAAGAGGTTCCCAGAGATGGGGCCTCTACATCAACCGGAGGAGCAACTTCTTCTGGGAGAGAGCAATCGCAGGAGCAGGTGCCAAACATACAACCTGCTTTTAACCATGGTGTCCTCAGATGCAGATACTGCAATCAACTCCTCACCTATGGGGAGCAAAGTGTCCAGCTCATGGTTCGAGCATTGGAGAACCATCGCTGCCCTTCCCACCCCTAATTTTTTTTGTTTTCTTTTTGCTCCTGTTGAGCAGTTTCCATTCCATGTTTTTGTTCCTGTTCAGTTAAAAGAAGAAAACCAAAAGTTCTTTTCAGAACTACCTCCAATTCTCATCAAAGAGCTATATTCTTAAAAAAATGAAGAGTAAGTGAAATATAGTGCATTGATAATTGAAAGGAGAATGAGTAAGACAGAACAGAAAGGTATGAGAGGAAAAAAGAAGTGAAGTAGGAGGAATGAAAGAAGGTGAGTGTTAGAAAAGAAAGCTATGAGAAGAAGAGTGAATATGGGGAATGTTGATATTCAATGAAAATGTTGAAAAAGAACAGGAGTGTTGAAGGATAAGAAAAGATGCATTGCTGGAGTTGAAGGTAGAAGGCTTCATTTATGAAGCCATGCGTCACTTTAACGCCACCAAAGCATCACTTTTTGTGACACAACATTCCAATAAAAAATGCACCTTATTTATTCATATTTACAAAGTGGCGTTTCTTGGTAAATACATCACTTTGTAAACCCTTGTGCCACATTATTCCTACCTCAGGTGTAATGTATGCAAAAGGGACGTATTGACGCAAGAAAGGGTCGTAGAGGTGACACAGTGAATAAACTGGAGGCCTCATTTCTGAAAAGTGACGCATCGCTACGTGAAAACAGCGATGCGTCACTTTTCTGGACGCACTCCTTATGACATTCCAGATATGTCATATTTAATATATGACTAATCAATTCGCAAAGAGTTACAGATATGTCAGTATTTCTGACGTATCTGTAAACACAAAAGTAACGCATTGCTGGAGTGCGTCACAAAAGTGACGCAACTCCAGTAATGTGTCCTTTCACATGGAAAAAGCACCATGTGAAAGGTCTGCTGTGAAGCAGGCGCAAGATTTGGACGCAACAGCATCCTAAAAGTGACGCACTGAAATCTCAAAGATTTCACTGCGTCGCTATTACAAAGCTTTTTGCGGGGGAACACCCCCTCTGCATGCATTATACCTGACGCAGATATAATGTGGCGCAGGATTTTAAAAAGTGACCATCTACCTAGATGCGTCACTTTTTAAATATAGCGCAACGAGGCGCATTTTTTTACACCACTGGTACAATGCGTCACTTTTCTGTGCGCACTCCTTATGACATTCCAGATATGTCATATTTAATGTATGAGGAATCATGTCGCAAGGAGTTACAGATATGTCAGTATTTCTGACGTATCTGTAAACACTAAAGTAACGCATTGCTGGAGTGCGTCACAAAAGTGACGCAACTCCAGTAATGTGTCCTTTCACATGGAAAAAGCACCATGTGAAAGGTCTGCTGTGAAGCAGGCGCAAGATTTTGACGCAACAGCATCCTAAAAGTGACGCAGTGAAATCTCAAAGATTTCACTGCGTCGCTATTACAAAGCTTTTTGCGGGGGAACGCCCCCTCTGCATGCATTATACCTGACGCAGATATAATGTGGCGCTTGATTTTAAAAAGTGACCCATCTACCTAGATACGTCACTTTTTAAATATAGCGCAACGAGGCGCATTTTTTTACACCACTGGTGCGATGCGTCACTTTTCTGTGCGCACTCCTTATGACATTCCAAGTAACGCATTGCTGGAGTGCGTCACAAAAGTGACGCAACTCCAGTAATGTGTCCTTTCACATGGAAAAAGCACCATGTGAAAGGTCTGCTGTGAAGCAGGCGCAAGATTTTGACGCAACAGCATCCTAAAAGTGACGCAGTGAAATCTCAAAGATTTCACTGCGTCGTTATTACCAAGCTTTTTGCGGGGGAACACCCCCTCTGCACGCATTATACCTGACGCTTTTTTTAAAAAGTGACGCATATAGGTACATGGGTCACTTTTTAAAACTCTGCGCCACATTATATCTGCGTCAGGTATAATGTATGCAGAGGGGGCAATCCCCCGCAAAAAGCTTGGTAATAACGACGTACTGAAATCTATGAGATTTCTCTGCGTCACTTTTAGGGTGCTGTTGCGTCAAAATCTTGCGCCTGCCTCGCGTCACTTTCATGTTTACAGATATGTCAGAAATACTGACGTATCTGTAACTCCTTGCAACATGATTTGTCATACATTAAATATGACACATCTGGAATGTCATAAGGAGTGCGCACAGAAAAGTGACGCATCGCACCAGCAGTGTAAAAAAATGTGCCTCGTTGCACTATATTTAAAAAGTGACGCATCTAGATAGATGCGTCACTTTTTAAATATAGCGTAACAATGCGCATTTTTTTACACCGCTGGTGCGTCACAAAAATTGACGCACAGGCGGCGCAAAACTGGCAGCGCAAGGCCTTCATAAATATGGTCCTGGATTTTCCCCGTGCTTCGCTTCCCGGTGCGCGTACCATGCGCTTCCCCCGCGTAAAACGAAAAAAAAAAAAAAAATGTAATGCCCCGCAGGACCCTATTTTAGCCCCCACATCAAACCTAGGGGGTCAGAGGGGGTCTACTCTTCCCCCTTATGGTCATTTGCCCCTTTTTTTTCAAACCCCTTGTGTCTCGATTTTACCGAGACGCAAGATGGCGGCCGCTCCAGACTGTTTAGAATGTTTACAGACACCCAAGAGCCAATCAGCTTTCTGCGCACAAGTCGCGTGTCGCGCCAGGAGCGCACTCCGGTGCGCGCACCGGAGAGCGCCTATAGATATATATATTTTTTTGAACCTAAATTACTCAAAATCCACTGCAGCACACATCTTGAGACATAGCAAAGGCACATCGGCCTACCAGTCCCTACAATTTTGCCAAGTTTGGTGGAAATCCATTCAGCCGTTCGGGCTAAAAGTGAAATCGACCGCCCTATGGAAATTAACATGGGGAAAACGCGTTTTGGGACCCCCCTTTTATCTCGGCCCCCGCTTGACGTATCCCCCCCTAACTTTCAAGGAAGGACCGGAGCTCGACGAGGCCATTTTCAGGAAATTTTCAGGCAGATTCGTCAACCGGTGCCAAAGTTATTCCAAATAGAATTTTGAGATTTAACATTGAAAAAAATCCTAACTATAACTACCTACTGGCGACCGCCAGTAGGTAATATATATATATATAATATATATATATATATATATATATATATATATATATATATATATATATATATATATATATATATATTATTTGGGTGCAATAAAGTGCGAGTGCAGTGAAAGTGAAAGAAAAAGGTTTGCATCACAGTCAGTTAAAAAAAAAACATAAGAATAGGGAGTTATTTTCTTTCCTGGTGCCAACCCACCTAGGGAAAAGAAGTGCAGTGCATAAACATATTACAGAATTGTGCATTCTATGCAAAAGATATCAGTGTGTTCCGTCATGGAAGACAATTTGAGGAGCCTATCTACTTAACCATATGCCAAGAGTTGAAGGTAGCTCTCTTAGGCAAGGCCACATAACCCATAACACATGATGCTACGGGGGAGACCATGTATATGTCATCTGGTTTAATACACCACAGCTTTGCTGTATATCGAGTTATATTTTAGGGAACAGCCAAGTCTTCCCAACATCTAATAATTCTAAATGACTGTTGCTTATCCATATTTTGGTGGGGTGGGTACAGAGACATTTCAAGGCATAGGCAAAGTGGGCTGTGGCCTAGAGCCCCAGTCTTTCAGTGGGCCCCCTGATAGAGCCAGCTCTGTTCTCCAGAGAGTCTTGCCCCAATGACCTTGAATAATTCTTAAATCGATTGTTTTAAATACCTTTTTCAATTAATTTATTTTTTATGTGGGTGATGCATGAGAGTCTATTACTGACATTTTGCAGAGAAATGTTGTTTATGTTTGATGAAACATCCATAAAAAGTTTTTCTTAATATCAAAATTGGACCTCACATATGAGAAAGGAAGGGTGTCACAGAGTCTATTTGTAGTAAAATTAGTGAGCTGTTGCTGTGTTACATTATTGAAAACAAACGTCTCTATTTCTGCATATTTGATGTAAACACATTTAGAGTTTGGACAAGTGTGCCTGTGCACTGTCACTGGTCTGGCCAAAGAGGGCATGAAAGAGCTGAAATCGGACCATAAATGCTCCAAACAGGGGCCCGAAAATATTATTGTCTAGGGCCACCAAACTCCTTCAGATGCCCCTGGGTGGGTTTTCCTTAGTTTCTACAGAAAATGAGCTTCCACTAATGCAGGTCCTTTTGAGAGAAGGAATATTCCAGATCTGTGCCCATTTTAATGTAATGTTTCCCCTTTGGGTGCACAGATTAGGTTTTGACTATAGAAAGTTTGGGTTTGCCATGGAGTGCTTGCTAGCTGCTGCGTAAAACATTGGTGGTTATATTCTTCTTATAACTGATAGCCAGTGCATGAGTCTTAACATGCGAGTGATTTTGTGGCATCGGTTCAGGCTAAAAAGGTTGTCTAGGAACGACATTCTTGATTTGTTGAAGGCTGTTAATTAGACATTTCTTGGGTCCAGTGTAGATCTCATTGGGCTATTGAAGACATGGCTGCACTAGTGCTGCAAAGGACTGAAATCTCTTGTGGGAACCTGGTGTGGGTGGATGCTGTGGTATTCCTAATCTATTCAAGGAATCTTTGAACACATTGTTTTCTTCACTTTGAGAATTAGAGTTCAGAGTCCATAGTCCCACCCAATTTATTTACTTCTCTTGAGATGGTAAGGTAATTCAAACTCCAAAGGCCATGATATGGTGTAGTGATAATTATGTTTCTTATGATTCACAGATTGAATTTCTATTTTTGAGAGCTGAGTTTCAAGTGATATTGTGGCATCCTGTTGTCTGCTTTCTGAATTCATTGAGTGTTGACGTGTCGAAGTCCTCCTTTTTCCCATCTGGGTGCGCTGCCACCCATGCTCTCAAGCTGGTTTGGAGTTCCACCTTCTTCGCACCACGCTTGAAGAACACCCCCTTTTCCTGGCAAAATTCCCTAAGTTGGGCCGCTGTGTAGGTCTCCAACTCATCCAATTCAAACTCCATTTTACCAAGCGGGGCCACAGACAGTTACTTTGGAGTATTCAAGAAAGAGGCGTCAGATAGGGCTACTTCACCCCACCACCAGAAAAGATTTTGGAAAACCAAAACATCCAATTAGGGAGACCACAAGGAGAAAACTCCAGGTGTAGGGTATGTGGTGCATACTAAGCCACTGTCATGTGGACCCAAGCACAAGCCCTTATCCCACCACTGAACACCAATATGTTGGACCCGGGGTTACTGGTCCACCTAGGGTAGCCTGGCTCAAGCGGTGAGGCCTAACTCTGAGGGGACTTGTTGCACTTGCGTCACACTCAATACAGTAGCACAGGGTACTTCCACTCAAAAATGACACTACACCGCATTTATAAAAAGTTAGAAAAGCTTTATCTTTCCTTCAGTTAGTTTATCAGTTGCACACAATTGATTAAATCACATTTAGGAATTACTCCATATACGCCTGCACTTGTAAACACATGTTGAAGCATAAGATCACATTTTATAAGCGATTCTTCTTTTTACTCATAGTATCAGAAGGTAGATTAGATGTAAAAATAAATTCATTACATTACCCATCAGAAAGAAAACAAGTTCTAGTGGTAATTCTGCAGCACTGGTGCCTTGATAAAGGAATCAAACAGCTGAATGCCTAGTATGCTGTCTGCAGACCAAAACAGTAAATCATTTATTCATTAAATCCATTCTTCATTCATTTAAGGTAATAGTTCAGATTAGCAATCCATACAGGTATAGAATTGGTGGAGGAATTACCCACTTAATGAGGGCAGACCATGAATTAAAGTAATAACATAGGGGGGGCGTTTTCCTCTCAAAGAATCATGGCATCACATTAATCTCAGCACAACAACATGCCCCACTCGATTGACTTGTCGAGTACTAGTCTCAGATTAGCCCAAGTAATGCTGGTGTGGTACCTAAGTTCTTAGTTCTGACAGACAATAACTTCCCCCAGCAGTGTAATTCTGTTAGTTTAGTTCCCCCGGCTCTTCTCACACTCTTCCTGTCTAGGCTGAAGGGGCCGATCACCTCACAGCCCAACAGGGGTCGTGTGAGCACTGCCTGGCCTCCCACTAGCCCAATTCTCAGCTTACTTGTCGCCTAAAGCGGTAACAGTAGGTCCCGATGTCTTTGGCAGTCGATGATACAGAGCTCCCACTTCCGACACTTTCTTCAGCTGGGAGGGCCCTTAGCGGCTGGCTCATGGAGGGGAATTCCCACTGATTCTGATTGGCATGCCCTGCTCCTGGCGTCCCTCTCTTCCACTCTCCAATGAGGAAGGAACCTCCCCGGGGTCTGGCCTCCTGAAAGTCCGTCCAACCTCCCTGCGCTCTTTCCTGTCAGCGCTGGGCGGGATGTCGCTCAATCTCGTTCCCGACCTCCTCCTCACGGGGAATGCGGCTCTTCTCTCTCGCACGCCAGTCCGGGAACCAGGGCACCACCGGTTCCGGCCCCCAAGCAGAACCAACCCCACTACAGGGGCTCCAAACAGGCCTGCGGCAACAAGATCAGGTACGCGCTAGCAAAATCCAGGGTCTGTGGCAGTCTTAGGACCCGCACTGGAGGGCCAGTTCTAGGGCGTTCTGTCAGGGTAGTAAGGAGTCTGGCAACCCAAGGGCACCGGGAGGCAGTTCAGCAGAGACGAGGGGTTAATGAAAGTGGACCCAGTCCCCTACAGGAGGGTGTAGCACTCACCACCCTCCTGTCAGTTTGAATGCCCTCACACCCCAGTGCCAAACTAGGATTTCTCTCACGGGGCGATAAAGGGAGGATGATGCGACTTCCCCAAGCAGAGGACAGCAGGGCTAGGTCAACGCACAGGGGGTAGCATCAGCAGTGAGGGGTAGCAGCCCCAGGGGACAGTCAGACCTTCCCACAGTGCACTAACTTCCCTGCCCAGCAGCCTAAACTCCTGACTGGACCCTCTCTCCAAACACACTAAAATGGCCGCCCAACATTCCACCTTTTATAACCTGGGCCCAGAGTGTCCAGAGTGGACCAGAAGGTACTGGAAACTCTCTTGTCCCTCTATGGCACCAAGCAATGAGGTAAAAACTTGTCAGTTGGCAGGCCACCATTTTGTCAGGATCTCCTATTCTTCCACCATTTAGAGAAGCACCTGCGCTTCATGATAAATTAGTCATCATGGAGCACCCAGAGACCTATGGACAACACCAAAAAAAAGTGGTGGACAAAAAGAAAAAGAATGAGAAGGCAGAAAAGGGAGTAAAACAATTAGGAGGGACCACCCAAAGGGCTGTCAGGTCTAACAACTCCCAATAGGTCTATTTAACTTTCCTATAAGGCTAAAGTTCATGGTGTCCTAAAATACACCCAAATGATAAATACATTTCACCTATGGACTAAAACTCTACCATGCCGTTCACTAGTTGACAAGACAAACATGCTTCCAGGCTGCCACTGTTGCCTGGCTGCTGCAGTTTAAAATTGCAGGCCAGCCTGAGAAAATGACCCTTTTGGACAGGAGAAATCATCGCTTTTATATACTAACATTCCCCCTAATTAGGCCTTGTAGCCTACAATGCAGGGTGCATGGTACTTAAAAGTAGGACATGTAGAAATTTAAAGTTAGCATGCTCTTACAGTGTCTAGCACAGAAAAGCTATTTACTTTCGGGTGGCTTTCTGGCCCTTTGCAAAACAATAGGAAGCAATATTACATGTTAATTATGCTATCTCAGGCTATTAACCAGCTAGAAAAATGACTAATCGATATTTTTATATCTATTGAAAGCCCAACTTAATGCTGGAGTCAGATTCTTGATACATATTAGCCTCAAACTAACACCAAGAAGATGGATGATGATGATGATGATAAGGTGCGGAGTCTGCTCCCTAATCAGAGCCAATAACATGGAAGGGGAGGTGTTTTGCTCCCCTTTTAGAAAAACTAGTTGGACTGAGCCCAAGAGCAACATTCACTTCAGAGAGGCCTCTCCGGACACAAGTATATGTCAGATGACACCTGAACAGGCCCCTTCCTTTGTCCTCTCAGTCAGATAAGCATCAAATTCAGTGAGGGGGAAAGCTGTCCCCAGAACTAGCTTGGAGTTACCAAAAAGGAGGAGCTGCTAATTACCGTGGCCATATCTCTGAGTGGGCGCACAAGCAATGCCCAGGAGCAGAGGAATTTCTGCATTTAGGATTTAGTGAGTAAGTAACACTGTGGGATTGTTTGCAGTAGAGCATGCAGGAATTGCTGCAAAGGTGTGCAGGATTACCCATGGGACCTTTTACTTTATTACTTTAGGAGGGGGCAAGCAGTCACCCCCCCCCCCACACACACATGTTGGTGGCAGTCATAAATGTGGCAACCCAAGATGCCTTTACAATACTCTGACCCTCTGCAAGAACAGAAGGGCTGCAGCTGATCTTTGAGATCTTTGACAAGATCTGAAGAGGTGGTCCTGCTCCACTCATACCCGGGGTAGAGAAGTATACTCCAATAGTCTGTTTGCTTACCTCCTGTGTAGATAAAAGGATACAACAAGCTGCGGGTGGCCTTTTTCCTAAAGTAACCAATACTAGCTAGAGCTGACCTTCACACTGCTGATATCCTCAGATGGAGTAAGGCTTGGCCCCCAAGTGCTGTTCCTTAGGTTCTGAGACCTTTGACTGGACTTTCCTACCATTTCTGGATATCTGGGACTCGGAACCTTTGAACCTCAAGTCCTCCTGAGGACCTGGACAGACCTGCAAACCCAATCCACCCAAGGTTTGACCTTTCTGGGCTTAAGGAATAGGTTTCCCCAGCTCGGTACGTCTTTCTAGCAGTGAATATGTGTCAGCGGAAACTTGACTAGAAGGTATCTGGGATTGTAAAACCATCATTGGACACAGCCCACATATTTTCAGATTTAAAGTTACAAAAAAAAGGTTAAGTCAGAAGGTACAAATCATGTTCGGGAGAAGGTACCAAAAGTATCCAACCAGTGAGAGGAATTCCCTGGGGGCAAAATTCAAATATTCCCACTCTGATTTTATCCGCATAAGCCAGCCGCTTCACCAGGACTTCAATGAAAACCTAACTGATGTTACATAACTTTACTTGGCTACAGCCTGCTGCCTTGCCCTGCTGAAGGATTTGCACTTCCCCAAAAAACTAAGTCTCCAGGTAAAACCTCCGACTGGGTCAAACCTAGTTGGGGTATCTAAACTGTGCTGTGCCTGAAATTGTGTATATATAGCAATCTACAGTGATCAGTTGACCCACATTGGTGAATATTGGTTTTAAAATCTTCAAAAAGTCATTTCTCCTGTTCCACGATTTTGTTGTTTTGGTGTGATTTTGCTAATATAATTATTCTCTAGTTTTAGAAATTGAAGCAGAATTTTTATTGTGTTGTAGTTTTGACCTTTTAACTATGTTTGCACTGTAGTACCTTACCCCAGCCCTGATACATGAAAATGATCACGCCACACATGGAGCTTGGTATTACACATCTTTATTCACAATATGTCTTTTACTAGTCAGAACCCTCAGGGTGTCAGCATTAAGGGAGCATCAGGCTTGTGTTTCCATTTCTGCCTGATGACAAGTTGGTCTCCTTTGTTGAACACAGTGCTTCGAGCATAGCGGTGTCTGTCCATATAGGACTTCATTTCGTGTTGGTGAAACAAATCAGTGGTTTGAAGTTTTTCAATGTCAATAGATGTCTCAGTGGTCTATTGTGGCATTTTGGTTCCCATGGATACCCAAACATTAAGGTGGCAGGGCTCTTACCCGTGATAAAATGGGGAGTTAACATGTGTTAGAAATGGGGTTTTTGGTTGGCTAGAGTGTATACCTAAGCCAGGCAGAACCCACCACTCTAGTCAGGGTAATGGAGTTACACACCCAAGATAACCCAGTCAAACCCCCTTGGTAGCTTTGCAGAGCAGTCAAGCTTAACCCAGGGGCAATGCGTTAAACTTTGGCGCAATAAGGCACACACCAGTGTCATACTAGGCACACAACAAAAAGAACCCACACAAGGTTATATAAAATGTCCTTTGTATTATTCATTAAAACACATTAGATGTCATATAGAACATAATCACTTGGTAGTATGTAAAATTTAGACCACCACTCACATAAACTGCTGTGCCACTAGGCACGTGTCATAATATTACGGGTAGAGCACTCAAGTAAATGGTTAATTGCACACATCACAAAACCATATGGGAGGCACAATTCCTGAGTATAACATGTCATCCCAATGTACATCCTTACACAAATGCAGTTGTTGGAGTAAGAATTTTTAGCTACACAGCTATCCAAGGACACACCTGTCACCTGCACAACATGACCCCTGTGTAGGCCCTGCTGTTTAGAGGTTACAGGCCTCAGTTGCATTGCCCTGAGCACTGCCATTTTCTCTTAGCTTAAACAGAAGCAGAAAGCAAGTCTGACCCAAGATTCACCCAGCTGCTCTTGCCTGCAAGGACCCGCACCCCTACCAGGCCCCACCTCATTGTATATTTCTCACAAACAGCAGAAGTCAAGTTCCTCTATAAATCTTGCAACATACCCCACGTCCCCCACCTAAGCCATGAATAGAATAAGGGAAGTTCCCACCACAGCTACGTCAAGCCAGATATCCGATAAACTGAGGCTAAGTGTGGCGAAATAGTATCGCAGATTGCCTGATTGACACATGAATAGAACCCCTCGAAGCAATACTAACACATTTCTGTCGTCCATTGATAGTTTATTCTTAAACTTCCAGTCAAGTGGCAGGTCTCAGTCTAGACTGAAGTATGTACTACAATTACAGGAAAAAGGCCATACCTAACCTTATGGGTGGGAAAGGTAGAGAGCAGGCCAGTAAATGACAATGGACGGGTATGTGATACGTGGTGGCGTGGGATGACGTAATTATCATCTCATGTGTTTTGGACAGTATAAGAAGGAGCCCCGCAAGAACATCAGCGGGCAACTCCTCGTCTGTTTGTAGGTATTCAGACCGAGAGTTGTCTCCAAGGGCCCTTGATCAAATGTTCATACTTTTGTGCATGTAAATATTTTACTTATGTTATGTTTTAAACTGCTTTTTAGATAAAGTCATTTTATATCTGCATATGTACTTTTTAACTTGTTCTCTACATTTAAGCATTTATACGGTGGTCTTAGGACATCTCACTGATATAGCATTTTGAGTGTACCTAATGATGATAACATGTACTCTGCATTCTAATGTATCTTGCAGGATTACTCTTATGAGCAAATGTGAGTATTCATCTATGTGAACAAGCACAACCGTTTTTAATCTGCCTCAGTGCTCATAGGTGTACTTAAAGCAAAATCTCTCTCTCTTAGCCAATGTTAAACTGTACGTTGTAAACTAAAACTGGTCCATGTGACTTTCAAGAGAATGCTGGGTACAGGACCAAGTACTATATGATTTTCATGCTATCACTGATTATTTCTAGAAGCTGTGTCTTCAAATAAATTGTACAACTCCAAGCTTCGGTCTCCAAAAGCTCATATGTATGTTTTTTCCTGTTTTAGAGCAAGAGGTCCAGGACTGCCCCGGTGCAATTTAAGCCGCCCTATTCCCCTTAGTTCTCACTCACGGTCTCACCAGCGCGGCTTCTGAAAGCTGTGCGCTGAGTCCCCCTGGCCCCTCCTGCCCCTAGTAAATCATCCCCTCCAACACAGTAGTTAGATGCAGAGCTAAAACCGATATATATCAATATTGGCCCCTCATGGTGGAGCAATCACTAAGCTATGCCATAATGACCCCAGGAACAGCCTCAGTGCTTCTAACATCAGAAATACAGTCATTTTCAGGCTCCTACAGAATGCAGAAACACCTGCACTTCTATGAGGGACAATATGGCAATTCTGGTATCTGGAGGCACAAAGCAAGGGCCTCAATTGAGGACTCACCCTGTTTGATAACTCTGCTACAGTGTCCCCCACGCAGGTGCAGACATGAAGGGGGGGGCACTCACATGAAAAACTGGTAGGGGATAGGGCACACATCCTGCCTCTCCCGATCACAGGGAGACTTTACTCAGTTGCTCCGCCTGTGAAATGGAAGTGGACCCGTGGTGCAGCTGCCAACCTTACATGTGGCTAAATGACAAAGGAATGCCCCCAAAGTGTTGCACAAGAGAAAAAGGGGTAGGCACCAACAAGGCCGCTGCCCGCAAACACATGGGGCTGCTGAGGCAACCTCCAGTCTTCTGTACCATCTGTTACTGCGTACTGAGCCCTCCAAGGCTTACTGGATTGCGACTCTTGCCTCAGGCTGGCCCCTTCATTATGCTGGTGGGCAATTTTCAGGACCACCTCTGGGCCTGGATTCACTCTTCCCCTGAGTCTATGTGCCCCCTCAGTAGCTCTAGGGAGATCACATAAACCATCAGCACTCCGGGGCCGTGCTGATAGAGGTGCCCGAAGTACAGCCTCATAGCCATTTCAAACTTCCTGTGTTGCTCGTTGTGCTGGCAGACCCCGCCCACTGGTGCAGTCACTTCAGGCACTTCCTGATTATAGTGCAATGGGGGGCAGCGTCAGTGAAGAGTCGCACAGTGGTTCTTAGCAGCAGAGGCACTCCGACTTGGTGCGCTCATCTCAGACCGCGTGCAGGCAGCCCTAGCCCACGAACACACACTGACTTGGAGAGAGACACAGCTGTAGTATACAGCTCTTTTAGGAAAATAAAGCGCTTCCCATGCACTTGCCAAATGTACACGCTGGTGCCCCAAAATAAAATGCTAAACATATGTTTGACCTTTAAAACCCTGTGCACACCCTTCAAATTTGGGCAGTTAACAAAAGTGCTTCCGGGCACTTTTAGAGTAGGAGACCAATAAAGTGCTCTTCCAGGCTTTCTGCTTGCAAAAAAGTTGAAGAACTGTCCAGTCCTGCCTCTGCTCCATGCAGGAACAACCAATGCAGACCGTCCTACACCACACAAATCAGAGATAGTGCTCGTCACAAAGCTTCTTCAGCTCTCCTCCCAGGCATGTCTTTTTTAGATGTAGTACAGATCATTTCTGAAGACTTTTGTATCCCTGAGACTGTCAACAGGAGACCAGCATACACATGCCCCTGGAGATTCTTCACAAGCAGAATACCACAGCCGGGCAGAAAGAGTCAATCCTTTTCTTCCACCACAGACAGAAAAAAGCAACTGCAGGCCAAGGCAGCGCTCTTCACACAGTCCTTCTTCTCTTCTTCTCAGGAGAGTCCTCTTGTTTCTTGAAGTAATCTAAAGTCCTGAGGTTTTAGGTGCAATACTTATACTCTAAAATGTATTTTTTCTCTGTGTTGCAAGGATCTCTGAACCCAGTCCAAAGCAGTCCTTTTCTCCCACGTGCATCACAGTGAGCCAAAGCAGCATTGTGCATAAGAAGACACAGCCTATTCAGATGAAATCACAAGTCCTCCCACCACTCTAAATTTGGACCGGGTCTATGCAGCCCTGCTGATGAGTCACCGGGGCAAGACAGGGCACACCTCACCACCCCCAGTGACTGTCTAGAGTGAATGCACATCTCAGCTCCCTTCACTCACACACCAAACGCTAAATACACGAACAGCCAGAGGCAGAGAAAGGTAAAGTACGAAATCGCCCACTTTCTAAAAGTGGGATTTTCAAACATAAGATTTAAAAACCACTGTCCCTATTGCAAGTTACACATTTAAAAATGTTACAGTGCAACTCCAATGATGAGCCTATGGGACAGATAGCCTTTCAACAGTGAAAAACGGAATACACAGTATTTCACTATAAGGACATGTCACACACACCAGTACATGTCCTACCTTTCGCATACACTGCATCCTGCCCATAGGGTTACCTTGAACTGGGGTGGCGAAGTGAGCTAAAGAATGATGATGGATTCAACCCAGATCTGTGACTGGGGTGAGTGTCTGAAAAGTTTCAGTGCTCCATCTATCATCTCCTTGTGTTTGCTTTGTTCATGCTAATTTGGCAGGGTATGCCCAGGTGTGGGTTCCTTGCTCACTTTGCCACTGGATTCAAGCTAGCCTAGCGGAAGAGGGGTGTTACCCCGAAACCGGTCCCAGGATGCTTGTTTCCGGTCCAGGGAAGACATGACTTGGCAGTTCAGGCTGGACTGTTCCCATGAGGGCACGGGTCCAAGACGGATTTGCATACAGCTTTGACTGAACTGGGGTGGTGAAGTGAGCTAAAGAATGATGATGGATTCAACCCAGATCTGTGACTGTGGTTGAGTGTCTGAAATGTTTCAGCGCCCTTTGCATCATCTCCTTGTGCTTGCTTTGGTCGCCCTAAGTTGGCAGTGTATGCCAAGACATGGGCCCCTTGCCCACTTTGCCTCTGGATCCAAACTAGCCTGGCTGAAGAGGGGTGTTTCCCCGAATTCGGTCCTAGGATGCTTGTTTCTTGTCCAGGAAAGACATGGCTTGGCAGTTTGGGCTGGACTGTTCCCATGACACACAGGTCAAAGACTGATTTGCATATAGCTTAGTCTGAACTGAGGTGGCGAATTGAGCTAAAGAATGATGATGGTTTCAACCCAGATCTGTGACTGGGGTTGAGTGTCTGAAAAGTTTCACTGCTCCATCCATCATCTCCTTGTGTTTGCTTTCCTACAGGGGAAAGGTGTGGCACCGTAGCCAGGGCGACTGATGCTGGACCCTGGGGATCATGGTTCAATCTTCGGCGGCAGGGGTCTGCCCAGCACCATGAGACTCTGGGCAATAGCTCGCTTAATGTTCCCAACGGCCCCAGCGCCGAGACACACCTTCGGGGGTGATTTGTGCACTATACAAGTACTGGATTTATTTATTTATTATTTTATTTACCTAAGAAGTGCCTTACATGTAAGGAAAGGGAATGTTTGAGCCTGGCAAGTTGGTGCACTTGCCGGGACAAACTGGCAATTCACAACTGCGTGAGTCGACACTGCAGTGGTAGGTCTGAGACACATTTACAGGGCTACTCATTTGGGTGGCAGAACCAGTGCTGCAAGCCCACTGGTAGCATTTGATATGCCGGCCCTGGCCAAACTGTGCACTTTACTAGGGACTTACCAGTAAATCGAATATGGCAATCACAGGTAAGCAATCATTGACACAATTTATGCAGAGAGCATATGCACTTTAGCACTGATCAGCAGTGCTAAAGTGCCCAGAATCCTGTAGCCAAAAAAACAGGGTCTGAAATATAAGATGCAAAAGGCAAAGAGTTTGGAGATGAACCTGTCAAAAAGGGCCAGGTCTAACAACATGTATGCACAGAATGGAGACTGAAGAACTGATTTGAGTTAAAGATTTTCCAGTGCTACGTGCTGAACAGTCTTCTTGAGGGTACTCATAAATCTCTCAACCACACCATTTGCTTGTGGCCAGAGAGATGTGCTTTACTGATGCTTGACATTTATATGTGTAGCAAAATCTTTAAGTTCTCAACTATTGAAAGGCGGCCATTTTCAGAATTCGAAATCAAAGGAGTATCCCATGTTGCAAAAATACTTTCTAGTCTCTCAATGACTCTGTCATGAGTAGTTGTCAACAGATCTCCCACCAGGTGAAAATGGGAACACTCATCAACAATTACTAGTAGATTATGTCCACTGTCAAGGAGTCCAAAGAGATCAATTGCAATCTTCTCCCATGCATGCTTTGGGAGATCAGACATGTTTAACGGATGTGGGGTTATCTTAGATGACAAACTGTTGCATAAATGACATGCCTTTGACTCTTTTTCAACTCTTTCAAGATGAGGGAACCACACTTGGTCCCGTAAAACTTGTTTTATATCAACAATTTCACAATGTCTCTGATGGACCAGTTCAATAACTTGTTGTATATATAAAAGTAAAGAGGGCTGATAGAGCCATTCTTTGTATTGTGTGTTAAACCTCCTAAAGGCAGAATGGTTACCCTTTGGTGGCATGCTTCATCATAGGGTTTTTCCCGTCCTGCTGCAGAAAGGGGCATGCTGCTACCTGCAAAAAACACAAAGGCACTGAATGGTATACACTAGATCATGGTACAGTAGTAGTTGGAGGGTCTTTTATTCAAATTAAAAATACCTGCCTGGTAGGAAATCTATGCTTTACTTCGTCCTTCAGATGGTATGGTTAAATGTTACAATATGTTATATCTATTTGTACTGCGCACGGCTACTCAACAGAGTGTCCCGGCGCGTGCAGTGGAAAAGGAAGCTAAAGCCAAGAAGTAACTAGAAAAGAAAGGTTTTCCATTTTTTCTTAAAGCTTATAGGATCCTGTATGCCACGTAATGCCAATGGCAGTGCGTTCCAGGCCAAACCAGCTTTCCAAACAAAAGAGATCCCGCCAAGCCTATAGCGGTTGAACCTAGGAGTCTGCATCAGTAATTGGGACGGAAGAACGCAGCTTTCTCCCTGGGTTATAAAAAGCAGATCTCTTCTGTAGATAGATAGGGCCTAAGCCATAGAGGGCACTATGGGCAATGGTCAGCATTTTAAATGTTATTCGAGACTCCACTGGGAGCCAGTGCAGGGTGTGCAAGTGAGCACACACACCCTGCACCTATTTGACAGACCCAGTAGGAGTCTAGCTGCCAAGTTTTGGACAACATGCAGTTTCTTTATGAGGTAGCCAGGGATACCCACAAAGAGTGCGTTAGCATAGTCCAGGCAAGACAGGATCAAGGCTCGGACCACCGTTTCTTTGGCAGGTTAAAAAGGGAAGAAATCCAGAAAGTATGTGTTGTCTTGATGATCATTATTTCTACACAGTCCACATGTTTCAAGCCACCCTTCACCATGGCTATGTTCAGAACCAGGAACTATCTCCCTGATTCCGCTCTTAATAAGATTTTATAATCATCACAAAGTGTGGCAACTTAACACATTGCGCATGCTCAAATACACATCTCACCTACTTGGTGCTATAGTCTGCCAAACATATAAAAAGCGAATGTTTTGCGCCATAGGTCCTCCGTTGGCAAGGCAAGCCTCAAGTCACACTTACACCAAGGTCTCTCCTCAACTAATTAACCTGAGAGCATATCATCGGGCCTAAACTTGTTGTTTCAGAGTCTTGGGTATGACAATTCTCGACCCTTGTAATATGATTTTTTCTGGTGTAACTGAAAGTGTTTCTTGCATATTTTAGATTTTCTGGTATTCAAGGTTATCATGAAGAGGTTGATTATGTTTTTGTCACAACTGGTGTCTAATAATATCCTTGAGTGTTAGAAAATCCCTATCAGTACTTGTGACAGCAATTATTTGTTCTACCAATGTGGCAGCAGTGATACTGAACTTCACAATTAAGTTAATTTAGGTATAAGGCACTTGAGAATTAGTGCCATGACACTGTATTTGCACACGTGAGAAGTCGTCAGCAGGGTTTTTGATTTTTCCTGGATATTGCACAATCATGTAGTCATACTCCTGCAATCACAACCCTCCCCTCTCAATGTGATGGGGCATATTGGTGAACAAAGCTTGGTGGTCAGTGACAACTGTGACGTATTTTCCATACAGCAGTACATGAAAATGTTCACAAGCCCGCACCACAGAGAGGTTTTCTTTTCAGGGTGTGAGTAGGCACATTCTGCCATTGGCAAACTTTGGCTAGCAGAAGCCATAATGTGTCTTGGAGCATTAGGATGACCAGAGTGCTGGGCAAAGATAGTACCAAACCCCAGTGTGCTTGCATTAATAACAACCTCCAGTTGCAATTTCAGTTCAAGTGTGCCATTTCAGTAGCGTTTTCAATTGCGTGCTTGATTTTCTTGAAGCTTTGTTCACATTCACTTGACCATTGAAATGGAACATTTAGTTTTCTTACGTCTCTTAATGGGGCACACACAGTGGCAAAGTCAAATATATACCTTGAACAGTAATTGGCCATACCAAGAAAGGATGCCAGCATAATTATATCTTGGGTAGTAGAAGTGCATGACAAGTCCTGTATTTTATTTGGATCTGAAGTCCTTCCCTCATCAGAAAAGAAATGACCAAAGATCTTGAGTTTGGTTTGATGTAACTCACACATTGCCACATTTAAAGTGAGACCTGCATCAGCAAGTATATGACACGTTTGTATAAGAGCTTTATCATGTTCCTTTCAATTGGCCTAAAAAACTAGTGTACCATCACTGTAATTGAAAGCCTGTGTAACTGTCTGTATTATGATATGAATGACATCATGAAAAAGTTTGGCACTGATGACACTCTGAAACATAGCCTTTTTATTTTAAATAAACCAACATGAGTCAAAAAGGTAGTAATGTACTTGCAATTCTCTTCCAGTTTGAGGCTGATGATACCCTTTGTTTTGCGGAAAAATACTTTAGCTCTATTCAGCTGCGTAATCATGTTGGGATTGTGCGGCCTGGATGTTGTTTTCGCTCAATCAGCTTGTTCACTTGGCTCATATCAATGCAGATGTGCATGGCTTGTCCACTGTCCTTTTTTGGCACTACTGCTATGGGTGATACTCATGGTGTCAGACCAGTGGATCGCTCAATGATTTAATAAGGTATCAAGTTCATTCTACAAACTCATACATCGTTTCACCAGCTCTCTGCCTTCTCAAACTGAGGATGTACTTTTCATAGTCAACTTTCGGCATTAGCTTGAACTTGGCATTTAGTGTTTCTTTGATTTGCTTTTTTTACTCCTTCACCTGCTAAATTCTTTAGATACTTAATGATCTTTTTGTTATTTGATTCTTCCAGATCATTAATGAAATCATCACAGTTTCAATCTAGTCAGTCCTTATGTCACTGATATTGTCCTTTTTGGTGGTGTCAAGGAGAAGCAGTAGTTTTATGAATGTAGCAGCATCATAACTAAGGCTCCCAGTTTTCTGTTTTTACGGATTTTTAAGACAGAATACAAAGTATTTCCTGTCCATCTTTATTTTTAAATGCGGAAAAGTGTGCTTCTTGTAGGTCACTCTCCAAGCTGTTTTTCGTGATTTATAGGACAACAGCTGAGCAGATAAGCATCATGGGAAGTTAAACATAGGTTGAGATTTCCCTAAATGCAGGTGTATGGTAACATATATTTGAATTATAATGCTCCTGAAAGTGTAGTGTTTTGCTATATTTGGCAGCTTAGTTTGCTAAAACGCGACAGGCGGCAAAGTATGAGTGCATGTTTCAGTTAAATACATTTGGAAATATACAATTTTCTGACTCCACAAATTAGTAAAACACAAAATAAATATGGATAAATACCAATAAGATGGGCAAAAAATAAATATGGATAAATACAGATGGAAATGTTAAAAAATAAATACCATAAAACCGGGAGCCCTAATCATAACCAGTGGGCCTTTCTGCTACCGGGAGTGGAGGTTGATCTGGCGACATCTATTGCCTCCTTTTACCGGCACCTTCATCACACACTACCTGCTTGCCGACATTTGGGTTTCCGTGCCCACTCTTTTGCTGTAAGGTGCAGTATTCTTCTATAGCAGTGATGAGTAGCTTTGTTTCATGCATGAATTCTTCGCCCTTCTCACCTCTTTGCTTTATATCAGGTTTCTACAAGTTTTCTTTTGAATCTGGCTGCCACTGCTGGCTGAACTTTCCGTACCTGGTTACCTGTTTGCCATTGCCTTTATCATTTTTTGATGTAAATAATGTCTCTGCGTTTAGTGATTACGTACATTGCACTTGGCTAGCACGGCCTCTAGCTCTTTTCTGTACCTGACTTTCCTGCCTATAGCACTGTCCAAATGTGTCGTGTTGGGACGCAGTACTCCTTCTCTCAAGTTTATCAGCAAATTTCTAGCCAATGACAAGCACATTTCCTTTAAGGCCTTCTTTCCTCACAGGCCTTGCACTGGCTGAAGTGGAGCTTTGACTTCACATAGACCAACTGTCAATTTTCACCTTGACTAAGACACATGTTGCATGCACAAGCAGTTTGCTGGACCATGACAAACTCTCCAGGAGAGCACTCTCAGTTCTTCGGGTCACAGGGTTTATGTAATTCTCCTCTCTTATCGCCAGTTGTAGTGTCCTAACCCAGCCTGGTTACATGCAAATAATCATTACACACACGGAGCTTAGCAATATACGTCTTTATTCTTCAATGTGTAATGAACATTCTGCATCATGAATTCCTTCACCCACACCTACGCACCTTTGTCACTGATCTAAGGAGTCCATCAAGAACCAAAAAGGTATCATCATCTCTAACTCACAAGACACTGCAGGCACTTCTAAATGATGCACAGATTTTCTCTAAGTTAACCTTGCTGTTTTGTGCCATACCTACCGGGGTTTGAGCAGAGTTTCAACGTGCTGAAACCTTTAGCTGGACCTAAAAGGATCCTGGTTGTGGGCCAAAGTTGAGTTAAACGTGCTTTTGAGAGTGTTGATGAAGAAAGGTTTTGTTCCTCATGCAGATGAATCTTGGCTAGGAATACTAAGACCCAAATTTACTAACAATTTACACCACTGCTAAGGGATGCAAAGTCATGCAAAGTAGCCTCAGAGTAACTCGTTAGTATTTACTATCTCTTGCAAAAGGTACTTTGCACTGGAACCCTGTTTTTTTCAACACCAAACATTTGTGCACTGCTTTGCATCCCTTTGGGTCAAGGGGCTATTATTTGGATATTACAGTGTAAACAACTATAGTTTCTGACACAAATCCTTATCTTAAGAAATCTAGATTTGGCTTTGAATGAAAAACTGACACCTCATTTAAATAGGCCCAAACAAAGAAAACATGTTTAATTTCTTTACTAAACTTACACATTGCATGTGTATCTGAAGGTTAAAGAACACATGCAATGAGTGAAATCCTTCTATGTTTGTTTAAAAATAGGAAATTGTAATGAAAGGGCATGGTTCCAGTACATATACTGTGCTAGGCCATGCACACCAATCTTGGTGAGGCTGCGAGTTGTGCAATTTAGCCTTTAAGAACACCAGCGCAGGGGAAGACACCAGTAGAAAGCCATTCTTAAAAGACATAGCTCTTTATTGGGTATTTTGAAGTAAACTCCCTAAGGCCAGACTCCATCTTGAGCAGGTCAAGAATCCATTTTCTCAATTGTTGCCTAATTATCAGCATGGCTGCCTTGGAGGAGCACATATTTCTCAATAACGTAAATACATCTTTGAAAACATGACTCTGCACCACTGTGTCAGATTGAGATGTACAAGCTTGTGATGATGTAAACTCCCTAAGCCAGACTCAATCCTCAGCAGGCCAAGACTACTTTTCCTCCATTTTTGGCTAATCTTTGACAATATTGTCTGTCCTTATCTTTTCAAGAAACTGTGAAAGTGTCAAGTCACTCACAAAATGACATCAATAGAACATCTGATGCAACATGAATCAGGTTGAAGTGATTTGATATCTCTGGTTCAAGGTCTGATAATAACAGTAACATAAAGAGTGTAGTTTGAATTGACGTGTTTTTAACTTTTTTTTTTTAAGAATTCATCTAAGGCTAGTAGCTTGATGCATAATCGTTATGTCAAAAATTCCACTATCAGATAAGCCATCATATAAAAGGCCTGTCAAGTGATCTCTTGGCAAGAGAGCCATTCACACAGATTATCATCCAAGATACTGCCAGAGACCTGCAATTTGCCACAGCTTCCCATGCTGCGCTGAAAGCAGATACTAGGCAAATTCGGGAGGAGAGGAGTTGATGTTGAGAGTGTTTTCCTTTCAGCCATCGATAACTATAGCCTCTTGCTGTAAATAGGTATACAGTGCATATATTCTACATAAGGAGCTCTTGATGCAAGTTACACTACTCAATGCTTTCATAGTATAGTGAACAGAAATAGATTTTAGGTGTTAAGTTGCTAGATGATATATCTACTATGGTAGAAATGTTCATATTGTTTTTGCTGTTCACAACATGCTTTAGTGCTTTTTTAATAATATTATGTGGCATTGTTTTAAATGTGCTAAGCAATAGGATGAGCCAGTTGAAATAAACACGTTTAAGCATAAAGTGTTTTTTAATAATGTAGTACTTGTGTGTGATATTGTTAAAAACAAAATTGGGCTATCAAATTACCACTGAATCCCTGTTTAGAGACTGTTAGGAACCTAGAAAGCACGGACAACTATGTATTGTGTTGGGTTGTGTGGGGCACTAACACCCTCTTTTTTCACAATCACTGGTGCATTGAACAAAATTCACTTGTGAACCCTATGGGTTGAAAAGCAAATTGTCTAAAGCTAAGCCAGAGTCTTAGTTTATGCAACAGGATGCTGTGCTGAATTTTGTTAAAGTTGAGTAAATCTGTCTCAGAAATTGTAAAATGTGATGCAAAGGCAACACAAAGTAAAAAATTTGATATGAATGATGTTCTGTTTTAAAGCACAACAATAGTCAATGACTATGAAGGGGAATCAAGATCCTGCAGTGAGGTCAGGAAAGGAAGAAATGAAACCACATTTGGTGTGTGATCCAAGGGCCCAGAGGGAAATTATACTGCTGGGAAACTCAGAATAAACAAACAGGTTTTCTTTTATATGACGATTCTCCTGGAAGTCCAAAGGTAGAGATAGGTTGCTATTTAACTTTGAGTCAGACCAGAGAGTTGAGCAAGGTCCATAAAAAATTAGCACCTGTAAATAGAGATGGTGGAAAGGAAAGGATAATGAAAAGATCAGTCTTTGGATCTGTTAGGGTAATATATGTTTGACCCTTTACTTATTGCATATCTTCCAATGTAATGGCATCCAACTCAGCATGTTGCTATGTTGCTGCCTAGGTGGAATTTTGCAGAAGACAGACAGCTGCTTAAAAAGTTGGAAGTCAGACAGAGGTCTTTTTTCTCAAAGTGCTCTGATTGAATCCTTTACTTCCACATGAAGTGATGATTATGCCAGGACCATATGTTAAAGTTTTGGCAATTAGTGGAAAGTATGAGTTCTGAAAAGTGATACGATAACAGATCCAAGAACTGTCAGTCCTGTTTGTTGGATTTTTGGGGTTCTTTGACTGACGTGGTTTATCAGAGGAAGCAAATATTAAAAAAACACGTGTGGGTCAGAGAATTGTTCTAGTGGATGCAATGCACTGCTTGCTTAATAGGAAACACTAACAGAACATTGTAATCGAAAGAAGGAAGAGTATATCATTCAGAAAATAACTAGATCTGGTTACTTCGCTATAAATTAAGGAGGTTTATCAATGCAGAGAATATTGTTTGGTGAGGATTTACCCTCGGACATATATGTAAGTTGGTAGGATCATTTAATTTGATGCAGAATGTGCAGCAATACATTATTGTAATTATCTGGATATGTGTCTATAATTATTGGGTATTCTTCCATCCATGTCTTCCAGAGTTGTTGTACTTGGTGACTTTAACCTCTAGTTCATTACTTTCTTCTCAAGGCAGGCTGTAATTCTTTTTGAAATCTGTAAATCTTTAGGGCCATTAAAGTTGGTAGGCTGTGTTACTCACACCCCAAGGGATATAGAAAGGGGAATACTCTGTTGAGCTTCTAGTCTTGACCACCTTTCTCTTGCTCAAGCCTACATTATGCCAGAATCCACATTCCCATTTGTCAGCTGTTATCCCTGCTTTGGGACTGGTTGCTCCTAAAGCAAGCTTAACATAGATGTAGCCTCTGATCATTTCAATAGGCTTGGAAAATATTAGGCCTAGGTATTACCATAATGCTCTGGTGAATATACAGTCTTATTGAATGGCTTAGGCAATCCCTAGGTCATGTGCCTTTGCATCAATGAAGACTACTTGATCTCCTATGTTAGGTAATTGGTGGTTTGGTGTGGAAGAATAGATAGAATGATTTCCAATGATGTAATCAGAAGGGAAATTGTGCCTCAGTTATACCGAAGTGTCTTGCTCTGCTTATTTTTATGGCTATGGTACTACAAAATGTATCTGAACACCTCTTAAGCCATTTGTTTCATTAGGCTATCAGTCAAGTCTTACATTTTCCATCATGCTCTTCAAGAGGTCTAGGACCTTACTTTCACATGGTACCATCTCTACTGCCCCTTTACAAATGCTCATGATAACTTGTCTGCTTATTTCTATCACAAAACACACTGTATATGTGAGCGCATTGACCCCATTGTTTAGTTGGCAGAGTGTTGTGACAAGAATGGTCCTTGCATAGTGACCAGGTGTGTGCACTGGAACTGAGTGCCTGTTTGCATGTGAAACTGGTATTCTAACTTTTCTGGGTACCCCTGGTATCCTGTTCTGTGACCTGGAGGGACTCACAAAGCATGACCTTATGGCATGCCTTGGACTACTGATCAGAGTCAGTCACAAAAAACAGTGTTGGTAGCATAGTGACTTCATTTGTGTATTTAGTATGACCTGACTCTATTTTAGACTTTTAATTTGGATTTGAAAAACGGCCTCATGTTCAGAATCCAAAAATATATAATCTTACAAAAGAGGATTTCCTCTACTTCCCAATTGATTAATGTTTTTTTAACAACAGTTAAAATAACAGGGTGTCTAGCAGAAAATCAGAGACAGCAATGATTGCAAAGGAATTATGTCTTATATTTCTCTAAATACTGATTAATGCCCTGTCTTGCAGAAGAGAGATTGCTACAAGCTTCCCTCATTGTATCCCCTCTGGCCACTCCTAGCGGGTTTCTACAGTATTTGTGTCTGTTCATAATTGCATTGTAAGTGAAAGAGGACCACAGTAAACAGGACCGCATGGGGTCCCCCCTGGTAATAGAAACAAACAGAAGACTATATAGTTGTTCAGCAAGACTTCGGCTAAGGATTCGGGCATCTTTGACTGACATTACCTCAGTGCTAAAGCGTTACTTACCCTAGGCCCAGTCAGTTTCCGATTATTCCTCTCTCTCATCTCACTTCAAACGTTCGCTACAAGCTTTTCTCAGTGTATCCCCTGTACTCTTTCGCTTCACCCCGTGTCTTCACTACCTTTTTCTTGTACCCACCCACCCTACCCAGCGCCTTCGGGATCAACCCTCATGACATCTGAGATCCCACCCTTCTACTTCACTGCCCTTACCACTGTACTTTTCTGTGCATATGATTGAAACCACAGTCCCACACACATACTTCAGCCCAGTGTAAATTAGTCACAGCTGCAGTTATTTTCATCCTTGCATTCCCACCCTCCTTCCCTTACTCTTCATACCTTACTACCATCCCGACTGAGTCCAATACACCCATACACACTCTTGCGCCCTTTTCACCTCACCTACTCTGCAGCACGTATCATGGACCTCACAGGCACACATACTTACAATATTATTTATCCCCCACCTCTAAAAAAACCTGCCAAACTCTTCAAGCACAACTTCATAAAATTACACTCTGAAACTCTCTTCGCTGTTCCCTACTTCTCAATACACAACAGGAACATAACCACTGATATCATTTTCACACTAAACTAAGAGCCCAATGGCGGAAAGCATTCCTAGCATTATTCTCAATTTCTTCCACTAGGAAATCCGCACATGGCCTAGTGATCCTTATTGCACCATCACAACTCTTCCAAGCGACAGCGACTATTACCATCTACAACAACAGAACTATCCTCATGCAATCCACGGATCGTAGCTTAAATCTCTTGGAGTACATTTTCCCCATCATTAAAGAACAGGTATCTAATCCCCTCACCACTACCCAACCCACCTCCACCGCCAATATACATGTTGTCACATCTCCATCCCCCTCTGTCTCCTTCCTCCCCTTCATCTGCGTCCACCACAGGCATCAGATCCATACGCTCCTTCCACCCGGACTACCCCATACGTTACTTCCACCTAGCACGGCTGAGACAGCACACACTTCTTCCACCTTGATTACCCCTCCCACCAACACCCCTCATTTCATTTCACTTAACCGTCACACGTTATCTCCACCTAGCATGACTGAGACAACATTTGCACCCCCTATAGGAACTGAACCCCCTCCGAGCATGAGCATAGCTCCCCCTGCTAACATCTCTTCCGCTATAATCCTCTTTCCCTCACGCCACTCATGCCACCCCTAACATGGGACCCCCCATCCCAGCCAACCCCATACAGGTCAATTGCTAGCACATGTTAAGACACCCCACCACCTTCAAATCGGAGGGGGACCCCACATCAATTTAGGCAGGTCGATGGGGAAAGCAACAATCAAACACTGGGAGGGGACCTGCCCGCAGTATTTTTGGTGAATGGCCTTGGAGAGGTCCTTAGTATTATAAAAATTGCCCTGAACCCAAGCACATCATATAACACATTTGATTTTATCAAAATTTATTTTTTTATTTTTATGAATTCATTTTCATTGTATATGGATATAAATAATTTAGCATCAAAATAAATAAACATCTTCACAACAATTAAATGGTGGTTCTAACTTCATACTTGCATACCCTTAACACTCATACAAAAAACATTCACACTTCATACATCATACAACACTAGGCAGAGATGAATTTAGATGACAAGGGGACCGATGATCAAATGTCCGGGTTGGTTCAGTGGGTTCCTAGATAGGAACAGACGCCAACGCGCGTTTCGGTGTGTAGCCCCGTCCGGGGCAGCACCTTCATCAGGGCAAAGTGGGGTAGAGAAGGAGGAACCACAAGTGTGCAAAAATTCTATTAGCAGCAAATGAGGCTGGTGTAAGATTAACGCAGTGGATGGCGATTGGATAGTGCCAAGAGGAGATCACGTTGCCTTAGGAAGTATCTGATCCCAGTTATACGTGGCGAAGTCCACCCCAAAGGGGGTTAACGCAAGGATGGATAAAAATGTGTATCCCTTCAGATTAAGGGGGAGATACCATAGAGGACTCTAGATCGATGCTGACCTTGTCTGCTATCGGTACAAAATGAATGAACCTTTTCAATGGTGGAGAGAGAGCCACGATTGGATTCTGGTCAGTGCTGGGACCGCCGGCTGGGGGTATAAGTAATGCTAATCAATAAAGATGTCTTTTGTAGATTAGTCAGTTCTGCCGTCGGGTTGTTTTCAAGTTTGGTGGGGTCCCTCCTGGATGGCACCTGGCGTATTAGCAGGGGGCAGTCTCCAGTCGGCGGTCCGGATCACACGCGCGGGGATAGGCACCCCACCACCACCATACAGATCTATTTTTGGCACATAATATGGCTCCCCACCACTACCATCTCGAAAACGCTCTGCCCTCAGTTCACAGTGCGCTCCCAACTACACCTACCACACCCACTCACCAGCAATCCACTCCAACACCTCAGCTATCCGCATTAACATCTCTCCTATCCACATATGCATCATCGCCTACAACGCTATTTTTGCCTGCACCAGATCACACACCTAACGAGGCCACGGCACAGCCACCAACACTCTTATTACAGCCACCTACCCCATTCACAACCGCTCCAGATACCACTCTGGATGAGGCATCACATCCACCTTCCCCACTCATAACCGCTCCAGATACCAGACTGGATGTGATTATGTCTGCACTCCACCAAATCAAAGAGGAACTCCACGCTGTTCAAGAGATGATATCTAGACAATCATGGCGCATCAGATTTCAAGAACTTCTAGATCAAGCAAGCCCCCGACTCACCTTCCACTCACCCCCAGTCATACTCTACCCAGTTGGAATTCAATTCCATCCCCTAATCTTTCTACCCGCCCAATGTGAAGCATCAACCCATTTTCAGAGAATGATATACGCTCCCTTCTGCATTATTATGAACCCCCTCTCATGACCCCCATCTCTCCCGCACACGTGGTCATCCCTACTATTCCCCCAACCCTCACAGGTCCTCCGCACACAATAATAGAGGAATCATCAATAATAATCTTAGAAGAATCACAATCACACAAGATCCCACTTCTTCCCTCACACCCGTCCTAGATGCACACTTCTGAATTGTAGATCGGCTTCTAGACATGCAGCGGACATAGCTGATCTCATTATCTCACATGATCTGGACCTGAATATGTTAACAGAAACCTTGCTAACTGAATCCTCATACCCCCTCCTCGACATTCTAGAACCGCCAAATTACGACATCATCAGAGTTGACAGGAGTGATAAGACAGGGGGAGGAATCGCGTGTATACATTGTAGCAACATCTCAGTAAACAGAGCCATATCCCCTGTATTCTCCTCTTGCGAATACATGTGCATTGACATCAACAATAAAGGCAATCCAGTATGCTTGTTACCATCATCTATTATCCACCTGGTGACAACCTCATCTTCTTCACCGAACACTTCATGGACATGGTCACAACGAACACCAGACAACAAAACACTCAAATATACCTTGGCGACTTCAATCTCCATTGGAACGACCACAACAACTCAGTGGTTAACAGTCTCAAAAACGTCATTGGCACACTAGACCTCAATCACATTTGCAACATCCCCACACACAACAAAGGCTCAACTTTGCATTTAATAATCTCCAAAAATAACTCCATTCAGCTTGAGTCAATCCTATCCTGCGATTTGTCAGACCATCATATCATCACCTTCTTTATCAGGGAAACAGTGAAACTTAACTCAGCTCAAGCCACTAAACCTAAGATATGGAAAAGAAACTCAACCCCAACACATTACCTTCTAAAGCCACAAGTTACTCCAGTCTCCGGCTGGTCTCTCCAATGTGCATGACCTCACCAACCACTACCTCAACTTTATGACCTCGTTTATTAATGAGGTTGCTCCCCTTCAACTAAATAGAGTTTCCACGAAAGACTCTAAACCCTGGTACAACGATCTGCTGAACGATGATAGACATTCTCTTAGAACTTCCAAACGCAATTGGAGATCAGTCCCATCTGCCCAGCACCTCAAAACTCTAGGAAAAAAGAGAAATGCATACTATTGAAAGATAAAGCGCACTAAAGCAGACTTTTTCAGCCACCAACTAGACCAAGCAAGAAACTGTCCCCAAAAACTTTTTGAATTAATCAAAACCCAATCTAAGGATGAACCTCAACGACTACAAGACATAGCTCGCCCACAACCCACTTGTGAAGAATTCTCTACCTTCTTTAATCTAAAGACTGATAACATCAAGAAAGATCTCCTTAATGACCTAACCTTAGACACAAGTGCTCACACCAAAACACCCCCCTTCTTCCAACGTCGTCACAACAAACCACCACAAAGCTTGAACTAAAAAATGACGCAGCTTGGTCTTCCTTTGACACCTACACTGAAGAAACAATAGGCAGGATTCTCAGCACCCTGAAACCTGCCAATCACACCACCGATCCTCTCCCCGCTAACACTGTTAAAGACTTAACCCCATTGATTCTGCCGCTCTGGACCAAAATCATCAACAGCTCACTACAATAAGGTTGCATCCCGGACACCCTCAAAGTAGGACAGGTATCACCCATCCTAAAGAAATCCACAGCTGACCCCACAGACCTTAACAACTATCGCCCTATTTCCAATATACCTACCCTGGCCAAACTTTTGGACAAATGAGTACACCACCAATTGACAAAACATATTGACCACTTCGACCTTCTTGACAAACACCAATCAGGCTTCAGAGCAGGGCACAGCACTGAATCAGCTATGACACATATAATTGATGATGCATTACAAATACTTGATCAGAATGGATCATGCCTATTCATCCTATTAGACTTCTCCTCAGTCTTTGATACCGTCAAACACGAGAATCTGATAGATCTGCTGAATCACAGAATGGGCCTATCAGGGTCCATGCTTAATTGGTTTACCTCTTTTCTTCAAAACCGGACTCAAAAATTCAAGATCAACAATTCCCTGTCCAAATCTGTGCCAGTAACTTTGGGAGTCTCACCAGAGTCTGCACTATCCCCAACACTGTTTAATTTATTCATGAAACCACTTACTGATCTGTTGCAAGCGTCCAACGTACAATTTCACATGTACGCAGATGATACACAACTATACCTTAAGATACATACACCAGATGACATCAAATTGCTGAACACAACGCTTAGGAACACCCAGTCATGGCTTGCTGAGAACCATCTCAAACTAAACGCACTAAAAACTGAATACCTTCTAAAAACTCTACCCGCCAAAATACCCCTCTTGCATGACTGGTTCAAACATCTTACGGCTTTCAACGTTCAACCAACCATTCTGGACTCAGCAAAATCATTGGGCATAACCCTTGACTGCAACCTCAACATGCAGAAACACATTTGCAACGCAACAAAGGGGGCAAACTTCCAGATAAATACACTGAGGAAGCTGAAACCCTTCTTACCGATCAATGATTTCAAGATGGCAGTTCAAGCGCTAGTTATCCCTATGGTGGACTATGGAAGTGTCTCTCTCTGTGGCCTCCCCAATGCGACAACAGCATCACTAAGAGCCTTCATCAATGCTGCAGCAAGACTCATCACAGGCTCGAAAAGAAGGTCCCACATCTCACCCGACTTAAAATCCTTGAATTGGCTACCATTTGAAGCCAGAATTCACCTGAAAATTGCTTGCATGACTCATAAGGCTATACATCACAATGCACCCAGCTATCTCACACAGAAATTGACTATCTCTGGTGGTATAGGATCTACAAGAAGTGTGGAAAACCTACTATTGAAGCCACACAAATTCAACAAGACGAAAACTTACAAATATTCCTTCTCAGGGATGACACCTAGGATTTGGAACGCACTACCCCCAGAAACCAGACTTATCTCCTCTACTGCATTTCTCAAAAAGGAAGTAAAAGCAATTTGCATGGCAAAATTCACATGATCGTTAACTAAGGAAATTATGAGATCATTAGTACCTTTACCAGTATTCCTTTTATGACATGGGTCCAATTAGACAACTTAGTCACCACAGTTGCCATTGTCATGTCTCAACGGGACTTTCCTGTTTTGCACCTTTTTGTTTTACGTTGCACAATATGGTATTTATACTTGATCTACCTACTTTTATTTTCTTGTATAATCTACATCACTGATTGTAAAGCACTCTGATATCCGCAAGGGTCTTGTTGGCGCTCTAGAAAACTTTAAAAATAAATAAATAAACAATATTGAATCAAAAACTGGTCTTCAAAGGGATGCGATCAAGATACATGTTCAAATGAATGCCTTTGGATCTTAGAGCCTATATTAATGGTTTTACTTTAATCAACGTCGTGGAGCCCCATAGAGCATAAGGGTGACAAAAAATAAGGTAAACAATTTCCATCTCCTTCTATTCAAAATTGATTTTAACTATTATAAGGAAGATGAGCTGGAGCCATTACGTAAGCATCTTAATCAGCCTTCTCATTCAATATCCTTTCAAAAGAATTGTAGCGATATTGATTACACACCAACCAAATGGTGAATTATCTTATATTTATATATAACTAGAGGAAAATATTTGGATTTTTTCCTCAACTAAAACAAAAAAAATCCTTAACTTTACTTAATGATCATAATGATAATTCTTTCAACTAGTATTAAAATAGCATTTTCTTAAGGAAAAAGTGTTGGCTAGAAAGGCTATTTGAACTGGGTCCAGTACCAATTGGAGGAATCAAGTATTGCTTGTGATTTCAACAAGGATTTATTTTCTGGGATTAGGTTAACACATACATTCCTGGTGATGTAATTTGTGAGAGCCACTGATGTTGCTATCTATCAACACTTTGGGCTGATTTATAGTTTGTCGGAAAGGGTACTGCATTGAAACAGCAATGGAGTATCCTTTCAGCAAAACTCAGGGTTCCCTCGCCTCATTTTGAATCAGGCGGACCTTCAGTATGTTGACGGCTGAGACTAATATATCTCTGCCGCCGACATACACTTTAGAGAGCCCGATAGACCAAGGGCTGACATGGGTTTGGTCATTTGGTTGAAAATTCTTAGAAAACTAGACAAATGGCCAGTTTTCACTGTCTGTTACTGCCAAATAAAACACAGTGGTAAGGTACAGGAAAAACTATAACATGCAGAGCTTTTTTTAAATTTGTTTTGCATATTTTATATAGCGCGAACTCGACCCGAAGGTATTGGAGCGCTTTACATGAGCACCGTATTTTACATTACACATTCAGGCACGGGGAGATGACGTGATTTGCCCAGATTCACAGGATGTGGACGCGACCTCGAGGCTCGAACCCTGGTTTCTGGCACCAGCACCAGATTAATTCAACTTTATCGGAAAAGTAATCAGAAACATGCCTTTTTTGCGCCATGGAAAGAGTTTGCATTTCTCAACCACCAATTGATATTAACTAACTCTCGTAAACACCTTATCAGACTAGGCTCCCTTCTCCTTTAGCTTTTACATTCAGAGGCAAGTATTCTTTGTATTTTTTTTCTTACTGTCACCTGCTATATGCAGAATTTTGCTGCGGCATATGTTAAGCACTGTTTGCATTTCTTATTCTTGAAGAAATCGTTTTCTTTCTAAATAACTACTTACCATTGCTGTTGGGTGCTCTGCACTTCTAAGAACTAATTGTCAATGGGAATACCTGCAGGCCCTGCATTTATTGATCGGGATCTTGGGATTGTAATCAATATCTTGTATTTTTCCCATTTATTTTTATTTAGGAGAACCCAAAAGGCTGGTTTATCTGTGCAGTAAAACATTGGTAATCATGCTAACTGCAGCGATGAAGAGTTTCATACAGGGTTAGAAAATTCAAATTAAATGGACTCGCCTATTATGTTCGAATGCAATAAAATGACCTTCTCTTCCTAAATGTTGTAGTATTTGTGCCCCTGCTGCCAGTACAAAATTTGTCCTGAAGTAAAACGAAAGTCGTTCTTTGCAGCTGGCTTTAAAAGGGAAGACGTTCATGCAAAATGCTCTGTCATTTTTTCAATTACCAATGATACCGGGTTTTCAATCACTTATGTCATTCTTCATGAAAATGATTCGAAGAAGTGTAAAATAGGCCAGGAGAGTTTATTGTTGATTGACATTAATTTACAAAAAGAATGCTTATGATAATTTTTTTTTACTGTTTTTACATAACATTAAATAGTATGATATAAGAGTGCCAGGACGTGAATGTCACCTGTATGATGGAAAACAGACATTTGCATTGTGATGGGTCTTTACATCCCAATCTCCTTTGTATATTTTTATTTATTCTCAAATAAGACTAACATGAATATATTCTAGTCATCATGTAAATTGCCCACTTTTTAAATATTGTATAGGAAAATTATGTTAAGAAACTCCACAAAGATCAGCCAAGAAGTAGGGAGACTGCTGGTTAGATGGGCAAATCTCCCTCTAAATCTGTACAGTAGGGTAAATCTAATTAAGATGGTTATTTTACCCAAAATTACATTTCTGTTTAATTCTATACCAATATTATTTTATAAAAGGGAGATCGCTAAACTTCAAGGAAGGCTAGGTAGTTTTATCTGGGCTTCTAAGGGCTCCCGCATATCTTGGAAAAGATTAAGGATGAGACTGGAGAGTGGGGGGCTGGCTAAAGCAGATCTGATGACATATGGGCATGCTTTTTTCTTTAAGAACTGTTGGATGTTCCTAAATAAAGTTGATAGTTCTGCCATAGGAATTCTCTTTGGGGCAATGCTCGGTGAACTGAGGGAGGGCCAAGATCAAATCTTGTTTAAGTTTGAAGACCCAAAGTTCTTCAAAAAAGTAAGATTGAAGATTTTGTTGGGGGCTTTGAAAGCATGAGTCCTAATCTGGAAAAATATATGAATTTCCTATTATTCATCCAGGGCACCTATTTGGGAATCTTCAGGGACCCCTGAGTGTCTGAATGATTTACTTAGCCTCCCATTAAGGAAAATGGGTGTTTCTTGTTGGGGAGATTTGAAGTTGGGTACTGAGTTAGTAGATTGGGAAACTTTGAACTTAATTACAGGGGGCCAACTAACCAGGTTTAAATACTACCAGATCTTTGCGTGGTGGGGGTGTCCAGATTGGAATGAAGAGGAGGGCAATACATGGTTAGATCAAGCAATACAAACTGGTACTGTCAAGAAGGAAGTCGCTCTATGGTATCATGCTTTGATTAGCACAGAAGACGACTTAGACAGAGATATCCAGAGGCTCTGAGGAGATGAAATGCTGAATATAAATCTAAAGGAAGCTTGGATAGTTTCCTTTGCAATGCTCAGAGAAACTGTCAAACCTCTCTATCTAAAACGCAATCACCTCTTCACTGCTTATAGGGTGTATTGGTCCTCAGCAAGATTAGAGAAACTCTCAGGGACACACTATGAATGCCCAAGATGTAGAGACCCCACTGCTGACGATCTTCATATGTTCTTAACATGCCCAGCTATTTTGAAGTTTTGGACTGAGGTGTGTGAACTTCTTACTGAAGTCACAGGTATCACAGTGATGGTAAGCCCCGTCTTGGTGCTTTTTGCAATTTGGCAAAGTAATGACATTGTGATTAGCAGGTTAGATGCAAGATTTATTTTCTATGTAATTCCTTAAGGAAGACGAGAGATACGTAAATCATGGAAGTCGGACGTTTCACCTCACTCTCTGGAATGCAACAAAAAAAAATGCTATATATATAAGTAAACAGGACCTGTTATGTGATCTTAGCAGTCGAGAGAAAGTATGGGTTAAGCTGGTGGATTGGACTAAAAAGCTTGAGGTCCAATGATTAAGCCAATGTTTAACCATCGGTCCTGTTCCCTTCTGTGTTACGGGCACTCCAGGGAAGGGTGGAAGTGGAAATGGCTTTTCTCTCTTGAGTGGAATGACTCCAACTTGGCCTGGTTTACCAGAGAAGGATAGGAGTATAGCCAAAAAGTGATTTGGCAGAATGAGGACAACATTTTTCTTTAAAAAAAGAAACTCCATGCAGGAAATATGGTTTCTGTTCTCTTTACTACGAACAACAATATATAGCACAGCCACCAAAGGACAAGCCGTCAACCAACTCATCACTGGTTGTAAAGGACATCCCAAAGTTCCTTGTGATGCCCTCAAGACTCCATATGGTACATATAAGTTAAAGGGGCAGCAACAGGTAACAACACATCCCCCCAACCTTTAAATAACTAGCGACTGCAATAACAATTGAAAATGTTTAAGCAACCATTTCAGGGGCCATTAGGAGTCTTCACTGGCTCCCTGTCAAGCAGCGTATTGAATTCAAGGCTCTGTGCCTGGTCCATAAAACCTGTATGGAGGTGGCCCTATGGCGTACCGCAATCTATTCCAATGGTACTGTCCAGGGATCCACTAAAGTTTGCCAATCACGATTTGGCTAAAATCCCAAAATGGAGGAAGGCTAGGTGGGGTGGTAGATGCCTCTCCTCTCTGACTCCCAAACTATGGAAAAGGCTGTCCTTGGATATTAGATCTCAATCGGTTCGGTCTCAATTCCAAAGATTACTAAAAACCTGTCTCTTTCCAGCTAAGCAGTTGATCTCATAATTTCTGGCTTATCCTTTCTTCTGGGTCTTCTCCAGTGCCAAGACGCCTTGGCAATCGAGCACTATATAAAACCCCTACTTACTTACTTAACCAAAAAAGAAAAAGAAAATAGCACAAAAATAAAACACAAAAACTGTGTGGGGTTTGAAGCCATAGGCTAAATGTCTAAAGAAGACAAAACAGTAACTATGAAAAAAAAAGAAAAAAGATCTGTACACCAAGAAGTATAGAACTTACAATTGTACAATGTCAAGATGATACACAAAATTTTTACAAGTCAGCATATACTCTTATGTTGATGTGATATGAGAAACAAGTCTGCACCAGGATCTGTCTCTGGCAGGAACGCCGGGCACCATGAGAACACCTGTCAGCTCTCTAGTGTTGGCTAGTGACACAATGCCAAGCAGCTCCAATCCCTTTATGAGCCTAACAAACAGGGAAATGGTCCGGGGGTACTTGATTGGGGTGTGAGAGAGGCAACAAGAGTTGAGTAACACTGGTATCTGTGAGAATCCACTGTCAACTCCCACTCTGGCATGGGAAGCACATGGGTGAAGGTTGTAAGCAAGATTTATGAGCACAATATAATAAAGAAGCCCCATTTTTCCTGAGCACAAGAGAAAAGCATATTTTCCCTGTATACCACACAGGCCCCTGATATAGAGACTTCCCCAAGGTGTGGTGGTGGTAACACCTCAGTTGCCATTGCCTGAGGAGGTACTACAGATGGGAGAATAGCACTGGAGAGACAAGAACCCCATCAACCACACTATCTTCTACTATATATAAATGCAATAAAGCTCTTTAATTTGGAGTCTGAGTCATTCACTGCACCTTGTTATAATTTGATTAACTGTAAAGGAATAATAAGGACCACCTGGGCAAAAAGTGGTCTTAAAATTTTAAAGCATAGTCCTTGAGATAAGAGGGGACTTTCCTGAGTCATAAGGTTTCTCACAAGCTACCTGCATCCCGTCTATCATGGGCCCTCCACTCTTGTCCCTCTTCTCTATTGCTTTTGTCAGAATTAGCACTCTGGTGGGCGGTGTGTTTCAAGATGCTATATTCAGTGCATGGTTGAGGTACTGTTTTGCCTGAACTACTCTAGCATTTCAATGTTCCTGGTGACCTAGAGGGGTGATATTTGAGCTGCCTTGAGTGGCAGCCATACAGGGCAGTGGCAGGACTCTGGAATTCAGTGTGGAACAAAGGATGCCGCTTTCGAGCTTCTTCTTTGTTTTACAAATAAACACCATGGCTAACTGGAGACATGCGTGTGTAAGCTTTATAATCAGCTCCTCCAAAAATGACTGTCTTTCCTATGAATGTTATTCTATTCAATAGGAAGTAGAATTGTTCCTGGCGATGTCCTATCCTGTTCAAATCATTAATAGGGCAAGCAATCACAGGAGGAAGATATGTCGTAATGCATTTGTTCCCAAATTTCCTGTAGCGTTCTTTGCCCCCTTGCTTCGATTTTTGTTCCAGAATTTTGATTCCATAACTTGGATTATTATCTAGAAATCTACGCCTGGGACTCTTGCATGGTGGATTTATCCTACCTAATTTCAGAGGTGTTTGGTGCCTTTGCAATTTCTTCTGTAACATTCTACATCTTCAGTACAGAGCTACAAGACTGCCAAGGAGTTTTTTCCTCTTTATAGGATTTTCCTCCTAACGCTGACCCTCCTAAGGAAACATGTTTTTTTCTGTAGGATGGCTCCATGGTTACAGGGACAAGTCACCATTACATGCATCAACCAAGAGGAGAGCTCAACAGACCTTCTCAGAGTCCGGTTCTTGACAAAAAGATGGAAGACCAAAACAGAAAACCTGCTGTTCTTTTGTGTTTTCATGCTTATTCATTGTGGCCATGTGTCACTATATTCTCTTACCTAACAGTGGTGGTTTTTGGTTTATTATCATGACAAAGAATTTTCCATGTATTTTAGTATGACTATGGGTTTTAGTTGTATTTTATCCAATATTTATTGTCATTTTAGCATAATTTATATATATATACTCCGTATTATCTTCATTTCTGTATATGATAGTTTTTGTGTATTACAGTTGTTATTAGTACTCTTTCGTTGTTTTTGATAATTGACTTGCAAGGGGTATAAGAGTAACTTATCGACCCTTTCTCCCTTGTTGTTGTGGTCCGTCAATATATATATATGATCAAGCCTCGGCTGAGGTGAAACGCGTCATGGCGACTGGTGGGCTGTTATTCTTCACGAATAAAGAGCACTGAAAACGAGAGCACGGAGTCTGTGGCTTTACTCAATTTCCATCTTCAGCGTGAGCTGTGTTAATTTCGGACTTTCGAATATATATATATATATATATATATTACCTACTGGCGTGTCACCAGTAGGTATATATAGTTAGGATTATTTGTCTATGGAACTTTTGAAAATTCTATGTCTAATAACTTTGGCGTTTGTGGACGAATCGGCTGAAATTTTCAGGAAAATGGCACATTTTGTTTCTGAGCAGCCCCCAAAAATTTGGGGGGGTTTCGTCAAGGGGGGGGCCGAGAAAAAAGGGGGGTCCCAAAACGCGTTTTTCCCATGTTAATTTCCATAGGGCCTTTGGCCTCAATTTTAGCTCGAACGGCTGAATGGATTTGCACGAAACTTGGCAAAATTGTAGGGACTGTTAGCCCGATGTGCCTTTGCTAGGTCTCAATATATGTGCTCCAGTGGATTTTGAGAAATTAACGTTCAAAACAAGATATATATCTGTAATAGCGCTCCGGGCTGCGCTCCGGTCCGCTTACTTTTCGCGAAACGGAACTTTGCGATGCGAAGCTGATTGGCTCCCCGGTGTCTGTCAACATTCTAAACAGTCCGGAGCGGCCGCCATCTTATCTCTCGGTAGGATCGAGAGAGAAGAAGAGGTGAAAAACGAAGGGGGAATTTAATGAAAGGGGGCAAGGTATACCCCTCTTGACCCCCTAGGAATGTTGTTGGGGTTATTAAAGGGTCCCGTGGGGAAAATAAAAAAAAAATTTATTTTTCACGGTAGAAGCGCTTCCCGGGCCGCGAACTGGGCCGCAAACTGGTAGCGAAACGGGAATTCGCCATTTTGTGCTTCGTTTTAATTAAATTACTAGGTTAAGGGGGTGCGGGAGACCATTTTGTGCTTCGTTTTAATTAAATTACTAGGTATAAGGGGGTGCGGGAGACGTATCCTAATCCCTTATGTTTTCTGAGGGTGGCTGAGGAGGCTCATATATGTTGATACATGTCTTCCAGCGGCGGTGCGTGAGCTTTTTTTTTTTTTGCCTCGTGACGTCTGTTATCGTTCGATTCGAAGGAAATCAGGAAGTGTTGACCGCCAATTTGTCAGTGCGATAAAATATTTTGTTATAAATGAATCCTTATTGATAAACATTGTCTGCGCCATCTTGCCTTTTTTCCAATGCCACAATTTTGTCGTGCACGGCAGCCATTTTAGATGCCAGGCCGGTCCCAGGCTATCACCTAGCCCTGCGGATGTAGTTTATGGCCCCAGCTGTAGAGAATCCAGACATGCCAACCCTCCCGATTCAGGCGTGAGACTACTGATTTCAGTGCTAGTCTCCCGCCTCCCGATTCCTGCAAGCAAAAACCCGGGGGCATATTACCAACAACTAGCGATAATTTTTGTCTCTAACCTGTTTAGAGACAAAAATTATCGCTGCACATCGGCGATTTTTATCGCAGATAAACCTTGCTATTAGCAAGGTTTATCGCAAATGCGATAAAAAACGGCCGTAATGAATGAATATCGCTGAAAAGTCAGCGATATTCATGCATTATCCAGCAAATGCTCTTAGCCATGTTATCCACCTCCCATTGGATAACATGGCTAAAAACTGCTCAGGGCAGGTGTTAGCTTTTGGAGATATTCGCGCTTAGCGCGAATATCTCCAAAATTTGGTAATAGGAGATAGCGATGTTAGGGACTGTTTCCAGTCGCTAACATCTTGGCACGCCCACTTTGCATGTCATTAGTGATAGATATCACTGACATGCAAAGCGGGGCCCAAGATGGTCGCTATCTCCTTTTAGCTGTCACTAACTGGTGTTAGCGACAGCTTGGTAATAGGGAGATAATTTTATCTCCGCTTTCTTGGCTTTTAAAGCCAAAAAAGCGGAAATAAACCCCCTTGATAATATGCCCCACGATTCCTCGGGGGTTTCAGCTGACAGGGCTTGGTATTGTGTTACGTGCTAATTCTTCCAGGAAACGTCAGAGGGTCGATGCAGGGGTTCTAGAAGGGGTGATAAACCATTTAAGCCTCATGAACAAGTGCATGGTCTTTTAAAGATCTGTGAAGTACTCGGGGCGGCGGTGTGTGTGTGCCCTCTTTCAGGAGCCGGCGGGGGGGGGGGCACTGCCAGCAACTTGCCAGGCCAGGCAGTGTTCAACACTTGCATCACCCTTTCTCTGCCTGCTATTGCGCTCCATGCTTCGGAAAGGTAAGAAAAAGAACGTGCATTTGAGTTTGAAATGTCCGATCCTGTAGCAGTACACTTGCAAAGCCCACACATGACAATAACCCGATTCAAGGCCCCATTCACCCGATTTTTTAATAATATATAGTACTCCAAAAAAGTAGGATTATAAAACTTTATTAACTTTTAAATATAACGAACGCAACAAAAACTGTAAATATATTTAAACATTTTTTGACAAAAAAAAACAACAATGGTCCGAAGCTGTCTTTTGTGCGAATAGTCCCAAGGCAGCACAACGTGCTGAGTTGTGGACGGCACCCAGGTGAAGAACCATCCCTTCTTCAAACCCCATGGTGACCAACTAAGTGCAGGTTTTACATAAAGTAGTGTTTACCTAGAGTGGTGCTGTGTAGGACACTCTGAATGGAAATTAACCAGAACTATAACGATAACAACAACAACAACAATAATATAACTTTTATGCCCAAATTACGCAAACATTTAGCTAATCTGCTAAAGGGGGAAGTCGCCATTTCTTTTGATAATTTATTCACCCATCCGTAGCCTCTCTATTCTCCATTACAATGTGTTTCCTGCTGAAATTAACCAGAACTATAACCATAACAACAACAACAACAACAATAATATAACTTTAATGTCCAAATTACGCAAAGATTTAGCTAATCTGCTAAAGGGGGGAGTTGCCATTTCTTTTGATAATTTATTTATCCATCCGTAGCCTCTCTAATCTCCATTACAATGTGTTTCTTGCTGTCGCTAGCTGATGAAAAAACTAAAGTGATAACTTCCTCATCCTTATTTTGTCTTTCTTTGTTCCTTAAGATGTTATCTGTGTCAACCTCTTCCGAGAATGCTGATGCGTTAGGGATTTCCTTGTGTTTCTTAATAGCATTGGTGTCTGCACACTTCTTTGTCAATTCTGTGAACATGATAACTGCTTCATAAACAGACAATATCTTTGTTTAGTCATTAGTGTTAAGTGTGTCTGAAACTACAGTGCCCTTCTGTTTTTCTTTCTTCAGGCTCTACAGAGTTTTGTTTGTTGTTCTTTTGAGCGACAATTATTCCAGAGGTTTCAGGTTCACTTGTTTTGTCCTGCAGTGAGTTAACAGCTTTAGAGACTTCATGTTTATTTGCTATGTCCTGCTGTGCGTCAACTGCTTCAGAGACGTCTGCTTCATTTGTTATGTTTGAATAGATTCTGGACCTGCCCGGCCGCGCCCAAAATGGCTCCGGTGTAAATGGGACTCGTAACTGCTTGTTGTGTACTGGTTGCCCAACCTTGATATCACGAGATACGTATGCAGTTTTGAAGCACATGGCGGAGGCTCGTCTGCTGTAGTGGGGCGCCCCTTTATCGTTTCAGTTGCCATTCCGCCCGCTTTTGCTACACTGTGCCTTTTCCGCCATTCAGCTGTTTACCGCCCGCTCTTACGGCTACAGCGTCTCGCTCACCATGTAGTTGAGTTGCTGCCACTCTTGCGGTGCAGCGATAGGCGGCTGCCACTGGACTCTTAAAATGGCGGCCGGCTCTTCGGATTTGGGCCTGGTCCAGTAAAATGGCCCTGGGACTAAGCATGGGCGGAAAATCCGTTTCGCTCGCGGATTTTGCGGATTTTCGGTAAATTCGCAATCCGCGAGATTCGCGAATCTCCCGCAAAATCCGCAAATCCGCGAGCAGCGGATTTTGCTCGCACTGCTCGCACTGTTCGCGTGAGTTCGCGGCTTCCCAGTACAACTTCGCGCCCCGCGAATAAGTGCAAAATTGCAGAAATACGATCTTAGCAAAACTGAAACTACTTACCAGGTTCAAAAGTTCAGGCTCATCATTAGTAGCCATTTCCTGTAGTGCTTGCTGAGGGGCCCCTCCAGAGTTCAGTTGCCAGTTGCAACTATTATGTGACCCTGCTCTGAACCTCAGAATAGTTACACATATGCCACAAAGGTCCTGAATTACAGCTAAGGGAGACAAGCAGGAGCCAGGCTGGCAGTTCAAATCCATTAATCAGCCCCTAATTCATTATTGTCAGTTGGGGCAGGGCAGGTGTTGTAACTAATTTTGCAACAATGAAAGCACTTAGCAAGTGCAAAAGATCACTAATCAGGAAGCACTAAGGAAGCAGGTGCCAGCTAAAAAAATATTCTGTGACACATTAATCAGCCCCAAATTAATTCAGGTCACTTGAGGCAGGGAAGGTGTGCTTGCGTTGCCACAATAATGTACACTGACTGGACAACCAGAGGGTGCTGTGATGAAACAAAGGGTGGCATGGGTGGGCCAGAGGGTGGCATGAGTAGTCAGAGAGTGGCAGTGGTGACAGAGAGTGGCAGTGATGAAGAAGAGTGTCCCAAACAGGCTGGACACGTAGAAACAACAAGTTCGCGAAACTTGCGACCCGACAGGTAAGTTTGCAATTTGCGACATTGTACAAAACCCTCGCGAACTGGCAGAAACCCGCGCAAACACAAAAAAAAAAATCCGCAAATTCGCGAGAATTCGCGGATTTTGTGGATTGCGAGTTCGCAAATCCGCAAAATTCGCAAACGCAAGATTCGCAAAATTCGCCCATGCTTACCTGGGACACCTTGGAACTCGGACGCTTGTCTGCCAGGGCTTGGGTCCCATTCTCGAAAGCGTCCCCTCAGCCTTGAAGATTCTACAAAAGTCTTGGGGGACCTCGACTCCCGCAGGCTTCCGGTGGGGAGCGGCTGCCATGATTGCTTGCGGAATGGCCACGACGGAGCTACGAGATGGTGGTGCTCTCATGGTGACGCCAGCTTCAGTCTGAAACATCCAGAAACAAGGTGGGGCTTTCATCGTTTGGGAAAAAAAATGTTTTAATCCAATGAAAAGTGTTATTTTTAGGTCACATGACCTAGTCTTACATCATTAGGAAAACAAAAGTAAAATGAACCAATGAAAAGTTTTAATAACAAGTCACATGACCTGTTATGCTTACGTTACGCGCTGCGCGGCGCGCTCTGGATCGTTTCCGGGAAGCTGCGCCTTGCGCACCGGAGCACTTCCGGGTGCGCTAACGCGGCGCGTCATATGACGCATTACGCGACAACGCAGGTCCAGAATATAGTCAAAATGTCTCCACCAACCAGCGGTCGGAATACAACCGCTTTCAGCAGTCCAAAAAGTTCTGTTAAATCGCAAGAGCGGGAGCAACTCAACTACATGGTGAGCGAGACGCTGTAGTCGCAAGAGCGGGCGGTAAACAGCTGAATGGCGGAAGAGGCACAGAGTAGCAAAAGCGGGAGAAATGGCAACTAAAACGGTAAAGGGGCGTCCCACTACAGCGTGTCTTCAGGTTAAACGGATTGTGGGACAAGGTCCAGAATGGAAGAGTCATCAAAAGGCAAAAAAATCTGCCGGGCCCCGGGAGCCGGCCGCCTATGTCGGGGGCGATCTCAGGCCACACCAGGGCAACACGACTTGGGGAGGGGGCAGGAGCCAAGCGCCCCCTCTCAGTCCGCGCCATCTCACCGCCCCTCGGGGGCCTCTGTCAAGCGGTTTAGGGAGGCACCGTATCACATTGTTTTCTAATGCAGTCAGGTCCACAAACGGACCCCACTTACTTTGAATAGTGAAGCTGCAGCAGGTGCAAATAAGGTTTAGACAGTGTTACAAGCGCTGCTTAGAACTCTGAAGTATGGCACTCAACATCCAGGACTTATGCCATTTGTGTAAGGCAGTGACATCAAAGCAACTCAGGGACCAAAAGCATGAATGAACACTCACGTATGAAAATCTTATTTGGGAAAGGGGCAGGATCCAAACGCCCCCTCACAGTCCGCGCCACCACACCGTATGTAGAAAATCTGAAGCCATCGTTCTACAAACTCTCAACCAGCCTTGGATGGAAAAATCTTAAAGAATGTACAAACTGAAAACCAGTTTTTGTGTGCATAGCATCAGCAGCAATGCTTGCTATCAGTGCATGAGTTTCATGCTCGATCGATTGAGCTAGCCGGATCGGGCAATAAAAAGTATAAAATAGTTATGTAAATAGTTATTTAATAAAATGTTTTACCCTGTTACTTTGCTGGTGTGTTGTATCTATTTATAATATTTGCCTAGGGTTTGTTGTTATTTTGGGCGGGGTGGGTGGCGGAGTCGAGCTGTCTTGCAGCCATCATGGTGTGGAGCTCAGTTCATCTCACTATTTTCGTATTTCTCATGAAGGGTTGTTCCTAATGTTTGTATTTTAGCGAGGTCAAAAAGAGATCCAATTAGTGGTCTACTGATTTTGCTTGATTACTTTTTTTTTTTACACGATTTTTCACTATCTGCAAAGACTAAACAGAGTATTGCGACTTTGTGCTTGTTTGTAAATAGAGAATGATCCAAAGAGAACTAATTCTAAAACAGTAAATGCTTGGATAACAATCAATCAAATGGAGAGACAAGCAAGTACGACGGATTACAACGGGGGTAAAGGTCTGCGTTAACTACCCTTCACTATCTGCAAAGAGAGAGTACTACTAAGAGAAAAGAGGGGGGGGGCAGCGTTCAAAGCACATCAGCGTGCATAAACACGAAAACGTTTTTACCTATCACGTACTTGACATTTGACAGCTTTTGATATTTGCTATTAAAAAACCATTGAAATTCACAGAAAAAACCATAGGTTATAGTCCATATATACTTAGGAATTTGCATTTACAAAACCTTGAAAATTCACAGAAAAAACCATAGGTTATAGACCATATATCGTTAGGAATTTGCATTTACAAAACCTTATTTTACTCGCATAAAACCATTGAAATTCCATATATAGTTAGATGCGCTAACTATATATTGCGCACCCGCAATCCACTGCTGATGATGTCACATATTACATCATTCATGACATGGTTAGTGACATCACTGATGACATCACTGATGACATCTCAAATTACATCACTGATGACATCACTGATGACATCATTCATGTGATAATACGATGAACCTCTTCAGACTCTAATATAACCTTAGATACACTCAGTGTAAACAGACACTCACAGACTGTTACTCATCCATGGAGTTACTGACACGCCTAGTCAGTCATGCAAAGAATCAATCACACCTCCATTTCCTCATCTATACATTTATACACACCTTACTTATTTAAACATATACTAAGACATATTTACTCTCTTATACAATCCCTGATACAAGTTTACAATGATCCATACAGCCACTCACACATTCACTGACTCTTATGCACAGTTATTTATATTTGACAACTCTAATATGTACTGTGTTTTACATATGTACTTACTGTGACATGTAGCACTGAGATATCCATTCACTCACCAATACACTCATGCACACAGTCAACCGCCCATACAGCTGTTTCCACATGCACTTTTGAACCCATACATCTAGTGAATCAACTGCTCACACATCTATGTACAGAGTCACACACCTCCCAGCTACCCATACACACACACTCAGTGTCCCATACAACTACTTGGACAACCAATCAATAACCCATACAGTTATTCATATAGCTACTGATCAACACATGCAGCAGTTTGTAGAACAACAGATGTAATGATGCACAAATTAAGATAGTTTAGTCACTAACCCATGCACTCATTAAGACACATTTAATCATTCTCTCATACAGTCAGTCATGCACCTACTAAATCCTTTTTCCAGACACTTATACATCCACTCATTCTTCAATATGTAAGACACATTTTAACTTTACAGAAACATACAGTCACTGGATGTTGTCATCAGTGATGTCATCAGTGATGTCATTTGAGATGTCATCAGTGATGTCATCAGTGATGTCACTAAGCATGTCATGAATGATGTAATATGTGACATCATCAGCAGTGGATTGCGGGTGCGCGATATATAGTTAGCGCATCTAACTATATATGGAATTTCAATGGTTTTATGCGAGTAAAATAAGGTTTTGTAAATGCAAATTCCTAACTATATATGGTCTATAACCTATGGTTTTTTCTGTGAATATATATATATATATATACATATTTATATACAAGTAAATTTGATCCATTTTGGATCATATTATTTTATATGGATGATATATATTATATCATATATTTATAAATGTATGCATTGAAAAATGTCATTAATTATATTAGAGACGCTATGAGAACCACATACAGTCAACAGTACAAACTAAGCGCGCAATTTGAAACAGATTTAAGACACATGTGGTATTGATACCTATATGTTAAACAAAGAACAAGACCACCGTTCAGCTCGGCAGTTTAAATTGGGATACTGGGGCACCAGTACCATGACATAACTGACCAATGATTTATATAATCAATCACCTTACTTTGAAAATGTAAAATGTTAGGTTGCTGCTTAACTATATGACAATTTACATATACGCAACTTTTGAATTTATTCACTATTGCACTTTAGCATCTTTTTCCCGGTAACTTTTATGTTGCTCCATGAATAATCCAGTACTGTGGAATGAACTGATGTGTTACAAATATTTGAATGCACATGCATTTCGCATTAATTAATATTTCACTATGTATCTTAAACATGCAGTTTATGATTGTCATTGAGGCATCTGTATTGTAATATTGGTTTTAAATGACTAACAAAATCAAATCTTTCTTTCATGTTCATTGCGCAGTTGAGACACATGATCATTGTCACACCAGCACTAGTTACTTTAAATATTATTTGACAATGCTGAACCTTGTCATGTGATCAAGGCCCGAGGAAGGGCTGAAATGCGTTATGGCGACTTGCACCATTAAAGACTAATTTGCACCTGACATCGGGTTCCTTATCCGTAATCCCGCCCCCCCCCCCCACTTCCGAGACAGAAGCCCATAAGCAAGGGAGGCTGGGCCTGTTTTAATTGGATGTTGGGTGTGGAAGGCTCGAAACAATCGGGAAGTTTGAAGAACATGGGATCAGGTATTGTACTGATGTGACTGTCTATGTGTACTTTCTTCAGGAGAGACACGTTAACCACTGGTGTATTTTCATTGAAAGAGGCAGGTCTAGTTTAACTGGCACTTAATTGATCACTTCAGTGATAGCGTAGGGGCACAAATACCATGGTTGTAGTTTTTTAGAGCCATGTAGGTTTAAACATTTTTTTATGGATAACCGTACTTTGTCTCCCACTGGTAACGTGGGCTCTGCTATGACGGTGTGCATCGCAAGCACAACAAGATGATGGACAGAGTGCTGAAACGTTTCAACCACTTACCCCCAGTCAAGAAATCTGGGTTGAATTCATTGTTATTCTGCTAACTATGCCACCCCAGTTTGGACCCAGGCATCTGCAAATCAGTCTCGACTATGCTCATCATGTGAACAGGCAAGCCAGAATTGCCAGGCCAGTACCTCCGAGCCCAGAAACAAGCATCCTGGGACCGGTTTTGGGGAATCACCCCTCAGCAGTCAGACTAGCTTGAATCTAGTGGCACAGCGAACAATGGATCCAAGTCTGAGGATACCCTTGGTCACTTAGGGAGAACATAGCAAACACAACAAGATGATGGACAGAGTGCTGAAACCTTTCAACCACTAGCCCCTAGTCAAGAGATCTGGGTTGAATCTAATATTCTTTTGCTCACTATGACCCCCAAATTTGGACCCAGCCATATGCAAATCATTCTTGACCCTGCTTCTCTTGGGAACAGTCCAGCTAGAACTGCCAGGCCAGGTACTCCCTGGACCGGAAACAAGCATCCTGGTGGTGTGCATCAGCAGTTCTTTTAAAAGCACATTTTGCTTAAGTCGATTCAAAATGAGCCTTTTTTCCCAGAGCGTGTTAGGTGGTATGGCATTTTTAGACAACAGGCATCCTGTTAGTGTGAGGTGCATCCCATGGAATTATTTGTGGATTGTTACCCTGGATACAATAGAAGGCCGACATACCTAATGATGAGTGTTTTGTATTGTTGTAAGCAAATAATACTGCCTATAACAATTCTGGTCATTCTTTTTCCACTGTGATATTGCTTCACCAACTGTCTCGGGAAGGTAAGTAGAAGAGAGACACACATCGAAGAATCTACAAAGTTCAATCAGAAATGGCACTATTTGTACATTCAGCTCTGTGATCGAGAAAGATGGCATTCCATACCGAAGTACTACATGGCACAAAACATTGGGGGTTTATTCTGCTGACGAGGGAAATTATTTCAAGTGCACAAAATGTGCCTTTTTGGAACTATGGTCTACAGTGGTGAGAAGGGTAGTAAATCTGTCTTAGTTTTCAGCAACTCAACCACAAAATCTAGCGACACTGCATGCCATGGTCTTTGAAGCACTGGTATTGGGTGCAATAAGCCACCTGGGGGTGCATGCAAGATTTTACCTTGAACATAGATTGAATATTGAACTACATATCTTGTGTATCCTTGGACATGGATGGCCACTAGAAGGGTCTTTGCAAGTATTCTATAATCTTATGGTACCATGAATGGTTGGTCAAGAGATGACGTGACAAAGGAATAGTGCGTGTTGCTGGTGTTCTGCAGTGGGTAGATACCATTTAATGTTCTTGAACAAAAGGCCATCTTGAAAGCTGAGGTCAGTATGACTACTTCCCCACTCTTCTTATGTTCTGCCACTTATACTTTTTCGTAGGCCAGGAAAAAGGTGGAGGTTAGGACTAGATCCAGAAAATAAGGAGCTGTCAAAATTGGTTTTGGAGCCTGATTGGTATCGGAGTAATCATCTCCTACTATTCTTGAAAGAGCACCACGTTCGAATTTTCATTCACTTGGATCAATGTGATTACAAAACTATAATCATTGAAAAACAGGGTCTACCTTAGCTGATGAGCATTTAGAGCAGTTATTGCCCTAACTGACCATAAGAACTGTAAACTTCTGTGGTCCGTGCATATGGTCACTGGATGTATATCACCCAATAAGTGATTACATCACAAATGTTGCCCTAATGCCCAACAATTCACAACCTGCAATAGTGTAATTATGTTCTGCAGAGACACATTTTTGGGAATAGTAGGCTATGGGATGAAGTTGTGCTGGCTTGGTGTCTTGTTAAGATAAAATACCACCTAAGGTGGTTTGGGAAGCATCAGCTTCTACCACATATGACTGTTCTGGGCTGGGATGAACCAAAATAGGTACAGTGGTGCATTTCTGTTTCAAGGTTTGAAACACTTGCTTGAATTCTTCATTCCAGGCAAATTTTACCACTTTTCAGAGAAGCTGAGTGATGGGTTTATTGGTTAGCGATTAAAAGTCTAGAAAAAGTTGCAAATGCCAAAAAACGTCCTTCTTTGATGTTGGGGGTGGCCATTGTAAGATTGAGCCTACTTTATTTATATCCATACTAATCCCTGTGGGGCTCAAAATGTACCCAAAGAATTCCACCTCCCTGGTATTAAGTACACTTCTTTCCAATTTCACATTAAGATTATGTTTTTGAAGTTGCTAGAGTACCACTCGAACCTGTTGGACATATTCCAACATTGAGTTAGAGTAGATTAGTATGTCATTGATAGTTACAGTAAATGTTTATTTGAGAAAATGTAATTCCTTTAAACAGAGAAAACATGTTTAAAAATATAGTGAGAGCAGCATTTTCAGTAAAAAGCAGACAACAAGAGCATATTATACAGAGAAACATTATAGCAACCTACAGGACCGTAGTATAGGCTCAAAATATAATTATAGCTTAGTGTACTTCAAAGAGAATTGTTAGGATCATAGATAAAACGAGGAATAAGCAAGTGCCTGCCTTGTGTGAACACCACAACACTCTCTAGAGACTGTTCCTCTCAATATTTAACGTATTATATCTCTCACGTCATATAAGCAGAAAGAATTCACTCAACCATTTAAAATGTTATCTCTTTTCGTTTCCTAAATAACCCTACCACAAATTAATATTTGCTCAGAGCATATACAGTGTAAGTGGACAACATCTCCTGTAATACCATAAGAGCTTTATAGTGTCATTTGAGGTCTAAGCGATTACACACAGGACAAATCCATTTATGTCTTCGATTAGCATAGGCAGAGCAGAAGAACATAACATGAGAGTATAGTCTTTTCTTTGGGTTTTACCCACTGAGCAGGGCCCTAAGAATCAGCAGGTATATAATAGTATATAGGCAATAATATTAATAAATACCATAACAACCTGCCTTAAACTCTGGTTCTCAGCCTGAATATTCACAAATATATTGGCAAATATCCTGAAGTATTATATCCTGGTTGTCCATATTTTCTGGGTGAAGCGAACACTTTTGGCTTTGTCTTCCATGGATCTTTAGCAAACCTGACCTTCAAGCCTGTGGCGTGGCCTAGCGGAAATGATATCCGCCAACCCCATAGTCCCTACCCTCTTACCTGTGCATGTAAACTTAACGAGAAAAAAACTGGAGTACATGGGACGAGGTCCTAGGTGTTTGGCCTTTTGTTCTTCAACGTATAGAGCCGTGGAGGCTTGAAAACAATCGATAGTCATCAGTTACTGTAAACTAAATAAGTAGTTTTGTTTGTGATCCTTACCTTGCAGACAAAATATTGAGTTGGAAATTTTGAACTACAGAAATATAAAATCCTGAATATCGTCAGTGATAAACATTGACAGTAAGAATTTTGTGCTGAAAAATATCAATTTGAAGGTAAGAAATATTGTTTTAAAAAATATAGAAGTCAATAGGATCATTTACAAAAATAAAGTTGTTTAAAAGATCGATTTTTCTAATTAGTGTTATGCATTTTAGTATATATTTTAAATGTATGTGATGTATTTTTTGTATTAATATTGTTTATGTTTTTTAATATATGTACTACATTTCTTGTAGTTATCAATTTTATTTTAATTACATTTTGCATTTTTTAGTTCAGTAGCGGGTTGTGTGTTTATGGGGGAAAAGGGTGAGAAGTAAATTAATGATCATAAATCAATGATTTTTTAAATGTATTAATATTTATTCAATTAAGATTTTATAGTGTTGTGGGAAGTAATTTATGTTTAATTACTTAAAAATTAGTTGTTGATTAATATTTATTAATTGAAAATAAAATATTGACATTATGTGACTAATTTTAGGTGCGGGTTGTGGGGTTTATAGGGGTAAATGATGGGAAGTTAATTATTTTTTCTGTGTTGTAATTTGTTTTTTAATTAGTGATATTTAATTGATAATTAATATGTTAATTATAGGAGTACATTTAATTTTAAATTTAGATGTTGGTTGTGAATTGTGTGGTTTTATAGGATAGGATGTAAATAACATAAATATATGTAATAATATTTTTGTTTATAAATAATTTCTATTTAGAAATGTTTGTTTAAAAAATATTTTTATTTTTCATTTAATATAATATTTTTAGGTATTTCTGTCATGTATTTAACATTAGAATAAGGCTTTTTTAATGTATTAGATTAAGTAGATTTGTATATGAATGTTTAACATATTTATATATTTTTTTGTTTTTCAAATATTTTTTGTTGTTTATATATTCTGTGTTTTTAATTTTGAATAGAAATTATTATCCCTCCGCAATCCAACACTTTCTCTACTGTTACACTCACTGGAGTGTGAATAGTAAATTTTACCCCTCTGCTATTCAACACTTCCCCTACTGTTGCACTCATTGGAGTGGGAATAGTAATTTCTACCCCTTTGCTAACCAATACTTTCCCTCCTGTTACACTCACTGGAGTGGGAATAGTAATATTTACCCCTCAGCTACCCAACAGTTTCCCTACTGTTAAACTCACTGGAGTCTGAATAGTAATTTTTACCCCCCCGCTATCCAACACTTTCCCTACTACTCCAGTTATTGCTGAAGGAATAGTATTTTTTACCCCTCCGCTATCCAACACTTTCCCTCCTGTTGCACTCACTGGAGTGAGAATTGTAATGTTAACCCCTCCGCTATCCAATACTTTCCTTACTGTTGCACTCATTCGAGTTTTAATAGTAATTTTTACGCCTCCACTCTCCAACACTTTCCCTACTGTTGCACGCATTGGAGTGGGAATAGTAATTTTTACCCCTCTGCTATCTAACACTTTCCCTACTTTTACACCCACTGGAGAAGGAATAGTAATTTCTACCCCTCCACTATCCAACATTTTTCCTACTGCTGCACTCATTGATGTGGGAATAGTAATTTTTACCCCTCCACTATCCAACACTTTTCCTTCTGTTACACTTAATGGAGTGGGAATAGTAAATGTTATCCCTCCGCTATCCAACACTTTCCCTACTATTGCACTCATTGGAGTGGGAATAGTACATTTTAACCCTCTGCTATCCAACACTTTCCCTACTGTTGCACTCATTGGAGTGGGAATTGGAAATTTTACCCCTCCGCTATCCTACACTTTCCCTACTGTTGCACTCTCTGGAGTAGGAATATTAATTTCCACCCCTCCGCTATCCAACACTTTTCCTACTGTTGCTTTGATTGGAGTGGGAATTTAAGTTTAAATATTTTTAAATAGTTTAATGCTTTAATGAATAATAGAATGTCTTTTTAACATAAATGTTATGTTATTTATATATATATATATATTTGTCACATTTTTATATATTTGTAACATTATACAATAGATGTTAATAGTTTATTGATTGTTTTACAGTAAATATATTTATAAACATATAATAATTATCATATGTGTGTTTAACTTTTTAAGTTTCGTTTATTTGTTATTTTTGTTAAATGTATATTACATTTATTTTATTAAGTTAATTATTTAATATATTTATTATATATTCACATTTTTTATGTATGTAAAAAAAGAACATTTTACATCTATATTTATTTTTTCAATATTTTTGTACTTAACTTTATAAATGTAGTTTGCAATATTTTTGACATCTATATTTATGACTCAATATTGCAGTATTGGGATGATTTGGGTGTCGATGTTTTGTCAGTGAACCCAATGAATAACTCTCTGCAATCAACTGTGTCTCCATTGGAGGCACACCTGGTTTCTGTTCTGCAGCAAGTAGAGTGATGTCTGGCAACTCATTCTGGAGATATGCCCAGAAAAAGGGTGATTCTATGAAATACAGATACAAAATGTGAGCATAATAACCACCGTTGATGCAGTGAATACTTTACATGGGATGGAAAACAAATAATTATCAACCCTGTACTCAGTAGAAATGACGATGTATTAACATAAGAATGGTAACTGTCCTTGTTCATTCAAGAAAATGCTGTTCACACACACACGCTAATATCGCAGGTGGAGGATAGTAACAATTGTTTGAGAATAACCTTATGTGCACCACCAGGTATTGTCTTCACTGGCCGTTATGCCCTCCCTTGAATGCGCTATCTCAAACTTAGGGTCTCTATTGAGCTGCCCCAATCAGGGTGCACATAACTTGAATAAAAAAATTGCTTCGGTACCGATGTTCAGTTTTGCACGGACAATAAGTAACACAGTCTGAATGAACGGCAAATTAATAACAAGGTTCTTGTGCCAACCACATTGGTAACCATGTTCCGGGGAGCAACTAATTAGTAACAAGGCTTGTGTGTGCGATTAATCAGTAGCACTCCTATGCGCATAATATCTTGACTTTGTAAACTAAAATATACAAGGCAGTACCTATGTAGTAATGTTGTTCTTCTTTTCAGGAAAGAATACTGTGTGCTGAGCAGAGCATCAGGCATGGTAAGTGTGAAGTCTGTTTTATTTTTTTGGTTTCACCGAGTGTGTCTAAGCAGCTGCTCCCACAGGAAGGTCTCGAGGCAAAGCCAGCCTTGTAGTCTTGTGCATGGTACAGGGCACATATGAGAAATACTACACTGATGCGCAATATGTGCTGAATGCACAGAGAGGAAATGAGTCATCTCTTGTTCCCATCAAGCACTAAATTAGTCTATTGGCCAGAATAGGTGAGAACATGACCTGGACCCTTGAAACCACCTTAGTAGTCCTTACTATGCCAATTTTGTGGTGGATTTCCACTCTCATTCACCAGAGGTACAATGTGTTGGTCATATACATTGGAAGCGATGAGGAGTTATTTATAACAACTGATATTAAGAAAAACATAAGAATTCTTTAGAAAGAATGGCATACTGCACATACACCTATTTGTCATTTGCATTCACTGAGTAATGAATTGGTTAAATGGTGGTCTAAAGTGTTAAAAGAGGATTACAATTAAGGGCCCTATTACAATGTGGTTTGGAAATCTTCCTCACCAAATAGGTTTGGGAATGGTTTCCGACCAGATCGGAAGACTCTGACCGACCAAGTAGGATGCATCCGGATGCTTCCAGATATGATTCGGTCGGACTCCCATTGACTTCAATAGGAGTTCCCATTGAAGAAACGGGTGACCGGGGAAAATCAGGCACCCAGTGGCAGGCACCGACTGGAACCTGCCACAATATGCATGGCTGGTAAGGGGGGACCCATGGGGCACACCCACGGGCCCGATTGGGAAGCCTCCAGGTGCAGGGGGGCGCTACAGGCCCCCAAAGTCTGAATCTGCTGCTGAGTCAAGTCAGACTGCACTTTTTGGAAAGATCATCCGAATCCAGCATTGTACTCGGTCGTTAGGAAACGTTGCCCATAGAGATGTACGCTTCTGCCTTGAATGGCTCTGTCATTCTGAATGCCTTCGGGTTTGGATTGGGATATTCCTAACGCCTAACTCGCATCGTACTCGGTTGGTATGAAACCTTTCCGAGTCGGTCAGGAAGACACACTGCCTATCTGATTCTGATGGAGCAAATGCTGTTAGGAGACCTTCCTACCCAAACATAATCGAGCTCTAAGTGGTAGCTGTAAGGCAGATCGGTCAGTCATATTGCATTATCCACAATAGAGCCGGTTTTAAACAACATGATTGAATGGTAGGCAAATAAGCTTGTTTCATCTTGAAGAATTGGTGGATTTTACTAGATAGAACTGAAGAAAGTGGGATGAAATGAGATTTGGAAAGGAATTTGTTTTTGTATATAGCAGTGACTGATTCCAAAAATAACTTAGTTAAGGGTCAAAATGTCAGGGTTTGTTAAGAAACTGTTATTACATTTCTCAGGACCAATTGAATGTAATCTTTATTGTTCAGTCAATTAAAACTTACAATCATTAAAATGTCACAGTTTAACAGTGTCAAATAAATAACAACCCAACATATTCTCTGTAAAATCATAAAACCAGATTCCAATACTAGAGCAATTACTCAAGTATACAAGACTAGATATTTAACAATGGGATAAAGGTCATTACTTTTGTAACACTATGCCCAAAAAAGCCAGCCAACAGGTCATCGACCTAAAACCTTACAAGTCAGAGATCCATCGTAACCTGGACAAACAGAGTGGGAACATGGCAGCCAGCTAGGAAGCCGGTTGCGAGTCGCACTCCACTAACCTCAGTGATATGGACTCCCGCTGAAGCTGAGGGTCTGCAGCGGCTGTTTTCTTTCACCTCGTTTGTGGCTTCTTGTGCTGGTTATGGGCTGGATATCCCTGGTGCTTTTCAGGCACTACGCATCCTCTGGGTCTCCAGTGTGAGGGTCTTTGGTGAACCTCGACCCAGTTGAGGAGTTTGGATTTCAACCAGCGGTTTCTCCCATGTTCTTTGCGCAGCCACTGAGCAACGAGGCAGCAGCAAGGCGTCAGAGAGGAGAGCATTGCATATGCTTCCCCCACCTGCTTCCCCATCCCGTGAGCCCAGACACTATTTGGATTCTAGCAGCGTTCCGGTGTAGGATGTTCGGCGTAGCAGTGCAATGGCTGTGATTTCCAGCACAGACAAACTCAGGCTTATTTAAAGAAGTAGTGCCACTTTAGTATTTCAAGTGTAACTTTCAGATTGCTCATCTTTTATTTGTAAGGCAATCCTGCTACAATGTTGCTGTACCAGCACTTTCTACAATTTCATTTGTTTATGACCTATTGCTTCATAATGGGTTATTAAATGGACTACTTGGTTTATAGCTAAGTATCTTGAATTTGCCTGTGTTTGGAAACACACTGTCAAAATACATTTCTGAACACTAATTTGAAATATAAGACAGATATTAAGGCAGTTTCCATTATCTGAACTGTTAAGATCAGGATTACGTGTTGTCCTGAAAATCCCTGAGAAGGAAGAGCAGGTATTCTTAACAGAACCTGCTGCAAAGTCTACACCTCGACTTTAAAAGGAGAGCGGGTCCGTGGTCTAGACTATCCAAGCTGAGTATAGAATGGATCAGGCTCTGCACGCTCGGTGTGGTGCTGCGATTTGCGAGCCGGCTCAGTCCTGTGGGACATTCAGGTAATCGGGTAATCAGGCGCTTAGGAGCCTGTTTTTTTCTGGCACTTCTGTCTCTGTCTCCGTTTATCTGGATGTGTGGTGGTCCCACTTTTGCGCTCCTTAGGGCTGCTGGAGCACTAGGTGAGTCCCACAGAGCACTGACTTGTTCTCTGAAGCTGACCCCTTCTCACTTGGTCGGTGCAGGTGGGTCCAGTACATGCTGTATACGCTGCTCCACGGTGAGAGCCCAGGGTGCTGGCAGTTAATTAGCAGAGCTGTGTATTTCACCTTTGGGGGTCCCAGAGGGAAGTTCATTAAAAACCTGCCCTGCTAAGATTTTGAATCAAGTTAAGGGGGATAATATAAGGCATGATACGGTCTTTAGGTCTATGGAGGTAGAATTGCAAAATTGTGGGGGAAAAAAGCATACTGCTAAGAGTGATCCCCTAACACAATATAAAATGTTATCTTCTCTTCCTACCAGTTTCAACCCTGAAAGTGGAATAATACTAGGGAAAAGATGCAAATTAAGATCTAGTACCTACCATGTGCAGAGAACCTCCCCCCTTGCAAGACACTCAGCCCACTGAACCTTCGGGGGTCTCACTAGTAAAGAACAAACAGAAGAAGCTGCCAGCTAGGGCAGGGAAAGCCAACCCTGAAAAGGGGAGAAAGAAAAAAAAAACGACCCCAGTACCTGCAAGGGTGACCCCCTCCCTCAGATCTTTTTTTAAACTTAATCCACAGGGTGCCATGGAAACAATAAAGCAAGGAGCTTCGGTATCAGGGGATCCTCTGACATTTAATTCTATCATCCTATATCAAATAGATTTTCACCCTTAGTGATTTAGCTTCAGGGCCAGAGGGAGGACGACAGAAGGAAAGTGACCTGGCAGGAAATGCGCCTCTAGAGGCAGCCCCTGTTGTTGCTTGGGCTCAGCCCCAATACAAGGGATGTTGACCCAGTTGAGTCAGTTGTTTTTGGAGATTAAGGATCGCTTTTTTAACCATAGAATTGAACCAAAAGAAGATTCAAGACATATGCACTAGTCCAGAGGAAAAATTGTCAGTGTTAGCACATGGAGGAATTGGAGAGTAAAGTGGGTGAGCTGAAGTCAGATGTGAAGGACAACACGCAGGAAGTGGCTAGGTTGAAGGAAAGGGAAAGGGATCTGTTGGACAAACTAGAGAGACTTGAAAATAAGTCTAGTAGTAACAACATTAGGATCCTCGACCTGAAAGAAGGGTTGGAAGGAGACAATATCAAAACCTTTGTTGTAGACATACTGACAAAAGCTTTCCCACATGTTGCGCATCTGTATGGGAAACAGAGTTCCAACGGTTACATAGAGACCCATTTAAACTGAACCTCAGACAGAAGAGGGCCAGGAAAATACTGGTATACATTCAATCATTTCTTCTTAAGGAACAATTACTGGGGGCAGCTCTTAAACATAAGAACATTCAGGTACAAGAGGCAACCTTTAGAATAAGGTCAGACAACTCTCGTGTAACGGAGGACAGAAGGTGGGAGCTAGGAAAGCGGATGGATGGTCTGAAAGAACTGGGCGCTCAGGTGCAGTTAAGATTTGCTGCTTTTTTTAAAGTGATGTCGGCGAACAAGATGTACAATTTTTAATTCCCTGAGGAAGTGGGCAGTTTTTTGGTGCATAATAAACCCTCAGCTAAATGAGGCTTGTATCTAAGGTCTTGGATGGGGTTTAGTTTTCTTGGTGAAGACAGTTTCGGTCTTCTTTTCTTTTTTTTTTAGAGGATAGTGGGTTGCGGCTTGAAGTGGCAATTGTCAATTGCCATAAGTAGTAAGGGAGGGTTCCCATAGGTGGGGAGGGAGGTGTGGGGGGCATGGAAGGTGTGTGAGTGGGGAGCATTGGAAAAAATAAAGAAAGTCTCATATTAGGGACCACATGTGACTTAACAACTGCCTATAGATGTAGGCTAGGGTGGAAACAAGAGGGGGGGGGGGGGGTAGAACTGATCCAGGGGGAGGTGGCAGGCTTGGAATTTTATGTTGGAATGTGAATGGCCTGAGAGCTAAAAGAAGACAGCGCTTGGTCTTGCAATACCTTAAGATAGTCCAGCTAGGATTCTTATGTTACAGGAGACCCACCTCTGGATTTCAGAATGTAAGACACTGTATGACAAACAGAGATGGGTAGACAAGATTTTAGCTTCAGATCAACAATGCTGTTCGAAGGGGATGGTCATAATCTTTAAAATAAATTCAGGGGAAGAGCTAATTAAAATGAAGGCTGGTGAGAGAGGACGCTGGTAATAGCAGAGGTGAGGTCCCAGGGTGCCTCCTACACGCGTGCTGATTATTATTATGGCCCTAATGAAGGTGATACCACCCCTCTAATTAATCGTTGTCTTTCTCTGGTAGATTTTGAAGCTCCTTTGATACTTGGTGGAGTTAGGATGTCTTGGAGTAACAATAACTCAGGATCTTAGCGATATCCCCAAGATAAATTTAGAGAGAGTCTCAAAGGAGGTGGATGTACTATTGAAAAGGTGGCAGAGCATCCCACTATCCCATTTTGGGCAAGTCAACCTGATCAAAATGTGTGTTTTACCTAAGTATGCCTACCTCTTTAATAACATACCTTTGGAATTCAATACGTTTCGATTACTTAAAATAGAGGCCAAGATTTCTTCTTATATTTGGGCAGGTAAAGGGATCAGGTTGTCCTGGAATAAACTAAGACAACAACTCTTGCTTGGTGGTATGAGCTTACCAAATCTTCAGTTGTACTGCTGGGCGCATAAATTAAAGAATTGTAGGATGCTACTTCTTAGGCCAGATAGCTTGCTCATTGGCAGCATGTGTAAAACTATGTTACTAGACTTGGCAGAGGAAGGCTTTATGTATAAGTTTGGTGCTCCTAAATTATTTTAAAAGGTCCGACTTAAGATCCTCTATGTGGCAGGTAAGTTGTGGTCTGATTGCCGTGTCTGTTTGGGATTGTCCTAGTACAGTGACTTGGCACCAGTACAGGACTCTCCAGGAACACCAGAGTGCATATTAGACGCCTTAGTTCAGCTGTTGAGAGACAATAGTGATGCGCATTGGAAGGACATTGTGGATGGCAGCAAATGTTTTTCCTGGGATTTTTTGAAGAATCTTACTAGTGGTGCACTTTCTATGTTTATGTTCCATCAGATATCATCATGGTGTTTGAGTCAGCACTGACTTCCTCTGGAGAACAATTCCATGGAAGATGAGTTACTAGATCTGAGCCCAAAAAAGAAGGAAGTAGAACAGTGGTATAATCACATCCTTGCTGCAGTCGATAAGAAACTGGATCATCCGTATTTGGTCTAGGAGAAGTGCTTGCTGAGTAAGGAGCAGAAAAATCTATGGCAAGTATCTTTAGACACACTTTACCCGCAGATTAAATCTGCTGCACTAAGGAGAAACCACTTTTTTAGGCTCCACAGGTTATACTGGTCTCCACTCAAACTATCCAAAATTAAGGGCAATGGAGAAGCAAAATGTATGAAATGTGGTGCGCAGAAGCCAGAGGATATCCATGTGTTCACTTCCTGCCATTTGATCCAGGAGTTCTCGGACAATGTAGGTAAGACTATGTCAGATGCCCTGGGCATTAAGGTGGAGGTAAGCCCTTTAGTTAATATATTTGGCACTGTATTGATGCCAGATGGGGTGTTAGGCCTCTTGAGGTTTCAGAATAAACTGGTATTTTATTTGATTCTTCTTGCAAGGAGGGAGATTTGTAAGTTATATCGTCAGGCTCTCTACTTGGAGAGCCTGGTGGAACTCTGTGAGATATGTTAGGGACGTAGACCAAAAGGTTAATGTTTATAAATAAAGAACTGAAGCTATTTTGGAATCTGTTAGGCCCACTACATTTTTATTAGATTGCTACATAGTGTTCAATGATTATACACTAATCATAACGTTATCTGTCCAGGGAGGCAGTTTGGCGAGTAGACTATATCGGAAACCAACCGCATGCAATTCACTATTGCATGCTGAAAGTGCACATCCAGCTGAAAGGTATTCCATATGGTGAAATCACGCGGTTAAGGAGAAACTGCAGTGATGACATAGTGTTCCAAGAAGAATTGATGAAGATGAGAAATCGATTTCTCATCCGGGGACAGGATAGTTTAACTCTAGATAAGGCACAGTATAGGATCAAAAATACCAAATGTACCGATCTTTTGAAGACAAATAGCGAAAAAAGAGGGAAGAAGCGAAAGAAGGTTGCTCTTATAACATTATACAATGCACAGAGTCATGAGATTTATAAGATATTACATAAACACTGGCACCTACTTAAATTGGATTCCAGTTTGGATAAATATATCAGTGCCAAACCACAAGTGACTTATAGCAGGGGTAGGACACTCAAAAACATACTGAGTCTCTCTGTACCAAAAAAGAGTGGAATGAGTCAAACACAAAATTGGCTACCAAAGAAGCCGGCTGGCTTCTTTAAATGCAGAACGTGCAATGTATGTCAATTTACCCTGGACAAAATAAAATCCTTCAGTTATAATACAGGACAAACTCATCAAATTTGCCAATTCATGAATTGTAATACGAAATGTACTGTCTATTGCATTGTGTGTCAATGCGGTTTGATTTGCAATGGAAGCCCAATTTGTCCCCTCAAAGAGCGTGTTCAGGAACACATTAGGGCTATCAGGAATAATAACAGCAACTACCCGTTAGCTGCACACTATAACAACAACCATCAAACTTCAGAAATATTAAACATCAAGTTTCACGGAATAGCAGTGGCAGAAGCAAATCTGAGGGGAGTTAATCATATTTTGGCCCTCAGAAAACTAGAATCAAGATGGTTGATCAAACTTAGGGCTGTAGATATGGGAATAAATATAGATAGAGAATTACATGTATTTCTACAGGATTGAGTTGCATGAATTTCCAAGCAAAATTCCTTCGGCTTCCGAAACTGACATGTAATGAATATAATGTGCGTGAAGATTAATTTGACCAGTGACGTGCTATGTGTTTTTTGAACAAGTAAAGCTTGCATCATGACTAATGGTTTTTAATCAAATACAATGTAACAACTATATTTAGCCCATCTGGAAATATTATGGCAATATATATGAACTCATGTTCTCTGTATGAGAGGAAACAGTTTTCATGTATGGTATATACCTTTCACTTGTGGTGAAATACTTGATATTCTCAAATACTTTTCTCTCCTGTTTTCTGCTCTTCTAAATTCTAAAATTAACACTCAGGAGGCCATATGATTGAAAGACAACAGAAAGAAAATCTGTATTGGCATTATTGACAATTAAGAAACTACAATAATCTCTTGTCCTGTACAAAATCTATTTTACAAATTATCTTTCGGCGTACGATTGCATAAGGATATCGATCTTTTAATAACATGGGTTCTGTCAGTATATCAGTGCCAGTGGAGAGCCGTGGATTGCCTAAATTGCAATAACAATCGATAGATTTTTGCACATTGTCATGAAGTATTAGGAAATACTCTTAAAATGGTGTTGATATTTCCCTTTGAAAGTGGCTACACTTAGCGCACCAACATTTAGTCACATGACGTCTTAACGTGATGACGCGCATAATTCACACGTGCTTTGTTTGTATTCATCGGGATGATCCTAATTACGGACCGTGCACAGGACGGGTAGGACGCGTTGGGAGACTAGTGAGTGTGACTTCTCCCTAGGTAAGCTACCGGATAATTATGTTTATAAGTTAATCTTGGTTTTACTTTAGATGGCCAACTTACGAACCGAGTATACGAAAGGCGGCATTGTTTGTTTTTATGTTAGGACTTATCAGGGTCCCAATCGTCGTTTTCATGATTTTGCTTCAAGTTCACCACAAATACTCTTAAGGTGAGTCTTGTTTGTGATAACGGAATTGGCTTGAGTTGAAAATCGAGGCATAGAAATATACGTATGTTCTCATGCCTCTTTTGTTTGCAGGAGGATCTAGATAATTGTTACATTTCTTCAATCACGATTGCGCAAATCTCGCCGTATTCAAAGCTGGGTGGAGAAAATGATATAAAGTAAGTGGAATGATACAGGATAGTGTCTGGGCGAACATTTGTCAACAAATATTTAATTTTTCTGGTATCAACTAGGACTTAATATACCTTATGGAAATGAAGCACTTTTTGTGAACATTTATGTTTCATGAAAGCGGAAACATAAATAAGGGTGCTTGGAGTTCTCTACTTTCTTTAAGCAACCTACTAAAGTTTTAATTATGTTATCCATTAATGTGCACTGTTCCAGTATAGATAAAGACAGGTGGTGCCTGATTTGAGAATGAGTAGGCTTACACTGGCCTAAAAAGAAAAGTTTTGTACTGATTTCTATGATTGTTTTTAATATAGTATTAAGACGACTTGACATAGAGGTTATCTCCCCGCCACATTTTTCAGGAACATCTTTTAGGAACTTTATTTGTTTGACAATGATAGACATATTTATAGGCTCGTGAGAATTATATTGGCTGATTGTAATGCCAAGTGTACTGTTATCATTCTGCTTCTATGAAGCAACAAACTGCTTGGAATAAGTTTCTTGATATCGCCACAGATCTGTTGGTACTGATTAAAATATGATATAATATGAGTTTGAACATGCTTCTGTTTGTACTTCCATTCTCATTTTATAGATTTACAGTGAATGCTATGGCAGTGATATGCAAATATCCTCGACTGCCCTAAAGGACGTACTTTTTGTTTATAAATCAGTCCACCATTTGGTAGGTGGATTAATTTTTTTCTTCGAAATTCGTGGTTTGGGTGTTATTAACACTCTTAGTACAAATCTTATGTGAATTCAGCTGCTTTTCACAAGTCTTATTGTTAACACACTTTCGGGTGATTATAACAATTTTTTTTATGAGTCTTTTGTCTGGTGACTTTCTTTCGGGCATTTATCCTTTTGTATTCACTAGGGAACAAATATTTTCTCTAATCTCTTCTGTCAATCTATACAATGGTTTCTATTAAGTCCTTTTTCGCAAGAAATATTTCTTAGATGCGTATCAAATGCTATAAATTATTTGTGCATGGTTCAATCAACAATAATATCTGACTGGATATAGGATTACATTTAGAGTCATTTTTCAGTACAACTGAGTAAGAGTGTTTAAGGCACACTAACGCCATTCAAGAATTACATGTCCTATGACAAGTCATGATTTTAAACAGTTGTTATAAAAAAAATTTGTTTCACTCTGTAATTACAACAATAGAATAAATCTTATGTTACAGCCTTGACGAAGTCTAAGGGAAGACGAAACACGTGTTGGCTGTTGTTGCTTTTGGATGTATCATCAAAGAAAAATAAAAGAATTACATAATTGAAGAATCCCAGTGATGTGGACTCTGTCTTCGGAATAGAATATGGGAATTTGGAGAGCCTGTTTTTTTGTCCTATAACTATTGAATGATCATTGTTCTGATTAAGATATGACTATAACTTTGACAGAAACTTAGGGCCATATGTAGGTAGCTAAATACCGGTCAGTAACAGCGGAAATTCAGTAAATTTAGCGTTACCCACCGGTATTTAGGCATTTGAGATGTAGGAGGCCAAATTTAAGGGTTCTTTAAATATGAATCGGTAAATACCGAGTCATCATTACCGAATCCAAAATTACCGAATCAGTATTTACTGAATTCATTTTTACCGAATCGGTAAATAAGAAACGGTAAAAATGAGAATGGAGATGTAGGTAACTTCTAAAGTACCGAATTTCATGAAATTCGGTATTTAAGAGTCGGTAATTAACATGGATTGAAAGCAGGTGGTAACCAGGTGCACACCATAAAATAGGCCCCAAAATGCAACAGTGTGATCACAGTGGCAGCATTCTACGTGATAGCAAGGCGGCTACTGCTACAGGCAGCAGGAGAGAGGCACTGGAGACGGGAGGAGCAAGTCTACAGACAGAGGATCACACTCTTCCAACTTACAGAGGCAGAGATCCATGAAAGGTACAGGCTACACCCCCACACCATCCTGGACTTGATAAGGGACCTGCACCCACTCCTGGAGCACCCAACACCAAGTGCGCACGCCATGCCACCACATGTGCAGGTGCTCTGTAGCCTACACCTGCTCGCATCTGGCAGTTACCAGGGGGTGATAGCTGCGGTAGGTGGGGTGTCCCAGAGCTGCCTGCCCCGTTTCTTCAGGAAGTTCCTGGAGGCCATGATGCAGAGAATGCATTATTACATCCGCTTCCCTGGCACAAGCTAAACTGCTGAAGACAAAGACTGACTTTTACTAAATGGCCCAGTTCCCACACTCAATCGGCTGCATAGATGGCACACACATCCCAATCTGCCCACCTGCTGCCACAGAGTTCATCTACAGGAATAGAAAGTCTGCACACTCAATAAATGTGCAGGTAATCTGTGATGCTGCCAACATAATCATAGACATTGTGGCCAAATTCCCAGGAAGCAGCCATGACTCCTACATCTTCCAGAACAGTGGGATCTACACATGCCTGAAAGCGGAGGAATTTGGAGAAGAATACCTTTTAGGTAAAAAACTGTAACACACCCTAATAGAAACTGCAGATGTAGGTGTTTTTGTGCATGCGACTAATGGCTCTCTCTTTCCCACATAGGCGATAGTGCATATGTCGTACGCTCGTTCATCCTAACACCCTACCTGAACCCATCAGCCCCAAGTGAGAGACGATACAACGTGGCACACAAATCTACTCGCAATGTTGTGGAGCGCACCTTTGGACTGTTAAAAAGCAGGTTCCGCTGCCTCCACAAAAGTGGAGGGGCACGTCAGTACTCACCCCTCATCTGCTGGAAAATCATTGCAACTTGTGCAATGCTGCATAACCTTGCCACTAAGAAAGGAACAGAAGTAGAATTGACAGATATTGTGGATGACAATGATGAATGTGCACACCCTGAGCGCAACACAGCAGGAGTTGCGCAAGCAACAGATGGGAGACAGAGACGGGCAGAGATCACACGCAACTATTTCTAAGTAAGTAAGGAGACACAGCCAGTTTTAGTATGTACACAACGTAGTTTGATTATGTGGCACTACGCCAGTACACAAAAAAAGTCCCAAATGTGGCAGTCCAATTGTAGCCGTTCATTTTGGAAGTCCTGGGTTTAATAGTAGCAGGAGCTAGGAAAGGAGATAAACTCCATCAGTAGTAAAATGGGTACACAACTTGTTAAAGACATGGAAGCGATGGGTCTTCGTATTCTTAATGGCTGATTTAAAGCAGATACGCCACCAGCATATACTTATTTTACGCACAAAGCAAGTCGAAGATTGACTATACAAGGACTTCACTAAATATTTTTCAGAACATTATCTCATATCAGCTAGAGAAAGTTACTGAGAGCGATCACTGTCAGCAGATAATAACAATTAATATTAGAAGTAACACAAGCCTAGCGTATCAAACTGTCCAGGGGTGCATTGGAACTATAAATTACAAAAAATTGTTTTGGACTGTCGCAAACAAAGAGATGATGAACGAACAAGTGGAGAGACTTTTAGAGATTTGCTTCAATGATAGAACATTGGAAACATCTATAGAACAATGGGAACATTTTACAAAGAAGCTGGTTAAAACCCAACCTCAACCTCAAATGCAATTGAATAAAAGGCATCATAAAGAGGAGTTTAAGGAAAAGGAAACATATATAGACCTCCCATATACAATAACGAAACTAAAAAGAGCTCTAAACTAGATCAGAAGGCAAATTAAGAAATTCGTCGCAAATGATGAAACATCGGGCAAGCTGAAATCACTAAATCAAAATTTGAAGAAATTAATATGGAATGAGAAAAACCAAGCTAAACAGGTGTTATGGGCAAAAGTATTCCACGCAAGCAAACAAAAAAATGCAAGAGAGTTCTGGAAAATCATCAATGGACTTGTTCGACCAAACAAACGGGTGGTTTCATCTTCACTAACCGAGGAAGATTGGGTCACAATTCTGAGAAAACATCTAAACCAGACTAGTACAGTAAAGAGGCAAATTAAAAAGCAATCTATAGTCAGTTACGAAACTGATACTAAAATACCTAGTTATGACAGTGACATGGAAATACCTATTCTAATAACAAAAGAGCAACTAATAAAATTAATCAAAAAACAGAAAGAAGGTACACCAGGACCGAATGGTACACCGTTTACAATCTATAAAGAAAATTCAGAGTTATGGGCATTATATTTAGAAAAGCTATTTAAGGAAAATATACAAAAAGGAGCCATTCCTGAGTCTTGGCAAGGGTCTTTAAACGCGCCAATTTTTAAAAAAGGAAACTGGGCACTCGGGGAAAATTATAGGCTCATTACACTACAAGCCACAGATGCCAAGCTGTTTGCCAAGATTTTGCTTACTAATCTTAATGAATGGGCAATAGAAAATAAGATATTACCATTGAATCAAACTGGCTTTTTAAAGGCTTGGGGACAATGACAAACATTTTGGCATTATCACTTCTCATGGATAAGTCAATCAGAGCGAAACGACCGCTGTATCTATGTTTTGTAGATTTTAAATCTGCCATTGACTGTGTCCAAAGAAATTTATTATGGAAAAAGCTCCAAGAAATTTTTTTTTCCAGTAGTCCTATTGAAACTGATTCGTCTCTTGTACAGTAAAACCTGGGTTAGGGTAAGGATGGGGGATGGTCAAACGCTATCAAAGGAAATCCCAGCAACCGAAGGCCTAAAACAAGGTTGTGTATTGGCCCCACTCCTCTTTAATTTGTTCCTGGCAGATCTAACTGGGAACTTGGATGAATTAAATGCTCACCCTCCGAAACTTGCTGATAAGCATATCACTAATCTGTTGTATGCAGACGATGCCATCCTCCTAAGCCACACTAAAGTTGGACTACAACGTCTAATCAATCGAACATTAATGTATGCAAAAGAAAACGGGATGGTGATAAATGAAACAAAAACCAAGATCATGGTAGTCCCCAAGAATAAAAACGTAAGACATAAAAGCAAATGGTACATGGAGAACACCCAACTGGAACAAGTTGAAGTATATAAGTATTTGGGTGTGCTTTTTGATGAGAAGGGTAACTACCAGCCACACAAAATGGATATAAAACGGAAGACAAACGCATTGACTGCAGCGTTTAGAATCTTACAGAAGTCACTTATCAACATCACATATGGGCCGCTTCTGAAGATTATAGGAGCAAGACTGCTACCAACCATTACCTATGGCAGTGAAGCACTAATGGGAAAGGATACCGAAATAATAAATAAGGCATTATCTAAAACATATAAGGCATTATTTCATCTGCCACTGAATGCCTCGTCTGCACAAATTAGACTGGAGTTTGGATTAACCAACCAATTCTATGCGAGACGGGGACATTTTATTAAAACCTGGAATCGGATAAAAAATGACCATGATAACCAGATATCACAGCTATTATGGAAATAAATAAATAACAACGTAAAGTCAACTGCATGGAATTATCTTAAGGAAGCGATAGATGAGTTTGCGGTCAGTACAATCTGGGAAAATACGATAACTAATACATCGTTCAAAAAAATAATCAACAGAACTACAAAGCAACTGTCCCTTATAAATGACAAAGATAATCTGACAAAAAGAAAACATGCTTGGACAATAATAAATGGTTCCGAAAAAAGGAAATACAACAATACTTGGAAACACCCTGTTCAGAAAAAAATAAACAAGTTCTTCTTAAAGCGAGATTTGGAAATTTGCCGGGACTTTGTCATCTTCCCCCGTGGAAAAACATTAAAAGTTGCACACTATGCAGACTCTGTAATAAGGGTGAGGAGAATATTGTCCACCTTTTATGTATTTGTCCTGAACTCCAAAACGAAAGAAGATCCTTACTCAAATTACCGCTTAATGTACGAGGAATAAGGTCATGTAGGCAGGCCTTGACACGCTGTCTCAATGATATAAGCTTGAACGCTACCTTTGTAAGGTTCCTAATAATAGCGAAAAGAAAACTAGGGGGCATATTACCAAGCAATAGCGATAATTATCTCTATTGCTTGGTTAGCGTGAAAAATTTACCGCTGAGCTGCAGCGATTTTTACCGCAAATAAACCTTGGTATTACCAAGGTTTATCGCAAATGCGATAAAAATTGCCGCAATGCATGAATATCGCTGAAAAGTCAGCGATATTCATGCATTACCGAGCTAATGCTCTTAGCCATGTTATCCACCTCCCATTGGATAACATGGCTAAGAACTGCTCAGGGCAGGTGTTAGCTTTTGGAGATATTCGCGCTTAGCGCGAATATCTCCAAAAGTTGGTAATAGGAGATAGCGATGTTAGCGACTGTTTTCAGTCGCTAACATCTTGGCACGCCCACTTTGCATGTCATTAGTGATAAATATCACTGACATGCAAAGTGGAGCCCAAGATGGTCGCTATCTCCTACTAGCTGTCGCTAACTGGTGTTAGCGACAGCTAGGTAATAGGGAGATAATTTTATCTCTGCTTTCTTGGCTTTTAAAGCCAAAAAAGCAGAGATAAACCCCCTTGATAATATGCCCCTAGGAGAGTAAACATTTAAAATGTACATTTTTAATGAAATCAAATGAATTTTATGGTGTAATGGTTTTTATTAATTGGTTTTAATTATTCTAGCACATTTTATGAATTGTAATATTGTAAGATTTTAAATAAACAATAAAGACTACTTACTTAAAAAAAAGAAAGTCCTGGGTTACTTCACCAATTCCAGGTCAGGTAGTATGGGGCATCCTTAGTGTTTGCAGGCACGCCTACCGGTGCTCGATGCCAATGGCTGGCTACCCTCACTGGCAGTGTGGGCAGTGCCAGCCCCATGGAGCATTCTGCTCCTCCGGGTGTCAGGAATTGGGGGGTTATGCTGCTCCTACTGGTGCTCTCCTCGTTCTCCACCACATCCAGAGCAACAGTATTAGTTTACTGAGCAGTCAGCAGGACCTCCACTGCACTTGTCACCCTCACAAGGTCCCTGGAGACTTCACTGCTGCTGTGTTCCGGTCCCTACTGCATGTTCATGCAACGCCTGCAAAGCAGGGAAGTGGCAGTGGCTAGGCGGTTGACTGCCCTTGTGTGTTGTTCTGCCCTCTGCCTCTCCTTCCACCTAGTTGCCCTGTCCTCGTCTAACTTGCTGCATAGGAGCAGCACCGACTGGGACATGTCCTGCATGCCTGCAGCCATCTCCCTCATTCCCTCCGCCATAGAGCTGATGCCCTTATTAATGTTTTCGATTTACAAAAGGGGTGGTGATGAACAGAGTGTCTGAGTTAAACAGACCACTCTTACCCAGTCCAAAGATCAGGGCTTGATCCATCACCGTTATTTATCTCACTGCCCCATCCCAGCTCAGAACCTGGCTATATGCAAATCAGTCTGTCCCTGGCCCAGTGCATCATGGGAACAGGGCAGACTAAACTACCAAGCCAATTCTTCACCAGAAAGGAGACAAACTACCGGGGACCGGTTTCTGGCATTTCAGCCTTCTTCGGCCCGGCTTGCTTGAATCCTGATGGAGCAGTGAGAAAGGGACTCATGTCTGAGTATACCCTGCCACACCTATAGTGGCCAAAAATGATTTACAAAAGGGGTGGTGATGAACAGAGTGTCTGAGTTAAACAGACCACTCTTACCCAGTCCCAAGATCAGGGCTTGATCCATCACCGTTATTTATCTCACTGCCCCATTCCAGCTCAGAACCTGGCTATATGCAAATCAGTCTGTCCCTGGCCCAGTGCATCATGGGAACAGGGCAGACTAAACTACCAAGCCAATTCTTCAACAGAAAGGAGACAAACTACCGGGGACCGGTTTCTGGCATTTCAGCCTTCTTCGGCCCGGCTTGCTTGAATCCTGATGGAGCAGTGAGAAAGGGACTCATGTCTGAGTATACCCTGCCACACCTATAGTGGCCAAAAATGATTTACAAAAGGGGTGGTGATGAACAGAGTGTCTGAGTTAAACAGACCACTCTTACCCAGTCCAAAGATCAGGGCTTGATCCATCACCGTTATTTATCTCACTGCCCCATCCCAGCTCAGAACCTGGCTATATGCAAATCAGTCTGTCCCTGGCCCAGTGCATCATGGGAACAGGGCAGACTAAACTACCAAGCCAATTCTTCACCAGAAAGGAGACAAACTACCGGGGACCGGTTTCTGGCATTTCAGCCTTCTTCGGCCCGGCTTGCTTGAATCCTGATGGAGCAGTGAGAAAGGGACTCATGTCTGAGTATACCCTGCCACACCTATAGTGGCCAAAAATGATTTACAAAAGGGGTGGTGATGAACAGAGTGTCTGAGTTAAACAGACCACTCTTACCCAGTCCAAAGATCAGGGCTTGATCCATCACCGTTATTTATCTCACTGCCCCATCCCAGCTCAGAACCTGGCTATATGCAAATCAGTCTGTCCCTGGCCCAGTGCATCATGGGAACAGGGCAGACTAAACTACCAAGCCAATTCTTCACCAGAAAGGAGAGCTTGTTTCCTTCCCAGTGTAAGAATTGGCTTTTGTAGTTTGGTTTGCCCTGTTCCCATCATGCACTGGGACAGGAACAGACTAATTTGCATACAGCCAGGTTCTGAAACTGGGATGGTGCAGTGAGCTAAAAAACGGTGTTGGATCTAGCCCTGATCTCTTGATTGGGTGAGAGCTTTCTACTTAATTCAGAGACTCTGTCCCTCACCACCCCCTGTTGTAAATATTTTTGTCCACCCTAAGCGTGGAAGGGTATTCTCAGAGGTGAGACCCTTGCTCATTGCACCATCAGGATTCAAGCAAACCGGGCCGAAGACGGCTGTAATGCCAGAAACCGGTCCCCGGGAGCTTGTTTCCTTCCCAGTGTAAGAATTGGCTTTTGTAGTTTGGTTTGCCCTGTTCCCATCATGCACTGGGACAGGAACAGACTAATTTGCATACAGCCAGGTTCTGAAACTGGGATGGTGCAGTGAGCTAAATAACGGTGCTGGATCTAGCCCTGATCTCTTGACTGGGTGAGAGCTTTCTGCTTAATTCAGAGACTCTGTCCCTCACCACCCCCTGTTGTAAATACTTATTAATGTTTTCAGCATTGATATTTAGGTTCTGCATCTGCCTTTGGACAGACTGGATGGCCTTCCCCTGCATCCGCTGAACTTTCACCATTCTGGCCTCCAGTCCGCAGGAGACACCAGGACCCTCGCCATGTCGTGATTGACTGCTGTCTCTGGCCCTGCGGCGTCTGCCACCTGTGTGGGCCCCCTTGGAGGTGGACTGATGATTGGCATTGCTGTCCTGCACTGCCACAGTTGTACTGTCACCCCTGTGTCCCCTGCAGAAGACTCCATTATCATTAATGTGGCCACGACATGCCTATTCGTTTTCTGGACTGCAGGTGTTCTTGCAGCTGATGACGCAACTAGTTCAGGTGAGGACAGGAGTAGAGGTGAGCCAAAATGCTCTTGGGAGGCCTGCAGGTGTGGTGACGCAGGAAGGTCTTGGGATGCTGGCTGTGCTGTTGATGCAGCAGTTTCCTGGGTGGTTTCCCATGCGTTTGTGCTCGCCTCCTGTGTGTCTTCCCTCCGTGGTGCACTCCCTTCCTTGTCCTTTGGACGCTTGCGAGATGTCTCGCCTGTGGACAGAAAAGCTCTGTGTTCCTGCAGCCCTGCTAATATAATTAAATTCTCATCACTGATACACTGTCGCTATTGCCTCAGCTTGCTCTTCACTGATGTGTGTCGCATGCCTTGTTGTTTGGTGTGCTGTAAGACATGGAATGTGTTTCAATGACTACATCTCTCATAATGCATTGCTGGTATATTCCAAAACCAGTACTGGAGTGGGATTGACACTACCACATTGGGGAAGGGAAAAGGAAAGGGGAAGGGGTGGGGTGATTGCTGCGCATGCTTCTTACCTTTTCTGGTTGCAGCTCGGGCTGAGCTGTCTGCATCCCCAATCCCACAGACCCTGTCTGGTTCAATGGTGGACTCCACTAGCTCCTCAAGCTCTGTCAGGGCAGGTGCCCTGTTCCTCCCGCCCCCTGTCAGGTTTGCCTCTTTGTGGAGCTCTGCCATCTTCCTCTTAGTCCGCTCCGGAGGTCATACCACCTCTTTTTCAGGTCATCAATGTCCCTGGGGGTCACTCCTATTGCATTGGCCTTAGCCTGTATTGCCAGCCAGATGTTCTTCTTGGCAGATTCTGCAACCTGCAGGGACTGCTTCCCAAACAACTTGTGGTGCTCCTTTACAACCTCCTCCACAAGGACCTGCAGCTCCATGGTGCTGAAATTGAGCTTTCTCTTCCTCTCTCCACCTTCCCTGTCAGTATCTTTGCTTGCCATTTTGCCGTTTTCAAGCAGAAAAAGTTTCCAAAGGGCTCAAGGACTCTGCTCTGCAAGCCTCTCTAGCAGCTTCCGATTGAGTGCACCTGCATGGGTGTGGCCATGGGTGTGGACACTTCCTGGTTGGGAGGAGGGGTGGTTGCACCGTATTGGCTGATTCCTTAATTGTTTCTGTTTTTGAATTTCCGATTAGGTATTTACCGATTCGGTAATTTCCGAATCGGAAATTACTGATCGGTTTTGGATATTAGGGATTTCTTTACCGAATTTTACCGAATCGGTATTTTTTACCAAATTTGTACCTACATCCCAAATACCGATTTCTGATTACCGATTCGGTAAAATTCGTTAAAGATCGGTATTCAGGAATCGGTAATTGGGATTTACCTACATATGGCCCATAGTCTCTAATTTTCTTAATGAAATATGAGGGTGTGCTGAGCATTTCTTTCCAATTTTTCGAAATAGTGTTGAATGATTCTACCTCTTGGTCAGCTCATGGCGCGTTGTACGGGTAGTTCTCGCAAGAACATCAGCTGAGACTGGGCTCCCAAGCAAGGACCAGCAGGGGTGAATTAGATCAAGAGGTTGTTTAAGCTATGGAGGTCATATGAGGAATAAATAAATAAAACCTTACTAGTTCAGAAATACATAGAAAAAAGTGCCTAGTGCTTTGTATTATTTAATATTCATCATGCAACAATTACTATTGCTTTGTTTTAATTAATACTCATCATACAGAAAGTACAGATCCCAAGATAGATGACAAAGCATAAGCTAACTTCCTTAAAACGTGCAAATACTCTTGAGAAAAGTGCTTGGCACTTTGATTCAATTTTAATTCCTTTTACAAGTGGTACTAATAACAAATGAAAAAATCGTAATAGGTTAGTAGTGCAAATATTCTGATAAAAGGTGCTTTAGTGCACTGGCTTTATATCATTACCACATACCTTAGATACTAAATCATGGTGAGGAGGACAGTAGAAAATAATCATAATAAATAAGCGCTCATTTATAATTCTAGAATTCTATTACAAATTGCTTTGGTGCGCTTGCTTAATATCATTTCCTAACCCTGTAAATAATAGGTAAAAGGAGAGGAGGACAACTGAACATAATCATAGTAAACATACGCTCCTTTATAATTCTATATTTTCCAATTTAGAGTCAGCTATACATATAAATGTAAGAAACTTGCCGACAAGAGTGCATGCTGTTACTAGTAAAGTGCTGTGTCAGCAGTGGCAAATGTCCTCCTTTATGTTATTGCAAAGCGAGCATCAGAGCTGGCTCAAAGCAGGGGAGTTATATAGGGTTTGGAGATCGCCCAACCGTAGATTCAGCAGTCGGAGCTTGGATATTAACCCAAACAATTCCCCTAACTATGGTTATGGGTTTAGGAGGCCATATGACCCTATAACCATCCAAGCATGAGATCAGTGTAACTTTGCCAGGTGTGTTTGTAACTCTATTAAAAGCTTGTTTGAAAGAGTTAAGGCCAAAGATTCCTCTGCCTTGAAGGTAATTAACGCCAAGTCTCAGGACTATTATGGACTGTGAGATTTGGAATAACAATAGTGGGACTGAATGTCAGAAACAGGTGTTATCTGGCTTAGATTGCACCTGGGCCAGTTTGCTTTTTGGAGCAAGGAATCAAGGAATGATGGAAGCAATAAGCAATGGAGCGTATGTACAGCCATATCCTGAGTTGACAACATTGAATAGACTCTACGAGGTCCCATGGTGGATGCAAGACTATGGGGCTGATTGTGATGTTGGTGAGACTGTCACTGACAGGCTATCGGTAGCAGTCCCACTGAAAGACAGCCCTTTGTTCCTACCAGTGCATTATGATGCAGGTGGTACGGCCATTGACTGATGGGTGTCTGACTGCTGAATCAGACAGGATCTAATGATCTCAACAGGGCAGCGGTCGGAATCAATATGCCGAATGGAGGCAGTGCCAAGGCAGACACTGATGTTGGGATTACGATGCCCCTTTCTAACACTCTTTTCATGGCGTTATGACTGCCATGAAAAGGCTGTCATAAATGGACTTTGAGGGCCCCAAACAGGGCCCCTGTCCCCCATGGGCCACTGCAAACACCCACAGCCATGCACCATGTGCCAGGTAACATGGTGCCTGTCACACAGTACATGGATGTTCAGGAAATGCACTTTAACACTGCAGCTTGTACAGAACCTCTTTTCTCGGGTAGCAGAACAAGTTGCAGTGTTAAAATGCACTTTCTGACCACCAAACCACCACCTGCTTATCAGGAGGTTTCCTGAATGCCTCGATAGCGGGCAGCAGTCTGACAGCCCGTCATTGTAATCAAGGACTATGTGTCTAATTTATGTTTGAGGGATGGTTTCCCAAACATGGCGAGTAATACCACCCTAGGGTGAGGCATGACAATGAGACATAATATGCATAATTATCAAACTTCTGACCACATTATCCTTCTTCAACCGGAGGGGTGGGGGTAGACTTTACTCTGAAATTGTGTATTTTAAAGGCCTCAGATGAGTTTTATTTACTGGCTTCTTAATGAGCACCTGCTTATTTGCACTATTGGAAAGAACATCGAACCCGCACAATTGGCTTTTTCGATGTTTAAAACCATTATCAATTCCTAGGCCCAATTGGCAAGCATTTTATTGCCACTTTTGACTTAGCTATAACTTAGAGATGGCTATTGATATTTGGGCATGTTGGACAGCAAGTTCAAAGGGAGTACTAGTCTAAATCTGTTAATGAAGGCAGATACATGCAACTTTTTTCAAATAATAGCATATGGTCAGAGCATGTTATGGTCCAGAATTGTGATGCCTCAGTAAAATATTTAGGGGGTCATTATGATGGTGGAAGGCCCGACACCGCCAGCCATGCGGAATCCGACTGCGACTGTGGTGGACGCATAGACCGTCTGCCACAGAACCGCCACAGGCAATCGTTATGATTGCCTGGAGGAACGTCCAGATAAGCTAAAATGGTGGCAGTGTCTACCAGGCACCGTCCGCCAAATTAGGATGCTGGCTACAGCCAGCCTTTCCATGGTGAGCAAAAGAATGATGGATTTAACCGAGATCTCTTGACTGGTGGTGAATGTTTTGATTTGTTCTGCATTCCGTCCATCAATTGTGTGTCTTCTGCTTTAGCCTTTCCATGGCGGCGAAACCACCAAGGTTACTCTCTACATTTCACAGGACTGAGTGGCAGGCACCGTGTAGTGCCTGCCATGTAGTGCAGTGAAATGCACAACATGCTTTTTTGGCATTGCGGCGGGTGCTGCAGTCAGCAGTATCCGCCGCCAAGATCTAACCCCATTTTGGCGTTTGCATCTTAATTTTTAATGCAGGACCACTGCATGCATGGCGGGAGGTTTCGATCCCCACCACAAAGGCTGGCAGACTCCAATCCACGCACCATCGTAATGACCCCCCTTTGTTTGGAATTCACCTTAAACCAAAATAGGGAACAGCCTTATTCTGACCCTTAATATGCTTCACGCCAGAACAGAAGCATTGCCGGTGTCTGTGCCTGTATTCTCATAGATGTACTGCTGTTGTGAAGATTGTATGGCATTCGTTTGTGGAGTACTTGGAAGAACAGAGGTGAGCCATGGGGATATGAACGGTACGAGCATTCAAAGATAGATGTTGTTAGTTAGGTTTTTTAAAGGACCATTTTTACTAAGGTTGTTTGTACATACGCGAGTGTGTTCAGTAGGGTGCAAAATATATTGTACATGCATTTTGCCCAAATTCTTTCAAATGAGGCCAGATAAATTTTCGTTTAGACACTTTTATTTTCCTGTGTTCATGATATTTAATTGGGTTGTGGAGCGTATATGGATTTGTCTCCAAAAAACTGCCTTTTTTTGTAATAGTTTTTATTTATTCGGAATGCTAGTAGCAGTCCATGAAGAATCTGTTTATGCTGTTTTATGGAGTATTTATTTTACTCTGATTTAAACTTTGAGTCGTGAAATGCATCATAAACTATGCAAATGTACGATTGATTATTTTCATTTCGATACTTTATTCAATTTTTTACAATCCCGTTTATTCGCTTTAATTTATACATGCGTTTTAAGCCGTGTTCCTTAATATTTCAAAGATGGCTTCTTTTCTAAAAGGTCATATATTACTATTTTGAAATTGAAATATAATTACTAACCAATTAAACTACGGGCCGTTATAAACCCTCTCATGTTGTACTTCTGGAATTGCCCCCAAATAAATCGACGAATTAAATTAGTGTCCAATGAGTTTATTTTTGAAAAATTGATTTTAATCAACATTCTCACACCCTGAGCCATAAATTGCCTTTTGTGAGAGTATATGGCACCCCAGGAAAGAAGAGCAGGTTAGGGTGAACAGATAACGTGCCTTCGCTCTGTTTTGCTCTCATTAATCACCAGTCTTTTCAGTGTATGTAATATCTTAGAAGAAATTCTGATTGTGGAGACGTCATTCAATTAAAGCTTTAATATCCTGTTATTAAAATTCGAATAGAAAATATTTCTCTTGGAAGATTGAAAAATGGTCTGTTTAAGTAGCCCCACCGTTAAAAAATGAATGAATGACATCCTCCCCGCAGCCGAGCTTCACCCCAGCCATTAAAAAATGGAACTGAGTTGCCTTAGCGCTAATTTGTGTAAGTGGCAGATGTTGTGAATAATGAACAATATAATCTTTCCAGTTTGTAGACAGCGCCATCCATAAAACCGTGCCGTAAATCTATCACCAAGCTACAGCACAGTGAATCGTGATTATATTTAGTGGCGTTTCGTAGCAACATTAAATACTAACTAGAGACGCGCCTGGCCCAAGGATGTGTAATTTATGGAACCTCTGCCTTTCCTTCATCCAGATTGTACCACAGCTTGCTCGAGTGATGCTGAGCATCTAGGTTTGACCTGTTCTGCTTTGGGAAGCATTGCATGTTGTACATCGCAGAGAACATGCAGCAATTTATGGATATTCTCCAGGTCAGATTGTCTTTGGTTGAAAATAGTTATTTTACTTATGATATTTATCTCAAAGTAGCAGTTGTAAGTGGTACATACCTCTGTATCCTTGTCTACGTTTATGGTGAACTGAGTACTTGAGAGTGTCATTATTATTTTATTGAATATATGTTTCTGTTTACAAAATTCTAAAGGATATTTACTTAGATTTTGAGATGCCATTGTAAGGGGATTAAGATATCAGCGTATTGACGCCATGTTTTACCTATGAGCAGGGTGTTCCTAGTTAAAGTGCAACTTTATGATGTTCTTGCTTTAAAGTGACTGGGTCTTTTTACTGTATATTAGTGACATAATTATGTCACCCCAGTTCAAAGTTATACAAGTGAAACAGAAAACCCAGGAATAACGACCTAAAAGTCAATTGTAGTCCAAGCCTTTCGCCACTAGCGGTCAGAAGACCTCTTTAGAAACCCAGGCACTTCCTTGCTCTTACTTGGAGAAAAACAGTTTGGCAACTTGTGGCGCAACTAATATGCAATGCATCCTAGGTCCTTCAGGCATACTTCATGGACGTGTTATGAGGGATCGGAATACTCATAGTGGAGCCACAGCGTCTGAAAATTAAGTAGTTACATATAAACTACCCCCTAAAAAAAGCAGTAACTACACCCTAAAAAAAAGCTGTACCATTTGCAAGCAGCAGAGGGTACCCATGAGCCACTCAATACATGAGCACAAAAGAACAGAGAGTGCCAGGATTGTTATCCCCAAGATGACAGTAAGGCTGCAGAAGGATCCACCAAATGGACACTAGTCCAAGACATTGGGAAGACCAAGTGGGTGGGATAGATACATAGGTTGGGGTAGGGTAAGGGATGCGTATCCTAGTTTCCTGGTAGATAGGATCTGACAGAAAGTTGTGGAGGCAGCCAATCATAATATAAAATGCATTACAACAGGTAATGAAGTTGAAAGTTGAAAAATGGACAAAGAGCAAAGACAAAGCAGGAAAATGCCCAATTCAGATAAATCTGACATCATGGACGACAATGCAATAATAGAACCTGGGGAACTGACAACAGGCCCCATAGAGCAAACAAGCACCAGAACACCTCAGCACCTGAACACAGAGGCCCACATGGTCAGTAATACCAGTAGCAGTGTAGGTATAAGCACTGAAGATGAAGAAAGAGAGCCGAAAGAAATGACAGCGAGTGCTGAGGGACAGCTCTCCAGACAAACAAAAAAATTGCAGAAATCATTGAAAAACTTTAAAAGGAAAAAAAAGCCTCTTTGCACGATGCAAAAAAAAGTATCTGACTTCAACACCAGTTTTAAACTCCTTAGTGAAACGGGCCGAGCTTGGAATAGATGTCAACCTAAAGGGTCTGGGGAACTTTAGTATCTTTCAAAATAAAACAAAGTAATCCTAAGCAGGCATTGCGAGCAAAAAATCTCATCTGCTTCAATGAAAGCAGATCTATCGGCTGCAGTGCACAACCAGCAGAAAGCGCCCCAAAAACAGTTCCACTCAGACACTGCCTTACACAGCACACACTTCCTTGGAAAGAACTTACTTGCAGGTCGTGAATTCTAGTATCAACAGCTCTCCCTCTGGGAAAGTAAGATCGCAGCAAACCAGACAGAAGATGGTGCCACACAAGAACACCAGAGGTACTGCAGCACAGGCAGAAATAAACAGGCCCATGGGAACTCAATGCCCAGATCCATTCCCGGTTTCCAAGCAATCCACACTCATAAGAAGAATTTATTTGGTAGACCAACGGGTGGCCTTTACGTGTTTGTGAAACTAGATATACAAGTACGCATCAAGGAATGGCGCAATTGCACACATGACGTGCAAATCCTCAGTATGAATGGTATAGCAATGGAAGGAATACCTACCACAATCTCAGTGGCAAACCTCTATGTCAATTCATTTAAATTCAGCTTTATTCAGTTAACAACACAACCATAAAAGCAAACTAAAAGACAGTGTATGTCAGGCAGATACATCAGTTTTCGATATCACAATTAGAATTAATACAACATTTTAAAACAAGTTCAATAAAATACAATAACATGGGTAGAAACGTGTGTGGATAGCAGCATACAATATTTTTCAAACCAATCCAAGAATAGGATAGGGCACCTCAATGTTCTGATCATCCTATAAATATAAGGCATATTTTGATTTCCTGTGGTAAGGCCTCAAAGTATGGGTTTACCTTCCTTCTTCTGATTACTAATTGTGCGGAGGAGCCCACAACCTAACATTTTCTCTCATTTTCCATACTTCGAGTAAAATTGAAAGCAGGTTTATAGGAGTATCGTTTTCTACAACAAGATGAGCAATGAAATGCATTTAAAATTCCAGCTTTATAGTAGTATAATTCCCCCAGTGAAATAGGCAATAGAGTGCATGTGAAGAGCAGGGTATGATATTTTTAAACCAATCCAGAGGTAATGTAGTACATAGCAATATTACAGTCATCCTATAGATATGTCTTATGTAGTTTTTCATATAGTAAGGTGTAAAGATGTGAATTTGCCTTCCTTCTTTTAATCGGTAGTTGTACATATGAAACCACAGCATAACATACTCTCTTGTTTTCAGTTAGGTCTGGCATCTTTGGCGTGTTTCCTCTGTCTTTTCTTCTTTCTGACCTCCAGGTTTTGGGTCTGTTTTTGCAGGTTTAGTGTCTCTGCACACTTTCTCACTGTTGTTCAGTGTTACAGTGCAAGTGCCCCTGTTGTAAATTGTTATTATGGATTGGTGTTTCCATGATTGGCATATTTGATTTACTTGTAAGCCCCCAGTAATGTGCACTGAGTGTGCCAGGGCCTGAAAATCAAATGCTACTAGTGGCCTGCAGCATTGGTCCCGCCACCAACACGAGTAGCCCTGAAAAGGTATCTCAGACCTGCCACTGCAGGGTCTGTGCACAGTTTGGAACTGCCATGTCGACCAGGCAAGTGCACCCACTTGCCAGGCCCTAATCTTCCCTTTTTTACACATATGTCACCCCTAAGGTAAGCCCAAGGTTCCCCTGTGGGCAGGGTGCTGTGTATATTAAAGGTTCCAAGCTAATAATACAATTAAAGCAGCTTTATAAAAGTATATTTTTTCACTGTGAAAAAAGGGATGTAAAATCATTTTCCTGATATCCTTTTAAAAGTTACAATAACAAATCATATGTGTGGTTGGCTGTTTTGACTTTTCATCAAAGGGGTAACATATCTCTTGTAATCCCTCACTATATTCCTTTGTTGTCGGTTTTAAACTCTCTCTAGTTTCCCTCTAAAACACCCAAGCATCTATATGCCCTGTTTTCAATTCCTTTTTGCTATAACATAAACTTTGCGCAGGGTCATTAATATCAAAATTCTTATCGAACTCTTTTAGGAGTTGTTTGCCAGCCATGGGATTTTATTACTGTAGTCAAGACCCAGGTAATCGGTTATAATATCCTGAGTGTATCTGGTTCCACTTTTGCTTAAAATCTTGTGCCAGGCAGTTGGGGAGGCTATACTACTATAATCATTGATATGGGGAACTGCAAGCTCCTTAAGTACTATATAGGAGGGAGTTGAATTAGGGACTTCAAGTATTCTCCTTAAAACGATATTCTCTTGAGTCTGAAGTGGGGCACAATTGGCTAGTCCCCATGAGGCAGCACCATAGCAGGATCCTGAAAAGCATTTACTCTCTTAAAGGGTCAATAGCTCTCTTAGATAAGTCCTTCATACATTCCTGATCCTTCCCTTCAAGAGGTTGTGGGCCTTGGGTTGGTGTTCTTCTCCTTTTTTCTTGGGTTTGGGGTTCTATTCGGTCCTGTCATAGAGACATGCCCCTCGGAAGAAAAATCAAAACCACAGGTGACCGTCGGGAAACTGATGGTAACTTCTAGGGTAGGGAGACAGTGCGGGAGGTATCACCCAAAAAAAAAAGAAACACCACCAAGTGAAGTCTGGTTGAGTCACCAGCATTTGTAGAATTAGAGGTATGTCCTCCCTTTACTTCTTTTGCTCCACCTCCCAGCTCCCCGTGAGCCCCTGCATTTGAAGCCGTATCTTGGTCAGCCACACTCTACCGGAAGCGTGGTGGGGCAAATTGCTGGACCGGTGGCCTCCTGGCATCTACTCCCCTTCAGGGACGTCTTCCCCATTTTCTGATGGTATGGATTTCCTGGTTGTCCTCCAAGCTCTCCGGTTCTCCGGAGTCTCTTCATGTTGTCCGGGTCTCGTTCCCCAAATCAGCCTCAGTTACGGAGTCCTTTTCCGATTTCGTCAGCGCTGTTCCGTTGTTTCATTGGCCAGGAGGTAGGCACCTCATAAGGGCTTGAGGACCGCCTTTCACTTGTATGTCGGGATCCGTTGCTTTGAGGAATAGGCAGGAGATGAAGCCTGTGTAGGAAGGAACAGTACCTCATCAGCCACTACAATCGGGGAGTGTGGTATCTCCTCCCCCATGTCATCTTAGACCCTGTGACATCTGTCTTGGCAGAAAATCTAAAGATGGCCTCTGTTGATCATAATAATTTTGATTTACATAATGCAAACTGTGGCCCCCTGTGGCCATTAGATGTGGATAGCAAGATACATGAAAGTATTTGTTTCAGCTATTGGTGCCTCCTTAACATGGTGTGTTCTGGTTTTAGGTTTACCTTCCCCACATTCCATTGTGAGAGTTTTTTTGAGATTGCGCTTTAGGTCCTGTTCTTACATATATTGAGTGAAATTCTCTATCAAAAATTGAATTCCATTTGTGGTTCTGGATAACAGGACTGCATTATCTGCATACAATTGTACTGGGGTTATGCGTTCACTGACTTTAGTGGTATCAACATTTGGCTTTTGAAGAAATTGGTTGACCCCATTTATATAGTGGGAGAACAATAGCGGGGCAAGGACACAGCCTTGCCTAATCCCACATGTCACTCTGAAACATAGGTTACATTCACCTTTAGACCCATATCATACTCTAGCAGATAAATAGTTATATAGTTGTGATAAATAAATATTGATCTCATTGGGGGCACCCATTCGATCCAGTGTCTGCCACAATTTTATGTGGTTAACCTGGTCAAATGCACTAGTTAAGTCTATAAAACATAGATGACTTTTTTTTAGAAAAAGTGTATTTACTTATAATTAGATGGAGCTTTATACATTGCTCTATTGTCACTGTCTCCTCTGATCCCAAATTGAGATTCTTTAAGAGCTGAGTTATCATTTGCCCAACAGAAGGCCATATTGTGAGTCTGGTTTTTCCCCTCCATACACATTTTTATGCCATGACTGTTATTATGCACAATCTTTTTAAGGAAAGAGAAGGGGTTAACACCTGACCATTTAATGCTTATGCCATTTTCTTCTCTGGTTTCAATATCTGTAGCTAGACAAACCCACTTCTGTAGTATGTTCAGGAGTCTGAAAGGGAGAAATAGCGGGTGATGATAGCTAAATTTGCTTTCTACAACCTCAATTATTTTAATCAATCCTAGCCTAAAAAACAAAAATTGTTCGCTTAGTGGATCCTAAAAAAACAAAGTTTAAATGGTCAGTAAATGGGGCAATTGTAGAAGAGCAGCGCTCATATAAATATCTTGCAAACAAAACAGGTGATGGACCGAATGTGGATCAATGTCACACATTCACCCCAGTCAAAAGATCTGGGCCCAAATCCATCGTTTTATTTTTTGCACTCCACACCACCCTGGGTTAGACAATGGCGATATGCAAATCAGCTCTAACCCTGTGCCCCATGGGAACAGTCCAGTCCGAACTACAAAAGCCATGTCCTTCCCAGAACGGAATCAAGCATCCGAGGATGCTTGATTCCGGTCTGGGAAAGATATGGCTGTGTAGTTCGGACTGGACTGTTCCCATGGGGCACAGGGTCAGAGCTGATTTGCATAAAGCCATTATCTAACCCAGGGTGGTGTGGAGTGCAAAAAACGATGGATTTAGGCCCACATCCTTGTACTGGAGTGAATGTAAGACATTGATCTACATTCTGTCCATCAAATTGTTTTTTGTAATTTTCATATAAATATCTTGGCATAATAATTGAGCAGGGCACATCTCACAAGGAACACAAACTGGCCTTAAAAGCTAAAGCCCAATCATTAATCTATGCTTACAGACAATTACGAAAAAAAATAGACTGTCCGAACTACACTCATCTGCTAAAAGTCATGGCCGCACAAATCCAGCCCAGTCTATCGTACGGTTTAGTCACTTGGTGTGGAAAAGATGCAATCTTATTGAATGAGCTCCAGACTAGGATTTACAAGGCTGTTTTTGAGCTGCCTAAATCTGCCTCTCCTTCTCAGGTTCGACTGGAATTTGGCTTACAGCACCAGAAATACCGGGTAATGAGTAGCTTCGTCAAACTCTGTCATAAATTCGGCTGCTCCAACCCGGACACCCTGAACAATCTATGCTGGAATAAAATTAAGCATCAGAGGAACCTAGAAACACTGAGTTCATGGGGAAGCTTTTTAAGAACAGCTCTGACCGAGCTGGAACTACAAACAGCGTGGGAAAACGGGGAAGACAGAGTAAGCTTCGGCAAAGCCGCAAATGCCGCAGCTAAAAAGAAATCCTTGCTGGCTGACAAAAAAGCAATCACCAAGCGCCGGCATGGGTGGACAGTTATCAACTCATACAGAACCCTAAGGCCCCAAAATTATTTATCCGCTCACTTCAGCTTGCAATTAAAAAAGAGTTTTATACACTTCCGCATGGGCTTGCATGATTCAAAAGACCTGTATCCAACCTGGAAAAAGCCTTATCAATCCGCAAACTGTCGACTATGTGGTTTTAAATCGGAATCTGTAACGCACTTATTATGTGCTTGTCCAGCAGTTCTGGAACAGAGGAGACAGTATTTAAAATTTATCTTCAATGATTTGAACATTCGCTCATGCAGACAAGCAGTGATAAGCTGGCTGGAAGGTGCTTCCATTATCTTGGTCTGCAGGGTCGTCAAATTCATGACAATGGTCAGAAACCTCTTACGGCAAGCTGACGGAGAGCAAACAAAATAAGCAGGATCAATGTCACCTTTTAACAGCCGAGCAATAAAACTAATGAATGGACAGCATGCTTACCAGAGTCTAGCAGCAGGTCGCAAAAAGTGGCGCATGAATATTAAAATTTCGGAACACTGGGGCTTACATAATATGATCATCTTTTTCAAAAGGTTTCTACATTTTTGTAGCCCCTCACAAGTTTTTAATGAAAAGTACAATATCCTTTTATATAATTGTTGAACCATGTCAAAATTAGGTGTATTTATAAAAGTAATGACATTTTGTATACGTTTTAAGGACATTGGGGGTTTGTAATGATTTTTATTAATCAAACAATAAAACTTACTAAAAAGAAAAACAATCCTAGACTATTTTCTGAGATCAGGATATGGTTGATCATTGAGGAATGGTTATAACTTTCCTATGTTGGTACCTCGGTATTCCCTTCTATACTCAATTGATCCAAAAGCTCCAAATTATACCTGTGCATTACTCTATTGATTGCCTCACCATATGAATTGTGGGGTATATGAGAATAAACGTCGCCATATTCATCCCTATATTCACGATTGTCCCCGGCTAGAACATCACATTTCTGCAATTAAAATTTACCAGCCTAGATCTAAACACAATCACTCTTGAAGCATTTTGTAAAATGATCTAGCTCCTTTTCGAGAATCATGACAACCTGGTTTCTTGTATTGTCAAAAATATTGACAATACAAGGGGTTGCTGGTGTAACTACATAGAATATCAATCAATATAGAAAGCTGTAGTGCCCAATGTTTCTTGTAAAATGATTAGATGGCAGCTGCGTCTTCTTTATTGCGTTCTCTGGAATAGTTTGCATATTTGATGGTTATGGTATTTCCCAATTATATTAATTTCTTTTTTTTTTATTTCTTTATTTTTAAGTCCTCATAGCCGGGATAAGCAGAAAGATAAAGAAGTCTACTTCCGATCACCTCTCCCCTGGGCACCTCAAGTGATCTTGCTGCAAAAAGAACCAGGTACGGTACACTCTATATCTTGCAATATTACTCAACCAGAGGTGCCAATTCCTCCCTGAGACCATCGGCTACCACCAGAGTATTTGCAGACCGATATAGAGGCCTAATCATTGGACTCATTTACACATGTCTGTACCCACATCTCATAGGGAAGCCAGAAAGCATTTCGCCTGCATTTATGTGCTCTATGTAGAGTGTTTATATATCTTATTGAAGCCAACCATTCCAATTTACTGGGAGGAGTAATCTTAAACCAGTTCTTACAGATTTCCCTTCTTGCAAGTAATATTAGATAAAAAATCAATTTTCTAGCATTATTTGCCATAGATACGTTATTCCTAGTAAGACCAAAGAATACCAACAGTTTGCTCACCTGGAGTACTTCGCCCAGAATGGAAAAGATTATGTTACTCACATCCAGCCAGAAGGACTGAAGTACCGGACAGGTCATAAACATATGCGTATCATCACCTGCCTCTTTATTGCATTTAGGGCATTTCAGAACTACTCCACTCCCCATTTTAGATAGCTCGTATGGAGTCCAATACACCCTGTGGAGACAAAAAAGGTGGTTCCGCCTTAAATTTGCGGGTCGAACTGTGGAATAAAGAATGTCGCAGGATACTTGCCATAAATCTTGTATCTGTTCTCCTGGCAAGCTCCTCTCCCACAGCTCCATTGGAAGGTTGAAGTCTCCATCAGCCAGTTCTAGTAATAACCAATAATAATTTGCCACCTCCTTCTTATGAGTTGTTCCAAGTACCAAACTCTCTTCCAACTTATTTACTAGCCCCGCTCCGGGCCCAGCTTAGCATTTGTAAGTACTTAAACCTCGAAAGTTGGCCTCAACACATATTTTGGCACTCTTCCCATGATATTAAATTGTCTTCCGATATCAACTGTTTCCAGGAAATAAATCCTGCATCCTTCAGTGGTCGCACCAGTGAGTCCTTCGCCCATTCTGGGGATCCTGGAGAGTCAAAGATAGGTGCCATCCCACTAAATTAATTGATTTTTAACTCTTTCCTAACTTTATGCCAAGTTGTCGCGAGACTGAGTAAGGTCTTTAGACCTATTTTTTTTTTAAATCTCGGGTCTCCAAATTTGTAAATGAAACCGTATTCTCCCCCTAAAATGTCTTTTAACATTGCTGTATGCATCTTCCCTATCTCAGAGTCATCTGGTGTTTTAAATAACCCTTTCCCACCTTTTAGCAAAAACACCCAAGCATAATAGGATAGGTCTGGCAGCCTTAGCCCCCCTTTCTCGAACCGTCGTCTGAGCTTTTTCCATGAAATTCGCACCCCTTTGGAGGCCCAAATAAAACTAGATATTTTAGACTGTATTTTTTTTAGCCACTCATCCCTGAAAATCAACGGAATATTCTGAAATAAGAACGTGATTTTTGGGAGGATTGTCATTTTAATGATGTTAACTCTCCCATAGATTGATAGGGGCAGGTGGGACCATCCTAACAATAATTTCCCTATCTCCTTATAGATTTGTTCAAAGTTTGTTTCAGGAATTTGTTCGTTTTTCTAGGTAATTTTAATAAACAGATATCTCATTTCTGATTTGACACAGCTCTCTTGTGTCATCATGTTCCATGCCATGACTACTGTTTTTCCTTCATTGATTTCTTATCCCGAAATCCTTCCAAACCCTGCGGCCAGATCATAAACATTCGGTAGTGCTGTGCTGAGATTTGAGGTATATATTACCAGATCGTCTGCGTATAAACCCACTTTCTTCTCCCATCCCCTGGACTGGAAAGGAAGTATCTCCTCATGTTTCCTGATTTTCTCTGCCAGGGGCTCAATATAAAAATTGAAAAGTAGTGGAGACAGTGGGCAGCCCTGTCTCGTCCCTCTAAGGATATTACATTTCTCAGTTATCCTCCCATTAATCAAAATGTTTGCAGTCGGGATGTTATAGATTTGTATTACTGCCCTACAAAAAAATTCCCCTAAGTTAGATAGACTCAATACTTCATGTAGATAAGACCAATTAACTCGGTCAAAGGCCTTAGTTGTGTCTACCATAATGACCGCTAGTGGAAGTTTGTCTACTGAGGCTAAATCAATTGCATCTATTAGGCTATAGGTTAAATCTCTAAGACTTCTACCTCGCACAAACCCTTTCTGGTCTTCGTGAAGGAGTGCTCCCACCACCCCATTCAGCCTCTCTGCTAATAACTTGGCAAAAATCTTGTAATCTGCATTTAGCAGCGATATGGGTCTGTATGAATCACAGCAATCTGTTTTTTTATCAGATTTGAGAATTAGGGTCACTATGGCATCATTCCAAGAAGGGGGGATCTCTTCACCTGCATTGAAGATAGCTGCAAAAAGTTCACTCAGGGAGGGCACCAAATACTGACCAGCTGCCTTGCTGGATTTTCCTGAATTTATGGCAGCTTCTATTTCTTGCACAGTTATTAAATTATTAAGACCAACTTTCTGAGATTCAGATACTTTTTCTGGTAAATCCTGGTCTAACCACTCTAGGACTTCTGACCTAGTTGTACGTAAGTCTTCTTTGTAAACGTCTTCATAATATTTTAACATGGTATCTTCAATGCTGGTCCCTGCTATAATAGAACTCCCAGCCGACCCAAAATTAAGTTCTTTTATGAAGTTCTTTGCCTGGTCACTCTTTGCCTTCCAGGCAAGTAATTTACCACAGCCTTCCCCATAGTTAAAATGGGCCAACTTACTAGCTTGCCACCTTTCTTGAAGTCGCCTTTCTATTACTGATGACAGATCTGTTTTAAGAGTTTGAATTAAGGCCTTCCCAGCATCCTCTCCCACTTCATTTTGCTGAATTTTATATTCCAAGCTCTGAATTTTCTTCTCAATATTAAGAATTTCTGCCCTGCGCAGTTTATTTTTATAGGACTGAATTGATGTAATCCTGCCCCTCAAAAAGGCTTTGTACGAGTCCGAAACAATTCCTATTGAAGCACTTCCTCCGTTATTAAGAAAAAACTCCTGGGACTCCAGACCAAGTTTCTTTATTACCTCGTCATCAGTAAGTATGGACCGATTCATAGTCCACCTACGTTGTTTTACTGCCGTTGAGGGGACTAGTATCAGTGAAACTGCGGAGTGGTCGGACATATGCGCGCCTACATCGTTTACATTCTAAATTTGATCTTTCATGTTGAGGTCAACTAAAAACAGGTCAATTCTGGACTGATGTCCATATTTTTTATTGTTAAAGGTGAAGCTTTTAAGGCACCCTTCTTTTCTCGCCATATATCGCACCATCCGAGATTTCTTATTTTATTTTTTATCAAAGCCCTGGATTTATTATGCATTATATTTCTACTTTTGGTCGAGCGATCAAGATTGACATCTAAGACCACATTGAAATCTCCTGCCAAAATAACCGGGTCGGGGAAATCCAGCAATTCCGATAGTAATTTACTAAAAGGCACAGAATCATCCAAATTAGGCCCATAATAACTCACTACAGTATAGGTTTGCTCCCCGAATTGAACTTTTGCAATTGCCCATCTTCCATTTTTATCCACCCTGGTTTCGTAAACCACCAGGAGGGGATTAGTTTTTATCAGGATTGCCACCCCCCCCTTATAGAGAGTTGTTGCTCTGAACATACCAAGTTCTGAACCCATTTTCTACTCTTAAACAACTCCCTCATCTCATCTCCCATTAGGTGTGTCTCCTGTAATAAAATGACTTCGGCCGGAGCATTTTTTAAGCATTGTAGGATCCTCTCACGCCTATGACATCCCCTTAATCCATTAACATTCCAAGATAGGAATTCTATAGATGGCTTCTGATTCATTGTCATTCCTATCCATTTTTTCCATCAATATCCATCCTGCTTCCGGGAATTAGATCTTTTGTGAGGACATCTTTTTTTCTTCTCCCCTTGCTCCCACACCGTGCTCTAAAAACTACCCGTGAAAACCACCCTATCCCACCCCTTGGGAAACCCTCCTTTTTCTCTCTAATGGCCTAAGCTAAGGCCTAGAGAGGCATGGGTTTGGGACAAATATGAAAAACACCTACCTAATTAACTGTTAATAGTATAAAAACATAGCTAAGAAACTTACCACTAAGGAAACCTGTATATTATTAGGAGAGAAAGAATCATGTGTGCATGTGGACTTATCAAACTAAATAATCCCCTCGATCCACCTCTAACCAACTCCAGCTCCTGAGATGGACCTTAAGAACCCTTCCGCCTCCTCAGCCCTACGAAAGGTATGCATCTTGTTATTATGCATTACCCGTAAACTAGCTGGGAACTTAAGCTGCGCAGTAGCACCTAAGCTCTTGAAGGACTCAATCAAATTCCCCATTTCCCATTGCTTATTTGCTGTCATTTACGAGATGTCTGATCGGATCTCAAAATTGATACCATCAACTGTCAGGGATGTCTGTTTCAACGCTTTGGGGAGTATTTCTTCTTTAACACAGTAGGTGTGAAAATGCACCAACATTTTTCTTGGTTTAACTTTATTAGGGTTCCTTCTGAAAGGGTCTCTATGGACCCTCTGAATATCCGTACTGAGTTCTTCCTCTGACCATTTGAGTTGTAACCCTTCCTTTAACAAATGTATTATGAATTTTTTCTTCTCCTCTCCTTCTGCTCCTTCTGGAACCTTGAGAACCCGAAGATTACATCTTCGTTGGTTATTTTCCAGGGATTCAATCTTATCCTTCAATTGCTGTGCATTCCCCCTTAGGTCCCGGATCTCTTTGGTGTTTACCTCTACCTGTGACTCCAAGTCCTTCATTCCAATCTCCAATTGCGTGGTTCTGTCAGCTACCTCGTCCAGTTTTTGTCCCAGGCTCTCACAGACAGAGCAAATTTTGCTCTGATTTAATCAGAGGTTTCAAATCTATTTTTTACCTCTACCGTCAATAAATGTATCAGCTCGGATACTGAGTGTACCTGAGATTGGGGTTGAGACTGTGCGGATAGTAGAGGTGATGGCGATGATATCTGAATATGGGCTATCGGCTGGGGATGTATTTGTACTGAAGCTTCATGCTGATTTTCTTCTTGAGCAGTCCTAGTTACACCTTGCTCCCTGCTCACCCCCCCCCATTAGCCACTTCATCACAGTGTGGACCAATAGATATTTTGGGCGGGGTCGCCTAGAGGACTGGAATCGCTTGTGCTGGAGGTTGCGCAGGTTGCGCAGGTTGAAGTTGGGGTTGAGAATGACCTTCCATTTTGTCACCCGAATATTTAGTACCTGAAATCTGTTTTTACTCTCTGGGCTCACTGTTTCTACCACAATTGTTGTAACTATCTTCAAGGGACCCAAGGTGGGATTTTTAAGTAGCAAATTTTTTGGAGCAACCTTAAAAAAGGTCCTAAGAGAAGGAGTAATTTTCCGACTCAAAACTTCTGACTTGTTATTCACTTTAGTTTTCCTCCTTCTCTTTGGTGTTACCCACTCTCCAGGAACAATACTGTCTTGTTTTAGCGGAGAAACGATTTTATTTTCTAATTTTGGGGTAGCAGAATCCTGTCCTTTCTTCCTACAATTTTTTTCTAAACCACTTCTCAAAGGATAGCGATTCTGTTTAAATTTTTCAGATTTTTCACCTGGTTTCCCGCGCTTTCCTTCCCCTTTTTTCAGTTGCCCCCAAAGCCCTGCCTCTACCTCCGCCTCTTCTTTCCTGGGGGTTACCTGTCTCTTCAGGGACCGCACGGGAACTGAAGTCAGCTTCTTTAGTACCCCAGACACTTATCTGCTTCAGGGGGTCAGCCTTCACCTCCTCCGCAAAGAAAGGAATAATGTCTGTCCTTCTTGGGCTTATGCTATGAGTAGCATGTATATTGCCACATTTGGTTCATTGCATCAGCGCCCTGCGGACCCTCCCGAACTCCTGAGCAGCACGTGCCCAGGGGTCCAAGGCCAAAGAAGTAGATGAATTTGTAGGGGACAGGAAACCCAGGGACCCCAGGACCTCCGCCCCAACTCGACACACTTCCCCTCTCGCTGCGCACAGACCGCCCCGAAGACGCTGGTAATGGCCCAGCCCCGCCTCACCTTCAACAGCGGCAGAGACAGCACAAGTCAATCCGACAGGTGCCAGGAAATCATCGGGAGCAAAGAGAACGTCCAGAACGCCGAGAACGCCACTCACCGCACCAGCCCCAACATCGTGCAGCTTGACAGCATCTCTCCCCCTGCAGCAGCCGGAGCTACAGGGCAGTCAAAAGTACCACTTGCACAGAAAAAAACGTCTTCCCCCGCATGTATCATTTCAAAACATAAAGATCCAGATCTATGCCGGCATGTTATTTCCCCGCAACCAGGAGCCTCCCGCGACCGCGAGTCAAGCGGCCACCATGTTTCCCCTCTTGGCCACACCCCCCCAATTATATTCATTTCTTGCATAAAACTCTTAGGCAGTCAATCAAGTTTGCTACATCTTCTGAGTTATGAATCTCTATTTGTTATTGGTGTTGTAAATTGGCAGCAATGGGTTAGCATTAGCAGAAGCCATCTTGTATTTAGAAGTTATCTTATCCATTTTATGAAAGCCATTTTGTATTTCTGACAGCCATTTTGTTTGCCATGCGCTCGCCATGTGCTCTGTCCTACCTTTCTGTTAACTGCTCTTGAAATCTGCCTAGAGACAAACTATATTCAGCATCTTCCACCTTCGCACATGCCCAGAAGGGCCTAGCTAGTAGAATGCACCTGCTTCTCTAGTATAACTGTCAGGCTATTTTTGCTGCTGTATGGAGAAGTAACTTTCCTCCCACCTTGTTGAGCAAGCAGATCTTGTATGCCCATCTTAGTCATTTTGCATGCTTACATGAGCCAGGACTGCCCCTTGGTTTTATGCTTACTATGTTACCCTAAGCATATATAAGGCCTCTGTTTTCTGTACTCCTCCGACTTCCTCATTCAGTTGCTAAGGCTTCTGTGTGCTGTAGTCTCACTCATTTGAGGTTAATAAAGATGCTCTTTTATATTTCAGCTTCTGTGCCAATTTCTTCCTTGTTGGTTTAAAAGGACCAAGTATCAGTGGGACCCCTAAGAAGTTTAATTGATTTCTTCATTGGTAGTGGTATATGCCAATCTGTAGGTAGTTAGCTGTTATTAATGAGTGAGAAGTGTTCAACACCCGGTTTATAAAACAAAAACAAGTGGTAATGCTGTGACATCGCCTGGCCGTTTCTCTGTCATCCTTTGGCCTTCTGAGAATTCTCTGAGTAGTTGTGTAGCCATAACTGGTGAACGAAAATTTACAACAACACAATCCCCTTGACCACATTTCTTAAGTAGCTAAACCAAGTTAACTCTTCTTATCATGATGATTCCATGTGAAAGAAGGTTTTCACTACAACTACTATTTTTGGTGAACCAGTGAACAACCTGGTTCTTTAATTCCATCCATGTTTCATTAGCCTCCTCTGCCAACATCTTATGATTATGATGGTGCTGTCTCATGTAGTAAATGCAAAGAATCCTAGCAATTTCTCATAAATCTAGAGGTTCTGTCTTCAGTAACGTCATCATTATTGTTAGTAACATAAGTTGTCATACATATATGGGCAGGAGCTGATTTTCTTAAGCATGTATTTATGTTATCTTTTGCATGATTAATGGCAGGAGGAAAAAGGGGAACATTATTAGTAACTTTTTGCAAATGATGAACCTTTGATTCCATATTCACCATCAATGTATGATGGATTATATCAGCAGTTTTATCTGGGGATGTTAAATCTTTAACAATTTTTCTAATTTTTCTAGGGTGTCTGTTTTGGCGTGTAGTTTTTTAAATAGACTCTCCAAATTTCTATGAATACTTACCACCAGATCCTCATCTATTCTATGTGCTTTGCTTATCTTTGTAACTTTGGTCGGTGTATTGGACCTAGTTGATGTTATTTTGTTGGGCTTTTTTTGCAGAGGGTGAGATCCATTTGTTGCTATGTGACAGGCCATATATCTTTAATGGGGACGTTGATACACATGGAGCTTTTTTTGAGTTGTATGAAATGGATATATTTTCCCATGGACATGTGGTGATGTTTGTTCCATTTTCTAAGTTAACCGTTTCAGACCTAGCTTCTTCTATAACTGTGTTCAAGGCCATTTTGGTAACAGCTATACTTTCCACTGCATTGGCTATTTCATTGTTAATTAGTTAATAAGTCAATTTACACAGGAATGTGAAAGTAGCAAACATCATGATGATCTCAGCCTGATTAAAAAGTTCCACTATGAGCATTCGGGCATGAGTGCCTAGTGGCCGAAGTCTTTATTGCCCGAGACCTGCCAAGGGAACCGTGGACAGAACATCTTGGAAGCCTGCATTAATACATTTGAGTTGGGATTTACTGATTAAACAGGGCCTGCAGAGTGTAAAACAAAGTCCACATTCATAAATATCTCCACATTGGTCTACATCTTTCTAAGTAAGAAACTCCTAAGGAGGTGAGTCAACTACTAAGTCAAACTTAGCACTGAAAGTTACCATCACCCAATATCGATTCTGGTTAATGTGAGTGTGTTGACGAATCGGGAATACATTGTTGCTGGCTAAATACTCCAACGAATGCTAGCCCATCCATAAAAAGAATCAAATGGGTTGCGGCAAGCCAGGCCAGATATTCACGGTGGAAGAAAGCTTGTGCTTTACAAACTACAGGAATTGAAAAATATTGGCAGCAATATTGGAAAACCTATTTGAAGCTCTGTCTGCATATAATTAACGTAACTTCAAAGTATGCCCATAAGAAGAAGATTCACTTTGCATTTTGATAACAAAGAGTTTAAAGAGAGCAAAAGGAGGTGATGCCGGTCTGCGCTCCTACACAGAAGAGACAGGAGCTCACAAATGGAAAATACCTTGAAAGAGGCTAGAAAATCACACAAACAACCCACTTGGCTGCTGAAACAAAACACATAGAGGATGAATGGAAACCCATACACTCCCTGCTAGTGCCCAACAATTCAAGGGCATTTTGGGATTATGTTAAAAGTCTTACAGGCGGGATTTACAAGGAGAACACCATAACACTATAGGTGGCTTCTACAACAAAGCTCTATGCTGACCCAGATAAAACCAGGGGTCCCCACAGGAAGGCAGTGGGCAATAATCTTAAAGAAATGGAGGAGCCACAAATAACCATAACTGAAAGAGAACCTCTAACCATTCAGAAGGGTACTCAGAAGGATGGAGCCCCCAGACCAAATGGCCCACTGGGTAGGATCTTTATTGACGAGCTGGAATTCTGGACTCCATATATGCATAGCCTGTTCAAAGCATGCATTCAGTTGTACCAGACTCAAGGAAATGTTCCATTCTGCACCCAATACATAAAAAGGGAGGCATCTCAGGACCAGAAAACTTTAGGCTGATCGTCTTATAGGACGTTGACGGCAAGGCTTGGATCGATGAAAACCACATCATACTTTAATATCAGATGGGATTCAGGCCTACCACTTCCACTATGGACAATTCTGTTGCCCTTTCCTATTTGGCAGCTAAGGGCATAGCAGCTACATCACTACCAATTTCTGCTTGATTTGTTGAAAGCAGCACTGCTTTAAATGGCATGGACTGCAACATCCTCTAGTTTAAACTTGTAAAATGGGGAATACTGAGGAAGCTCCTTGTGACCATTACAGCACTGTACACTTGCACTTGGATCCAAACCAAGCTCATGTAGACTCATGCAGCTGCAAAAATATATACAAACAAATGGCTAAAATAGTGATATGTTATTTCTCGCACTTTGGTTATACTGGACCAAACTAAAATTGTCATGAACAGGGCCCTGGGCACATTACATCTGTACAATGCAAAGAAAGATCTGCTGGCCACTGCCCCAAAATAAAAGTCCTGGTGTTTGGGCATAAATCTAAGAAACATCAGTTGGAATGGCAACTTGGCCCATTAGGATAAGAACTGCCAGCAAATATAATTACCTGGACGTTTTGTTCTAAGATACAGGCAAACCAACCTTGCAGGCTAAGGCATTGGCCACTAAGGCAGTCAAAATCACATGTGCACTATGCAAATGACATCACAAGCTACAAAGTCACTCCACAGAGGGGATCTGACGAGTTCTGAAGGTGAAATTGTTACCAGCGATAAACTATGGACCCCTTGCTTTCCCTGGCATGCTCACTGAGGCACTGTAGAGTCATCATACAGCCACTTTTAGAAAAATATGCCATGTTCCAACAACATCAAGCCGCACATTGATCCTGCTAGAATTCAATCTTATGATCAAGGACATTGAATGCTAACAAGACCTGATCAAATACTGTTATCATGTGACCAGAACGGAACCACAATCAATGAGAGATGCATTAAAAGGGATATTCTGAGACACAAAGAGCAGCTGGGCAAGGCACCTAAGCACTGCCAGGGAATCATTAAGCCCACCCTTAGAGAATATAACAGATTTATCGGTTGGTAAATGTGCAAGGCAAGTGTGCATCAAGGGAGGAGGATATTTAACAAATTAGAAATGCCCCAGGTGCAGAGTGTCCTGCCCAGTCATTTGAAGACACCTTGTGTTAACCTCACCTGAAAGCTGCTCTGGGAAACAAGCCCTGCAGAACATACTGTGGACCAAGCTTTTAACCCACTCTATACAGGAATATGAGGGCCACTGGAAAATGATCACACTGAATCAGCTGTGCAGGTTGTCTGCTTCTGTCCTGCTTTGCTACACCAGAGGTGAGTGTGTCTCAGAATGACCTTTCTGCAAAAAGGGATAAGAACTTGCAAAAAGGCCCTGACCCATATCTACACAGGTGCTGTCCCAATTGAACTTGCATGGATTGGCTGGTTCTTTGAAGCTGAAAGGCTCCTGAACGTCTCTCATCAACCAAGGGCTTAAACATCTTGCATATCCTCAGCAACTTGGCGTGAAAGCTCAGGACAGTTATGACCTGATGTACCTGAGTTCTATTTTGTAAAGTTTAGCGACAGGATAAAATTTACTTCATTGGAACGTATGATGTTTGCTCACTTTCTTATATGCCACGCAACACTAAAGTATTGGTAAAGCCTTCATGTAAGGGTGTTGCTTTATGACATTCTGCATGCCCATTAAAGAAGAGCATGGTAAGGTATGGCCCAATTTTGCATATCAACTCAATCCAGTCTTAGTATGCATTGTATGCTCAGCCAAATATGTGCGATCAGGGTGATATACTTTGGGGTTATTCACCCTTCCAGATATGGTACGATAAAGCATGGCCAAATCTTGCACGCTATGGTCTCTTGTACCCAGCACGTCCCTGCATGCCTATCAACACCACACAGGGTCAGGCTGACCGACTCCCTTTGGGTTTTAATGTCCAATTTTACAATTCAATATGTGAATTTATTTATTTGGTGTTTAATGCTGCAATGTCGACATTCCTTTGTAATGATTTTAAGTAATTATACAACAAAGACTACTACATCCTATGCCATAGCCAAAGTGCTCCCAATTTTTACTGCGGAGGATCATAGCCCCGGTCCCTCTTTATAAGGTTCAAATCTATTCTAAAAACTGGTAAATAACAGTAAAAATACTCTTTGTTATTCATAGATATTTGTACTTCACCGTGATGCAATTTTCATGCCTATGCACATAGGGAAGCATAAGGAATTGTTCTCTATTTCCTGATTCAGATTATGCATGTGAGATCTTTCTTCCAAGCCTGATGTAAATCATTCTTTGGTTTATGTTATGCCAATAAAAGTTTTTCCATGATACCTCATCAGCCACATGTAAAGAGACATTACATCTTACAAATACTCCAACACGGGGCAGGGCGAATGTAGGCTGAGTGTTAAATTGACAAACTTTAGTACTGAATGTAGGACCACATGATTACCATAAGATTATTGTGAGAAAGTGTTATTGTTAGTTTTTAGAATTTTCACACTGGGGCACGGATGTCCAGTGCCCAGAGTATGTGCTCTGACCTTTAAAAAATTACAAATTGATAATCACTGATAGGCACATTGAATTCTCATTTAAGCTCACTGTATATGGTATAGAAACTGCATGGCATGAACAGTTAAATGTCATATGTGGACTGCAACTCTTAAACCTGCAGTGCAATCTGTTAAGGTAATCCTTTTTGACAGGTAAAAGCCTCCCTTTTAAATATTAGCAAATCCACCGCTTTGTAGGCCATTTAGCCCACAAGGTACGGTGAAAGGTATTTAAAAGGGGGAAATGTAGAAAATTAATGTTAAGAAGTCTCTACAGAGATAAGGCTTTAAAAGCTGTTTTCACTGTGGCAGCCCTAGAAATCCTATGTCGAAATAGAGAGTACAGAATAAAATACTAATACTGTTTGTTAGGAATGGGTTAAGCCAGAAAAATAATTACACATATATTTTTAATAATGATCAGAATCCAATTTAATTGTGAACTTGCATTAGTCCTTCGGCTTCTCCCAGCCTGTACTTGTCCTGTATAAGTTGTGAAATTCCTCCCAGGAGGTATACAATATGTCACTGTAATTGTGACCTGAATGAGCAGAGATGACTCCTTTAAGAACAGTGGAAGGTTAGAGGTTGTGCCCCTTCTGTTAACACCACAGTGTCAAACCCTGAATAACACGTCTGTCAGGGCACATGTAAACCTCTGCGCCCATCAAAGAGAGCAAAAAGGATGTAGAACAATTCTTATGTATACCTTTTCTGATTGCTGAAGGACCCTGCTTTTATCCTTTCACACTTCTGTCTCATTGTTTGTTGTGAGTACAGGTCATGCTTCAAAGTGGATTTTAGTGTTGGATGTGAGAAGACACTAGTGATTACCATAGTTCACTCCCCTACATGTATGCAAAACTAAGAGACCACGTTTAGTGTGGAAAGGTTTGAAAAACTTTCCTGCAGACAATTAAACACCTTCTCCTGGACCAAACTACTTGGTGTTGCCGTCCAGGGCTCCAATGCGGTCATTTTGAAATTGCACAATGGTCCCTGTCTGCCATGATCATTGACTATCATTGGTGCTTGAATTGTCTTGGCGCCTTTCTACCTAAATCTCTAAAGATTCATATCTCTGCAATTCCTTTTTGATTGTTGTTTTAGTGTCATTCTGCTTATTATTTTCCCTACTCCTTTTAGAGATTAGAGTGGGATTTTGAGTGTGTTGTGTTTTTGACTTTTTAACTTCATTGGTACTTCTAAACGCATTACACTTATGTTGCATTAAGCTTGTCTATTCTTTACTGTAGCTACCAGGGGGAGAGCTCAGGTTTAAATTACTGAAACCTTTGACTGGACTTTAGAAGATAACAACTTTGACTTGTGATGGACACCAATCCCTCCCCACTGAAAAAGCTACTTTCTCACAATGGTCAGTCATGAAATAGATATTCTAGTTTGGCTGGATTACTATTCAATTTGCAAGCTCAATTACTTGCCACAGTATGAATTTGCACAAAAAACACAAAGCTTATACATGGGGCAATACGAGAAAGCATTTTTGTATTCTTAAGTGTGCTACACAAGGTGGGAAGTTATGTTGGGGAGTCACCAATTTCACATAAAAGAAAGTTGTGCTAGGTGCATTGGGATCTGTAGCTATCTTACTTTGGCATTTTATAAATTTGACATCAGTTACAGTGTCACACTACATTCCTGTAGTAAAAGCTTTTTAAAATGTAGTTTACAGTGCAGGAGGCTACTGCTTGTTTTTAATTTTTTAGTTCATGCCTAATAGCTCAGGAATATGTGTGTTTTGAATGATGTGGCTTGAAACGTACTGCCCTCAGCCGTTTAAATACCAAAAGTGTCATTTAAAATGTTGCCGTGCAAGGAGCTGAAGGCTTTTATGCCTGGAAATATAACTCCATTTGCATAATTATTTCCGGACTTTAGAATATAGAGCCCTTTTCTAAGGTTAAATTTGGTTGAAAGCATAGTTTGCAACCATATTTACCTTATTTTATTCCCTCCAGGAACTCAGAAAGCGATTCTGGACTGGCATAAGCCCACTTATGTTTTTAGAGGTTTCTGACGCAAGTGCAGAGTATTCTGTCACTTTTTGAGAAGAAAAATCCTGCCCTGGTGGGACACCACTGGAACTGTTAATGTCTCTGCAGAACTGAAGGCCGGATACCTAGGGCAATCACCATATAGTGAGGTCTTAAAAGAAAGTGAGTCACATTATTCAAGTTTGAGCCGATTTCAACATGTTTCAACGTAGAACAAAGGCACTTGATTGCTACTTAGCAGGGTGCACAGAGTTCCACATCTAGGCAAAATAGAGTCAAGAAAAAGGTGAATAATATGAGGTGACCATACAGAAAAAGCAGATTTCCTGCAGTGCCCTGTCAGTTGAATATGAGCCATCAGAAAAATTGCCTCACTATTATGAATACTTGGAGCCTTATTTATTATTTGGCAGATGGACTGATATTCCGCCAGGGAGCACAGAGTAAATAACTCTGTCCCCATGGTGGAGGGACTGTCTGCCAAGTTTAGAAATTACCGCTAAGCATGTGGTCATTTATAATGCATTACCAAGAACCACGTCACTTCTTTACCTGCCAATGCATTTCATTGTTCCGAAAAGTCACCTTCCATGGTCTGTCTGATAGTGAAAGACAGTAAAAAAAGGCTATATAGGCTAACAAGGCTATATACCCTCCGATTCTGATTTGGTGGACAAACATATATAGCCATTTCATGAATGGCCCTTGCTCTCTCGGGCCATTAGAGAGACTTGGCTACGGCGGGGACGGAGTTGTTACCACCGTAGCCAAACTGCTGTAGCCAAACCTATGGTCTGCTTGCATTTAAATTTGGCAGGTGAAACATGTTGCCTACATATAAATCAGGTGCTATGTCATTATCAGTACAGTCATTGAGTTCACACTTTTTAGCTCTCGTGCTTCAAACTCCTGCTTCTCTTTACTGTGGGATCAAATTTAGATAAATGATTTTCTTCCTTGCAGAGTGATTCAAAGTTCTGTGTTATAAAAATAGACAGTCAAAAAGTTTTATCTATACTATATAGCAAGTTCCTTTCTTAAAACTCATCTTTACATATATTTTTGATCATCATCTGATATAAAAAACAGTATGCATAATTAATTAGGAAACATTGTAATGGATATCACTAGTCTTTTTAATTAGGTTTGCTTGAATGTTGTAGTTCATTCCTGTAATATAATGCGTATTTGTTGAAATATGCTGTATATCATTCTTTGAGGTGCAACTCTTTATGTAAGAGAAAATGCATGTCAGCATTATTTCACTTTAGTGTATTTTGCAATGCAAATCTGTAAGACAGATTCTGAAGTTCTACACTAATAAGTAATCTTTGGATATTTTTGAACCAATGGGAGCTATTTTGTTGGCAAAGTATATTTATTTCTCTGACAACATTTACATTTCAGTTTTTGGTCTAGGTGATAAATAATTTATTTCACAAATCAACAACATTTTTCAAATCAAATTCTCTACAAAAAAAGATATTTTGGGGGAAATGAAGTGAGATAGGAATTTTGAACACTCAGTAGTTTAAAGCAACACACAATGGGAGTTTAACTTACTTTCATGATCAAAGTTATATTCTAAATCGTAACCCATTCACACTTAAAAAACTGTACTAATGTGTTCCAAATAAAATATTGAAAGAGGCACAGGTTAAAGGAGACAACTAGAGAAAGTTAAAATGAAAAATGAATGCACCATAACTCTCTTTCTCTGTCTCACAAACACATGTATGCACAAACATACACACACACCCCTTGCATTTTTTCAAATTTGTTTCTACCTTTTACCATACATTGGAGACTCCATACTTTTGAGATGACTACAAATGAAGTTACCTATGGTGCTTTTTACCTAGCACAAGGTGAGAGACACACAGGCGCTGAATAAAGGCTGACCCCCCGGGAGCCCAGAGGGGGAACAACAGGCTCACCTGACGCTATTGGCCATCGGGCACCGCCGTGAGGGGAACGGCAGAGCAAGCAGCAAGCAGCGAGAACCACGGGGAAGCGAGGGAGGCGTCCCGTGCAACCGGACCACACTCCCCAGCATTCCCTGAGGCAGACAGCGCTCCCGTGACGCGCAGCGAGCGCCGGAGGCGCTGAATAAAGGCTGACCCCCCGGGAGCCCAGAGGGGGAACAACAGGCTCACCTGACGCTATTGGCCATCGGGCACCGCCGTGAGGGGAACGGCAGAGCAAGCAGCAAGCAGCGAGAACCACGGGGAAGCGAGGGAGGCGTCCCGTGCAACCGGACCACACTCCCCAGCATTCCCTGAGGCAGACAGCGCGCCCGTGACGCGCAGCGAGCGCCGGAGGCGCTGAATAAAGGCTGACCCCCCGGGAGCCCAGAGGGGGAACAACAGGCTCACCTGACGCTATTGGCCATCGGGCACCGCCGTGAGGGGAACGGCAGAGCAAGCAGCAAGCAGCGAGAACCACGGGGAAGCGAGGGAGGCGTCCCGTGCAACCGGACCACACTCCCCAGCATTCCCTGAGGCAGACAGCGCGCCCGTGACGCGCAGCGAGCGCCGGAGGCGCTGAATAAAGGCTGACCCCCCGGGAGCCCAGAGGGGGAACAACAGGCTCACCTGACGCTATTGGCCATCGGGCACCGCCGTGAGGGGAACGGCAGAGCAAGCAGCAAGCAGCGAGAACCACGGGGAAGCGAGGGAGGCGTCCCGTGCAACCGGACCACACTCCCCAGCATTCCCTGAGGCAGACAGCGCGCCCGTGACGCGCAGCGAGCGCCGGAGGCGCTGAATAAAGGCTGACCCCCCGGGAGCCCAGAGGGGGAACAACAGGCTCACCTGACGCTATTGGCCATCGGGCACCGCCGTGAGGGGAACGGCAGAGCAAGCAGCAAGCAGCGAGAACCACGGGGAAGCGAGGGAGGCGTCCCGTGCAACCGGACCACACTCCCCAGCATTCCCTGAGGCAGACAGCGCGCCCGTGACGCGCAGCGAGCGCCGGAGGCGCTGAATAAAGGCTGACCCCCCGGGAGCCCAGAGGGGGAACAACAGGCTCACCTGACGCTATTGGCCATCGGGCACCGCCGTGAGGGGAACGGCAGAGCAAGCAGCAAGCAGCGAGAACCACGGGGAAGCGAGGGAGGCGTCCCGTGCAACCGGACCACACTCCCCAGCATTCCCTGAGGCAGACAGCGCGCCCGTGACGCGCAGCGAGCGCCGGAGGCGCTGAATAAAGGCTGACCCCCCGGGAGCCCAGAGGGGGAACAACAGGCTCACCTGACGCTATTGGCCATCGGGCACCGCCGTGAGGGGAACGGCAGAGCAAGCAGCAAGCAGCGAGAACCACGGGGAAGCGAGGGAGGCGTCCCGTGCAACCGGACCACACTCCCCAGCATTCCCTGAGGCAGACAGCGCGCCCGTGACGCGCAGCGAGCGCCGGAGGCGCTGAATAAAGGCTGACACCCCCACTCGCCCCGCGAAACGCGCGCGGGAGCGACCGGGAGAAGCCCGGGACAAGGGCGGGGCCGTCTGTGGCCGTCAGGGGCCAGAAGAGGCCGGGCAGGGCCACCCCCCTTGGCACAAACTGTGAGTACTACTGAAGGCCAAAACCCTGTACAAGTCATTGTTACCCCACGTATTTTAATCTGAGTTATATGGATTACTGTCACTGAATGCCCTACAATGTCAGTCCAAAGTACATTACCGGATAACTACTTACTTAAAGTGGTATCTAAAATCAACAGTGACAGGAGGAAGTCACTGGGAAAAAGCGTTATTGCTGATCCTCCTACCGCTGATGTAAACAATCTTGTAAACTCTGATAAACTTAACAACACTGTTCACGAGATGGTCGCACCTGTGGAACCTAACAATAGTACCTCTAGTGTTAATGCTGAAATGATCAATATATTAGACCAGTCTATAATGGGGGAGGAAGACCAAGGTAACAATCTCGAGGGGACACCTCAGCAAGTTGGGAGGGCATCTAAATTTATGCGTGCCTGCAGAAAACCAATCGCTAAGAGAAGTAGTCATATCTCTAGAAGAAAAAAGGACACGACCCAAGTGGAACATTCTAATGACTTAGTATCTATGAATCTTGATAATTATGTTTCACTGAAGCCTGATCAAATTGACTCATTAACAAGTATAATTCTTAGTAAACTCAGTATGGTTATAGAGCCACTGATAACTAAGATAGGAGATCTCCAGGAGGAAGTAACCAGGTTAAGGGGTATGGTGGGTAACCGCGCAGACAATTTGGAAAAATCCTTAGCTGACATTAAACAGTCAATTGGCCATGCTACTGCTCCAACAAGGGATAAGGAGCAGTCACAAGCCTCCACCAGTGTCAGCTCCACTTCGGCCAGGAAACACTCTAATAAAGAATCGACGAAATCACAGAGACCACCACCTATCCTGTCACAGGAGGGAGGGAGCTGTTCAAATCAAACCACCCAAGGGGTTACAGGCAATCCATTGGTTGTTAAATCATCTACACCCATGCAAGTCCCTACACAAACACCAGCACCTACGGTGTCAATTCCAACTGCCACGATGGGAGGAGTAAATGGGGAGCATACTAGGATCTGTAGACGCCCTGTTGATCTACCACCCGACTGTGTACCTTACGTGGTGGTTTTAACTAATGTCCCTATTCCCACCCAGTCCCCAAGCGAATATGAGACACCAGATTCTTTGAGAAATAAAACCATTTCCTGGCTAAACCGTCATTGTGGCTATCCAGTCGGCTACGCTGACCAAATTATCTCCATTAGGAGAGTAAATTGGATAGGTGGAGGAGACTGCGTGATTATAAACTTCAAGCACCCTCAACACGTGGCTACAGTCCTGCTTAGAGCAGCTTCAATTACACAGTCTGAGACTGAAGTAATTGCTAGGCCGTTGGGGTATTTTTATAACCATCTCGGCAGGCAACCGCCATCTACCAGTAAGGAAAAGGTTCTGAGCAATCCTACCTACCCCCATCTGGTAAACAGGCCATTGTTGCCTAACTTCCTCTTTGGTCCACAACATGGTCCATTCATTCCATCGCCACACTTGGGGAACCCTATGTTTGGGGGGAATGTCCCTTTTATGCATACCCCTAACCCTTTCGTTCCATTCTGTAACCCCCCTCTGTTTGATAATGGAATGGTGTACCAGGTACCTACACAAAATAGGTTTCAGTCTCTGAGTCACCTTGATCAGAATGATTGACATGAGATTGAACCCCACGAAGATTTAGAGCCTAGGAATTCTAATGAGGCGGCCGTATTGTTAAGTAATGAGATAAGTAATGCAAGTTTGAACTGTACGTTGAATGGGGGAGACACCCTAAACTCTATATCTAGCATAGAGCTTTTTAATATTGAACATAACATGTCCAGCCCTAGTGTTGAACTGCCTAACGCTAGCAATGAAAGAGAGAATACCATCTGTCATATTGCTAGCTGGAATATTGCGGGAATTGCGGCCAAGGAGGATGCCTTAGGCTGGATAGATTTTGTGCATTTGTTTGACATCCTATGTTTACAGGAAACATGGAGTAAAAAATTCAATGGTATTGACGGGTATGTGTCTTACGAGCTTCCAGCACTACCCTCACTCCATGGCAGAGCTAAAGGGGGTTTGTTGGTGTTAATCTCTGTCAAACTACCTATTCTTGTTAAAAGATTCGTCAACGTGGGTGCACATTCACAAATCCTATGGCTTACTCAAGAACCAGGCAGAAATATCCTATTGATAAATTTCTACAATAATGTATTTGACAACACTAGACACTTGGTGATTAATGAACTAGATACGGCGGTGAACAATTTCGTGACGAATTTTAATAATGTATTTGAATTTATTTTTGTGGGGGATTTTAATGTATCTGTATGCCCATTATCCACCCAGAAAGTTTGTGGTGTGTATAACCGACAGGGGGAAGCTGAAGCCCATTTTCCACACCACACCTATGGGGAAACTTTGAATAATTTTTTGATTCATCACGATATGGAAATTCTGGATAATGTTAAAAATGACTCGGGTGGTAATATCCCAACTTTTAAAGGAAGGGGCGCTAACACCGTTATTGATTTTATATGTATGTCAGCAACCATTGCCCGGTTATGTCCAATGCCTAATGTGATTGATAATATGCTGAGTGACCATAACTGTTTGACCACTGAACTAACCTTTTGGGTAAAAAATCATGTTTGTGAAAATGGTATTATTAACAACATTGAACCCCATAGACAGAACGGTTACAGATTGAGGTGGAAAGGAGATAAAGCCGCCATAACTTCAGATTTAATTATATCAAGCTGTGTGTTAGATATAACGGCAATCCTAGAATGTGTAGATACCTCGGCCGACAGTATTGACCACTTCAATAATATTAACTTCATTATTAATAAAAAATTTACTAAAAAGGTGGGGTCCAAAGCAAGGTGTCCAAGAGGCTGGTTTGACCATGCCTGTACCAATGCCCGTAAAGACCTCAAAGAGGCCCTTGCAGCCAAACCGAGGGACAAAGCTTTGGTGGCCCAACTTAGACAGGGATTTAACTCGACCCTGAAATGTAGGAAAGCTGAATTACAGCAAGAGGCTTGGGATAACCTCACCATAGCGGCAGACACGAACAATTGTACCCTGTTTTGGTCCACGGTAAACAGCCCATTTTTAAAAGATGATAGGGTTCCTGAACTCACTTCTAACGTGAGTATGGACTCATGGATCCAACATTTTTCAAAAATCTTTGATTCTTGTAATTTAAAAGATAACAATGGGGATAGGTGGCCCATCATTGCCTTAGATATAACCATCAGTGAAACCATGGCTAGTATTAGAGCTAGCAAAGGAGGCAAAGCCCAGGGGCCAGATGGCGTCCCCATAGACGTGTACATGACCGCTCCAGATATATGGGGGCCTTTGCTCACCAAAATCTTTAACACAGCAGTTAGCGGTCATATACCGTCTACATGGGAAGAGTCAATAATCATCCCTATTTTTAAAAAAGGAGATCGTGGGGATGCAAAAAACTATAGACCTATATCCTTGTTGGATTCATCTGTCAAAATCATGAGTAGGGTCCTGCTTGTAAGATTAGAAGAGTGGGCTGAATCTAATGAGATTTTAAGTAACTGTCAGTTTGGTTTTAGAAAAGGACGTGGTACTATAGAACAATGTTTGAATCTAGAGCTATTGGTGGGTAAATATACCAAGGCAAAAAACGGGTCGCTCTATCTATGTTTCGCCGACCTCAGTAGTGCCTTTGATCTGGTAGATCATGCAATACTATGGGCCAAACTACTGGAGATGGGTGCTCCAGAGGGGATTATCTACTTCTTAGCCCGTTTGTATGAAAAGCTTCGCACCAGTGTTCGCTATGGACCTAATGGAGAGTGTACCACTAAGTTTGGGATAGGAAGGGGTATCAGACAGGGGTACGTTCTTGCGCCCCTGCTTTTTACCCTTTTTATTAACGAAGTTGAATCTGTCCTGCTGACAGTCGCTGCAGATGCCCCTAGAGTTGATAATTTTAACATACCGGTATTACTCTATGCGGACGACGCAGTGTTACTGTCAAGAACACCATTGGGTCTCCAACGCTTAATGGACTGCTTTGTAACTTTTATTAAGAACAGGAAACTGGTGATTAATAAGGCTAAGACTTATGTAATGGAATGCAGCCCTGGAAAAGTTAAAAGAAGTGGGAAAACCCATTATGTTATTGATGGGGAACCAGTGAAAAAAGTAGAAAATTTTTGCTATCTGGGGATTACCTTCTCGAATAACGGGAGCTGGGCCACTGAACACAAGGTGGTCAGAACTAAGATGACCAGAAGCGCCAATGGGGTCTTTCTGTTTGCCAAGAAACTGGGGAATAGACGCATTAAAGATATGCTAAACATCTATAATTCTAAATGCCGTTCGGCTGCCCTGTATGGGGCAGGAGTCTGGGGGGTGAAAACTGCTAAGAGCCTTCAGGTAGAGGAGAACCTCTTCCTGAAGAAGCTCCTATGCTTACCCAGGTCTACTGCCAATTCCTTGGTTTACAATGAAACAGGGACCCAAGCCCTAAATGATTTGATCATGTTAAGGCCCATTTTATTGTGGCGCTCGATCTGGCTCAGCGAAGGTACCACTTTGAATAGAGCAATTATCAAGGACTGCCTTCTATTGGACCAGCATTTGAAGATCCCCTGGATCGCTTATATTATTGACCGTGTACAAAATTTATTTGGTATTAATGTTTTAATGGACCCCTACAGGCTTTCGGAAATCTCCAAACCCGATGTGAAAACTATATTTTTAAATAACTGTAACGAAAGGCATCATTTAGAGGACTCTAAACTAACAACTTGTGTACTATACAATAATTTGAATGAATTTACAGGTTTCAGACCATATTTATCACAGGTGACTAGATCCTCACACCAGTTTGTTTTGACCAGATTGAGGATGGGCATAGTACATCATCTGGTCGCGTGGCCTAACATCAAATCGCGCCCCGATGGTCCCTGTAAATGTGATAATAAGTCCGAACAATGCACTAAGCACTTTATGTTAACTTGTGATTTGTACACTGAGTTAAGGAAATTCTACCTGAAGCCATTATTCATTAGATTTGGAGTGAGAGACACAACAGAGGCTATGAAAATGATTTTTAATCTGAACCATGCGGACATCTGTTTTTTCACTGCATCCTTTTTATATAAAGCGATTAGCGCCAGGAAAAGTATGTGTTTTTAAAAATTAAAATTTCTGTACATTTTTAAATATTTTAAATATTTAATCCATCCCCCTCTGGATATTTTGTAATATGTGTATTTTGCTAGTTGATGTATATGTATATTTATGTTTGCCTCTAAGAAATGTATGAATTGCCTGTATTTTTGTGCTTTTATGGACATGTTTTTTAAATGTTCCGAATAAAGCTTTATGAAATGAAAAAATGAGAGACACACATGTAAACTCTGTGTAACAGTCATCACTTTGGTTAAAGTGCACTTTCAAGCCATGGGGCTTTCATATGTCTGGCAAACATGCTAACCACAACACCATAGAAATAGATGAAGCTTACTTATCTATGTCACGATAAAACAGTTACAAATTGAATAGAACAAAGTCCACTGATTTTAGACATCTTATATGCAGTCTGCAAGAGAGTACAAAATGCTGACTATCGAAGACCATGCAAATATAAATGTATTGTAAAAAATCCTAAAGAGGAATGATAAGATTTTATTCATGCAAGGCTAGGATAAATCACCATACTGTAGCAAACATTCATATACCACTGAATGGAAATGAATGATTCTGAAAATAAAGGTAAAGGTGACGATATACTTGCATCAGCACCTTGCAGAGGATCATCTAGGATTTTAGCCCAGAGCCTCTGGCACCCAAAGCCAGAATCACTCCACTAAAATAAGATGCCTGTAGATTCTAACATTTCTCAATTTTATTGCTTGTTCTAGGTGAGCAATGACTCGATTGTAGGACTCTTTTGAATGCACGCTCTGTGAACAAACACACAGCTTTGTTATTATGTTTCACAATTTTTAAGATAATTCTCTTTCTTGAAAGGAGTCTCCATGAAAACCATCTGTAGCACTTTGACACTTCCATGGCAAAACAGCACCTATCAACGTTGTGGATGACATGATAGTGGGACTGTTTCTGCCAGGTTTTGCATGTGAGGTGAGCATGAAAACCACTACACTACAGAAACAAATGACTAATGTTGAGCTCTTCTGTGTTAAAACTGCTGGTAACTGACTGATCCAAGAGTCTCTGTTTTTAGAGTTCTTTCATGCAACCCATCAGTCAGCCCTAACTGAAGGCTTGTAAATGCCATTCAAGTCCAGAATATTTACAAAATGCCTAAAAATAAATACCAACTACTTATCAGACTGGGCAAAGCTAAAGCATGAGACTCTTGAAAATATGTATCCACTACTGCAAAGCAAAAATGATGCTGTCTTTGAAAAGCAAATGTCAAAACAACTTTAAAGCAGCACCAAAGGAAGAGCTTATCCAGGATTAGAACCTGGGGCCTCTGGCACCCAAAGTGAAAATCTTGCCTCTAGACCAATGAGCCCTCGAGAATCCCTTACACCTCAAAAGCTGCTACCAGCTCTAAGCCAGCGATGAAGCACAGGCTGGTATCTTTATAACGCATGGTCTGTGAATACACAAGAAGCTAAGTGCCAACTTTCCCTTTCTCAAATAATAGCACAATCATTTTTTGGTGTGTACTTTTATTTTATCTTATGGAAGTCAGACCTTATTTATATATTTTGGTAGGGTCTAGCGCTTAAAGGGAAACATTAGAATACTAGTCATCACACATTGTGAATTTTCTCTTAAATACTCATTCACTCTTTGCAAATAGGAATGCCAAGGTGAATAGCAAGTCCACAGAATCAACCTCACTAACTGTCTCTGGAATGCAAGCTCCAATGAAAACTGATTAATGCTGGACTAAAGCCTTCCTTGCATAGCAGATAACATCATAACATAACCAAGCTGCTGTCCGTAAGCTAAACAATTCTTTCTCCAAATGAGAAGTATATCTGCTCAATCAGGCTCAAACAGGTGAGACATAAAAAAGGTATAAAGGGTCAGAGGAAAAGCTTTCACCACTTCTTATTGTTCTTTCCAGATACAGGCATTTTCTGTGCTGGTAATTTCTGCCTCTACCCAGAATTCTCTATTCTGCCTATGAAAATTACCAGCAACATTCATTGTTCCTCATTTCCTCTAAGGTTAAAAAAGCACGGAGAGGCAACATAAACATTTCAAAATGCACAAATGCACAATAGATTAATCAATCCGGACTCTTTGAATTATGTTAGCTATGATCCTTTAATGGAATCTTGGACCACATATGATGTAAAATTATGGAATAGTACATCCAGAGTGCAGCCAACGCGTTTCGCTCCGAATAGGGCTTCCTCAGGGCAGTCATCAAATTACTCCAATTTTATAATAGTCATAGAAGTACCTGGATCAATACTTCAAAATCTTTCAAATTGGTGCGTATTTATTCCATAAAAACAAGTAGTCTTAACGAACACCTTTCAGTTCATCTCCCAATTTAGAAAAGAAGTCTGTAGGAACTCAAGAAGCGATGTGTTCAATCTTCAGCATCAGTAGTGCAATCATTCTAAATCTGATTTCTGATAATCACTATGATAGGTGATACACCTAGGGTAATCATTAGCCATAGTCGTAACGTCATTTATCTCCCATTAGTAACGCCGTGCCTCTTGACCCGCCGTCACTCTCAAAACAGAACGGAATGTTTTCCATTTCCTCTAAGGTCCTTCCTGCCCAGAAAGCCCTGGCTGCACATACTTTTTTTATCTGGGTTATTTAAAGTCGTTTCTCTGTCCAGTTGTGGCAGGAGAATGCTGCTTATAATGCCACATTCTGTTGAATCACCAAGGTGCATGTATTGAGTAATATATGAGTCTCAAGGACATGGAACTATTAGCTAACATATCACAATATGTTATGCTTGCCAACAAACAACAAAACACTAAGGGGCATATTATCAAGGACATGCGATACATTATTGCCGCTTTTATCGGCAGGAAACTGCTGATAAAGCAGCGATAATGGCCTTGATAATATGCTCTATGAATTCCAATCGAAGCCCATGTTAGATGTGAACACATCTAACATGGGCTTTGATTGGAATTCATAGAGCATATTATCAAGGCCATTATCGCCGCTTTATCGGCAGTTTCCTGCTGATAAAAGCGACGATAATGTATTGCCTGTCCTTGATAATATGCCCCTAGGTTTTAGAATGCTGATGATCGAAACATTATTTTCCTAAAGGATGGAAAAGACAGCTGGAGGAAAAACAATGGCACTCTTTTATTTGCTCGATCTCTCTCTCTCTCCCTACACATCCACATATATACATGTGCATACACACACACACATATTCTCATAGGAACAAAATCATTTGTGAACATTCATGCATGCATAGAGACCCATGTAAGTAAACAAGAAATAATTCCTTGAATTGTCATATACATTCATATTGTATATAACAGGAGACCACAGCTCTTGAAACTTTGATCAAAGTTAATTTGAATCTATGGGTCAACATTTATGATCATCTTAGCCAGATTCTGCTTTGAACCTTTAGAGATGGAGGCTTTTGGAGGTTTAACAATACCTTTTACAACATGGAAAGTGAACTACCCCAGACTATGGTTGAGCAAGTCTCAATTCTCCGGAGGGCAGAAAAATAATATATTGTGAGACATTCTGATGCTGAGAAAACTCCCTTTTCTGGATTAACTCTTTTGCCTTGCAAAACACACTCCCAGAATTATTCTTTCAAATGTGGCAAATGCCAGTATATAGTAATGAGAGATTTGTGTGCCCTCTTCACTTCAATGTAAATGAGGGATTTGGGAACAGATTCCCCCTCCAACCATGAACAGAGACAAATGTTTAATAGCCCTCTCTGAATGAAACAGTTCCTTTCACCTTCCAGATGGCTCTATCCAGCAGACTGGTCAGTTGTAGCCTATAAAAGCTTTCTGGATTGAGCATGAGTTATAACATTCTCCAGCAGGTATGCACTTCTTGCCTAATTAAGATGTTAATTACAGTCCCTGGATAAAAGACTGTTTAAAGAAATGGCTTATTATTTTGTTTGTAGACTGCCCAAACTACATTTTTAAACAGATGCAAAACATGTGTATTCCCCATTGAATTGGGTTTTTAATAAAAAGAGGATAATCATGTTCTCCAAGTTCTAACATTTCCCATGATGAATTGTGAAAATGTTTTTTTGCACACAACTAAGCCTGCTAATGGAAAAATCTAACTTGCCTACACAATGACAAACAGTTGTTAGCAACTTTGCACTGTGGGTACATATTTACTAAGAAGTATGCCCAACTTTCATAAATTAAAGAGTTCAGTGTGTGGCTTAAAAGGCACACTTAGTGGTGGCTTACCTAATGTATAAAAGTAGGATTCCTACATGACAAAGCACTTTCCTCTTCCATATGTTTCTTTAGAGGTTTTAAAAGTGAAGCCAGCTGTGACCCAAATATGTGCTCTGGACCCATACACTACAGTACTCTGTCTGAGTGATATAAAAACACATTACAGCCCCCCATATGACATTTAACTTCCAAACCACTGTTGCATATCCTGCACCATCTTAGCACGGCTTTACTGGAAAGTTAAATGAGCCAACTGGTGTAATTAATTTAAAGAACATGTTTAGGTGTAAAGCACTTATGTTCTGACTACGACTGGTAGTAACTTATGTAATTTTCAGCAGTGTAATTATGTGAAATTACAAAACAATTCTGGAAGGTAACGCAGAATTATTTGAGATGTGTAACTCATCATTTAGGTCTATTTTCTTATCAGAAAATACACTACTCTGATACCGAACATGGACTTTAGAATGAATCTAGTGCTAAGAAGATAGCAGTAAATGACAGAGAATACAAACGAAAGCATCTAGAAGTCACTTGCACTCACTAAATTGATTGTCCTGTGCTGCTGTGGTGGTATTTGTAGGCCACATTACTTTGATTACACAAACGGGTGACATCTCATGATTTGTGGTTGTAATCTCATAATTTTTCATAAAATTGTGTCAAAAGATTAATGCTAAATTACTCCGATTACTCTGGTGCATTCAAAATTGTACCCAGGCCTAGTTATAACATTGAATAGGAATGTTACAGTACAAATAGTCATAAAGAAAAAAAATAAAAGTCCATCAAATTTGAAAAATATATGGAGGCCTTTCAAGAACAATCCAATAGGTCTGTCCTTGGCTTCCACCCTTTTGGGTTTTTTGTCATGGCGTTTGTAAAACTTTCTTGTTGGGGGAGAATCTGGTCAATGCACCTATAACTGTATAGTAAAATAGGTATGCCTCCATGGTACTTGATGTTTAATGTTCTCCTAAAAAGTCTTTAAAATAGTTTAACCAGTTGAGCCGGGAATGGGGAATAACGCAAGGACATGGAAAGATTGGGTGTGTTTCTACATGATATTCATACAATTAATAGGGGAGAAAATAAGATTAAGCTTGTGATCTTTAAACGTCAATAACTCCCTCCCTCTCCATTCTTTTTCCAAATCTTCTTGAATATTTTGTTATACATTTTTAGATTTATATGTTTCTGTCTGCGCTTCGAGTTAATTTCCACTTTTTTAAATATATAAATATTTCCCAAAATACACCGATAACTCTGTGATCACCAGGCTCTTTCCTTAGTATGCTTGAAAAACATTTCCAAACAGTGCCTAATTTTAGCCCATGGATTCCGGTGCTCTGCACCCCGGCACATAATTGTCAGCACCGGCGCTTATGACAGTGTACTGCATGGTGGCTCTGTCTGGCAAATTTAGGTATGAGCACAACAGCAGCTGTTTATTAGTGGAATTTACATTTACTTATTAATTACATTCATTCCGGCCTCCCAATCCATTCTTATAGCTTTGGGGACCGGGAATAGTCTTACTTGCCACACTTGTTAGAGTGTGATGGTTAGTAGCTGTGTTTGTACTGTCATTGGCAGCCAGCACGGGCACTGTGTGGTACAAGCTACAGTGGCCTCCCAATGAGCGCCCCAGCACTTAATGTTTTGGGGACAAATTAAGCACTGTTTACAACTATGCAAATATATTTTCAAATGGTGATTGTGAATACCATTCTCTTGGGCAAATGCCCAGCATGACTGCAACTAGTTTTGTAACTTTCCATTTCTACACAATGAAAGTTTTCCCTGTAGAAAAAAAACACAAGCAATATATCCCTACCTTAGAAAAAGACTTACACATGCCCTTCGGAGGAGTCAATCTTTGACTATTTAAATGATGGAAATGGATCTTGAAAACATGTGTCAAGTATGTGTGTTGGTTTTCCCACACTATTCAGGGTATTCCCTCTGTTGACTAGTTACCCCCTTCTTTGTGAGATGACTTACTCACCCAAAAACTATGTGTGTATATCATCAGCCAACAAAAATAAATTATGAAGCATTGTCTTTTTATTAACCCTTGGCTGAGTATGCAGAGTAGCACTCCGCGGAGTTCCACAGAGTTAAATAAAAAACTCAGTGGAATTCCGCTCTGCTACGCCCAGACCTCCTCCTCGCATTGCTGGTCTCAATCCCCTATGTTTTACGTCTTGCGTGGACTGCGCAAACATAAGGGGTTGTGACCGGCAACGCTGGGAGGATGGCGGCAAGGAGGAGACACCATGCCGAGGAGGAGGGCGGCCCGCAGATGACAGAGAGAAGGTAAGTGGTTTTCTTTACCCTTTTTTTGGGGGTGATGGCACAGGGTCAGAGGGGCATACTCCGCTCAGTCACAGAGTCAGAGTTTTGCCACAACGTCGTGTTCCCAGCAGAGTCCGAAGTAGGTAAAACTTCACGAACTCCGCTGGCAGAGCGGAGTACGCCACCCCAGCTTAATTTTTATGTGGACAACAGAAGCATGAACCAGCATGACAGGCAAATCAAATACCCTTCCACTTCAGCTTGCAGAACACCTGATAGTTACTCTGAGTTAACAGACCCACTCAGAAGCTGTGGTGTTCATAAATCAAGAGAAGCATCAGAAAGCAATTCAGTACTCCAAATACGGTCAGGTACACTCTCCCTCACAACAAAACAATATACATTGATGGCCTACTTCATCATTTCAGAGCACCCTCCGACCCTTGTGTCCTGATGAAGACCCTGCCTTTATCAGGTCCACTTCAAAGAGGTCAAAATCACTGTGGAGCCTGATACCAAGGAGAAGACAGAGCAACCATACAGTATGTAGAAAAGATGGACTAAATGATAAATACTTTTAGAAATGTCTGCCTCCCTTCTAAACTGCCCATTGAGAGGCATATGCTGTATTTTACAACCAAAAATGCTGCATCAAATTTAGAAGTTGCCTAATTCAGGGTGTGATTCAAAATTAAAGTATAGATCTTTCCATGTTTTTGTATAAACCACAAACACACATTACAATTGAGTGCGCCACTGAACCAGTTTTAACATGTGTAACTGTTGTAGTGTCCTCCCAAGCCTGGGTGCATATAGCAGACCATGTCACACGCAGAGCTCTGGTTAGGACATCTTTATTCTTCAGCGTGCAAACATTAACTGAATGCACTGCATCATAAACTTTATTAACCATGCCCAGTCACATCCACCGGATAACACAATACTTACAAGGAGTCTGTTGAGGACCACTAGAGACTTAATTCACACAGGACAAACTAGCTCCCCCTTTTTTAAATAAAAAGTACAAACAAATACATACACATATACACTCCCTGATAAGTCATTGAGGTTCTCTCACCAGTCTTCTGGATCTAGTTGTACGAGATATAGAAGGGGCGCCTTTATCTGGCATCTGTGGAAAGATGAGTCGGATGCTTGACTTGGACATTCAAGAGGTCTGAAGAAACTGAAGTACATTGAGGCAAAGGCTTAAAGTGTGATGAGTCTCTGGTATGGATTTTCCAGGTCGTTGAGCAGTGTCCTTTGCCTGCCACAACTCTTAGCGGTTCAGCATCAAACAAAATGTCATTCTTGTGAACTCGGTCTCCTTTCTCGAAGATTGTGTCTCGAGTGCATCATCGCCTATTGGTGCAAGCATTCATTTTGCTTTTGTGAGAGGTGTCAGTGACATGAATCTTGTCAGGGTCTATTGACCAACTAGTGGTCCATTGTGGTATCTTCATTCCAAGAACTCTCCTGCAAAGCAAGGCGGCAGGACTTTCTCTTCTCATGGAACAAGAAGTGAAACGGTAGGCACGGAGGGCTGGGCATAAAGCTGACTTTAGGTCATGCCAAGCAGTGCAGCACACTGAAATACCCTTTCCTAAGTACTCATAAATCATTCAGCAATGCCATGTACCTGTGTCAGAGAGGTGTACTTTTCAGCTCTTTGATTTTCAAGCCATTAAGAAAGTTTGCTATTGAAGGGTAGACCATTGTCAGATTTGAGAATAGAGGAAATACCACATATTGTGAAAATGTCTTCCAGCTTCTTGATGAGTGGTTGATGATGTTTTCCTCTAGAGAAAAACACGAGTGGTTATTGACAACTACCATGAGATGATGTCAACCACAATCTTCTTCCACGCTTGCTTAGGAAGATCAGACATGCTCAGCCGGTGCTGAGTCATTTTGGGATACCTTAACCCAGTCTCCACTCTCCATGCGTGCGCACACACCATCCTCACGAGTCCTGCAGGGAAGGGGATTTTACAAGAGAAGAAATACCACAGATCCCAACCGCAGTGTCTTAATTTGTGGCCTGATGAGCAGCAACGAAGAATTCTGCACTGCAGAGGAGACATCCCGGCACAGAGAACGCCATGTTGAGATCGAGGTAAGGACTGTAGGGGTGCATGGTGGGAGAAAACTCACCCATGCAGCGGAATCAGAGTTTTTTGCCAACTCCACACTCCCAAATTTCACTGAGTTGGCAAAACTCTGCAAACTCTGATGAATGAGAGGAGTGCCACCCATCCTCCTAATAATCAGCAAGTTTTGGGGTGGTCCATAGGCTGCACCAATACAGTGAAGGACGGCATCTTATTCTATTGGCTATAGCGGTCTGCCCAGGTTTCACAGCATGGGCCTAAGGGGATGCACTGTGGAGTACCTGTTACTGACCTCAGGAACTTGTTTTCTGAATTTGTGAGTCAACTAATACCAGAAAATCCCTAAAGTTCAGCACCATAAAGGACTGGACCCAAAACCTTTGCATCATAAATTTGGAGAACAGGGCTGATTGGTTTGGTGTAAGAAGTACTCATTTTCTTTGCTAAAATTCTAGTGTGTTGATGGTATTTAAAAGACATGATTTATGTTTGTAGGCTCCAGGATTAATTTGAAGCCAAAGTCACAACCAAATAAATAAAAACCTCAGTACACTCCAGAATGTTGCCCCCCAATACAACACTGCCTTTAAATGATTTATCTTGATTAAAAGACATATACTTTGTTTTATCTGTATTAGTTACTAGAGCCCTCAATTCACAGGATTCCTCAAAGCGAGACAGGCATGCTGAATAGCGTATCATCAGTAAACGTTGAAATCAAAATATTTGCGCCTGCTAATGTTGGAGGGTCAGTAGAAAAAGAGGAAAGAAATGTATTAACATCATTTCAAAACAATAAAAAGAAAGTCAGGGCCAAAACACACCCTTGGAACACCCTTTTATCAATGGAAAAGCTGTCAGTAAGCTCAACTTGTGATCCCCAATGGACGGTATCAGTGTTGATTTTTTTAACCACTTGGCTGCTAAGGCAATATTTTACTTTTCATTGATTTTCCATTGAAATCAATGGAAAGTCCATGACGAGTTACCCATGTCATTAGCGGCGAAGAGGTTAAGCTGAATCAGCAAAGTCACACAAGACTATCCATAATTTGTGATTTGGGACCAGGTGGAACGCAGATTTAGGATCGACAAAGGCAGCACACAAGCTGCACTCGCTGATAGTAACTGTACGCCAATAAAGTGACTGGTCGATAGTGCTCACACACTCATAAAACCCCCAGGAAAGATGAGAGTATGTTGTTATCTGTTAGCCACTCTTGCATATTATCTACAATGAGGCGGGCACATATTTTCTGTATTGAATCAATAGGGCTGATCAGCATATAGATGGCTGGTGAGGACTTATCCCCTTTTTTGTATACGGGAACCGGTTCATTTCCCTTCCACGAGTCTGGGATCAAAGCACCATTAGCTATAGGATTTGCAAGGATTAAAATATAACGGGGACAATATTCCCTATCCTGCAAATACAAATTGGCAACAATACTGTAAGATCTAGGGCCTCTACCACTTTGGACAGCATCAAGTGCTACCAGCACATCATTTAACACAAATAAAACATCACTTGGAGCTAAATGCTGTAGAAGTGTCTGAGTACTCAAATCCTTTAGTCCAGAGTATAAGGAAGCAAAGAAGTTAAAAAGGACGACCGAATGGCCACATCTTCCCCATCTGACTAAGGACCAAAATGTAGTTGGATCTTTTGCAAGGGAGCCACTTTTAAGATCTTGCCAACTTGCTACATCCCAATTCCATTTAGCTAGGGTCTGACAAGATTTATAAAAAATTCTAGCTGCATTAATCCGTAATCAATCTTTTCATTCCATAGGTATGATCAATTATTAGCGGGTGTTAGAACTGGCTATTTCTGGTTGGCTAAGGCTCATGCCAAAGCTAGGCATAAACCACCATTCTAGTCAGGGCAAGGGAGTCACACGCCAAGATAACCCCTGCTCACCTCCTTGGTAGCTTGGCACGAGCAGAAAGGGCCTATCCCGGAGGCAATGTGTAAAGCATTTGCGCCAGCACACAACAGCAACAACATCCTAGGCACACCACAAAAGGAACTCCACACAAGGTTATATAAAAATAACTTCTGTATTGTCAAAACACATCAGATAAAAGTCACACATGTACATTGTGCCAACTGGCACAGGCAATATTCACAAGGGATTTTTTACAGGACAGGGCCACATGGGCCACTGTCGGAATCAACACTTTTAGAAATAGCACTTCTAGAACTTAGAATAAGTATAGCACAAAATAACAGTTATAAATCACAACCAGTAACTACTGGTACAGGTAGGTACACACTACGCAATACTAATAACCATAGGCCTTGATCACGCATGGACGCATAACCTCTCTAGTATAACTATACTAGGCAAAACACAACCATCTCAGAATAAAATACACTTAGGGGTATAAGCAAGAAAACATTACACATGATGCATCACAACAGTCAGAGGTGTAAGGAAGGAAAACACATGATGCATAAAAACACATTCAGAGGTGTAAGGAAAGAAAACATATGATGCATAAAAACATTCAGAGGTGTACGAAACAATTGCGCACATGACGGCATCAAAACACATTCAGAGGTGCAGGAAAGAAAACACATGATGCATAAAACATTCAGAGGTGCAAGAACAAGGAAGACACATGACGCATAAAAACATTCAGAGGTGCAAGGAAAACCACACAATTGCGCAAAAAATTACAGAAGCCACTACTTGTGGCAGTCCCTAGGCCAACTGGCCTTGTTGGGGCTAGGACGCCCTGTGTCCCAATAGTCAGGGTCCTAAACGTTGCAGCTGCCCACTAATTGCTGGGCAGCTGGGAATCAATAATGATGGGGCCACGTGGGGGCCACGCAGGCTCTGCACAACTGGTCGCCCCTGAGCCTCTTTGGGCTCCAAGCAAAGAAATGCGACTACAAACCCCTCTGGGCTCCTCAATCCAATGGGCCGATCTGAGCCTCTCAGGACTCAACAAATAAGGCCCCACAAGCCTCTCTGGGCTCCACGTGAAGCAAGGCGGCCACGAGCCTCTCTGGGCTCTCAGTAAATAAAAATGCCCCCGGAGATCGTGGGAGTGGCCCGCTGCCAACCGGGGCCGCTCTGAGCAAACCGACCTGCCGCCTCTGGGGGGTATCCCTCTCGGGGGACGCGCTGAGCGGGACAGCCCTTGAGCCCCTCTGGGCTCGTCAAGATCTGGGGCCACGGTACTGGAGGGGCGGGCACCGGCAATGTGCCCCGACACACCCCATTCTACTCTGCAGCACTCACCGGTCCTCCGACGTCGAGCTGGGTCCCTGCGGTGTCTCTCTCTCCTGGGCGGCGGGGCTCTCCCTCTGACAACAGAGCCCCGCCCCCACCTTCCGCCGCCTCTCTTGCCTTGGCTGGGCTCTCCATGACACCGAAGCCCTGCCTGGCGCCGCCAGCCGCGACTTTTACTCACTCGGGGCTCCCTCAGCACACGGGAGCCCCGCAACAGTCCACACTTTCGCTTCAGGTCCCGGGTCGGCAGCCAATCACAGCGCAGCCCGGGAATGACATCACAGGGGTGTCCCGGGCCGGCCGGCGGTGATTTTCTCGGGGCAGTACCGAGGGGTGGGCACCCTCGAAATCCATTTAAAATATAGAAGCGAGGTGGGCACTCGCAAAGGGGCCCATGAACGGGAGAATACCCGTTATAATAAAAATAAAGTGCACATGAAGCACTTGGGCCACACAAAGGGCAGGAGTGCTTCCCACACGGGATAACCACAGAGCTCTGCCAGAAAGTTAAAAGTAAAGCGCTCCCAATGGCAATAAAGGCATATGCTTAAACAACAAGGGGTGGTGATGGACAGAGTTTCTGAATTAAGCAGAATACTCTCACCCAGTCAAGAGATCAGGGCTAGATCCTACACCGTTTTTTAGCTCACTGCACCATCCCAGCTCAGAACCTGGCTATATGCAAAGTAGTCTGTTCCTGTCCCAGTGCATGATGGGAACAGGGCAAACCAAACTACAAAGCCAATTCTTTCACTGGGAAGGAAACAAGCTTCCGGGGACCGGTTTCTGGCATTACAGCTGTCTTCGGCACGGCTTGCTTGAATCCTGATGGTGCAATGAGCAAGGGACTCACATCTGAGTATACCCTTCCACGCTTATGGTGGACAAAACAATTAAACAACAAGGGGTGGTGATGGACAGAGTTTCTGAATTAGGCAGAATACTCTCACCCAGTCAAGAGATCAGGGCTAGATCCAACACCGTTTTTTAGCTCACTGCACCATCCCAGCTCAGAACCTGGCTATATGCAAATTAGTCTGTTCCTGTCCCAGTGCATGATGGGAACAGGGCAAACCAAACTACAAAGCCAATTCTTTCACTGGGAAGGAAACAAGCTTCCGGGGACCGGTTTCTGGCATTACAGCCGTCTTCGGCCCGGCTTGCTTGAATCCTGATGGTGCAATGAGCAAGGGACTCACATCTGAGTATATCCTTCCACGCTTAAGGTGGACAAAATAATTAAACAACAAGGGGTGGTGATGGACAGAGTTTCTGAATTAAGCAGAATACTCTCACCCAGTCAAGAGATCAGGGCTAGATCCAACACCGTTTTTTAGCTCACTGCACCATCCCAGCTCAGAACCTGGCTATATGCAAATTAGTCTGTTCCTGTCCCAGTGCATGATGGGAACAGGGCAAACCAAACTACAAAGCCAATTCTTTCACTGGGAAGGAAACAAGCTTCCGGGGACCGGTTTCTGGTATACAGCCGTCTTCGGCCCGGCTTGCTTGAATCCTGATGGTGCAATGAGCAAGGAACTCACATCTGAGTATACCCTTCCACGCTTATGGTGGACAAAATAATTAAACAACAAGGGGTGGTGATGGACAGAGTTTCTGAATTAAGCAGAATACTCTCACCCAGTCAAGAGATCAGGGCTAGATCCAACACCGTTTTTTAGCTCACTGCACCATCCCAGCTCAGAACCTGGCTATGTGCAAATTAGTCTGTTCCTGTCCCAGTGCATGTTGGGAACAGGGCAAACCAAACTACAAAGCCAATTCTTTCACTGGGAAGGAAACAAGCTTCCGGGGACCGGTTTCTGGCATTACAGCCGTCTTCGGCCCGGCTTGCTTGAATCCTGATGGTGCAATGAGCAAGGGACTCACATCTGAGTATACCCTTCCACGCTTATGGTGGACAAAATAATTAAACAACAAGGGGTGGTGATGGACGGAGTTTCTGAATTAAGCAGAATACTCTCACCCAGTCAAGAGATCAGGGCTAGATCCAACACCGTTTTTTAGCTCACTGCACCATCCCAGCTCAGAACCTGGCTATATGCAAATTAGTCTGTTCCTGTCCCAGTGCATGATGGGAACAGGGCAAACCAAACTACAAAGCCAATTCTTTCACTGGGAAGGAAACAAGCTTCCGGGGACCGGTTTCTGGCAATACAGCCATCTTCGGCCCGGCTTGCTTGAATCCTGATGGTGCAATGAGCAAGGGACTCACATCTGAGTGTACCCTTCCACGCTTATGGTGGACAAAATAATTAAACAACAAGGGGTGGTGATGGACAGAGTTTCTGAATTAAGCAGAATACTCTCACCCAGTCAAGAGATCAGGGCTAGATCCAACACCGTTTTTTAGCTCACTGCACCATCCCAGCTCAGAACCTGGCTATATGCAAATTAGTCTGTTCCTGTCCCAGTGCATGATGGGAACAGGGCAAACCAAACTACAAAGCCAATTCTTTCACTGGGAAGGAAACAAGCTTCCGGAGACCGGTTTCTGGCATTACAGCCGTCTTCGGCCCGGCTTGCTTGAATCCTGATGGTGCAATGAGCAAGGGACTCACATCTGAGTATACCCTTCCACGCTTATGGTGGACAAAATAATTAAACAACAAGGGGTGGTGATGGACAGAGTTTCTGAATTAAGCAGAATACTCTCACCCAGTCAAGAGATCAGGGCTAGATCCAACACCGTTTTTTAGCTCACTGCACCATCCCAGCTCAGAACCTGGCTATATGCAAATTAGTCTGTTCCTGTCCCAGTGCATGATGGGAACAGGGTGAACCAAACTACAAAGCCAATTCTTTCACTGGGAAGGAAACAAGCTTCCGGGGACCGGTTTCTGGCATTACAGCCGTCTTCGGCCCTGCTTGCTTGAATCCTGATGGTGCAATGAGCAAGGGACTCACATCTGAGTATACCCTTCCACGCTTATGGTGGACAAAATAAGGAGTGGTGCTGCCCAACACCAGGACCGCCGGAGTTCAGGTTACAGACACTCCCCATCCTCTAGACACAGGAAGATCCTCCTCAAATGACCTGTAAGTACAGCCTAGGCCCCTGACCTGGCGCTCCCTTAGGGAACCCTCCAGGCCCTGAGACAGGGTTTCGGGCCAACGTGGGACACACCGTCCCACACTCACTCCGCCTCCACTGAGGCAGGGCGTGAGCCCTTACACCCCTACCATCCTACTGGGACCTAGCTGGGCTACACATGAACCTCTTCCCCTACGCAGGATCATCAGATACACAAGCCACTACTTTTAGATTCACTCCCTAATGCCTCTTCAAGACATCTAGCACACCACCAGACGTCCACCTTCTCGTCCAGTGCATCTGCAGGACCTCCTGCACACCACCAGAGGTACACCTCCCGTGCAAGCTTCTTTTATTACAAAAGAAACTAAAAAAACTCACACCAACTCCTCCAGTTCAACACACCACTCATCCACACACTCCCCCTCCAGACTGGCGAGACAGTTCCTCACTGTCCCTGACTCTCAACCTGTACCCCTCTTACTGAGCACCAGGCACCAAACTCTGGGATCTGGGATTGGGACTTCACGCACTGGACACATTTTAGCTGCCACCACTGGAACCTACCATCCTGGGGAATCCAGACACACACACTACACTCAGGGGATAACCACCCTCCCGAGCTAGCCATTCCTCCTCCACACTCCCTCTCTTCCATCTACCCACACAGGGGCAGGAACCGGGATTGGGTACTAGACCCAGCAAGGGATTCCTGATCTATGGTAACCTCCCCTCTACTGGCGTCCCGCCCTGTCATTTTCTCGCATCTGCCACTAAACATACAGCGCAGAACCACCATCTGAAAATGACACTCTTGAGGAAAAACAAAATCATAAACAACAATCCTAAACAGTTGTCGCTGTGGCACTGCGCAAACACAAGTCCTAATCCTCACCGCTGTCCAACACATGTTGGAACTGGCTATTTCTGGTTGGCTAAGGCTGACGCCAAAGCTAAGCAGAAACCACCATTCTAGTCAGGGCAAGGGAGTCACACGCCAAGATAACCCCTGCTCACCCCCTTGGTAGCTTGACACGAGCAGACAGGCCTATCCCGGAGGCAATGTGTAAAGCATTTGCGCCAGCACACAACAGCAACAACATCCTAGGCACACCACAAAAGGAACTCCACACAAGGTTATATAAAAATAACTTCTGTATTGTCAAAACACATCAGATAGAAGTCACACATGTACATTGTGCCAACTGGCACAGGCAATATTCACAAAGGATTATTTACAGGACAGGGCCACATGGGCCACTGTCGAAATCAACACTTTTAGAAATAGCACTTCAAGAACTCAGAATAAGTATAGCACAAAATAACAGTTATAAATCACAACCAGTAACTACTGGTACAGGTAGGTACACACTACGCAATACTAATAACCATAGGCCTAGATCACGCATGGACACATAACCTCTCTAGTAAAACTATACTAGGCAAAACACAACCACTTAAGAATAAAATACACTTAGGGGTATAAGCAAGAACAGAGTCACATGATGCATCACAACAGTCAGTTGTGTAAGGAAGGAAAACACATGATGCATAAAAACACATTCAGAGGTGTAAGGAAAGAAAACACATGATGCATAAAAACATTCAGAGGTGTAAGAAACAATTGCGCACATGATGGCATCAAAACACATTCAGAGGTGCAGGAAAGAAAACACATGATGCATAAAACATTCAGAGGTGCAAGAACAAGGAAGACACATGACGCATAAAAACATTCAGAGGTGCCAGAACACAACTCAATAGCGCAAAAACACATGATGCCTAAAAACATTCAGAGGTGCAAGGAAACCCACACAATTGCGCAAAAACTTACATAAGCCACCACTTGTGGCAGTCCCTAGGCCAACTGGCCTTGTTGGGGCTAGGACGCTCTGTGTCCCAATAGTCACGGTGCAGCTGGCCACTAATTGCTGGGCAGCTGGGAATCAATAATGATGGGGCCAAGTGGGGGCCACGCAGGCTCTGCACAACTGGTCGCCCCTGAGCCTCTCTGGGCTCCAAGCAAAGAAATGCGACCACAAACCCCTCTGGGCTCCTCACACCAATGGGCCAGTCTGAGCCTCTCAGGGCTCAACAAATAATGTCAAGATTACGTTCCACAGGATCCGGTCGTTGCTAAAGGGGGTCCACCTCCTAACGTTACCAGCTCCCTGATTGTATAACACAGGGAATTGGAACCATTAGGCGAGGGAAATCAGGAACGGGAAGGGACTGCTGGGACAAAGGCTCTGAAATGATGTAAACACAGAATACACGGGTAAACACAGCATAACAAGAATTTCCTACTCTCATCAATTCTCGCTAAGAGGGTAGAGCCTGCTTGCGCAAAAACACACCTGATTCACAGAGTCCAAATACCCCCAGCAGGAAAACAAGGAAGGTGTCTCAGCACTTTCCTCTTGAAAGAGGCTCTGATTCACAGTACATAATGAGACACTCAACAGTAAAGTACTAGTTCCATGTAAAACAATAAGCTCCTTCAGCAACTGGATATCATAATGCCATATCCAGTTCGTGATTAATACGAAAATAAGGAAGAGGTTGCTTCCAGCAGTAACCAATGACAATCTGAATGAATGGGGCAACAGCTGTTACGAAATCACTTCGGAAGAAGAGAAAATCCCACCACGGGTTCACAGCAACAAGTGGTTAGCCAACACACCTTGCTCCGCTACACACACCGAATGAGTACTCATTAACGGTAGCGCGTGGCCTGCACTCACTGCGCTCCGCTTTAGGAATAAGGAACTGCGGAAACACAGTAACATGTGGCAGCACCACAATGTTCCACGATCGGGATAATATCACTGGAAACACTCTGCAGAAACGCGTGGCCAGCCGACACACGGCGTTCTGCTGTAACGAAAGCGTAGCCGCGCTAGTAAATAGGACCTCGGAGCCCCGAGGCCAGAAGCAAGGGAAAGGCGGTAATGTGTGGCCGGGATGACACACTACGTTCCGTTGATGACAAAGAGGTGCTACAAGTCCGCCACTTACCCTACCAAGGAGCGAGGGGAAAGGGAAGCCTCTGAACCACAGAGGGTGGAAACTGCCACAAAGAGTAGAGAGACCCGTTCCTCCGGACCTCCAGCGATGAACTGGAACCAAACAGAATTATGCGCATTTGCCCATGCGCGTGGAGTCGCTTAGTACCTTCCTGGTTGCGAAGGATCATGGGAACTGTAGTTTGTAGGTCGGGTGGGCACAAAGGGGGCCCGAATCCTCACAAATAAGGCCCCACGAGCCTCTCTGGGCTCCACGTGAAGCAATGCGGCCACGAGCCTCTCTGGGCTCTCAGTAAATAAAATGCCCCCGGAGATCGTGGGAGCGGCCCACTGCCAACCGGGGCTGCTCTGAGCACACCGACCTGCCGCCTCTGGGGGGGGTTATTCCTCGTGGGGGACACGCTGAGCGGGACAGGCCCTTGAGCCCCTCTGAGCTCGTCAAGATCTGGGGCCACGGTACTGGAGGGGCGGGGCAGAAACTGGCAATGTGCCCCGACGCCCCCCCTTCTACTATGCAGCACTCACCGGTCCTCTGACGTCGCGCTGGGTCCCTCCGGCGTCTCTCTCTCCTGGGCGGCGGGGCTCTCCCTCTGACAACGGAGCCCCGCCCGCACCTTCCACCGCCTCTCTTGCCTCAGCTGGGCTCTCCATGACACCGGAGCCCTGCCTGGTGCTGGCAGCCGCAACTTTTCCTCACTCGGGCTCCCTCAGCCCACGGGAGCCCCGCAACAGTCCACACTTCCGCTTCAGGTCCCGGGCCGGCAGCCAATCACAGCGCGGCCCGGGAATGACGTCACAGGGGTGTCCCGGGCCGGCCGGTGGTGATTTTCTCGGGGCAGTACCGAGGGGTTGGCACCCTCAAAATCCATTTAAAATATAGAAGCGAGATGGGCACTCGCAAAGGGGCTCATGAACAGGAGAATACCCGTGATAATAAAAATAAAGTGCACACGAAGCACTCGGGCCGCACAAAGGGCAGGAGTGCTTCCCACACGGGATAACCACAGCGCTCTGCCAGAAAGTTAAAAGTAAAGCGCTCCCAAGCACTATAAAGGCATATGCAGCGCTCCCAGCACTAGGACAGGAAAAACAGCGCTCCCAAGCGCTAGAAGTACAGATAAGGTTCCAGCAAAGTTCTTCAGGGGATGCAGCATAGTCCTGGAACCAAGAGTTGGAGAAACCAGCCCATCAGCAAAGAAAAGTCCTATTTCTACACTACGTGGGGTTCCAGATGTAAAGGACCATATCATCCACATATAGTCAAATGCTGATCGGTCTCTCCAAGAACCGTAGTTTAGTATGCTTTTTCTGTATCACGCATGCCAGCGGCTCAAGTGTCAGCGTGAATAGAACTGGGGAGAGTGGGGGATCCCTGTCTGGTGCCCCACTATATTGCTATCAGAACCGATGTGTGCCCGTTGATGTGCACTCTAGCCATGGGGATATATACAGCAAGCGTACCCATTTTATTAAGCCCATTGGGCTGCCCATAATCATATGGATAGTCAACAAGTAGGGCTATTCTATGGAATCAAAGGATTTGGTGGCATGAAGCAGTACTGCTGTCGCCTCTAACCTTGGATTCTTTTGGTGGAAAAGTGCAAATATTGTGTGTACATTTTATGTGGTGGAGCTAGTCGGCATGAAACTTGACCGATTGGGCAGGACCATGTTGGTTAGTAAGGGTTTAAGTCTGCAAGCAAGGATTCTAGCCAGTATTTTGGTGTCAGTATTGATGAGTGAGTGGGGGCAATATGTTTCACATTTGTTCCGCTGTTTGTCTGGTTTATGATGCGCTATGAGGAGAGCTTTGCGGAGAGTTGGGGTGGGGGGGATAGTGTCTGTTTTGGATATGCCTCCATGAAAATGACCTGCAGGTTAGGTACTATCAGGTGTGCATATTCCTTATAGAATTCAATGTGTGAATATATGGGAGTATATATATAAATTGCAATTTATATAGGCAGGTAATGAGGAGACTTCTCTCCAATTTGTGAATTATATGTAACGGCAAACTTTGCGTTAAGTGCCACTGCTGTATAATATTGTATATCTTACAATATTTTTGGCTATGCCTGTTTCAAGCGCACTTCGTAGAATGTGTTGCTTCTTTAGCGGTATCAATGTGAGCATTGTGAGGAATCAGTTGTCTCCCCCCGAGGGGACACCTGATAGGGACATGTATATTAAAAATTGTATTTCTTCTATAATGTACAGAACGTTATGGAATAAATATACTAGCAAGGATCGTGAGTTGCGCTGGCCTATGCATGGGTCATTTGGTCTTAGAAAGATTCAGTATGTGGAACAATGTATGTTTAAGCGCAAAAGTAGACAAGACATGTTTGACTGTGTACGAATGTGGGATAAAGAAGTGCATGAATGAATGAGAGGAGAACACGTTTTGATAGATAAGGAACAACGCAAAAGTATCCATGCTAAAGCACTGGAATTGAAAAATAAAGAAATAAAGGAGATAAAAGAGAGAGAGGATAGGGAGCGTCGTTTACAGGTAAATGGCCAATACCCTATCCGGCACCCCCTCTATCCTCTCCTTAATAAACTACAGGATTATTCCATTTCACTAGATCGTTCTCTGCCTCCATATACTTCTCCCTCTGTCCTGCCCATGATTCTGATGATGATGATTCTCCATTGGATTAGGATAAGTTGCGAGAGACTCGCTCTATGTTGACCGCTGATCGTGTGGCTGGCCTTAGATCGCTGCACGTAGAGCTGCTCGTGATGATATTTCTGCTTCTGATCTTTTAGCTGATGTACAACAATGGCAGGAAAGAGAGCAGTTATATGTTGCTGAAATATTTGCCACATAAGTAATTGAACGGTTTAGGAAGCATTCTACAGAGTTAGAGCCTGATGATATAGCAAGGAATTATAAACAGTTGCGTGATGTTCTTTTTCTCCTCCCTCAAGTGGCTAACTTAATTAGAAGTGTGGTTAAACTGCGAGCTGATGCATTCCGTTTGCAAGAGGAGAAAGATCCGGCTGCTGCAGCTGCACAAACACTTCAAACCACCGTGCCGCAGGTTCATGGGAAACCCATGCGGGAAGCCTCACCTTTGTATGTCCCTCCTAAGGGTGCGGGAACAAATGACGATAAAAGTTCTGTGGATGCAAAGGTTTTTTTATTTTTAATTGGGTTTATACTCAATGGAGTAGAGCAGATTTCATGGCTCTTAAGGCTGCTTTGCCTGTCCTGCGCAAAAATCTGACCGCTTTTTATGAGGAAGTTGAAGGAGCCATTAGTTCTTGTACCATGACCTTATCTGATATTGACATGTTTTTTGGGCTTATTTTACCCCCTGATATGTGGAGAACTATTCGTAGAGTCGATGACCATGCACCTTTTTGGGATGTTTGAAAGGAGCTAGAAAGGATTGATTTGGAAAGGGAACCTACGCAGAAACCGCAACAAGTGATTTTAGATCTCCCAAAAGCTATTGTAGTTAAATTAAAAACTCTCATTCCTCCTGAATAGATAGATTGGACTGTATTAGCATCCTGCAAGCAAAAGGCAGATGAATCGGTTTCTGATTTCTTTACACATTTTGAGGAGGCATTCCATGACTTTAGTGGCCAGTCATTGACAGATGACACGGGCAGGCATCTGTTTGTCGACAGATTTGTCGGAAACATGTTGCCAGGAATAGCTAGTAGCCTAAAGGCCAGCGAAAGTTCATGGACTACATCATCCCCAGTCTCTCTTTTGACTATGGCTCAGTATGATGAAGGACAGGAATTAGAAGCTAAGGGAAATGAGGATAAGAAAACTAAGGAGCTGAAACCAAAGGTTATGATTGCTCAGGTCCCTCTTATGGAAATAGTGGGCGAGGGGGATGTGCAATGTATCGCCCTGGTGTACCCTCCTTTTCCTGAGCTATTTTGTCTACTGATCAATGCGCTTATTGCAGGGAAACTGGACATTGGGCTTATGAGTGTCCTCATTGGCGTCCTTCACAATATCAGCATGGTCGGGGACAAATAAGAGGCCGCCTAGGGACCCCAGGACATAGGGGAAGTATGGATGATCATGCTAGAATTGAGACTAGTGGGCGTCCAATTCAAATACATTTGATAGGCATAATCAATTTCAAATATCTCACTATTTGAATTCGAATTTGCAGGGCTCCGCTTATGCATAGGAAAGCCTAGGATGGGGTGAGGAATCAGTTGAAGTCCCAGTAGATCAAAAGAGTCCCTATGTCCACGCACATGTTTTGGGTTCTACTGATCGGTTTCTGGTTGATACTGGAGCTACTCGTAGCGCTTTGTCTAAACAACTGGTTCCAAGGGCTCCACTGTCTGGCTTAACCATTACATCGATAGGTTTTGATGGGACACCTTCCCTTAGCCCACTGTCACAACCACTTGTATTCAATGTCGATAAATGTACTGCTCCATGTACATTTCTGCATTCCCCTAACACACTGGACACTATTGTGGGCCTTGATATGCTCAAGTAATTTAGAGCAACGATACGTTGTTCCCCAGAAGGTGTACGTGTTATTTTGAATGATAACTTTCTGGTGGGTGAGAAGTCCTGCCTCATCAGGGAAGATATTGCATGGGCTTCACTCCCTAGTACTTTGTGGGTCACTTCGGACACTGATGTAGGGCAAATGGTTATTCCCCCAGTCCATATTAGTGTTAAGGAGGGTGCTTCATTGCCACGATTGCCTAAATACGAAATTTCTCGAGAAGGGGGAGAGGCACTTGTACGTATTGTTGATGATCTAATTGAAGTGGGGGTTGTGGAAGACGTCCCTTATAATGTTTGCAATAGCCCTATTCTGCCTATTTTGAAGAAAGACACTGATACTAAGATCCACGGGTTTATCATTGATTTATGAGAGGTAAACAAGATTGTAGTGCCACAATACCCAGTGGTTTCTGATATTATGACACTTCTTGCTTTGATTCCTCCGGCGGCTACTACCTTCACCGTGATTGATTTGTAGAACGCATTATTTTCAATTCCTATTTATCATGACAGCCGATATTTGTTTGGCTGCACTTTGAATAATCAATCCTATAGATTCTGTAGAGTTCCCCAGGGGTATACAGAGAGTCCTAGTATTTACAGGCAAGTATTGAAAAGACAGCTTGATTCTTTCCCTTTACCCACGGGGGTGGCTCTCATACAATATGTCGATGACATCTTATTGGCAGCTGATACGCCTGACCAGTGTGGGGAAGGCACACTGTCCTTTGCTTTTATATCTTGCAGCACACCATCACAACGTTTCCTTGAAGAAATTGCAGTATTGTAGACCGAAGGTGACTTATTTGGGTCACCTTCTGTCTAAGGAGGGACGTGCACTCACAGAGATCGTATTCAAGCTATTTTAGACACACCAGTGTCCAGTACTCAGAAAGATGTCCGTGCATTCATTGGTCTTACTTCTTTTTGTAGGCAATGGATATTAGGCTTCTCACATAATGTTAAACCCCCTATGGCTCTTTTGACTAAAGATACTCCAATGCCCCTTCCATGGATGAATGAATGCCAGAATGCTTTCCAACAGTTGAAACAAACCCTTTGCTCCGCACCAGTATTAGGCACTCAGGATTACACTAAGGCTTTTACACTCTATGTACACAAGAGAGATGGGTGTGAATTGTCAACTTTTAATACAGACACAGGGTGACAAGCAACGTCCTTGTGCATATGTTTCAGCTGTTCTTGATCCAGTTGCTCTTGCATTGCCTGGGTGTTTCCAGTCTGTCGCAGTGGCAGCTGTGTCTATACGTCAGAGTGAAGGGATAGTCTTGTCACACAGACTGTAGGTGTTAGTACCCCATGCAGATGACACTCTTCTGAACCAAACCAAAACACATTACTTAACTAGTGCTCATTTGACAGGATACGAATTGACACTCTTGGCCCCTCATATCACTTTGAAAAGATGTTCAACCCTGAATCCAGCTACTTTGTTGCCGTACCCAGTGACTCAGCCTCAGTCACAGGAGTCTCATGATTGTATATTCCTTACTAAGGAACAGACAAAGGGTCATATCGATTTGTGAGACATGCCCCTCTCAAGCGTTGATGGGGAACTATGGGTTGATGGGTTCTGTTAGAAGTTACCAGATGGCACGACATCAGCTGCATATGCAATTACAACACTTCAGACGGGAGTTGAGACAGCTCGTATCCCACAGAAGTCAGCTCAGGCAGCTGAGCTAATAGCTTTGACACGAGTGTGTGAATTTAGTACTGACCTGTCAGTGAAAATGTATACAGATAGCCGCTATGCTTTTGGAGTGGCTCATGATTTTGGGCTACTCTGGAAGGAGGAAGGCTTACTTACATCCCACGGGATGCAAATAATGCACTGAGAATTAGTACACAACCTTTTGATGGCCTTGACATACCCGAAGAAAATAGCAATTGTCAACTGTAGCGCACACAAGAAAGTAACTGATAAGATAGGACAAGTCAATGCGTTTGCAGATCACACAGCCTGTGAAACTGCGATGCAGCAAAGCACTACATCCATGTACGTAGTGAGGTCACAGGCTGAACGTTGGCATGATGTTAGACAGGAAGTGCTAGACATGCAGAGATCTGCTTCTGCTGAAGAACTTGAACAATGGTCTAAAGAGGGAACATTGGATGATGACGGCTGTTGGCGGAATAAAGAGATAAATAAGTAGAACCTGCCCACAGCCTATTTACAACCTATGATTCATATTGCACATGGGCCGGCACATGTTGGGGATTCCTCGATAACGAAGCTGCTCACTCAAGTTTGGGAGCATCCAGAGATTGCCCGCATGGCTAAAAAGACAGTATAGTCCTGCTTTATTTGTCTCCAGTATAATACTGGTAAAGGGACACAAACTTCTACAGGAGGGTTTGCCACGCCAACTGCACCTTTTGAAGTTTTGCAATTGAAGTATGTCCTATTAGTGGTAGGTGCCTATAGTAAGTGGATGGAGGTGTTCCCTACAAAAGATAATACAGCTCTTACCACAGCGAAGGTGCTTCCTTTTATGGAGTGATAACGGACCCCATTTTGGTGGGCAGGTTGTTGAATATGTCCTGAAAGGATTAGGGATCAAACAGAATTTTTATGCTGTCTTTCATCCACAATCAGCAGGACTAGTGGAGAGATATAATTCTACTCTGAAGTTGAAGCTAGCAAAAATACAGGCTTCCACATCCTTGAAATGGCCTGATGCACTACCCTTGGTACTATTGTCCCTTACATCAGTGCCACACTCACGATCTGGGCTTACGCCATATGAGGTGGTATTTGGAAGACCTATGAATATTTGGGGAATTCCTAAGCCATGCCCCATACATGATTTACCATGCATTTTGATGAGTGACTACCTATCACAGTTGACTGACAGTTTGATTTCTATTCATCAACAGGTTCGAGAATCTCTTCCTGACAGGTCTACAGGTGAGGCCCATGGACTCTGGCCCGGCGACCATGTAATGGTTGTTACTTCGAGAGGTCGAGCAGCTTAGAGCCCAGGTGGTGTGGACCTGAGCAGGTGCTTGTGGAGTTCTGGACTTTTTGGTTCCGTCCAGAGGTGTCAGGGTACAACACCCAAAGACCCCGGAGTTCCACCTGCCTTGGTGCACAAATGAACAGAAACACGGGCTTCTCGATGGTGGCGTCAAAGACCAAAGGTTTATTACTGCAGGGACACAGAAGTCATAGATACTACACACGGGCAGTAACCAGGAGCCTGTTCGATTTGTACAAAGAGGGCTGCTCCTTATATACTGTTTTTTATGCTAGGGGCAAATTCTTTACATGTAATACATTCCCAAAACCTTTGTGTCTAAAACAATAAATATTTGGCGTTACACAGGAACCGTCGATAATATCTGAGGCCAAACATTGCGAAAAGAGGGGTTCCCACTAGTTTGTCACAATTCCCTGTCAATATTGCATTCAGGACCCGGACCGCCTCATCGTAAAGTTCGTTACCTCCCCCTAATAAAGATTCAGAAAGAAAGAAACAGAGCCAGGTGTGGAAGATAGGAAAGCGGGATAAGGGATGCTTGTGGGTTGTAAATGGGCAAGGCTACCGGCTTCGGCCGCCTAATCATGATCAGGTACAATGGACACGAAGACCAGTTTGGCAGGACTGGCCTCGGGCAGAGGAGGCAGCCTTTGTCGAGTCATGCAGCCACAGCGTGATCTGGTTTAAGGTGCACGTGTCATGTAAGAGGTGAATCTCCGGCTAAGGCTACGTGTCCTTAATCAAAGTGGAGTGATCAGAGGCTATTGCATATGTGAGGGCAAGGAAACACAAAATGGCGGCCATGATCTAAGATGGATGCCGTGGGTAGATCAGAAATGTGTTCATAACAGGAGTGCTCTTGCTCGTAGCATAGCGAAAACACCAGGATATGCTAAATGGATCATTTGCGGTTCGCTGATACCAATATTATGTATTTCCGACAAACTTGAAAACACGGGTTCAAATTGTCACGGAACCGTCACGGAACCTCAGACCCTCCTTTTGCCCTTACATAGGCAATTACTCAGTCTATGTCAGAATCTAGTTCTATGCTCATCAGGTCAGTGACATGCTGTTGTATCATCATCCTTTCTCGTGTCTTTTCTCCAAACGCAGGTGGTTTTCTGAGACAAGTTGCAGCACAAAGACTACACAGAGCAGGACCACACTGGATAATCAGACAACATGAGAATAGGAATACTAGGATGACACCAATGACCATTAGAACCTTCCATCCCCACGCTGAGATCAAAGTCCAAAACCACTCCATGAAGGACCAGTTTCCCTTGTCTACATGTATGGAGTCTGAAATCTTGTGCAACTTAGAGATCGCCTCATAGACTGTTGGAGCATTATTAGGAATAAAGACACAGCAGCTCGATTGGATCATTCTGCATACCCCACCTCGATCTGCAAGTATAACGTCTAGAACCATACGGCTCTGCAACGTCATGAGCCTATCCGCCTGAAGCTCAGCTGTTAGATTGCTAAGGGCACCAGCAGTTTCGGTAATAGTAGATTCAACTACCCGTGTTAGCTGACGTATGTTTCTACTATTGGCCATAGGCCCCCAGAACGGAAGGAAGCCTTTGAAGAAGTCTCCAGCTTCCTGACCAGCGGTATCTTCCTTGCTGAAGACACCTCTCGCTACTCTTGTTCTGTGGTAATCAGGTGAAGCAGTGTATGTCGGAGGCAATAGTCGAGCAATATAACATGATCCTGAGAAGTCGGCAGGCAACCATGTATAAGCTCTGTCTCGACAAATGAAATAGGTACCCCTAGCAGTGAGAAAGGCAGGGGAAGAGTTAGCCGGAAACACATAAGTCTCTACGCACTCACTCCTCCCTAGCTGAGCTCTCGGATTTCTCCCATTACCTTGCAAACAGACCTGACCTCGGTGAGGTACGACCCAGATTGGAGTTGAGCTTTTACGCTTGCTTTCTCCTAAACTAAGGCGATACTCTGAAGTATTCCAACTTAAATATACTCGCAATTCGTCTCTAGGGTAAGATGGAGTATTATTGACGTCCTTGACCATGTCAATAATTCCCTGGACTAAAGCTTTGTTGGCAGAGTTATATTTAGTGGAACGCGGTGGACGTGGAGGATAGGTCTCAAGGGCATAAGCAAAGATGGTTTGGAAGGCCTGAAATGATCCATTATAGCTGTAAGGCAAAACCAGATATGGAATACCTTTATCCATGGTGTGAGGTATCAAGCCACACACCCAACAGTCTGTCGTGTTAACTACCAGTTGGTGTTGGTGTAAGAGCTGTACAAAAGTGTTGTTGGTAAATTCTGAGCGTCGGGCTTGCTCATGTTCCGGAAACGAGTGAAAAGAGTGTATAGAAGAAACAGTAGAAATAGCAGGATCAAGGGGAGGTACTGTAGAAACTGGCACAAAAATCAAATTTATGCTAAAGACGATTCCACCCACCAATGTTGCTAAAACAATCAAAAATGTAACGGCACATTGCATCAGAAAACATTTGCTATGAAGAATTCTATTAAGTCTGTTTCTGCGAACATAAATCACATTTTCTCGTTGCAGCGCAGGAAGCTCCATCTTCTACAATCCGCTCGCGACCACTGATGATGTGTACGTAGATGAAAATGCCTCTATCAGCCCTGGGAGTTCCCAGAACCAACAGAAAGATCGACCTTGTGTCAGACCCCTGCAAATTCAAACTAGGCACACAGCCACGACCCTACGGCTACCCAGACGGCAAGGCAATTTTAAAAACAATCAACAATAGCAAACTTCCTGGCTAAAGGCAAAAGTTCAATATATATATATCAAAATCACAATATGCAGTTGCCTGCTTTATTTGTCCATATTATGGCTTCTTAGGTTGTATCTCTTCTTCGCTGGTACTGTCTGATCGGAAAATAGTGTATCACTAGCAGCTGTTGCAGAGTTTAAGTTCGCAGATAGCAAAGTTTCTTCTGATGTTGGAGACAAATGTTCAATGTTCGAAGGAGTTTTTTCAGGAGGAGAGTCAGGTTTCAAAGTGTCAGTAATCAATTCGGCATCGCTGAAAGAGATGAACTTCGGTGTGATTTCAGATTCGGAGGCACCAATTCCCTTCTTCACCCAGTCGTCGTAAGGGAGCGGCAACGGAACACGCTTTACGTGAGAAGCGTGAATCCAGTGTTTACGGCCAGCGACACGTACGGCTGTCCTCGTTGCCAGTAAGATCTGATAAGGCCCCACAAATCTTGGTTGAAGGTTCTTCGTCCTCGCGAAGTTTTTTATTACGATGAAGTCACCCGGTTTCAGCTGGTGCCCTGGACTCTCCGGAGGTTTTGGCAAGGCATCGAAAACCTGTTGATGAATAAGACTCAATTTAGCAGTCAAGTCGTAAAGGTAGTCTATCAACATAGGATATTCAATGGAGCAAAATTGTTTAGGCCTTGGCACACCCCAGATATTTGCCGGGCGGCCAAACACAATCTCGTATGGACTAAGCCCTATTCTAGAATGTACTGTTGCTCTCGTTGATAACAGGGCCAAAGGAAGTGCGTCTGGCCAGGCTAAACCTGTGGATGCTTGTATTTTGGCTATTTTTAGCTTGAGGGTGCCATTGTAACCCTCGACTAAACCAGCAGACTGGGGGTGGTTTGCACTGTGAAATTTCTGTTTCAATCCTAGACCGGCACACACACTCTGCATAACTTTCCCTATAAACTCACTTCCGTTATCTGACCATACAATCCGTGGCATTCCATACCTAGGGAAAAATTCCTTGAGAAGAATTTTAGCAGTAGATAGAGCAGTGTTGTCCTTTAGTGGGTATGCTTCTATCCACCTGGAAAAAGCACAAACTACCACCAGGACGTACTTTAAATTGTTGCAGCGTTCCATGTGAATGAAGTCTAACTGAATTACTTCAAAGGGACAGGAAGGAGGAGCGAAATGACCAGCTGGAGTTGGAGTTCCCTTGCCAGGATTATGCATCAAGCACACCATACAATTTTTCACCACTCTTTCTGCACACTTACTGATTCCCTCATTCTTCCAGACCGGAGCCAACATCTTACATATCCCTTTAGAACTTATATGCGCTACTCCATGCGCCATCGTCACTACTGCAAGCACATACGCATCGGGCAACATCCAACGCTGCTGTTCTGTCAAATCAATCCAACATCCATTCGAGTCCAACTTGCCCGTACTTTCTCTCCATACACGTTTCTCTTCCTCAGTCGCTTCTTTCTGAATCTCTTTCACACTTTCCATAGTGTCTTCACACATTCCAGACTCAGCAATCCATCTTGCAGACGTAGCAACATACATTCTACTCATCATGTCTCTAGCTGTCTGTTTAGCAGTTTCATCAGCAAAGGCATTCCCCCGACCAACATCATCCGTGATTGCTTTATGAGCACTGCACTTCACAATCGCAACTTCAGTCGGTAAGGTTAGAGATTCCAACAGGTCGTTAACTAGCTGACCATGCTGGATCTTAGTCCCATGGGACGTAATGAAACCCCTTTCTCTCCACAACCGGCCAAAACTATGGGCCACGCCAAAAGCGTACTGACTGTCTGTAAACACATTCACTCTCTTTCCCTCAGCTAAAACACACGCTCTTGTTAGAGCTATTAATTCTGCAGCTTGGGCAGAATTCTGACTCACTCTTGCAGTCTCCACAATCGTCTTCAAAGTCGTTACCGCGTAAGCAGCAGTCACATCACCATTCTCCAATTTAAAACATGACCCGTCCACATACAGCGTACCATCTGGGTCGGATAGGGGAGTATCTTTCAAATCGATGCGTCCTTTTGTCTCTTCCTCCGTTTTGAAATAGCAGTCATGTGGCTCGGAATCACTCGACTCTTGATCAGTCGGCAACAATGTTGCTGGATTCAATACATTGCATCTTTTGATCTGAATATGACTCGCTAGTAATGTCAACTCGTAACCAGATAATATCGCACTAGTAAGGTGTTGTGTCTTCGTTCGGTTCATGAGTGTATCCACTGCATGAGGAACCATGACCACTAGCATATTGTTCATCACCAAACCAGCAGATTGTCGAATGGAAGCTGCAGCTGCCGCTGTAGCTCTCAAACAACTAGGTAACGCTCTGGCTACCGGATCTAATGTTGATGAAAAATACGCACAAGGGCGTTGTTTATCACCAAACTTCTGTGTCAGAACACTCAACGCGCAACCTTCTCTTTCGTGAACGTAGAGCGTGAATGGCTTACTGTAATCAGGTGTACCCAATACAGGAGCTGAACACAAGGCTTTTCGTAATTCAGTAAAACTCTCTTGACATTCATCAGACCATGGCACCGGACTCGGAACAATTTTCCCAGTCAAAGCTACCAACGGTTTCGCTAACAGAGAAAAATTTGGAATCCACTGCCTACAGTAAGAGGTAATACCTAGGAAGGCACGTACTTCTCTCTGTGTGCGTGGAACACTCATCTGCGTAATTGCTTTTATTCTTTCTGGGGTCAACTTCCTTCCCTCCTTTGACAAGAGGTGACCTAGGTAGGTCACTTCTTGGCAGCAGTATTGCATTTTCGAAGGAGACACTTTGTGATTCAAGTTAGACAAATGATGCAATAGTGAAATTGTAGCTGCTTTGCAAGTTTCCTTGTCATCGGCAGCCACTAAAAGATCGTCTACGTACTGTACTAGGGCAGAACCTGGAGGAAGGACAAAAGAATCTAACTGACTTTTTAAAGCTTGACTGTAAATTGATGGACTTTCACAATAGCCTTGTGGAGCGCGTTTAAATCTGAAACTGCGACCTCCTAGGCAGAAGCCGAAAATATCCCTACTTTCTTCGGCTATCGGAATGCTGAAAAAGGCATTCTTTAGGTCAATAACTGAGAACCATGTGGCTGTGGCAGGAATCAATGTTAACAAGGCAGTAATGTCTGGCACTACAGGAAACTGCGGGATTACAATCTTATTAACTTCTCTAAGGTCTATGACAAACCTATATACTGGAGGCTTTGTAGGATCAGTTCGCTTCAGAATCGGTAATACAGGACTGTTACAGACATTTCCTCTAGTTTCTTCAACCACACCCTTCTTAATCAAATCTTGCACAATCAATAAAAGTGCACGCTCACCTTCACTCGATATTTTATATTGGGGAATTCTTGGAAATTTCACATTCGCTTTCAAAGTTACTACATACGGTGGAATTTCTAGGAGACCTACATCATTAGGACCAGTCGCCCAAAGAGAATCAGGGAGTGAACGTAGCTCCGGCGGGAGTGCGTCCATTGACAAATACATCGGAGAGGTGATATTTTTACCCAACGTAAGCTGTACTCCTTCCGGAGAACAGTACAATGTCGCATATAGTCTTTTTAACAAATCTAAACCAAGCAGGTTTTCATTACAACCTGTCGTCAAAATCAGGGGTGCTTTCAATTGGCACGGTCCAACAGAAATAGACAAAGGACCAGATATCGGGTTGTAAACAGGGGCGCCTGAAAAACCTACGGAAACATTTGTTGAGCCAGACAAAGGTGCGCCAGGGAGTTTCGCATGAATGATAGAACTTTTTGCGGCACCAGTATCCAACAGAAACGGTTCGACTACACCTGATGTTGCTACTGCGACATAAGGCCCACTCTGATCCACTGGAACAGATACTACTCCCTCTCTCTGTCCATGGCTGTCCTAGTACCCATTTTGTTGATAACCCTCATCTACTTCATTATAGTCCTCAACAAGATATTGTTGAGATCTATTTTGCTGAGTAGATTGTCCATTTCGTTGATCAAAGTGATTGGAGGGACGATCATTCGTTTGTGGAGGCATAGCGCCTCGCCCTCGACCTCTAGAATTCTGCACAAAACCACCACGACCTCTCTGTGCTGCTGCTGCATTATTTTGCGCTAAGATCGGACATTCATTTTTATAGTGACCCTCTTTCTTACAGTACGCACACTGATTCCACTGATATTGAGGTCTTGATGAACCATAATCTGTCCTTTGGTATGAGTTTTGCTGCGTATTAGTTTGATTCGTGCGAGGCGGATACGCCTGCTGCAAAAGAACTTTAGTTTTTAAATCTTTCGTTTTCTTCTCTGATTTCTCCTTTTCCTCTTTATCTCTATTTTCGTAGTACTGTGCAGTTGCAAGTATTTGCGCTGTCGTAGATACAGCCCACGCACTTTCTGAGTCTTTTAATTTATTGCATAATTCAGGTAACAAATTATGCACAAATTTATCGACAAACAATCTCTGTCCTCCTTCTGTACTCATGTCCTGACCACTATGATCCACAAAAGTCTCTTCGAACCTCGTGAAGAAGTCGGAGACACTTTCGTCTTTCTTCTGTCTGCATGCTGACAACTTGTCCCAATTTACACGTAGTGCTGGCATCAGAGTCTTCATTAGATCAATTATTCTACCTGGCAGATTAGCAATTAAAGGTTCGGGTTTCGCACCACCTATTTGTTGACCATCTGCTGCAGTGATAGCTGCCCAATCACCACCTAAGGCAGCTTGATGATCCTCTCTACGAATTTTAGCCCACACTGGTTGCGGAACTACGTTACCAAACAACATATCGATGTCGGCTAGGTTCATTATACAGGCCTCAACTGTCTGTGTTAATTCCTTGTAATATCCGGCTGGATTCTTACGTGGATCTGGCAAGGCCTGTTTCACCGCTAACACTTCTGCTCGCTTCCATGGAATGTGTATCCACACTCGTTGGAACTGTGCTGGAGCAGCTGCAATTCCTGCATTATCATCACATTGTATTGCTTCGCGCCAAATTGGAGGAACCTCCCTCATAGGATATTGGCGACTTAGCTTCACTTTACCTTTTTCTAAATCTCTCGGTGAACGAAGAGATGGATCATTCCTAAAACTTAAAATGAGTTCCATCGCTTCCTTTATATTCTCACCCACTATCATTCCAGCAGCAAACTCCTTTTGAACCCTAATTAAATCTTCCAAATCTGATTCAACATCGTTTTCTTCTATCTCTTCACGTAACAACGAGCACATCTCATCAAAGACGTACCGTTGTGTTGGTTCCCCCCACTGCATAAATGTGTCTAGCACATCTCTCGTACTATATCTTCTACCCTTCGAAATCCATCTGAGAGCCGTGGAATCTAAAACTCCCCGTTCCTCAGCACTTGGAAGCTCTGTACAGAATCAGGAGTAGGAGTCTTAATCAAAGTTTTATATATAGGAGACAGCATATTAGTAACAGAATCAGTGATTCTTCGACGAACAGAAAGTGGAGTTAGTACACTCGCAGACGTAGAAAATGCAGTAGAGGTAGGAATAGATAACGGAACAGTAGGAGTATCGAGAAAAATAGTTTGAGGAACAGTGGGTACAGAAGTAGATATAGAGGCTGGCAGTGTAGGAAGAGGAGGAGCTGTAGGGACATTTACATTCACCACAGGAAGTACAGGAACTTGATTCTGAGGAACAGGAGCAGGAGCACCAGGTTGTCCAGCAACCGGCAATTGAACATTCGGAACGAGTGGAGCCGCAGCACCTTGTGCATACGGTGGAGGTGACCGTAACAGATAAGATAACAGAGGATCGTTTTCGGAATCCTCCAATATCTTAGCCATTTTCGATGGCAAGGCAGGATAGCACTTGTCAATCGCTAGATTATGCTCTCTAATGGCTACATCTATAGCCTTCTCACACTCGTTAGCCTGCAACTGTTTAGTCGCTTGCTCTAGAGTTAACTCTTCTTGTTCTTTTTGTTCTTTCTTCAACCTTCTCATTTCTCTCTGTTTGGATTCTTTTCGCCAATAACGGAAAGAATCAAACATTGCCGGCCGGGCTTTCTTCTTAAACAATTTCGCTTCTAAGTTGTCGAGAATCTCTGGTTCAAAACTACCATGCAGTGGCCAACTAAGGACACCATCCTTCTTACAATAACGGACCCATATCTCATTATAAGATATAGGACCCACGCCATACTTGCAATATAAATCATATAGGGGAGTCCCAATCGGAGGAACCAGACAAGAGTCCTCCAATCGTGAGTCACTGTTGCAACTAAAACAAGACAACATTTTCCGACTTACCATTTTCAGTCCGGAACACAAAACAAACAAACACGGAACAAATATGTGCACTAGAACCAAGAACTTAGGCCTACCAAAACGAACTGATGTATCGATACCCAAACTAAACCAAATAGATTATCGTAATTAGAACAACCAATGATAATCTGACAAAACCAAACCAAACCAAGAACCGATCAAGGATTTTTAACAAAAGTAACCAGCTAGCTATCACTAAATACTTAACTGAGTCACTGAAGACGTCACCAAGGAGAAACCCGTCACGTTTCGCCGTACTAAGGACTGCACCTCTTCGGGTCCAAGACAGGGCGACGGTCAAGGCAACGGCCCACTGCAGCCGTCCTGAACGGGAAACCCTCGTGGAAGAGAACTTCGGGCCACTTTTGCGATATGCCGGGATCGATGAAGTGGGGCGCCTCCCTCAGGAATCTTCACACGAAGCTTCTCGAACTCTTCAGGCTTTTGGACCGGTACCGAATGACGTCGCCCCACGTTGGGCGCCAATTGGAGTTCTGGACTTTTTGGTTCCGTCCAGAGGTGTCAGGGTACAACACCCAAAGACCCCGGAGTTCCACCTGCCTTGGTGCACAAATGAACAGAAACACGGGCTTCTCGATGGTGGCGTCAAAGACCAAAGGTTTATTACTGCAGGGACACAGAAGTCATAGATACTACACACGGGCAGTAACCAGGAGCCTGTTCGATTTGTACAAAGAGGGCTGCTCCTTATATACTGTTTTTTATGCTAGGGGCAAATTCTTTACATGTAATACATTCCCAAAACCTTTGTGTCTAAAACAATAAATATTTGGCGTTACACAGGAACCGTCGATAATATCTGAGGCCAAACATTGCGAAAAGAGGGGTTCCCACTAGTTTGTCACAATTCCCTGTCAATATTGCATTCAGGACCCGGACCGCCTCATCGTAAAGTTCGTTACCTCCCCCTAATAAAGATTCAGAAAGAAAGAAACAGAGCCAGGTGTGGAAGATAGGAAAGCGGGATAAGGGATGCTTGTGGGTTGTAAATGGGCAAGGCTACCGGCTTCGGCCGCCTAATCATGATCAGGTACAATGGACACGAAGACCAGTTTGGCAGGACTGGCCTCGGGCAGAGGAGGCAGCCTTTGTCGAGTCATGCAGCCACAGCGTGATCTGGTTTAAGGTGCACGTGTCATGTAAGAGGTGAATCTCCGGCTAAGGCTACGTGTCCTTAATCAAAGTGGAGTGATCAGAGGCTATTGCATATGTGAGGGCAAGGAAACACAAAATGGCGGCCATGATCTAAGATGGATGCCGTGGGTAGATCAGAAATGTGTTCATAACAGGAGTGCTCTTGCTCGTAGCATAGCGAAAACACCAGGATATGCTAAATGGATCATTTGCGGTTCGCTGATACCAATATTATGTATTTCCGACAAACTTGAAAACACGGGTTCAAATTGTCACGGAACCGTCACGGAACCTCACTTGTCGCAACAAGAACTGCGGTTTGAGTGATGAACAGAAGGAACTGGGTGCACTCCACCCATTGCAAGAAGGTGCCATCTACCTTGGTGGAACCTGCTGCCTTGATTGACCATAGAGACATCTTGGATACAGCGAGAGGCCAAGCCATATCTCCTGACAAACCTGAGGAAGACTTCCCGAACCACACAATCCCTGGTGTATCCCGATACCAACTGAGATCCCGTAAAGAACCTTCATTGTTAAAAAAAGACTGGTTGAGCTACTGTCCTGGGTTAGTAAAAGGAAGCTGATGTGGCAAGGGGGGAGATCAGTCCTACATAGTGACACTTGTCTTGACCCTCAGTGAAGAAACCAATGGCTGCCCCGGACTTTAGAGCTCCAACGATTTTTGTTACTTCAACAACGGGATGGATATCCCTAAGGAGAGAAAGTCAACTGCTGCAAGAATGTGTGATAAAAATATTATGTGCATTACTGCATTTGTTGTCACTGTGGTTGCTATGGGAGTGATAACTTGGGTTGTAGAGGAAGTGGCTCCTACTCGACAACTGCTGACTGCCACTACCCCAGTACCAATTGAGCACCACTATTTTACTCTCCCATATCATGAACAGAAGCATAGACAATCTTATCTGAACAACACGTTCATCCAGATGTTGCACCACACGCACAATGCTACGAACATTACTAACTGTTGGGTGTGTGGGAGGATGCCAGCTCATCAGAAAAAGGGAGGAACACCTTTCATTCCTCTTCCCTTTTCCCACAATGGTTCTTGTCAAGCCTGGTTTGCACTTCTAATCGCTTCTCAAGAGGCTAACATTACTAGTATTGCTGTAGGGAGAATAAATGATTGCCTTAATAAAGCGTGTTACCCTGAGGAAGAAGGTGATCCACAAGCTAAAGGTACTAAATGGGAGTGGGAGGAGTATCGACCAGGACATGCTTCTACACCTTATGCTTACCCAAATATGCAAATTACCAAAGGTAATGGACCATTTGTAATAGCTGTCCCTAGAGCCCAAGCAGATTTGTGTCTAAGCAGTGTTGGGAAAATTCCAGTAGAAAGAAGTAAATGTACTCTGGTTTTGACCATTGAAGGTGCAAACAACAGCAGCTTCATGTCATCACATAATACATATTTTGTGTGCGGTAACAAGGGATACTACCCGGATACCGTCCCGGAGTCTGTTATGTGTCCTTTTTGTTACCTCCTGTGTCCCTGACACCCGCATCATATCATAAGAACTATCAATTGTTTAATGATATCTCCAAGAACAGATACAAGAGGACAATAAGTAACGATTAGGTGGACCAGACTGACACTGCACTACAACAATATGTTGATTTCAATTTGGGACTGTTCTTCTTTGTTGGTGCTGCCTTGAACAGTAGGAAAATCAGACGTTTGACTCGTGTTGTTGAAGTCGTTACCAACCAGACAGCTATGGCACTTGGGAACTTCACAGAGGAACTGCAATTTGCAAGGATTGAGGTGCTTCCCAAAATGGTATGGTCCTAGATGTGGTCTTGGCTGATCAAGGAGGTGCATGTCGTATCATCGGAAGTAGCTGTTGTGTCTACACAACAGATCACGCCACTTCAGCTTTTGATTCAATTTCCAAACTATAAGATTGCTGCGTCCGTGAGTGCATTTTGAACAAAGGGGACTCTCCTGCTGAATTTGGGCTTGCGTGGTGATTTACAGGGGTCGTGTGTGAGGACGCGCTGTGTGTGGAGACATCTGCGGGCTATTTTGCCATCTTCCTGAACGCCCTGCTCTAATTGCTTGACTTCAACACCCAGAAGGCTTTGAGGCTGCTCACACCTGGGCCGGGGCTTGTTACCGCCCCCAGCACCGGCGGACCTTAAAATCTTGCCGCACCCGCTATCGCAGTTGCCGCTGCATCCGTGAGTGCATTTTGAACAGAGGGGACTCTCCTGCTGAATTTGGGCTTGCGCGGTGATTCACAGGGGTCGTGTGCTTGGACCCGCTGTGTGTGAAGACATCTGTGGGCTGTTTTGCCATCTTCCTGAACGCCCTGGCCTAATTGCTGGACTTCAACACCCAGAAGGCTTTGGGGCTGCTCACACCTGGGCCGGGGCTTGTTACCGCCCACAACACCGGTCTATAACTTGGCTTGGGCATTCCGCTACGCGGGAGCATGCAGGAGCGTCCCGGGAGAAGCCCGGGACAAGGGCGGGACCGTCCAAGGCCGTCATAGGCCAGAGGAGGCCGGGCAGGGCTACCCCCCTGAAATTTTACACTGTAAGCATTTAACTTTGCCAAGTACTCTGTTTCTACGCATTTGTTGTAAAATAGTGTCCATTGTACGATTGTATCAAGGGGTCACTCCTAATGCCAATGTCTACTGAGTCAAGCAAGGGAAAAAGAGGGGGGTTGTGTTAGTGGCACACTAGACCAGTTTATTACATTGGCTTTCTCTGTTTTAGAAAAAGAAATTGCCATTACTGAGCGACGCCTTTCTACTGATCTATTGTCCCACAAACGCTCATCCTTGGGGTTGCTGGCATTGGCCGTTTCGCCAGCTCCCACTGAAGAGCGCAATGAAGGAGCTGCTCATGATAATGCCTCTGTTTGTTCACCTAGTGATGGGGCGGATCCCAAGAGGCCCGCTGGGCACGGTCAAATGTCCAGATTGGACCCTTTGGACCCGCCGCTGTCGGACAACCCAAATGGGGAGCATGAGCATACATGTACTGACAGGTTCACCCAGGACGCCCTAATCTACCCAGAGCCAGTAAACGCTACGGGGTCAAGCAGTGCTATGAGTAAGAGGAAAAGAGCTAGTAGTAGACAGAAAAAGTCTTTTAAGAAATTTAGGACAGCTGTCCATCATAGTAGTGAGACAGCAGCAGGACATGGGAATCTAGGAAAAAACAAAGCCAGCACTAAGAGCAGGAAAATTTGCTGGTAGTTCGACTCCTTGTAATACATCTGAGACGACCATTCCCCCATCAAACTCCAATCTTTGCTTAGGCGCAGGATCACAGGCCCGCTTATTGCACAAATAGAACAAGTTGCAAGGTCCTTTATACTTCTGGTACTGGAGCGGGTAAAGTTACTAACTGAAAAACTGGACAGATTTGAGCAAGCTACACTTGACAATTTCTTTTCTTTAAAGACATTGCTCAAGTTACATTCCAGATCCGGGCAGGAAGATTGTGAAAAAAAAAGCCCCAGGTAGATTCTTTATCTCCACATATACTGGTGCCAGCCTCAGAAGACACTCCTATAGCTCCCGAGCTTCAGGCTGGACACAACCTGGGTCCCTAAGGCACTACATCAAAAAGTGTGAAGCCTGGCAGCAAAACCCCGCCTTCTGATACACACACAGGGAGAAAAGAACCCCCTAGGAAGGGAAATGGTCGGGTCCATGCAGCAACCAATAGTTTGGGTGAACCACCTAGACCGAGTGAAGATAACCTGATATCAAATCTAGAATCAAGTAGGGGAATGGCACCGAGACAAACCGCTAGACAAGTCAGCCTACCGCCGCAGTGCCTACCCTACGTAGTGGTCCTAACTGGAGTCCCGCAGTTAGATCCGGACAAGTCGGAATCCTACCAAGAACTTAAAAATAAAACAACCTACTGGTTGAGTAAGAATAGGCCGCTTCCGCCCCATATTGACGGGCAGGTTCTTCATGTAAGACGAACCAATTGGGTTGGTAACAGGGCCAAGGACACTGCAGGGGACAGCTTCCTGGTAAACTTCAGGAATTCCAGGGTTGTAAGGTTTATATGTTCCCACCAGTGTCGTCAGGAATATAGCGGAATTGGCACCTACGACCTGAGCCACTTCCATACTCGGCCTGAATACATGCAGTATGCGCAGGCCCCTCATTTCTTATTTTATTTGGGGGGGGTCGCAAGGTGTTCCCACCCATAATAACTATCCAACATGGAATATCCTGCCCCACAATGGCTATTCTGACTTTCATGGGGCAAATTGTGGCTACTGAAACATTGACTATTGTCGCCTGAATAGTATGACTAATCGTGGGATTGCTAGAATTGGGGGATACAAGGTGTAGAAGAAAATGGTGCTCTAGGCTATTGTGAGGAATCTCATGTATTTAGTGCGTATCCGCTGGACATACAGACCAGGCTGGGTAATATTTCTAGCCCCATGGCCGTAAGTCAGGCATGCAAGACATTAGATCCCATTGAGATAATAGCCAGCTCTACCCTAATTCCATCTCATAATTCCGCTGGCGCAGCTGTCATTGATCCCCCCCCTAAAAATCTTGAGCTGGAACTTAGCGGGCATCTCCAAGAAATTGGACTTACCAGACTGGAATAGGTTGATTGAGTCCTACTCAATTTGCATCTTCCAGGAGACCTGGAGCTTGGTGCCCCAACATAAAACTGGCTATACCACCTTTTTTCTGCCAGCGGTATCTCCGCCCTCAGGAAGAGATCGCCCTTCGGGTGGGCTCCTGATTTGAGTGAGTATCTCTCTGAGTTGTAATACTAGCCAGATACAAACCAAGTCTCTTGACATCTTAGGGCTCTCATTAACGGGAGAGCATAGAGGGAGGAGAATGGAAAATTATAACATATATGCTCGTGGCACTAATAGTGGTGCTTCATCACCCGTAATCAGTCTCTTGGATAATATGCTTAGGCAACGCCTGAATAGTGTGCATGGCCTTGTGGCAGGGGACATGAACTGCACATTTGAGCCCTTTGCAGCAGAGGATATTCTCGACACTGCTGAGGACGATGTTAGAAGGGGTATTCCTATCCTTGCCTTACAACCAATTAAGAGGTGGTCACAAAGGGCCGTACAACTGAATATATTAGCTGAAGAGCTTGGCCTAAGGGCAGTGAACGGTAGATCTGCCTCCGAGCAAATGGGTGCACACACTTATAACAGGGTCAACCACTCTTCCAGGATTGACTATATCCTCCTTGACTTCAAACTCTGGCGTGTCATGAAGGACATGTAAGTCCTCCCGTCCGTTGATAGTGACCCCAATTCTCTGCCATTAAGTTTGAATTCCTTGTGGCCAAACCTGAACAGTCTATTACCCATAGCTGCCACCATGTCAACCTCAGAAGTCCAAGCGTCAAATTGTGGAAGGCGCCTGAGATGGTGCAGAGTGGCCCTTGACGAAGAGAAAATTAAGAACATCGAGGTCCTCCTATCAGTAGCATTGACTGATCTGGATAAACTGTCTAGAGACCAGTGTGCCCTATCTAGGGAGACGGAAATATTTCAGGATATGATCACAGCATTGGGTAACCTTTTCCTTGTCCAAAGTTGCGGAGTCTCGCAAAGAAAGCCCAGAAATTCCACTGACAAAAAAGGCTGGTATACTACTAAATGCCGCAATAAGAAAACGGCGTTAATTAAGGCTGTTAAATCCAAATCGCAAGTTCAGATAAGGCTCGCTAGGAATGAGTATAAACGGGTTGTTGCATTAGCTGAAAAGGAGTGGGAGGCCAATATTGGGAAGCATTAAAAGAGGCAAGCATAGGGAGGGATGCTGGATGCTTTTGGAGCATTATTAGAGAGAAGAACAGACCAGATGATGCTCTCATTACATGTAATATCCCAGCCCAAAAATGGTTTGACCATTTCTCGAAATTATACTCATGTTCCCAGGGCGACCTGTCCCAGCCTATTTACCAAACTTTCCTAGCAAATCCAGCAGAACCAAATGGCTTTCCCTTTACGCAAAGGGAGGTGGAAAAAGCGATCAACTGCATTGTGCCCCGTAAAGCTGCAGGTCCCGACGGCATTCCCGGTGATCTCATTCATCATGATCTTTCCAAATGGGGAAAGCTTATTACGACCCTAATTAATGCCCTTGATAATGGCGCGACAATCCCGGAGTCGTGGAAGGGGGCAGAGGTCGTCCCTATTTTCAAAAAAGGGAATAGGGAATGACCCTGCCAACTACCGACCGATAAGTCTAATCGATTCCACGCAGAAGGTCGTTGGGAAGGTCGTGCTAGAGAGAATCCTGCAATGGGTCGATGAAAACAAAATCCTCTCGGATTACCAAGCAGGCTTCAGGGCAGGTACAAGGACTGTAGAGCAGGCGTTCCGTTTGTTACTTAGTTATTGGAAGGTGGTCCTTATAGGCAAAGGCTTTTTTTATCTCACGTTTATCGACCTAAATACTGCCTTTGAACTGGTACCTAGGGAACGCCTGCTGGGAGTTCTATCTGAAATGGGGATTCCACTGTATATTTTGTTACTATTAGTGAGGCTGCATGATGGAAACTTTGCGCGCGTGAGGTGGGGCCAGCAGGGACAGAAGACCAACAGAATTCCAGTGAATAGGGGCGTCCGCCAGGGATGCGTTTTAGCCCTCACCCTGTTCTCACTATATGTGAACGGGTGGTGGAGCATTTATTGCAAAGTCCATCTGATGCACCGTCCCTGGCGGGCGGGAAAATTCCAACTCTCCTATTCGCTGACGATACCCTCCTTATTTCTAAGTCTGCTGTAGGCCTGTAGAACCTCCTAGATAGTTTCCAGTCTTTTTGTTTTTTGCGGGGGCTGGTTATAAATACAGATAAAACAAAGTACCTGGTGATAAATCTGCCAAAAAAGATTAGTAGGCCCCCTGTTTTAAATCTTGTTCCACTGGAGAGGGTTACTGTTTTTGATTACCTTGGTATCCGCATTTCAGACAACATGCAGTGGTCCTCTCACATTCAGAAGATGCTTTTATTCCATAAAAGGGTAGGGGGGCCATCCTTATGAAACATCGCTCCTCATCTACCAGGCCCATTGCTCCGGTTGTTGAGATATATAGGGCAAAAGGAGTGAGTTCAGCCCTACATGGAGGGGAACTTTGGGGTACATGTAATATGGACCTGCTGGTTAGATCTGAAAACAAATTTTTCAAAGATCTAATGGCACTCCCACAGAGTGCTCCTACGGTCCCATTATTATTAGATCTGGGATGCCACTCGATTTGTGATCTGGCTAAACTCCGCCCGCTCCTATTATGGGCTCGGTTGTGGCGAGCCCCTGAGCTAGAGAAGTATGCGGAGGGCTTGACGGAAGTCTTGTCCATGGTTGGTTCGCACAAAATCAAGTGGCTCAAGGATGTTAAAATCTTGTTATGTGACATGGGCCTTAAAGATGCATGGGTAACTAAATATGCCCCACCTAAGCCAGTGTTAAAAAGAATTTACTGGAATTGGGTAGCACGTAAGCGTTGTTCTGATCCGAACCTGGGTAGATTAACAGACAACTTTCTAGGGATTAAGGATGTTGAACTTTGTGAACCTTATCTTGACACCATCCAGAACCCATTTGATCGGGCGCTATACTTTAAGTTTAGGGTTGGCATACTGCCAACCTGTGAATTTACCGCTCGATGGAAAATCCCCTACCAGACTTCGCCATATTGCCCATTTTGCACAACTAAAATAGAATCAATGGCACACATCTTGTTTGCTTGTCGACTGTACCGATCACCAAGGAACTGTTGGCTTAAACCACTATGTAGAGAATTGGGCACCAGAAATCACTCTCTGGCGTTGCGTATTTTTAAAACTGACACTCGTGTATTGTATGTATGCGGTCTATCAGAGTTTTTAAGATGGGCTTGGTCCATTAGAACTAAAAGGCTAAAAGAAATTGTTCAATATTTTATTTTTATACTTTGATGTAATTATTTTTTAAAATATCGTCCCTATGTAGCGTTGTTGAACAAACGCGTGTACCATTTGGAAAATGTATGAACTATGTCTTAAGCGTCAACGTGGTTGTTAAATTAATTGTGTCATGGTGTTTTATCAGAATTGTAATCTTATTTATGCTTTTAAGATATGTTTTACCGAAATAAAGCCTTTCAAATCAATCAAATCAGTAAAAAACTGTATTGCCTTCGTAGATGATGTCTAGTTGTCATGTTCTCCCACCATCTCTGGAGTTGTCCTCACCCTTTTCTAGGACTCAAGATTTTGCTTTGGTTGCGACTGGGTAAGGGCCACCTGTGCACTGGGCATTAGACATGCATTGCTCCAGACAGGTTGCACTGCCTCTTCACTCAATGAGACCAGTGGAGGGAGGCAGCCCCCTTCCCGGCAAGTGCAGTCTCACCACAAGGCCCAGGTGTTTCCCCTAGTGTCCTTCATCAAGGTGAGTGTTTCTCGTGCCCACCACGAGTGCCAAGCTCTTGTCTTTATGAGGGGAGTGCAAAAAGATGAGCTCCTCAGCCCATCAATTTCTAAGAGCCTGTGCAGTTAACTGGTCACCGAACATCATAATTTAGTGGTTGCCACATTGATTTCAGCACACAGGGCCAGTCAGAATCTCTGTGTTTTGATACTAGGCTTCTCCTCAGCTCGTCAGTGAGGTCGATTTGGCCTCCTGCAGGTCTCCCCAGCATCCAAATGCCTGCATCAAGCGCCAAGCTCCTGTTTGTATGGCGGGATGCAATTAGATGAGCTCCGCACTTGTCAGTCTCTTAGAGTCCCTGCATTTAGCTGGACATCTAGTATTGTAGATTAGTAGGAGTCACATATACCACAGCACACCAGACCAATCAGGATATTTGTGTAGTTCTTTAAGCTTCCTCTTCCCTGCTCCTCAATAAAAATCAATGCTTCTATGAATTAGGCCTCCCTAGCAGGCCACATAAAATTACTGTGGCTCACAAGGCACGGCAGCAGTGTGCGCACTATGCACCCAGTTCAGGAGTAGTAGCATTCATTTAAGGGAGCTTGAGACCATTTTTATTGTGAGGGCCCCCAACTGTTTTGCATGCTTGCAGGCCTCCCATTTAACAGCTCCAGGTCTTACCGGTAAGCAATTTTGTGCTGAGGAGTCCAAGTCCAGCCTCATCTCACTGCCTTCTGCTCCCAGCCGGGCTCAATCACAGGTTCCTGACACAGAGGGTTGGCCCTAGGGCCTGGTGTGAGCCAGATTGCTGCACCACAGCTGTGCAATCGCTTTCCCGAGCCGGATGCTTGAAACAGTTTCACCTTCCGGACGGCTTCACTTACTGCAAGGGTGCTTTGATGTCAGTTGGCAAGTAGCTGGCTATGGGTAAACTGGTGATATACGCCACGCTGCAAGCTCTTCAGTGGCGGGTCACCGTTAAGTTCCTTCTTGTCAGGTGTGTTCCTCTTGCGGATCCTGCTCGGTTCCCACGCTGAGCCTGCACTGGCTGTGCTGGTCAGAGCACCGGCAGGGAGCATCAACCACCTCACTCCCACGCAGCTGGGCCATCTTTTTCCTTACATGTCCGGAGCCTTGCAGCGCTGGGTCCTACTGTTTATTGGCAGTACCCAAAGGGGCGCTCCACTGGTCTCTGGACATCTGGCTCCATACCACACTCTCACTGTGGCTGCATCGTAGAGCCAGTGACTGCCATCTTGGCACCTGAGGCTAAGTTTGTTGTCACACGGATTTCTGATCTTCACCTCTGTGACTGACCCCAATTTCTACCAGTTTCACATGCAGGAACCTGTCACCAGCATGAATCTCCCTTTTCAGTCAGCGATGGCAGCCAAGTTTCAGGATACTTGACCAATTAGGGCTCACGGCCGGCAGAGCTGCACTAGAGTGTGGCTATCTTGCTGTGGGCTCTCTAGCACCCCCCATGGTAAAGTAAGATTTTAAATTACAATTTTGAAAATGCCACTTTTAGAAAGTGGGGATGGAACCGTACTTATCAAGGTTAGTGAACCCCAAGTATAGATTCTACCTCACACGTTTGAGATGAAGTACAGTCCATTTTTTAGTAGCATTCCCATGAACAGGTTCTTGGTTCGCTTCACTCCCATGGTGCCTGTGATTCTGTCTCTCCACACTCTACGATGCCCTTTATGTTCTTTTTCATACTGTACTGTTTTATGTGCAGTTTTACATCACATTAAGGGCTGCATTATTTAGAGCATTTAGATTCTAAATTGGTGTGGTCCTCAGTTATCAGTTACATATCCTCTGAGCTAAAAATGAGAAGGAAATGCGCCTCAAACAGGCTAACTTTATGACCTTGTTCCTGATCAACTGTATAGTATCCTTTCTAGGATGACGATTTGTTTTTTTAATTAAGCCTAGTATTATGTCCTTGATTCAAAGATTGGTATTTTTTTTAAAAGTATTTTACACTTAAAATCTCATTGTCTAAATATTAAGACTGCTCAGATTGCTTGTTAGAGATGACGCACCCTTAATGTGTTTGCGTTTAACATAGAGGACCCTAAATTGAGGTTTTTTGTTTTTTTTAACCTTCTTTTTATTAATTTTCAAACAAGGTACACATGTATGTCATCGTAAACACTATAGTTCAATACAGGAAATGTTATGTCCATATGCATCTTTCGGTAATAGGGACTTAGACAACAGCAGGTGGTGAGGTATTAGAGTCTTTGGTCGCATTTTGCAGGGTGTGACACATAAAGGAGACTTCCGTCCCATAAAAAGAAAAGAAGAGAACATGCAGGTGCAGTCTTAACACTGGTATATACATCATCTCACATCAATATCCCGTGCATCACATTAGGGAACTATCCTATCTCATTTCTGGCATCTCCAGACCACTCGAATGGTTTCAATCATTACTTTGCTAAGTTAGTACAGTAGTACAATGTCCCTTTTTGGAAATCTATTCATAATTGCAATACTTTCATACAATACACTGTAAAATGTGAATAAGAGAAAAAGCAAATGTCTCCATGTTTCAGGGTGCTATTAAGGGTGTGCCATTAAAAAACATGTCAGTGGTGTCCAAATATCTCTGGGTCTGGATGCAACGGGTAATAGTTCCGTAAGCTTTTCCTGACAATATATAAGATCATTAATCCAATCTTTAAATTTGGGTGCTCTTTCCCTGCCCCAGCGACATGCTTCTCTTTTCTTGGCCATCAGCAACGCTAGGGCAACGTATTTACGGTGCGCCGCTTGTAATGCCTTAACATAACCCAATAGGGCCATCATCGGTGTGGGCTCAATCTGTACATTTACCATTAAAGATAAAGCTTCAAAGACAAGTATCCAGTATGTATGCACTTCTGGGCATTCCCATGCAAGATGCAGGAAGTCCGCCCCAGGGGCTCAGCATCTGTCACATCTATCAATCTCTCTCAGTTTGTATCTATGCATTCGGGTCGGGGTGTAGTACAACCTATGCAAATACTTGTGATGAATCATACGTAATCTACTACTATCTGACACCTGTTCCGTTTGCAAAGAACTTTATTCCCACTGCTCATGCATCATTACAAAACCCAATTCCACATCCCAGCGTGTTTTTGCTAACACTGACGGTTCCACTTTCTATGTGTGCACAGTATGATACATTATTGAGACTAGGCCTGGGATTCAACCTGCAAACTAACCCGAAGACCGAGGACTGGGAGCAGGGACCGAACTGCGCCATCAGCTCAAAAAAACTCACAGAAGAACTTTTGCTCCTCGAGTATTGAACTCCTTGTATCTTGGATATTGCCAAAATTGGAAACAGTAATAATATACGCTATATATGTGAAAATAGCCTTGAGAAATCCCCAGTGCAATTCGCCAAGAGGGGGCGAAACACGTGTCGGCTGTCCATGTTCTACTAAAAAACAATAAAGATGTAACACTGCAACCTGAAATAGTTTTGTCCTCTGTATGACGACTTGAAAGAACAGATATTAATCCTGACAAGTATATTTGTGATCCCTCATGGAGTACACACTCTCCACTTTTCAAACACCTTGGAGAGTCAGCTGCAATGGCGCTAGGACCGGATGCTCCGCCGGGAAGTCTGGGGTAAGAGAGCAGACACCCTGTCTAAGACGAATGTACAAATAAGTGTCTAATGGTGTTTGTTGCAATCCCTGAAAGAAATGTTTGATTGTCCGGAAATTACCTGCATGGTACATGTCACCCCATGTTTTAATGTGTGTGCGTTCCATAAATGTATGAAAGACCGTCTCCTGAAGAAGGGGCATAGCAGGATGATACACGAGAAGTAGCAGCGGAGAGTAGAGCATGGGGGCATCCAGCATCCTACATATGTTAGCCCATGCTGCGACTGAGCATGTAACAGTAGTTGGTATCTTTTCTCTGAGGGGGAACGATGCATACAGCGCACCGTCAACAGAACCAGGCAGTGCGAGCCAGTGCTCTGCAGCCACCTGAGGCATGTATCGTGGTTGGTGCACCCAGAAATATGCATAATGTCCCTGTGCGCTGACATAATATAATTCAAAGTTGGGCACCCCAAATCCTCCCTGTGAGTAGGGCTGAATGAGAACACTCCACTGTTACCTCAGCAGCTTTCCCCCAAGATCAATTGTGTCAGTAAAGATTTAAGCATCTTAAAAAAATAAGCTCCCGGGTGGGATGGTATGTTCATAAACAAATAGAGCAACTGAGGAAGTACTACCATTTTAATGAGAGACACCCGCCCCGCCATAGAGAGTGGGAGTGTGATCTAGTGAGATACGTTGTCCGTTATGCGTGTCAGGGTTGTGCCATAATTAAGGCACATCAATTTGTCTCTCTCTCTCGTTACCTGGATTGTTAGGTACCTCAAGTCATCTTCACACCATTCTAATGGGTAATCTAGTGGGAATCGAATTGTTGTAGCTGTGAGAGGAAAAATACAGGACTTGCCCCAATTTATTTGAACTCCGGAAAGCTTCCCAAAAACTATAAATTCCCTAAGGATAGGATTTAGGTTGTGTTGGGGGTCTCGAACATATAGCGTGATATCATTTGCATATAGGGATATCAAAATCTGTCTCATATTACATCTCAGTGCTTTATCTCGATGATGCTGTCTCAGCTCAGCTGCCAGCGGCTCAACAGCTATCGCAAAAAGTAAGGGTGATAAGAGGCAGCCTTGTCTGGTGCCTCTCGTTACCGGGAACACCTGGAAGATCCTACCATTAATAAGCACCTTCGCAACCGGTGAACGATATAACAGCTGTATCCAAGAAAGGAAAAGCGGTGGGAATCCCATTTGTGACATCACCCCAAAGATATAATCCCACTCTATTGAATCAAAAGTCTTTTTGGGGTCTAAAAAAACAGCTGCTAAAGGTAATTCCGAAGAGACGTTGTTCAAAACTGTGAATAGTGTTCTCAAATTGTGAGATGTCGCCCGTCCGGGGACAAAACCTGACTGGTCGGGTAAAATCTAATTTTCCATGAGCAAGCTGAGCCGAGTGGCGATGAGTTAAGCCAGTATTTTCACATCACAATTAGGAAGAGACAGAGGCCTGTAGTAGTCACACTGCTAAGGCAGCTTCCCTGGTTTTAAAAGCGAGATAATGAGGGCTTCTCTCATAGAGGGAGGGAGATGCCCTGTGTCTAGTGCGTCTTCATAGAACTTTCGCAGTATAGGGGCCATCAAATCTATGTACGTTTTATAGAACTCTATGGGGATGCCATCTGTTCCTGTGGCCTTCCCACATTGCATGTGCATAATAGCCTCCCTTACCTCATCGAGCTCGAACGGGGCACACAGTAATTGTTGCTGTACATCACTCAACCAACCCAGTGCTACATCACCCAAATACGTATCCAAGTCCAGCACATCTGCCCGTTGTGTAGTGTATAATTTAGTACAATGCGCGGTGAAAGCATTAAGAATATTCGCAGTGTCTCTGTACACCACCCCATCCAGAATATCGTGGTTTTCTAATCATTTCAGCAAGTGCTCTGCCCGGTCTCTCCCCCTCTCCGTAGCGGCAAGCCTCCCAGTATTTTCCCCGAAAGCGTGTCTCCCTGCGTGCTGTATCCATATACTCTGTTAGTGTCTCCCTGAATTTCGATTGTGTGGCACCATCTTGTTGACGGGACAGTGTAGCCTCCAATGTTTTAAGTTTGGTCTCTAGCTTACGTATCGTATGCATGAGGTTTTTAAGTATTCCAGCCCCCTTCACTATGCAATATCCCCTCAATGTAACCTTAAAGGCCTCCCAAATGGTTTTCACACTATCAACTGTATCCTGATTTCGTGCAAATAAATCTTGCGCCTCCTCCCTCAATTCCTCTTGAAATACAGAGTCTAATAAGATGGTGGCCTGCAACCTCCAGCTGCCACGTGGTGGACCATAATCAGTTGAGGACAGAATAAGTTTGACATGTGCATGGTCGGAATATGTGCGGGCCAGATGTTGCACCTGAGTGATGGCTGGGCAAAGTCCAGTGTGGAGGAATAGATAGTCCATGCGAGCCCAAGATGCTGCATGCGCCATAAAGTGGGTCCCCTCCCGACTATGGGGATGCATATGCCTCTAGGCATAAATCAAATGATACTCAGTGAGCGTAGTATGCAAATGCGCTCCTGCCTTGGTGTAGTGATGGGGGCAGGATGCGATCTATCAGCTTCCAGATTGTATGTTATATTAAAGTCCCTGCCCCAAATGATGTGGTTGGACCAGATGTCGAAAAATGTTTGCCCATAATGCAGTATAGAATTGCGGATCGTCTATATTCGGCCCATAGCAACAGGCTAGTGTAATTGAGTTGGACCCCAATCTGCCCCATGCCAGGCAATACCTCCCTTGAGTGTCCCATGTGGCCCCAGCCAACGTGAATGGTGTGCGCTTTTTAACAATTATAGCTGTGCCCCTCGCATACGGTTAATAGGAGGAAAGAATTCTGTGCTCTGCCCATTTATTGACAAAAGTGTTGTCATGTTGTGGGCTGAAATGTGTCTCCTGCAACATTACGACTTGTATCTGGTGTCTATCCAGGTAGGCCCGTACAAAAGGGGGTGGTGATGGACGGAGCATCTGAATCAATCAAACACTCACACCCAGTCAAAAGATCTGGGTTTACTCCATCACCGTTCTTTAGCCCACTCTGCCACCCAGTTCAGACATGGCTATATGCAAACCAGTCTGACCCTGTGGCTCATGGGAGCAGTCCAGCCCGAACTGCCAAGCCATGTCTTCCCTGTACCGGAAACAAGCTTCCGAGGATCGGTTTCTGGCATTCCAGCCGTCTTCAGCCCGGCTTGCTTGAATCCAGGTATGCCAGTATTAGTCTCCTCTTACGCTGATCTTCTCCCAGACCTCTTACTTTCCATGTAATAATATTTAACCGGTCTATGTCAGTATTAGTGATAACTCCATGAGGTTACCAGACAAATGGTTCCCAGCTAAGGTTCGTGGGCCAATACAGAAATGTGCACAGTGACTAGTATCAACTCCCGCCCTGGCCGACCATCAAACAAGTCACACATTATTTTAGCTAAGTTGCAATCAAAAATATCATGTACACTGATGACCATGTGTAATGTCCAACTTACCCCCCCCCCCAATCCCACCCCCACCCACTGGAGCAACGCCAACTTGCCAGAAAAAAAGTCCCACCCTCTCCCTCCCTGCAAGGAGAAGAACAAAAGAAAACAATCAACCATCTCGTCGATTAACCCACAATGAGTAATAGTGGGGGAAAACCCAGTGGGGGCTTTTCCTAGGTGGCGGCACAGTTACCTCTCACCTCCTTAGTCCACCATAGCATCGCCTTGGGGCTCTAGAGTGTTGCGGGTGCCGGGTCTACAATAAAATCTTTCTCTCATCTGACAGCTGGGCATAACATATGCATAATGAAGGAAACACAATTGCCCAGTAATTATTACATCTTGTCACAGAATCCAAGTCTTAGTTGACTAATGAAAGGTCTGTCAGTGTGAATCATCCTCTGCTCCCTCTGAAGAGGATTGTTGCGATGCCGCCTGACTCCCGCCTCCGCGTTGCATTCGCTTGACATGCTTGAGGAAGTCCTCCTCCTGCTGTGGTTTGGTGAAGAAACGTTGCTTCCGCTTATGGGTGACCCTGAGGCGTGCTGGATACAGCAGAGCGTAGTCAATTTGGGCTGCCCTCAACTTATTCTTGACTTCTGTGAACTTTTGCCGCTCCTCCTGGACTATGGGAGTGAAGTCCGGATATATGGAGATCTTATTTCCATTATATGTAAGCTGCTGCTTACTCCTCGCTACACGCGACACCACATTGCGATCTCTGTAATTCAAGAGCCTTGCTATTATTGGCCGTGGTGTGGCACCTGGGGGGGGTCTCGGTCCCAGGCAGCGATGAACGCCCTCCACTATGAAGTGCTTGGAAATGAGTCTTCTCCAATAGAGGATAATAATAGTTGTTCAACATACTCCTCCATTCTACCTGTATTCATTGATTCTGGAATGCCAATTATACGTATGTTATTGCGCTTACTGCGCGCTTCCAAATCCTCACTTTTGGCAGCAATAAGTTTCAGGAGTTTGTCCATGTTCGCAAGTTGCTCCGTAGTTCTGTTCGTTGTGTCCTCAGTATCTGATATGCACCTCTCAGCTTATTTAAGGCGGTCATCATGGCCTTCCAATTTGTACGCTATAACGTCCATTCGCGATGACATCCTGTCGACCTTATCCACGATAGTGGCAAATCCTTGCCGTACTTCTTGTAGGATACTCTGTACATCCGTCGCTTGCTCTGCTGTACTTTGGTGCATTTCGTCTCCTTTGTCCCTGTCGTGCTCTTCCTGCAGTCCACGTGTACCTCGCTTCAGCGCCTCGAAGTTCAGTTTAGGCTGCCTAGTATCTGGTTTGCCCATGGCTATCTGAGAGCTCTCACACACCCTCCGGTACTTCGTAGCTGTTAGTGCACCTTGGTTGAACAATCGCTGCCTCTCCAGCCGGGGTCTGCACCAGGGAAAGTATACAGTGGGGAGTTAAGCATCCATGTAAGTCCTTAAAGATGCGGCTGCTCCCCAATGTCAAGTAGGACCCACGCTGAGGCACAGCACTCCCTGGGCTGGAAGGAGTTGTATATTCACAGAGAACCAGCCAGATGCAACTCTATGTTGTAACACTAGTGGTCCTCTCCACTGCAGGGCACTTTAACTGTGTGAGTTTTCGCGTTTCTCTTTTTTTTTGTATTGTTTTGCAGATAATTGCTCGCTCAGCAAACAACTGCGGGTCTTTGGCACCTAGGTGTTCCACCTTAGCTTCTCAGATGGCCAGCAATGTCACAATCTTGCAGTGCTGTGTGACACCCCCTTGTCTTCTCTCCGCGACTCAACGCGTCTTGGGCCCAAGTGAGCAGCTGCAGGCACCGGGGCAATTTCAGGCACTGCGCTTGTGCCCCTCTCCCGCGCTAGGAGACTGCCATATATTAATCCCTGGTCTCACACGTCTCTCACTTGAGGGAGCGCCCCCCCCGCCAGCACCTCCGCAGTCATCAGCCACTGATTGCCCTCAACTCATCACTCGACAGGAAGGCAACGGGGGTGAGGTTCTGTAAATTGCGAATTTGTTCATGCTTAGCCTCCATTTTGTAGTCGCCGCCATTTTGTGTTGCCTTCACTCAGGCAGTACGGCGAGCACGCTGTTTTTGTCGTTTCTGCATTTACATGTCAGGTGACTTCTTCGCTCTTGTTTACTAACGAGTGTCAAGGTCTGGCCGAGTACACTAATTCCTGTCTGAGCTGATTAATCCCCGTCCGGACCATTTGTTGGTTCACACCATTCTTTCCTGTAGGTTATCTTATCTGCTGTCCTTCGCTACACGTCTCATGCATTCTCCTGTTTCACGACTGTCCTTCCAGAGCATACAACTGTGTTTTCTCTACTTGTAAACTGGATTGTGTGGATTCGCCTGTAATTTACTTAAGGGGTTAAGTGACAAACATAACCACGAGAACTTGGGTTACCAAAGACTTAAAGCATTGTCTATAACATTTGCCTATGCCTCATGCTCTTGTGTGTTTGTATTTTGTATTGTATTGTACTGTATATAAGCCTGTGCGCCACGGAGTTAAGTGGCAGTCTCTTTTGAACCTCGTTATATCGACGACTTCTAAGACCACTGTACTAGCTGCAGCTAATAAATACGATCTTCTATGCCAGACGAAGAGTCTGTGTCTCTGTATTTGACAAGGCAGGTGAATTCTGGGGATTTCAGGTGTACCCTGCGGCGCTGAGCCTTAAGGCTACGGTTCTCCAACTGGCGCCCAACGTGGGGCGACTTCAGCGGTAGCAGTTGAGCCCGAGGGCCGTGAGGAGCCCCGCAAGAAAATTCCGGAGGAAGCGCACCACGTGATCGACCCCTGCATGTCAAAAGTGGACCGAAGGTCTTTTACAGCACGGCTACTCCTTTCTGACGGCTGGTGACGACTGCTGCCCTGACTGTCGCCCTGCCTTGGACCCTTTGATGACGTTTGGTAAAGCGAGACGATAGACGGACCTTTGCTGGTGTAGGACGATTCTTAGTTAAGTATTTGGTGGGTCGCTCCCAAAAACTTTGTTTTGGTTTTGGTTTCTATTCAGTTATTGCAATACCTGAAGCCAAGGGGTGAGTACGTTTGTGCTGTTTTATTAATTCATACCCCTTGTTGTTTGGGAGTAGTCTAGAGAAGTAACAATGCCTGGACTAAGTAAGTTTAAAAGAATTTGTTGTTTAGGTTGTACTAGGGATTCCCAGTTGGAGGATTCATGTCCGGTTCCTCCAGTTGGAACTCCCACTTATGAGCTCTATTCGAAACATGGTATTGGTCCCATTATCTTTAATGAGACATGGGTCCAATACACGGAAAATAGTGGAGTTTTAAGATGGCCCCAAAATGGTAGTTTTGACCCCGCCATATTAGATAATTTGGAAGCGATTCTGTTTAGAAAGAAAGCCCGGCCGGCAATGTTTGACTCTTTTCGCCTTTGGCGTAAGGAAGCCAAACAGAAAGAAATTAAGCAAGCAAAAAAGGATAAGAAAGCACAAGACATGTCAATTATACAGGCTGCGCAGCAGTTTAAAAGTAATGAAGTAGATAGTGTGAATGAGATACTGGAGAGACAACATCTCATGGCGATAGATAGATGCTATCCAATGTTGCCTACTTCTCCTTCAGATAAAAGTTAGTAATTGGAAGACGATTCCTTAATGTCTTGTTTATTGGTGTTCACCTCCACCCTATGCCCAAACTCCTAATGCACCTCTATTACCCCCTCCTGTTGCTCAACTAGTAATTCTTCAGCAACTGGCTCAACCGCCTAATGCTCCTTTGCTTGCCTCAGCCCCCACCTTCTCTACAATCCCCTGCTCCTGTTCCTCAGTCGGCTACGTTTAAGTCTCTGTTGCCTTCTACATCTGTAATGCCTCCTATTCTCTTAAGGGATTCTCCTACCTCACAGAGAAGAATAGCAGATGCTGTCTCGAATTTCTTCTCCTCTTTTCCTGGGTCCTTGAATATGTCTCCAGCTTTTTCTAGATGACAATCTCGCTGTCAACTTCCTCTTACGGACGAGAAAGTCGTTTTGGGATCTCTTGCTCGTAAATGGATTGAGAAAGGACTAGAATATAGTACAGAGGACATTATGAGTTCTTTTCATCAGTGGGTGGAGCCCACTCAGAGATATGTTTTTAACGTAATGTGTCAAACTCTCATTAAAGGATGGGAAGATATGGAGCTAGATTCAGTTCCTTCGGAGCTACTGAAGTTACAAGCTGATTTTGATAAAGGTTTTATTGTAGGTCCGCAAGTTGTAGACGCGGTGAGTAAACTCATTGCGTTTCGGGCCATGTTTCTGTCCCTGACTTTCTCTGAGACGGATTCTGTTAATAGAAAGCATATTAAGAATTATCCGATGCGTGAAGTTCCTCCCGTATGGAGAGAAGCGGTGGTTGGTCCACCTCCTGTTCCTGCTCATTTCCAGCGCATATGGGTCCACGAACCCTGGAAAAGGTCTGAAGTATTGGCGCTTAAACAGACTCTTCCGGACCCTCATAAAAACCCTGCTGGATATTATAAAGAATTGTCTCAAACAGTTGAGGCTTGTATTATGAATTTGGCTGATATTGATATGTTGTTTGGGAATGTTGTCCCGCAAGCATTATGGGCATGAATTCGTAGAGAAAATCATATTGCTGAATTAGGTGGTGATTGGGCTGCTATTAGAGCCGCTGATGCAGATCAAGTGGGTGGTGCGAAGCCCGATGATCTGATTACTACCTTACCTGGGAGAATAATTGAATTGATGAAGACAATGATGCCTGCAGTCCGAGTAAATTGGGATAAGCTGGCCGCTTGCAAGCAGAAGAAAGACGAAAGCGTTTCTGATTTCTTCACTCGTTTCGAAGAGACGTTTATTGACCATAGTGGTCAGGATCTGAGTACAGAGGGTGGTCAGCGATTGTTTGTGGATAAGTTTGTATATAACTTACTCCCTGAATTATCAAATAAATTAAAGAGTTCTGAAAGTGCATGGGCTGTTTCTTCCCCTGCTAAAATATTGGCTACTGCACAGTATTATGAGATTAGAGATAAGGAGGAGAAAGAGAAACAAGAGAAGAAAAATAGAGATCTGAAAACGAAGGTTCTTTTGCAGCAGGCTTATTCTCCGCGTCCTGCACAGTCTCAGTTTTCTCAATCTCCACAGTTTCAGAAGGTGTTTCAAAAGCCTGAGTTTTTTGTACCACGATCTCCGGTAGGTCCTAATCAATGTGCGTATTGTAAGGAAGAAGGACATTTTAAGAATAGTTGTCCGGTTTTATTGCAGCGTAATAATGGGACATCTGCTCCACTCGGTCGTGGTAATTTTCAGTCAGGATCTAGAGGTAGAGGACGAGGTGTGTCCTCTCAGGAACAGCGTTCTTTCCCTCCATATGCTACGAATTTCTTTGATCAGCAGAGTTCAGTCTGCGCAGTATTATAATGATGATTATTGTGTTGAAGATAGGATTGAAGATCTCCATACTGAATAGGACAGCCACGGACGAAGTGAGGGAGTTGTGTCGATTCCAGTAGATCAAAAAGGACCGTATGTTACTGTCAATGCTATGTGTGTTTCAGAGCCGTTTCTTTTGGATACTAGTGTGATGAGAAGTTCTAATATTCACTCTAAACTCCCTGGGGCACCGTTGTCTGGCTTAATAAATACTTCTGTAGGATTTTCTGGCGCCCCAGTTCGAAATCCAGTTTCTTGTCCCTTACCTGTTACGATTTGTCCCTAAGAATTGGATGCCTCCCTTATTTTGACAACAGGTTGTGGTGAGAATTTGTTGGGTCTGGATTTGTTGAAAAGGCTACATGTTCTCCTTCTGGTGTGCATCTTACGTTAGGGAAGAAATTTACAACTTCTATGTGTTTATCTCGAGATCAGTTTCCACCTGAGTTGCTCTCTCTTCCTGAAAGTCTTTGGGCTACGGGTCCAAATGATGTGGGTCATCTGGCGATCCCACCGTATGTTGTCACAGTTAAAGAAAACGTTAGAATGCCACGCATTCCCCAGTACCGTATTTCTAGTGATGGTGAGAGAGCACTTCTGGCTATTGTTGATGACTTTATTCAGAAGGGTGTGGTCAAAGAAACTAGATGCAATGTTTGTAATAGTCCTGTTCTTCCAATTCTTAAGAGAACTGATCCTTCACAGCCCCCTGTTTATCGATTTGTTATTGACCTTAGGGAAGTCAATAAAATTGTTGTGCCACAGTTTCCTGTTGTTCCAGACATTACAGCCTTATTGACGATGATCCCTGTTTCGGCAGCTTGGTTTTCAGTGATAGACCTCAAAAATGCTTTCTTTAGTATTCCTATTGCGAAGAAAGTAGGGATATTTTTGGTTTCTCTCTAGGTGGCCGAAGTTTTTGATTCAAAAGAGCACCTCAAGGTTATTGTGAAAGTCCCTCCATCTATAGCAAGGCTCTTAAATCACAACTCGATGCTTTTTCCTTGCCTCCAGGTGCTACGCTCATTCAGTATGTGGATGATTTGTTGGTGGCTGCTGATACGGAAGACGTGTGTAAGAGTGTGACTGTTGCATTGTTACATCATTTGTCTGCTTTAAATCATAAGGTGTCGCCCTCTAAGTTGCAATATGCCCGCCAAGAGGTTACCTATTTAGGTCATCTCTTGTCGAAGGAGGGACGGCGATTGACCCCAGAACGCATTCAGACTATCTCTCAGATGTATGTACCTACTGCGCAGAGAGAAGTGCTTGCCTTTTTGGGTATCACTTCCTACTGTAGGCAATGGATTCCTAATTTTTCACTTTTGGCCAAACCATTGTTGGCACTTACGTTAAAAGATACACCCCATCCGCTCCCTTGGACGGATGAATGTCAGAAAAGTTTTGCTAACCTACGTACTGCTCTGTGTTCTGCTCCAGTGTTGGGTACCCCAGATTATAGCAAGTCTTTTACACTGTACGTTCACGAGAGAGAGGGTTGCGCATTGTCGGTTTTGAGACAGCAATTCGGAGATAAGCAGACGCCATGCGCCTATTTCTCCGCTACATTAGACCCAGTAGCTAAAGCTTTGCCCAGTTGTCTCAGAGCTACAGCAGCTGCGGCGCTTTCCATTAGACAATCTGCTGGATTAGTGTTAGATAACACACTCATTGTTATGGTTCCACATGCAGTGGATACTCTGTTGAATAGAACAAAAACACAGCATCTCACGAGTGCTCGTTTGTCTGGATACGAGCTGACACTTTTAGCGAGTCATGTCAACATCAAAAGATGTAATACATTAAATCCAGCCACACTGTTGCCACTCCCAGATGAGAAAGATGTTCAGGAAAAACATGATTGTTTTCTTTGTACGGAAGAAGAAACAAAGGGTTGGATTTATTTGAAGGACACTCCGCTCAAGGACCCGGATGGAATCCTATGGGTGGACGGTTCTTGTTTCAAGCTTCCAAATGGGGAAACTACTTCTGCTTATGCTATCACTACATTATGCACAATTGTTGAAACGGCGCGTGTTGGACATAATTCAGCCCAAGCAGCTGAATTAATAGCCTTAACTAGAGCGTGTGTGTTGTCTAAGGGAAAGAGAGTGAATGTGTACACAGTTAGTCAATATGCTTTCGGCGTTGCACATAGTTTCGGTAGATTATGGAGGGAGAGAGGATTCTTTACCTCTCACGGGACAAAGATTCAACATGGCCAATTGGTGACTGATCTTCTTGAGTCACTTACTTTACCTACACAGATAGCTATCAAAGTGCAGTGCACATAAGAAAGTTATAGACGATGTTGGTCGTGGAAATGCGTTTGCAGATGAGGTAGCAAAAACCACAGCTAGAGACGCTACTAGCCGAATGTAAGTGGCAGGTCCCGCGAATTGGGTTAGGGAAATTGGAATGTGTGAAGACACGATTGAGAGTGTGAAAATGATTCAGGGAGAAGCTACTGAGAAGGAATTGAGCACATGGAAAGAAAGTATGGGAATGTTAGATTCGATGGGTTGTTGGACGGAGTTGTCGGAACATCATCGATGGTTATTACCGGACGCTTACGTGTTGCCAGTTGTGACTATGGCCCATGGTCCAGCTCACATTAGTGCGAAAGGCTTTTGGCTCCTGTGTGGCAGAATGAAGGAATTCCAAAATGTGCCGAGAATGTGGTTAAGCATTGCATTGTTTGTTTAATGCATAACCCAGGAAAGGGTACCCCCAACTCCAACAGGTCATTTTGCTCCCCCATCATATCCTTTTGAGGTACTGCAGATTGATTACATTCACATGGATCGACGCAACAATCTCAATTATGTTCTGGTGGTGGTATGTGCCTTTTCCCGTTGGATAGAGGCCTACCCCTTGAAAAATAACACTGCGTTGTCTACTGCTAAGGTGTTACTTAAAGAGTTCTTTCCTAGATTTGGTTTGCCGCGAATTGTCTGGAGTGACAATGGGAGTGAATTTGTGGGTCAAATTATGCATAAAGTGTGTTCTGGTCTTGGGATCAGACAAAAATTCCATGCGGCAAACCATCCACAGTCAGCGGGTTTGGTTGAGTGCTATAATGGTACACTCAAGCTTAAACTAGCTAAGATTCAATCTAGCACAGGTCTTGCCTGGCCTGATGCCTTGCCCCTAGCTCTTTTGTCGACCAGAACTACTGTACACTCTCGTATGGGACTTAGCCCAAATGAAGTGGTATTTGGATGCCCAGCTAACGTTTGGGGTGTCCCTCGTCCGAGAAAGCATTCAGACATACCATATCCTTTGTTAATTGACTACTTACATGACTTGACTGCTAAACTGAGTGTTATTCGCCAACAGGTACAAAGTGCTTTGCCAGAGGCTTCCACGGACCCAGGTCACACCATCTTGCCCGGTGACTGGGTCTGTATCAAGAATTTTCAGCGGACTAATAACTTGGAGCCTAACTGGTCAACGCCTAGACAAGTTCTGCTTGTCACTCGCACAGCTGTGAAAGTGGTCGGCAAGAAAAATTGGGTTCATGGCATGCACTGTAAGAAAGTGTCTCTGCCATTACCCTTTGATCAGTGGATTCGCAGTGGCACAAGAGAATCTGCATCTACAGTCATTCCTTGTTTTGTTCCTTTCAGTGAGGCTCAAATTTATGGAACACAGTCTGAAAAAGTTGACGACGACATTCTTCAAGCCGCTGTGCCTGCACATCTTCGAATAGACACTATAAACCCATCAACCTTGTTTAAGGACCATACTGTGCCAAACAAAACACGCTACAATCTGAGGTCAAAAGTTGGCCAGAAGAATTGAACACTTTGACATTTTCTTTTTTCCCTTTTTTACCCAAAGACATTTCCTTTTTTTAAATCTTTTTGCCCCCTTGTTTTTTATGTGATATTTAGTATTAGATGTGCCATCCGTCTCCGTCGCAGGGTCACGGTAGGACACTCAGACAGTAACCTGGTTTTTGTTCTTTTAGTAAGTAGCTAGTGCCTCAGGTTATACAGAAGTGAGTAGCTGAGTGATCGAGGAAGATTGCCATGAGCGACATTTTTTTTAGACAAAGATGGATGGTACAATAATTGTTGGTAGGGAAAATAGGAAACATGAAATGAGATCGAAGTATTGTAAATTATTGCGTAATCGTTTTGGCGTAACTTTGTGTGTTTTTATGTTTTTGTGTATTTTATTAGCTTGCACAGGTTGGATAGTACATGTTCTGCAGCAGAAAAATTTTGTGAATTCTACAACTTCTTTGCCTGCTCATCTTTCTGACCTTTCACATAAAATGCATACTCTACCTCCGCATGAGCAGATAAGGAGGACTGAATATATGAACAATGCGTTTGTCCAGCTGTTGCACCAGCATCAGTTGGCTATTAATATGACTGATTGTTGGGTGTGCGGACTTATGCCACACAATACACATAAGGGAATGCCATATCTGGTTCTTCCTTTTTCATATGAGGGTTCAGCTTGGGCTTCCTTGGCTATGTTTTCGGCCGCATACCACAACAGACTTAGAAGTCCCGTTAAAACTTCTGGGAATGGATTGGATTTTAGCCATAGCTCTGTGATTAAGGGTATAGTGGTGATGTCTAAGATCGTTGAGAAGAACAAGATTCCATTAGATGAGAAGAGAGCTTATGAGGGATGGAATGTTACTCATTATGTTTCTAGACTTGGCGACAAAACTAGACAGGGCGGGTCTTCTCCAGTATGGACCGTACCCCATCAAGGTAATTTTTGTCTCCAAGTTAATGGCAAAAAGACTGACAGCAAACAGAGTTGTCTCTATACTTACATTTTCTCGTCTCGTGACTTTCCTCCGTTAGTTCCGTCTCGAGGAACATATTTCGTCTGTAATGATAGAGCTTATACGTTGCTCTCTTCTAACTTTTCTGGAACTTGTTATATAGCTTTTCTCCTTCCCCCTACATATACGGCTCGGTCAGACCATCATAGAACTAGATACAGCCGAGGTATATTTGATTCCAAAGACACAGCAGAACAAGAGGGAGGAGACTTTCTTAAAGGATTCCTTCCCTTTTGGGGTCCAATGGCTAACAGAAGACACATCAGGCAATTGGTTCGCGTGGTTGAGACCACCATCAATGTTACTGCAGGTGCACTAAGCAATATTACGGCAGAGCTTCAGGCTGACCGTCTTATGACGTTGCAGAATCGAATTGCACTAGACGTGATCTTAGCAGACCGAGGAGGTGTCTGTAGATTGATCAGATCTAGTTGATGCATTTATATTCCAGATGATGCTCCAACAATACACCAGGCCATTTCCAGATTGCATACCGTCTCTGAGTCGATTCATCAGGACGAAGGAGATTGGTCTCTTATGGGATGGTTTTGGGGAATATTGTCAACTTGGGGATAGAAGATCCTAATGTTCCTTGGAGCAATTTTGGCCATTATATTCTCTTGTTGTTTGTGTATTCAATGTGGTCCTGCAGTTTGTGGTCTACTGGCTACTCTATGTGTTCCACAGTCAGTAACTCCAAAGACAGAGAATATTAGGATGATGGTGCAGCAACAGCTTGAGGATTTTATGAACATTGACGTTGATTCCAACTCAGATTAGCATGAGTTGGTTTGTCTTTGCCTGAGTAATGGCAAAAGGAGGGGCTGAGGTTCTGTAAATTGTGAATTCGTTCGTGCTCAGCCTCCATTTTGTAGTCGCCGCCAATTTGTTTTGCCTTCACTCAGGCAGCACAGCGAGCGCAATGTTTTTGTCGTTTCTGCATTTACATGTCAGGCGGCTTCTTCGCTCTTGTTTACTAACGAGTGTCAGGGTCTGGCCGAGTACAATAACTCCTGTCTGAGCTGATTAATCCCCGTCCGGACCATTTGTTGGTTCACACCATTCTTTCTTGTAGGTTATCTTATCTGCTGTCCTTCGCTACACAACTCATGCATTCTCCTGTTTCACAACTGTCCTTCCAGAGCATACAACTGTGTTTTCTCTACTTGTAAACTGGATTGTATGGATTCGCTTGTAATTTACTTAAGGGGTCGAGTGACAAACATAACCACGAGAACTTGGGTTACCTAAGACTTAAAGCATTGTCTATAACATTTGCCTATGCCTCATGCTCTTGTGTGTTTGTATTTTGTATTGTATTGTACCGTATATAAGCCTGTGCGCCACGGAGTTAAGTGGCAGTCTCTTTTGAACCTCGTTATATCGACGACTTCTAAGACCACTGTACTAGCTGCAGCTAATAAATACGATCTTCTATGCCAGACGAAGAGTCCGTGTCTCTGTATTTGACAAGGCAGGTGAATTCCAGGGATTTCAGGCGTACCCTGTGCCGCCGAGCCTTAACGCTATGGTTCTCCAGGGGGGCGATGGGGGTCCGTCCCAAGTAATCTGCCAGCAATATTGGGAAATGTCTTGAGTGGGGGCCACCTCTTATCACAACAGCTGTTGGGGGTACGCAATGGATGGCACCCCCAGAGGCAATAGCGGCAATCATGTAAAGTACTCCTCTCGCTGGGCGCCTCGGCTCTCATAAGAACAGTGGCGCCGATTTCAATCGTGCGCAGGTTGCAGGCAGTCCGGCAGTCGTTCCGCACTTACTGTTAGGTAGAGTGTGGCTGCACTACTGGTAGTCAGGGCGGCCTCTTCCCAGGGCCTAGCCTCCTCGTGGCCTGCCCTGGGCTTGCGTAGCTCCCAACGCTGCCTCTGCACCTCCCAACAGCTCCACGCCTCCTCCCGCTAAACTTTCGCCCAGGCGTGACGGGAGATGAGTAGCTACTTTTTAGCCAAAACTCGCACCTGAGCTGCAGCGAGTTATCAGCAGCAGCGAGGCATTCGAAAATCGTCCCAGCTTATCCGGAGAGCAGGATAATTGTTGGATAATTGTGCCAGGCTGCAGGAACCTCATACAGGCGAGGCCATGCTGCTTATGCGCCATCTAGCGCCCCCCCCCCTAAATTGAGGTTATTTTTATATGGATTATATGGGCAGCTTGTTACACTCTATTCAGATGCTTTTACTAACAAGCGGGTCTTTTTGACTATTCTATTTATGGTATATTAAATTAGGAAAGTCCGTTTTTAAAAATGTGTTTTTATTACCGTGTAATACTGATGTCTTTTTCATGTGCTTTTATGGTCTTGTACTGACCGAATAAAGAACGTACTGCCTGACTAGTAGCATTATTATTATTGCAACTTTATTTTGATGTTGTAGTTAATTGATGAATTCTATATATGTTTTTTTTTTATTTTTTATTGTGATTAATCATGAATGAAAAAACCATAGCATTTGTAATCTCACAATACTGTTGATTGACTACATTTCGAACAACTATGTTTAGAACATCAAGCAGAGAATATTCAAGAGAACTATTTCCTGAGTATTTTCGTGAACCACAGCAATGTTGCTTTATCCCTTACACGGTTCCACTGACATGAGGTGTAATAGTTGCCAAGGCGGTTATCTTATTATTCTCCTTTGGTGAAAATGATCATTTAATTTTTAGTGCCCTGCATCACGCAGTCTTCGGTTCACATTTAATCAGGAATCTCCGGAACGGAGGCATATTGCTTGCACATTAATGTCAGATATCAGGCAGTATTTGATGTCACACTCTCTTTCACTATTGAGCGTTCTAATGTTCGTTGCAGTGCACGTTGTCATCTCAGACTAGTGCATGCACACATGTTGTGTGCATGCCATCACAATCTAATGGTTGGCCCAGCCGGTCATCCCAACATTCCTCGACATTCACGACATTCACACACCCAATAAGGACATCCGGTAGTGGCTCATGGGTATGAGATCTGCAAGTGCTCTTGAACAGGACAATCGGTGCCTTTGTTGTGTATGCAGTCCTCACCGTGATGCAGCTGATCTTCTGCACATTCAACTCCAGTGGGAAGAGGGTTGACTCCTTGTCCTGTTCCACACATCAGTAGAAATGGGTTTCTACTAAACAAGCTACATTGTAGAGATTTGTTGTGTAGTTCAAGAAACATTGAAACAGGAGAGGGACCAAGGAGCAACTCGTATGTCTTTGAATGTCCCCTCCAGTGCAACACTGCTAAGCATGGGCGGAAAATCCGTTCCGCTCGCGGAGTTGCGGATTTTCAGTAAATTCGCAATCCGCGAACTCTAGCGAATTTACCGAAAATCCGCAAATTCGCACGCAGCAGATTTTTTTGCTTGGTGATACAATATTGCGGCGTTCACTTACCGTCATTCAGCGTTTGCAGAGTTGTTTTTCTCGATATTTTGCGAGTGCTGCGCCATTTTGGATCTTGCTGCGGGATCCCGCGAGAGTTTGGCGACGCATCGCGAGAGTTTGCAATTGCGAACATGTAGATGTGGCTGGCAGCAACAATCTCGCACTCGCGAAAGTACAAAATTTGCAATTCTGCACAAGAAATCCACCAGAAAGCAGCATAAACCTTCTGAAAATGATGATTTTTATCAGAATAACTCCTCAGGTTGACATTTGCCTGCACTTTTTTGGATTTGAGGCCTTTTTGACTTTCTTTGGATCACTTTTGGATTAGAAATCAACTTTCACAAGTAAGTTTGTTTGGGGCATTACAGTTGCTGTTCTGCAGAAAAACGAGTTTTGCAAAACTGAAAGCACTCAGCAGGTGCAAATGTTCACTCATCATTAGTAACCATTCCCTGTAGTGCTTCCTGAGGGGCCCCTCCAGAGTTCAGTTGCCTACTTGCAACTATTCTATGACCCTGCTCTGACCCTCACAGCAGGCTCATAGAATAGCTACAAGTAGGCCACAAAGGTCCTGGGAAAAAAAATTGCACTGCAACAGAAAGCAAATTACAGATAAGGAAGCAGGTGCCAGACAGGAAGTTTAAATTCAGTGACACATTAATCAACCCCAAATTAATTCATGTCAGTTGAAGCAGGGCAGGTGTGCTTGCTTTTCCCCCCCATAATCTACAGTGATGAATCAGAGGGTGGCAGTGATGTACCAGAGGGTGGCATGGGTGAATCAGAGGGTGGCAGTGGTGAAACAGAGGGTGCTGTGAACCTGTGATGATGAACCAGATGTAGAAACAACAAAGTCGCAACTGTTGCGAGCCGACAAGTAAGTTCGCAATTGCGAACTGGTTCAAAACCCTCGCGAACTGGCAGAAACCCTTGCGAACGCAAAAAAAATAAAAAATCTGCAAATTTGCGAGAGTTCGCAGATTTTGCGGATTGCGAGTTCGCAAATACGCAAATTTGCAAACGCCAGATTCGCAAAATTCGCCCATGCTTAAACACGGCAAAGAATGCTGGACCAGTGGGATTCCAAAAAGATGTGCACAGAAAAGATCCATGGAACACATTAGCCTACTAAAATTCTCAGCTGAAATGGTTTAGTGGATGAAGTATGCAGGTCATACATTATTTTTTAAACACACAACAGAAAAACTTACTTAATTTGAAATTCTGTATGTGTGCAGGCATGTCTCCTCCCTCTCTCTCAAACGGAGAATCATGTAGGGGTATATTAGGCCATGTCATGGCTGCCAAAGTCTTATGAGGCTGAAACCTTTGCCCAGTTCTGGCTTTTTAGCCTGGATCATTTTATATTCTGGAGTGTTTCAAATGCCAATCCTAAACCAATACAGGAAACACAAGTGGATAATGTCTAGTATTTATCTTATTACAGAGCCATAGCAGCTTGGTGCGACTCACAAAGTGTCCCTTAGTGTCACACACAAGACAGCAAACTGTCACACGCAAGGACATAAAAAAATAGAAATTCTACAAATAGATACTCAAAGTTTGGCAGCTATGGAGATTTTAAGTATTTAGTACAGAAGATAAAATCATCTCTATAAAGCATTATTCCATGTATCATTTTAGTACAGAGCAACAGCCTTTAAATTACTCACCAGGGAAAATCCTGCTTGCAAAGACACGCAGCTTTCACTGCAGCACATTTTGACATTTCCATCTTTAAGTCCAAACTAATAATTGAAACTTTTTTTCCAAATAGTTCTCAAAACTGAGAGTACAAAACACACATGTACTTTTTTTTCGCACCACTCGTCAGTCTTGTTTTCAGGACCTCCGAAAAATATGTATTTTAATAAATTTTTCCAAGCGCATTTGTGGGCATCTTAACTACACGGCCCCTCTGGACCACTTAACAACATCAGCAAAGCAATTAAGAGCAGTTTTCATGAAAATGCCAGAGGCATTACAGTGCCTGGATGGGAGTCTCAGACCAATTATTTCCGGCTAGTTCTGTCCTATGGAAAGTGGACTTTACTTCATTATAACTTCACTTGCCTCTGATTAAAAGTCTAGAGTGTTATAGACAGCGAGGCAGAGGAAACAATTAAACTCCCCATCACTGTAACTGCTGCACATCCTTTAACAGTGCGGTTTACTTCTCTCCAGAGAAGTGATTAAAATGAACTGATTGAGTCACCGTTTGATTGACTGAGGGTCCTGGGTCCATTGCGCTGAAGCTGAACAGCCAGCTCTTTGCTGTGTGTACACAAAGCACTTCTAAATCCCCCTTCACAGACAGACTCAGCCAGCCCTACTGATTAACCCGTTTTACGCCACATTTTGCCATCAAGGTGATAGGATTTTGGTTGTCTGGCTAATGGGGTACATTTCCGTAGCCTGGCAAAGGATAAGCTCGAGGGAATACAGTTTAGGGCCCTTATTAGTAATATGGTCACTTTTGTTATTTTTTGGGTAAACGACAGTAAATGTAGTTTTTATTTGCAGGGTAGTTGTTCCGAGTACCTACCTATTAGTAGGCAACAAATAAAGTGCTTAAACATGCTTTAAACGCATTTTGTTTGATTGTGTCTAGAGAGCGAGTTTTATTAAAATGCTACATTAAGACCTAGAAAATGTGAAGAATGGGCGAGCCTTCCTGTTTAGGACTGATTGAGCCAGATTCAGATCTGTTTCTATTGTTAGACCAAGGACATTATCGTTTTCCAGGGTGGAGTATGAGCTTTCGAGTGAAAAAAGTGGCATTTCGCGTCGCAAAGTGGCGCAAAACCGCAAGTGGGAAATGAGGTGATTTTTCTATGTGGAATTTAAGTGTAATTGTCAGTGAAATTGTGCGTGGAATTGCACGCGAAGGGTGTTCTTTAATTAATTCACACAAGGCATCACTCGCTCATCTTTGTACCGTAGCGCACAGTTTAGCGTTCTACAAAAATGCATTATTTACACAAGTGGGGCTGATGTTATCATCGGACCACGAGTGCCCCATAGTAAATGCTGTGCTGCGCCATTTTCTTTTCTGTTGGTGCAGAGCAGCACTTAAGATTTTCGGCTGCATTACTTTGTGTGACTCTTCTGAAATCTTCTCTGGACATTTATAAAGAATCGCACAAATTGAAGATTATTTCTGGAAGTAATTCACTCTCCGCTGCTGCACCCATGATGTGTTTGCCTGTACAGTTTTTGCCATCCGCTGACGGGTTGCCATTGGCTTGCCACTAAGTTATGGGCAGGCTGCAGTGTGAAAACAAGCAAAGGCAAAGCCAATCCATCTTGCTTTGCCAATCGAGTCCGAGCTATGCAAATGGCTTTGCCAATGCCCTACTGCCCATGTTAAAAATATTGAAAACTGTTTTCTCTACTTTGAAAATGACCTCCACGTTGCATATGTCACCTCAGGGGACAAAGCAACCATTTAATGTATGATAACAATGTTTGTATATGTTCTTCACAGGAACCTTAATCTGTGGCAACAGCCATGTGTTAATACCCTAGAACATCTTTGGGGTGAAAATTGCTTGCTGGCTACCTTGAAAAACTGTGGGGCATATTATCAAGGGAGTTTATCTCCGCTTTTTTGGCTATAAAAGCCAAGAAAGCGGAGATAAAATTATCTCCCTATTACCTAGCTGTCGCTAACACCAGTTAGCGACAGCTAGTAGGAGATAGCGACCATCTTGGGCCCCACTTTGCATGTCAGTGATATTTATCACTAATGACATGCAAAGTGGGCGTGCCGAGATGTTAGCGACTGGAAACAGTCGCTAACATCGATATCTCCTATTACAAACTTTTGGAGATATTCGCACTAAGCGCGAATATCTCCAAAAGCTAACACCTGCCCTGAGCAGTTCTTAGCCATGTTATCCAATGGGAGGTGGATAACATGGCTAAGAGCATTATCTCGGTAATGCATGAATATCGCTGACTTTTCAGTGATATTCATGCATTTGCGTCGATTTTTATCGCATTAGCGATAAACCTTGGTAATACCAAGGTTTATCTGCGATAAAAATCGCCGCAGCTCAGCTGTAAATTTTTGTCTCTAACCAAGCAATAGCGATAATTATCACTATTGCTTGGTAATATGCCCCTGTATTACTTTCCAGAGTCCACGATGGACGTAATCTAATGTCCATATTTCCATTCTTAAGAATAGCGTGACTATTTACGTTTCTGCTGAACATTTGGGCCAGCTTGTTGTTTTAAACCATCATACCTGGCAAGTCTATTAAATCAGGGGATAGAAGCTGTGATACCTAGTCACACAAGAAAGGTGGGGGCGGGGCAATGAATGATTTACAAGAGCTTTTCAGGAACTGCACATAAACGCCGCATGCATTGGTGCTGGACAGGTGCGCTGCACCGTTTAGAATTCTCCTCCTATATTAGTATTTTATAATTTACATTTTGCAAAGAGGCTCAGTAAAGACTATGAAAAAATAAATTCTCTCTCTAAGAACTGATACTCGCAGCCCCCATTTTTCACACAATAGAGATGTGTATATGGTTTTTGTTTTCTATAAGCGGACCGTAATAGAAACGCTCATGTGACCACTGTAAAGATGCAACAAAGCATTAATTTGAAAATGAAGTACGCTATATCTAAATAACAACAAAACAGAAAGAAATACACAAGTTAACAGAATTATTAAGTGAAGTAGTGTGGCTCACTGGTTAGAGGCGGCAGACCCGAGAGCAGAGGACGGCCCGGGACCAGGGTTCGATTCCCGGCGCGGCAGGTTTCTGGACCAGGGTCAGCGGACTCGATAATTCTCTCGCCTCGGTGCCCACTCTGATCAGCGATCACACTCGGCAACTCTGGGCATCAGCTTGCCTCATCTTCACTAACGGCCCCACCAGACCGCCGGGGATGCCTGGTCTCACCCTGGAGATACCCATTAAGGGACCATCTCTCAGGGAAGCCAGGAAGGGTTTCACAGCGGTCGAAGCGCCTTGGGACCCTCCGGGTAAGTAGTGCGCTATATAAATGCCTATACATACATTAAGTGGTAACAGTTAGAATAGCACTTCTATGTAAGTCACTTAAAAAAATAGGATTATTTTTATTATTATTATATAGGACTAAAGTCTTTCTCTTCCTGCTTCTAATAGACCGGTCAAGTAATAAGGTGGAGTCAAATAGGAATGTTCTCAAAATTCAGAAACAAACAACGGAGTCTTCCTGGGTGGTTCATAGTAATTTCATAATATTCGTATGTCAATTTAGGGGGCAGAATCCTTCAATGAACCACCAGGAGGGGCTTAGGAATCCCTTTCAAAAGATAGATTTTTCACAAATCTTTTGAAGTTCGGGGTATGACCCACTAATGTGTGGTAACGTGGTCCCGCCAGGTTCAACCCGCAAGCCATCTAGCTAAAATATTCAGAGCACAACCTGCAGGAAATATATTGGCAATGTGCAAACTAGTCCTCTCAAGATCTTACCACTGGCACGCCTATGTTCGGCGGGGAGCGGTGTAGACCCTATACGGACTTTGGTGCTCCCAGATTGGACCAGTCTCTAGCTCCATTGAGCCCAAAATCAGATTCAGAATACTAGTATTCTCAGTAAGGATGACAGACATGGGCCAATATTTCAAAGAGTTTATATAAAGTATTGCTGAGCAAAATACAGAAACTATATCCTCAGCCTGTTTATCAATAAGTGACGCATATCATAGCACAAAGAAATCAGTCAAATTCAATGCAAAATACAGCACAGATTTGCCTTACAAAAGGGGACTACGGTATCCCAGTTATTGAAGAAACGTATTTCCTCTGATAGGAATTTAGACAAAGATTTTCATACATTACTAAGCAAGTACATGGTTCTCATGATATGGACACGCAAGAAGAAACATTTTACAACAGAATACATTTGAGGATTTTCTCATAATACTACTACATTGAATACAGTCACTCTCATAGTCTATTCAAGCACATTAGTAGACATATTGTATAAATGATAGAGTAGTACCGTTGGGATGTTCTTAGTTAGCTCCAACTCGGTGACAGGCTCCTGGGAACATTCGCAGTAATTTAATGGGAAAATTAAAATTATTTAGCCAAGAAATAACAGCAATCACATGGTGAAGTAGAGCCTCACTTCAACATGGAAGACAGTGCATCCTAGGCTATATTAGTGCAAGATCGATTTCAAGCAGTTTAAAAGTACAAAGATGAGATAACATTCACAATATCAGCGCTCATGTGTTCCAGTTACCATATCTTATTAGGATTTTTTCCTGAAACTTTAATAAAGTATGTATGCGAGTACAAAAACAAAAACGTGCACCAAAATTAGACATGAATAACACAAAGAGCAGTCAGGGCTTCATGGAGTAACCCTAGATCACTTTCAGTAACAGGACAATCAAAAGTTTAATTTCAGAAATGATTGCACAGCAAAGTTAAACATATAGCAAGGGCCACTGGAATTATGCAATTGTGCAGCCTTGCCAATTTAGCAAGATTATAAATTTGCCACAAAATCCCTCATCTGCCACATAATCTGCAGATTTTCATTTAAAAAAAAAGTTATTCCTAGCGCAAATTATTCAAAAGTTACTAAAAACGCAGCAACATATGTAGCCGCGCAGTGGAAGGCCTTTAAATAAGGTTGACTGGTCACATTTCTGTTGCTTATTGCTATGCTTGGGTGTTATACTGGTACTAAAGGGGGGGGGGGGGGGGGGGGGACTACCAATGCCCAGACAGCGCTAACAAGTCAAATAGGTCTCGCTTTTTGGACCGTATAAGTATTTAGTTATGCAGCAGAATATCCTCGGTGCAACAACACCAACTGCTGCATGGCTAACCACTTATATGGTCCCAAATGCGAGACCTATTGGCTATGCCAATGCTTGTTCTCTTTGGGATGACTCATCCATAGTGCAATGCATTTACGAACAAAGCCATGATCCACAGTAGCTGTGGTATGCTAGGCCTTTTAATAAGGTAGTTTGTTCAAGACACTCCTCTAAGCTTCAGCAGAAATGTTAAAGTGAGGGGCAGACACTCACTGGTGCAATTTTACAATAGACTGACATAATTTAAGGAAAGAATTAAGAACATTTTACGAAGGACCACAGTTGGGCAGGTGTGCAGACAACGTAATATATATATGGTACCATATGGACAAAGCAATTGACCTACTCACAGAATGTGGTAGGGGTGCTGAAATGCAAATAACCTTACATAGTCCGTTTTTCAGCACTAGCCTGATCGCCCAGTTGATACGAGGCATACAGTCTGAGGGTCACATTTCAAGAACAAAGTGATTTCCATAGGTCAGTGGTTCTTAACCAAAGGTCCTGGGACCTCTGGGGGTCCAGGAAGTGCACTGCTTAAAAAATAATTAATGTTAACAGATTAACCCCTTGGCTGCGGCGGTAATTCCGCCGCAGCGCTGGGGGGAGGGGGGGCCGCGCAGCGCGGCCATGCTCGTGACGGAACCACTCCGTCACGAGCTACAGGCGCACTGTGCTTATGACGGAGTGGTTCCGTCACAGCCCCGCCCACTCAATAAAACTGCTGCACAGGCACCGAATCCCTGCAGCGTGGGTGGGGCGGCCGCGCCGTGATGGAACCACTCCATCACCAGCACAGCGCGTCCGTGGCTCGTGACGGAGTGGTTCCGTCACGAGCACGGAAGGGGTTAATGATGTGTCTAAGAATAAAGAATTAAAATGTACAATTTTAAATTTGAAAAGGTTCTGCACTGCAAATGCTTAGGCTGGGGTCTGGTTTCCAGTATTGACCTAGTGTGGGTCCCCGGTTCTAATAATGATTTAGTGGCGCTCGCCGGGTTCGATAAATGATTAAGTGGGTGTCCACAGAAGTCCAAATTTAAGAACCGTTGCCATAGGTTATTCAGTGCCCAGTACCGTATTCAAAATGCTCTTCGGTCATTACAGTTGTTGCACAACCTGGACAATGGAGTTAGGAAAGGTCTATAGCAAAGTGACAGACATTGATTAGATAATACAATTTACGTTTTTTTGTAAACAAAAACCTAGAATGAAACAGTATATTAAGTCCACTTGTGTACAGAAACCAATGAGCAAAATAATTTCTGATAGAGCTTTATTGTTTATTGTTGTTGACTATTTTTCTTTTGTTTTCTACTGTTTTTTTTAATATATATAGTTTTTATAAGTGATTATGTGTTTAAATTTTATATAGTCTTGAATTAAAAAATACAAAAGAGAAAATACAAAATCAATAGACATGAAACATATATACAGTGATGAAGGCAAAGCGGTAGACACCACTACGCGCGTTTCGGCTCTTGAGCCTTCTTCAGGTGACCGTCTATTGTTAGAGTTTCAAAGAGTCCAGGACTCACAGTTAGGTGTGGCGTGGATATAAAAGGTCAGTCGGTAAAGGCAGCTTCTTAAGATCTTGAGATGTGGAACGATGTATTCCTATAGCTTGTCATATGATGTTATGACATCAGAGAAAATGAGGTGGTAGAACAGTATAGTGGAGGTAGCTTAGATTCAGATAGTTATTTGTGTTGACATTTGTAGAACCTCCACGAGTATAACTTCCAGTGAGTAGATGGTAAGGTGATGAGAGCAATAGTGAAGGAAACGAGTATTTATCTCCACAAGTTGATAAAATATCCGGAGGCGAGCAATAATGATGTATAATTGTTAGCACGAATATTTTGTATCCACCTAAAGATAAAGTAGAAAAGATGTCCCAGGAGCGGAAAATACTATGGAGGATGATCTGGTCATAGCATCGCCCGTGAGGTTTGATGAAAATAGTGACGCTCCTGGTAGAAAAGGACTGGTAGCAATACTCGACCGCCAAAAGACCACACACCGGTATGCTAGAATGCAAGCCTGGACAATTTCAGTGTTGTGTGCGCTGGAGCTTAGACTTCCACTCAGTACTCTCGACGTACATACTCACTCTTTGCGTATTTCCTCTGAGAGCCTAAGTGGCACTGTAGTAATTTCTGCATTTGCTAATGCTACTTGCTTTGGAAACTCCTCTCTTCGGCAAAATTACATTCTTAAATGACTCTTACGGCACTGCATGACGTCAATTGTGTATTGTAAGTAAACTACAAATCTAAGCATATTTCTTGCTTTTCCCAGAGAGCAAATATACACTGTACACATAAGCTCAGTCAACTCACAGAAGGTACTTGGAGGACAGCATGTGTTTACTAATAACTTGCACCTGTGGTGAGCTTTTGGCTGTGGTCAAGTGTGGGAATAGCATGTTAGAAAATGTGTGTGAACTCGTCTACTTTTAAGTTTACTTACAAAACATGTGGTCCATTTCTACCCGTGAGTATGATGCAGTATTGAATAGGATGCAGAAAAAAGGACAAAGCCCCTTTCAGAATTCGTTGAAGGGCTCTTAACAAACGTTGCTTGGGTTCACCAACTCACTAATTTGACCTACTTAAGTCCCTGAGTGAACTATGCACCATACGTTGTGACCGGCATCCGACTTATAAAAAACAAGCGGGCACCTCACGCGGCAGCAGGGTGGGGGGGACTGCGTGTTTCCCTTGAGGGAGCGTGCAGCAAGGTGCGATGATTGCGACCATATGGCACCACCATATGGTGCTGTGCACTCCCACAAGGGAATTGCCACACGTGCACGCGTTGCCATTGCAAGCAATGCAACACGTGCACGTTTTTGCCCCAAAGCTGTGCCGATGGCTAAATGTCTCTCTCCTAAGAAGCGTATGCGCTCTGCATAGGTGAGACCTAAAAATGTCAAAATAATGAAGTAATACTAATTCAAAATGTACTGCATTATGCTGCATAATTTGCCTTTTCTTCTGTGCAATTTACTCAACCCAGCCACATAATTTAGCCCCCCCTGCAGCATAATTCCAGTGGCCCTGAATATAACATGACAAACTATTAAAACATCAATGAGCTAATTGATTAATACAATACAAAACGGTGAAGCAAATTTAGCCAACTAAAACTAGCTGTGAAGAAGTCTTTTCTACGGTAGAGGTGGGAGCATGAATAGATTCAAGATCTTGCATTACATGTATTCCTTAATCCAGACGTGAACCAGGAATTTCAAACGAAAAGGAAACCTTGTCTCAATGTTTGGTTGCTCTAAAAAATACTCAAGTGTGGGTTGGATGAAGGGAGTGCAAATCACAGAACAGGACAATAGCTGGTCTAATACTGGAATCGTCTATTCTCTTGAAAGTTATGGTCGGCTGTTGACTTCGCCCATATTTATTACCAGAGCTCTGCAAGCCTTGATGCACACCCAAAGTATGGCTCTAGGTCAGCCAGAGGTCCCCAGGGACTCTTGGACCAAAAACAAGTTGAGCCGACATGAGAATACTGGTTCCCTTACCTCTAATCTCTCTTGCAGGCTCTTCAATATTACCCAAGCCCCACAGCATCCCCCTTCCTTGATTCAGCAGATAAGGGTCTGACACGTTCAAAAGGTATCTTACGTTTTGATTGTCAAAATGCAAAATGCACTGGCCACAGCCTAAACCAGTGTACCCAAGGTGGGGTGTTCCAGCACTCATGGGCTATTTATATTATCAACATAGAGTAATCAAAATGAAACAAGCATACAGCGCTGGAAAGCCCCTCTCCTGCTGTCCCCAGGAGGAACCCCAATGCCAGTGGCTATTCGTTGCGCTGTAGCGGGCTATGTCTAACACTGGAAGAAACAATACAGAGCTTTGCTTCTCTTGTGAGAGACACAAGGTCTTTCCAGTGTTTCCATGCTAAAGTCTGTAACTGCACTACAGCACTGTGCTTCTTTTTCTTATATCACCTGGACAGGGCTTCTGAATGCTAATTCTCTGTGAAGCCCAGGTAACATGGCCCAGAGCTTGCACTATGCAGCATGTTTTATGGATGGCTTCATAAAAGAAAGTGTGTGTATGCGCATAAATCTGTGTGTTTTTTTCTATGTACACATGCACACAGGTTTGTGTGCGTGTCACTTGTGTGTTCTTGTTTGCACCTGAAAAGTGGAAAATAAGACTTGAACTAGATAGCAGGCAGTGGTTTATGATAAAGGTGTATCCTCCTCCCCTCTCTCCCTTGTGGCAGCTCAAACTTGCAACGTTAGCTGCTGTGCTGCTCCTGGGACCTTGGCATCATACTACCAGCAGCTAGCAGATAATGAGTTGTCTCTAGCCCTTTCCAGAAACGACGGAACCCTGGGAGAGTAACAGGCAATGCCAGTGTCCCCTCAGGTTGCTTCATGAGATGGAGCAGGTCATTACAAGGTATAGGCTGGGTGAAGGGGCAGGTCTTAGGGAAAGATATTTAAACAGGAAGGTTAGGAGTCAGCCTTTTGCTGACTCTTTCACCAGTGGCAGACAGGGAGAGTTCTAAAGTTAGCCACCAACCCACCATGCACATTCTGGGGGTAGGGTAGAGGTTTCAGCTATGCCACAGTAGGACAAGTTTTGTGGATATGTGTGTATGCCCCAGTTTGTGGGGATGGATAGTCCTATGCAGGCATATGCACCCCTCAGGGAGAGAAGAAGGGAGCACAGGTGAAGGGAAGACAGTGTGTGGGTCTTTGGAACAGGACAAGGAGTCTTCATGGGAGGATGTCTGGTAGGGTAAGTGAGAGAGGCAGGGGAATCCCAGGAGGACAGTGAATGAAAGATGAAAGACTGGTGTGGGGGTATGGGTGACTTGGGGCAGGGAATGGTTGGTACTCATTAAGAATTGTTTGGGGAAAAGGGGTTTGCTAGGATTTTGATGTAGTGACAACGTTGACGTTATGTTAAAGTTGTATTTAAGTTGCTCTAATGTTTGTATGCTGTATCTTAACCATCCTTTCTTGTTTCAATGGTTCTCTCTGGTTCTGTCTTTATTGCTGCATCCCATAGCTACGTACCATTACTCACTTTTCATGTTTATAGTTCTTGCTTGTTGGTATACATTTTAATTTTTTGCTTTCTTTTAAAGAAAAAGGGAGAATGTTATACCCTAATATTTTTTATTTGCTTGTACACCAGCCCTGCTGCCCCTAGCCGCTGAGCCAGAGTGTGAGTTGGTCATGGAATGTTGGTGTGCCTGTGATGCGTGGAATGCCTGGGTGTCTGAGTGGCAAGTGTTGTCAGTTAGAAATGGGCTGAGTAGCTAGGCAGGTTGCTCCTGGTGGGGCTGGTACCACACCAGTGCTGGCTGGACTCAAGACTGATGTAACTTGGACATAAGACTAAATAAAGAAGACTTGAAAACACATCCTGGCTCCTGGAGTCTACTTTTACAGGACACAACACAAACCTTTCCTAATAAAGTGGCCTTTTGCACTTCAAAATGGGTATGGTGTGTGATTATTTCATGAGGGGCATTTATTTTGAATGGGATAGAGCACAGTTGCAGCAGGATAGGGTGAATGCTTTCTATTTTCTTTTCTGACATACTGAGAAGCAACTTCATGGCATAGATATGTTGAGTTGTTTTTATTTTAACTTGTACTGATGAGCAAAGAAAGTTTTCAGAGAGTTGTTGCTTTGAGCAGGAAGGATTGCATTCTGCTTCGGAGAGAATACGGAATGTGTGAATGAATTATACTACTTGTATAAAACAAGCAGAACAACTGTTTCTCCACTATTGTGACAGCTCAAGTTTTTTTTACTTCTCCTAGTGAGGAAAAGATAGATTTCAGGACGAGAAAGATGTGAGAGAGAAAGAGCAAAACACAAAGAGAAAAGTGATGGGAAAGAATAGAAAATAGATACAGGAGGGCCACATTTGAAAAAAGAGAGAGCAAATAGGGAGGAGAAAAACGGGAAAAAAAATAGAAAGAAAGAGAACGAAGCAGAGAGAGGCTGTGTGTGTTGGCAAGCCAATGGAAGTAAATGCATGAGGATGTGAGTAAAATTAAAGAGGGGGCACTCTTACAGCACAGCTAGTGACCAGAGCCTGGGAAACTGTTTACTAGGTTGCTTGGCTTGGCTCGTATGTTGGCTCGCAGAGCCCAGCTGGACCCATTGCACTGCTCTGTGTCGGCTCTTCCCATAAATTCTCTTGCTTTTCCACTTCTATTTATTACTTGCTAGATACCAAAAGAGAATGTAACAGAGCCAAGAAAGAACCCAGATGATGAGTGAGAAAAAAGTCAGAAATCATGACGAATGCGCTGATAAATCACCTTATCAGACTGCTGGAAGTAAAACCCTAAATGTCTCACTAAAGGTTGAGCTAGTGGAAGGCTTTTAAAAAACATAAAGAAGCATTTCAAGGTGGAGGAGGCAGAAAAACAGCAGATAACAGCACACATTTAGAACAGGCAACAAGCAGGAGTATAAAAGCACCATTGTGGCCTGTAGGAGAAGTTGTATTGAAAAAGACTATTGCATTGAGTCACTTTTCACACTCTGCTGTGGCTAGTCAGGAAGTACATTACTGGCATCTCAGGAAAGAAAGGAAAACAAATCTTTATGTACATGTCAACACCTTCAGCTCCGCTATTAAAGCCATTTGCCACTCTCAATTTGGACACAATCGACAAAAAGAGCAATTCTGAATCGTTTTGCCTGCAAGGGTGTATGGTAAGATGAAGCAGGAAAGAGCTGGGTATGGTGCGAGACACAGTTCAGACCTAGGAGTTAAACATAATACAACCCCTAAAAAAACCACTAAGGGCCAGATATACAACGGAACTTTGCATGCACAAATGGGTTTTAGACCCGTTTGCGCATGCAAAAAACCTTTCGGCCATGTACTAATCCTATTTTGCAACTCGCAAAATAGTGTACAGCGACTCGCTATTAGGAAGGTGAATTCCCTTCCTAATAGCGACCCCACAAGCTATGTAAGAATGATTTGCAACCGCAATTGCGGTCGCAAAACACTCGTACTTTACCTCCCTCTATAAGAGGGTGGTAAAGCACTCGTAAACGGGATGGGGTCTTTAGGGGAGCACTTCTCCTTTGGGAATGCATGCGCAAACATTTTTTAAGGAAAGGCAGTGGTCCCAGGGAGAACTACCTGCCCTTAAAAAATGAAACGAAGACGTTTCATTTTTTTAAAAATACATCCCGTTTTCCTTTAAGGAAAACAGGTTGCATTAAAAAAAACTGCCTTATTTAAAAGCAGTCCCAGGCATGGAGGTCTGCTGACCCCAGCAGGCCACCATCCCTGGGAGTGCCAGCCAATCCCAACGGAGTCGCAAATTGTGACAGCCTCATTAAAATGGATGAGGCATGCAATTTGCAACCCCATTGGGAATCACAAACAGTGTCTCAGACACTGTTGTACATTGGCAATTGCAATTTGCTAATTGCCACTCACAATTTGGCGCAATTTGCGAGTCGCAATTGTTAATGGTCGTACATCTGGCCCTTAAACTCCTAAGAAAAACAATATGACAGAGGCATATACCATCATGCAAATCAGAAGTGAAATCACTAGAAAAACAAAAAGGGCTGACAATGCTGAAGGTACATGAGGAACTGGGGAGACAAGGTATCTGCTGGTAGAGTGCAGAGGGCTTGCACAGGCACAGGAGTGTAAAGAGTTGCAGAAGAAGTGAAGGGGCAGAACAGGCAGGACACAGAAGTGCTAAGAACCATGGGGAGAGAGCAGGGGGCTAAGAGTGCCACAGAGGCATTGATCAGTGACTAACTACTCCTCTGAGGCGGAAGCCGGAGGACGAGACAGCCATTATTTTAAAAGTATTATGTTGTATTCTCTGTTGCGCCTATTATAACTTGTTTGTCTCATTTTTAAACTCTCACTCATCCCTGCTTCGCCGCATTCAGTGCCCGCTCCACGCGCAGACGATTAGGAGCTGACGCGTTGGATGCAGGGCTTGCCGCCATATCGAGGGTTCGAGTCAGTCAGCGCACCAGTGCTGGGATGAGTCCCGCCCTCCCGCCTACTTAAGTCGCTCGCTACACCGCGCGCCCAGATCAGTGACTAAATTACTCCTCTGAGGCGGAAGCCGGAGGACGAGACAGCCATTATTTTAAAAGTATTATTTTGTATTCTCTGTTGCGCCTATTATAACTTGTTTGCCTCATTTTTAAACTTTCACTCACCCCTGCCTCGCCGCATTCAGTGCCCGCTCCACGCGCAGAGGATTAGGAGCTGACGCGTTGGATGCAGGGCTTGCCGCCATATCGGGGGTTCGAGTCAGTCAGCGCACCAGTGCTGGGATGAGTCCCACCCTCCTCTACCCCTATATAAATCAAACCACTTCCCGTCTGCGCAGCGGGCGCGCCGGCGGCGCGCCGGAGGCACGCCAAAGGCAAGCCCGTCAGCGGCTGTCCGCGCCGGGACCGGGCCTAGGGCCACTCCCTCTGGTCAATTGTACCTTCAAGCGTCAAAGGTCCCTGTAACGATCACCTACACCTCCCCACAACTCTTAGCACTCAACCCATCCCCTAACCTACCTCATGGTATGCCATTAGTTCTTCATACAGATCCTTTGGTAGGCCCTTTCCAATGTCTTGCTTGCAGAAGACATTCTCTTTTACCGGTTACCCCCAAACCGGTTCTGGCAGCACTCATTAATGTCCGCTCCCTTCCCAAACACAAACTAGATATCTTGGAGCTCATTTCTTCGTACAACTTAGATCTACTGTTTGTCACAGAGACTTGGGGTGACAACTCCTCTGGCCCAGACTTCAAAGCAGCCTTACCTGATGGATATTGCGTGAACAGATTAGACAGAACTGTTAAAAAAGGTGGCGGTATAGCCATTATATATAGAGACTGTTATAATTTAAAAACCATAGCCCTTAACTATGGAGGCTGTGAAGCCTTTTCTTTCTCTATCTGTCTTTCCAGCAACCAATCTTTCACAGGCACTTTGCTCTATCGCCCTCCTGGCCCTAAAGCTAACTTCCTTGCGAATCTTAACAATCACATCGAGACCACAGCTGGAGCTCCTCATTACACCATACTAGGAGACTTCAATTTCCATTTGGAACCCTTACTGACAATGATACCATCTCCCTTATTAGTGATTTGCTAGCCGTAGGACTTCGTCAAATTGTCACCCTGCCTACGCATAAGGCAGGACATACCCTTGATGGTATATTCACTAACAACCCTGACATTTTGATTTCCACTCATATTCCCTTCACTTGGACAGATCATTCTGCAGTTTTCTTCTCAGTTAAAGCTAGGTCCCTTCGTCCTCAAGTAAGACCATCATCCCCAGCTTTAACCCGAGACTGGAAAAACATTGATATTCCTCTTCTTGCCTCAATGCTGACTAATGTTTTCAATGTGGCGGAGCCGGATCCGGCATTAGCATCTAGTAATTACCTCGAAAACCTGGACATTGCGTGTACCACACTGGCACCTCCCAAGACCATTCTCTGTAACCGAAGGTTTCCTTCCGCTCCATGGTTCTCTGAATCCCTCCGTTTACAAAGACAACACTGTAGAAACTTGGAAAGACACTTGCGCAGGCACTAGAACCCCCTTGATAAACGCTATTATAAAAGCGCCCTGTCCAAGTATAAAGATCTTATCTCCTCAGAAAAAGCTACTTACTTTACTACTCAAATTAATTTGGCAGACAACTCTGCAAAAAAACTGTTTCAGGTGGTCAACCACCTCTCTAATCCCCCTAACACTCCTCCCGACACTCCTCAAGTCCTCTGCAATTCTCTTGCAGACTTCTTCTTGGTCAAAGTCACTTCCATCTTTTCTGCCTTCCTTCACGAGCCTTCTTCAACACACAATACTTCTAGGTACGCCTGTACCAACACCTCTTCTTCTTTTCCTAAGTTTAATCAGGTTTCTGAGGAACATATTTCTCATCTAATCTCTACCATTAAATCAGGCTCACCCCTTGACCCATGTCCTCCTTCCATCCTCAACCTCATTCCGGATGCTATCTCTCCCGCTTTAGCCAACATTTGCAATACCATGTTCCTTACAGGTTCATATCCTTCAGTCTGGAAAAAGGCCATTATCAAGCCACTTTTGAAAAAATCTACCCTGGATCCCACATCACCTTCCAGCTACAGACCTATCGCCTGTCTCTCGTTTCCCGCCAAAATTTTTGAAAATCTTATGAATAGCCAGCTTTCCAAATTCATTGACTCTAACCACCTGCTTGATGATACTCAATTCGGATTCAGGCAAGGGCACGGAACGGAGACGGCCCTTATAAAAGCCACTGACGAAATTAGAATGACTCTAGATTAGGGCGGTGCAGCAGTTTTGATACTGCTTGAATTGTCCGCGGCCTTTGACACGGTCGATCATGCTACTCTGATCGACCGTGTCTCAGCGATTGGTATTCAACATAAAGCCAAAGATCTTCTTGCGTCTTTTCTTGCCAACCGCACTCAAACTGTAAAATTAGGCTCCTTCCTTTCCCCCACTTTTTCCCTTCCTTGTGGAGTGCCGCAGGGCTCCTCGCTAAGTCCGACCTTGTTCAATATTTACGTCTCGGGCTTAGCGAGGGTGATCAAGTCTTATGGCATAAGTCTTACAACCTACGCCGACGACACCCAGCTGGTTCTATCAGTACATCATGATGGTCTCTCAGTTGCAGCTAACTTCCAAGAGGGAATGCTTGCCATCAGCTCCTGGATGTCCTCCAAATGCTTAAAATTAAACTCTGGAAAGACGGAGGTAATGACCTTTGGGAAGCTTGAACCTGCCTGGTCCCCCCTCTGGTGGCCTAGTGAGATGGGTCCTCCACCCGAACCTGTTACTAACGTTCGTAACCTTGGAGTCATGTTTGACGACAGACTGCTGTTTTACCATCATGTCAATGCGGTAGTTTCCACCTTCTTCTTTACTCTAAAGAAAATCAAGAAGCTTCTCCCTTACCTTCCCACAACAGCTGGCAAGACAATGATCAGCACCCTTATTTTTTCCAGAACGGATTACTGCAATGCCCTCCTTCTTAAAGCGCAGGAAAAGGTTCTAAATAAGCTCCAACTGGTGCAGAATGCCTCAGCTAGAATCTTATTAGGCATACCCAAGTACACCTCTATTACCCCTTTCATTCGACAGCTTCACAGGCTTCCTGTCAAAAGCCGTACAAAATTTAAGGCACTATGTATTGCCTATAAGGCTATTAACAATTCTGGCCCGCAGTTTCTTAAACAAGCTTTTCGTCCTCTTGAACCTCTCAGGACACTTCGCTCATCTTCAGCTCATCTGCTTAATGTCCAACGTACTAGGAAAGCTAACTGGGGTGACAGATGTTTCGTGATTTCCACTGCTAGATAATGGAATTGTTTTCCCCTCACCATTAAAACCTCCTCCACCCTCCTCAGCTTCAGGAAGCAATTAAAAACATGGCTGTTCACACACTAAAGGTATGCTGTTGTTATCATTTGATCAGTTAAGCGCCGAGACACCCTCGGGTATTTGCGCGCTATAAAAATTGCAAAAACATAAACATAAACATTGAGATCTGTGCGGGTTTGCTCCAACAATATCAAAATATTGTTTTTAACCTTGTCTGGGGTGATGGTAATAAAAACAAGCATTTGCAATTGAACAGGTGGCGCATTTATGTGAGACCTATTGCATTGCAAATGGTAGTCATCACGGACAACGGGAGGAAAGGCGGGGGGAGAAGGCACGGACAACAGGAGGGGGGAGTAAAGAAGGCAATAGGAGAACCACATAAAAGAAAATAGTGCTCACAGTGTATATAGTACGTACTGTGTAACACTTGTAGTAAAGGGGCCAGTCGCCATGGGAGGTGACAAACGAAGAGGAGGCGGTACTAAGGAGGGACTAACAAGCCTATTGATTAATCAGAAGCCAGCATTTAGGACAGACAATGACACAAGCTCATGGCAAACATGTGCAGAGACTGGGCGGGGCTTCTATTCGCTACTCGTCTACAATAAGTCTCGCAGAGCAGCGTATGCACGCTGGCTCAGGCTCAACCTAAAAACAGGACTAGTGAACTGGGACACCCTGAGACAATTTCACATTTGAGATCTCCCTTCAAAATAAATACTACAGAAAGCTTCCTTACACTGACATGGATGAGCCCGCCCAGGTACATTTCCAATATCTGCGATGAGGACTTGATGATGAAGCATGCTGGTGTAATAAAAGTATATAGAGAGCAGGAGTTATTTTTTAGAAAACTAACAGGTTTCCTACGTAGGTTTCAGGGAGACCAATGTGAACAGAATGAACTTAGGACAGTGTAAAAAAAATCGGATTGCCCCATGACCTTGGTGGAACATAAGGGCTATTGTATTTATAATATGGGCTATGAAACTTTTAGGAAAATAAAAGGCCTAAAAGAATTACTAGATCTGATTGAACAAACCCTCCACTTACTTTGACCCCCTTCTCCCCCTCCAGACTAAGCCTTGACTCACCACTCTTAGTATACCTGGGAGACAGGGCCAGGAATTTCACAAATAGTTGGTAATACTTGTTCCTAGGACTAGTTTCTACTGACCAGAAACTACACACAATACAGTAGAACCCATTCATTACACTACACCACCAGTGAGCACCACCGGGTTCTGACATTGGAACAGGCAGTTTGACAATAACTAACCTACACAAGGCGCATTTCCTTTGATACTCAAGTCACCCGCTGAAAAACAATTTCATTTAAATTAGGTTTTGCTACCAATTCAGATTTGCGTTTTGTGAACGGTTCGATAATAAGTTGCCTTTTTTTGCAGATTTGTGCTTCCCAAATATATTTATTTATTTATTTTATGGATTGCGAGGGCCAAGAGCATCTGTCACATGTCTTGCAGGTTCCGGTCTAGAACATATCCTGGTAGGCTACTCTGGTGCAGGATTATAAAATGTTGTTACAAAACGAAATACGCTTTGGTCATTGCTAGTAGATTGTACTTTGCGCAATAATGTGTATGCGCTGTGCCACCCATCTTAGCGTTCATAAATGTAGGCTAAAGAAACTATACATTTCACAATGACATAATCCAAATGTGTCTGTAGAACATTTTTTATTGAGGAAACTGCTGATCTATGGCCATCATGGCCCTCTCCTGCCATTTCCGTGCAAAGAGAGATCTTGTGTGCATGTGTTAGTTTCATTTGCGCATCGGGGCACTTGAATGCAGCGTAAAACAAGGAACGTTGGTAAATGCAACTTTTTCTAGCAGACAGAAAACTAGTCAAACCAGGGCCGGTTCTAGGATTTGCAGGCCCCCAGGGCAAAAGGGAATGTGCGAGACCCCTCTAATTTACATAAGTGACAAAGATCAGGAAGCTGCTTTCTGCAGACTCCTCCTGGGCCACAGCTGCTCCTTCCAGCTCGCTACAAGCGTCTCTTTTACAGGCCCTATTGTGCTGAAGGTGTGAGAATTGCTTGTGGGCTGAAAGTTAAAACTGTGGGGGTGCTAAAATGCTGGTCAATTGGTGTCTCACAAGTTCCTTGCAATTGGGACAAGGGGAAGTGCCTCCCTCCCTAGGCCTCCCAACACCATCCCTGAGAGGCCCGGGGAGGGGGCCCCCTCCCATGGACCCTAATTGCAAGGAGACACCTTTCGATCAAATGGATCGCCAGTGAAATAACAGGTCACACCACAGTTGTGGGTCCAATGCTGGTGGGCTGAGTGGGAGGCCCTGGGCAGCCGCCCACACTGCCCATGCCTATCACCGGCCCTGACAACTTAAAATCCAGGTCTGACTAGCGAATTTATTTCCGAAGACGGAGAAGGCTCTCAGGTTTGGGGATGTAGATTAAAACTGAAAAAGGTTTATAGAGAGAATCTTATGCATTCTGATGTGTAATGTGACAGAACTGCAACTAGTGCACCCTACGGAATATGGTTCATAACACACAAAAGAGACACATTTTTAAAAGGGCAGCGTAGGGGGGCATGCTTTTGTCCCGGCAGTCTCTAGGTGATCCTCCTGGGGCCAGAAGCCTTTGCAGTACAAATTATTGGATGAGGCCAACTTACAATTTGCAAATGGTCACCATTTGCCCTCATAATCAGTAACCATTTAATACTGTTCCACAGCGGTAGCAGATGAACAAAAATGTATGTACTCATTTGCGAGCCACAGCGTATGAGGTTCCCCCTTCAAGCCCACTTCTCATTGGAGATCAAAAAAACCACCTTGTAAATCAATCAATCAGGATTTATAAAGCGCCGCTAAACCCCGATAGTGTATCCAGACGCTTGCAGGCCCCGGAGGCTTTTATCCGAAATGCCAGGTATTGAGGGTCATTGGGAATTCCGGAAGTAAGGTGATGGTCCACAGGTGCGTGGGGAGGCTGTTTCAGGTCTTTGCTGTGATGTGGGAGAAGGAGCATCCTCCACTTCTGCTTCAGTGGATGTGGCGAGTATGGGCAAGTGAAAGGGAGGCAGGCATAGACTTTTCATTGGTTGGTGGAAGTTCAGACGGTGGTTAATGTAGAAGGGTCCCTGGTTGTGTAGAGCGTTGTGTGCATGGGCTGGCAACTTTGACACTTTACATTCACCAAGATAGTTTGGTTTGGGATCAACATCATTCTGAATGCACAGCCTAATCATACATATGGCCCATAATGCCCTTCAATCACATCGAGCAGTTTGATCTCAGTGGCCACTGCATTCATATTATAAAAGAACCATGCCACCTCTGTGAGCACTACAATACCAATATACAATAAGCAAGCAATCGGTGGACAAATCCACTTCTCAGATGTTGGTATATACCAAGTGCTCAGAAGGGGAAACATCCATTACAACGCAGTCATTACATCACACTGATTTTACAAAGCAACTGCTACAATGCAACTGCCTTTACATCGCATGCCATTACAACGCATGTCACTACAACGCATGCCATTACAACGCATGCCATTACAACGCAGGCCATTACAATGCAGGCCATTACATTGCATTAAGGGGTAAGTAATGGATATTTTTTTGTTTTAGGGTGGGTATAGGTTTTTGGGTATATGGGAATAGTAATTTGTAAAGAGACTAGCTCAAATTACTTTAATTTACAAAAGTTATTAAGGGAGGGGGAAGACTCTGGTATGTTTTTTGACCCATTGGATGTGAGAGGTCGTAACTCGCCTCTTACATCCCCTTGCCTTATTTTTAACCGCTGACGGAGGCCCAGGTATTAAAGTCTAATTTCACCCTCGGGTACTGGGACCACCGCCTAGCCGTTTTAACATCACTTCCTTAACTATCTTCACTGCACACTCAGCAATATACCAGCTCCGCTGTAGTCAGGCGTTGAAGCACACCCGGGGCACGCTAGGTGCTACTGGGTGGGCCCGATGATGAAGCATGCCACCAACTAGGTTGGTGGGTGAGGGCTTTATGAACACACCAGCCGGGTGTTCACACTCCGTGACAAAACATACCAGAGTCTTCCCCCTCCCTTAATAACTTTTGTAAATTAAAGTAATTTGAGCTAGTCTCTTTTTGATTAAACCACATATTAACCCGGGGACATGGACTAGCTTTCTGGTCCTATCTCTCTCTCTTGATTACGCACAATAGTAATTTGTAGCCCTACACTATCCAACACTTACTCTACTATTGCACTCACTGGAGTGGGAATAGCAATTTTTACCCCTGAACTATCAAACACTTACCCTACTGTTGCCCTAAAAGTACTGTGCGTTGTAATGGTATGCGTTGTTCTGGTATCCATTGTAATGGCATGCGTTGTGAAATCATGTGATGTAATGGTAGTTGTGATGTAAAAACTGTGTTGTAAAAGCATGCTTTGTAATTTTTTGAGTTGTAATGTCATATATTTGCTCGGAAGAGATCTCTGTATCAGCCATGTTGTTATGCACACACATCCCAGCTGCAAGATGCCTTTAATGGCTCTGCATAAAGGCACAAACTACCTGAGGGAGAGCTCCATTCAAAACGCTGTGCTTGTACTGCAACTAGATGCACCTGAAGGGTCAAACTTCTGCTTCTGATGTAAGTCTGAAGGAATGGACAATATTTTTTGTTTCATTATTTTTATGGAAAATGTTTTAGAAGATCTATAGAGATAAGAAAATAAACAACATACAAGTATACACAGAAAACTGTTGGCATATCCAGAAACAGGCTGCTATTAAAATATAAATGTGATAACCAGAGCGGATATAGTTTCATTCTGTAAAAACATGTGTGTGCATAATTTCTATATTTAAAAACACAGTATGCATTCTGAGTACATTCTGAGCTGAATCTGAGCTGCGGCTGCAGTCGGGGGCCATGGCACTCCTTTTTGGGGACCGAGTATTTTTTTTAATCAGACTTTGACTCAGAGTAAGAGAGAATATATAAAAAGTGAGAAAGAAAGAGGAAGAGAAAGAAAAAGAGTGACAAAAAGAGAAAGCAGGGGTGAAAACGAACCTGCAAGAGTGAGATAAAGAGACAGGAAGTGTAGAGTGGTGGATAAAAAAGGATAGCAGGAAGAATCAAAAACACAGATTGTCTCGGTATTTGGCAATCATAACATTCAGCAGGCTTCAGAGAAAAACTTTGGGCCTGGCACTTATTCCTTTATGAATTAACCCCTTCCATGTGCCCTTCGGCCAACGGCCGTTGCAAGCACTACCCCCGTAGTGCTGCGCACGTTCGTTGGCCGATGCGGCCCCGCCCACTCAGTAAAAGCGCTGCACGGTGGCGGAATTGCCGCTGCGGTTAAGCTCAGTGTATGTGCAGCATTCAATGGTCGGTGATTGGACAAAGCCATTTCAGTTAATTCCCGGCTATGGTATTGAATATTTAATGCTTCAATCCAGTGGCGGCCTGTGCAGGTAAGCACGGTGGGCGGGGGAAGGGAGGGAAAGTGACATTCAATGGAATTGTCAAAAAAAAAAAACACTTACCTTGAGTTCCCTACATCGCATGTGTGACAAGCACAAGGTAAGTGGTTATATATATTTTTTTATTTTGCCTATTCCGTCGTCTGTCACTCCCCCTTCCCGTGCCCTGCCCCCATCTCACCACGCTTACCTGCACCGGCCACTTTTATGGTCTGCAGAGTATGCTCATATGAGAGCATATCTGCCCGAATTACAAGTTGGTAACTATGAATATTGAGACCTGTCGCACTGGATGTCTGATAGTGGTAGAGTTTATGATATGCTGCAGCCAGCATGAAAGGTAGGAGTGAAAAGACACTGAAGGGAGAGTGTAGAGAGAGTAACCAGGCTTCACTCTTTTAGATTGAGCTGTATGCTTGGAGTGATTTTTCAATTTGTCGAATTCATGTTTGTGAAAGGAGTCTCCACAATCATGTGCAAAGGCAAAACATGGGTTGTCAGCAGCTGACCTATGGAGGTTTACTCTTTTGTGACTAGGAATCCAATTCGTACTATAATAGTTTTAAAGATGTTAGATTGTGTGTATTAGAGTATACAACATTGTCAAGACTTATTGTGAAGCACACACAGGCCCTCCAAGGACAGGGAGGTTGTTGGAGCTTTTGAATTCACAAAGAATTGTTTTATACCCTGCATTAGGAGTAGGTCGGTTAAGAGAAGGCGAGGCCTGGTAATGACCTTAAAGGTGTTGTACTCCGTGTATTAAGAGTGATGTGAATGAAATGTAGAGATATGTTTAGTTTGATTATTTTAATGATTAAAATCTGTATATTTTTCTCCTAAAAGGGTGTGACAGATTTGCAGAGGAAGAACATAGGTTTCATATACTCTATCTTCTCTTTGTAATCCCAATTTTTATCCGGCTATCCCAATCCTAGTCTGTTGTGTGTCCAGTATGGGGAATTTATGGATCAATATAAATACACACCAACAGTATCCACAGGTCTGTACAAATAGTTAGAACCACAGAAGAGCTACCCTTTCCTTTTGAAAGGGTTGTAGCCCTTGGTACCACTAGAGTGACACTAGGAGGAGACCCAGATGATGAAGCATGTCGCCAATGGTGAGTCATGGGAATCCGTCCTTTTATACGATTGTTCCTTCTGTAGTCTGCAAAAGTTATATAGGTTAATGGTTGCGGATTTTAGGTCTTCTGTGGTTCTAACTGTTTGTACAGACCCGTGGATACTGTTGGTGTGTCTTTAGCTTGTGATTGGGGAGTGTATCCACGCTAGGTCTTAAAATATTCCCTTGGACACTATATACATCGTAGTGTTTTCTGTTCCGAATTTATGGATCAGCCAGAATTTACACTGCATTTAAGACTGTAAGATCTTGGCAAAAGGAGAATATTTCTATACCTTTGTCCACGTTTCAGGAGCAGTCCGCAGGTAATTCGGTTATGATCTTGTGTCATTCGGTTTACCTTGCTAGACCATCAGATAGTAATGTTTAACTAGAAAAATGCGGCTTCTTTATCGAGCCTGTATGAAAGCAGGCAAGCAGGGGTATGTTGAACACGACCCTTCTAGAGAAGGAACTATCTCTCCATAACTTATTGCTCTCAGTTAAACAATTCAGGATAACAGAGGCAAGTCACCTTGCTCTTAAATAATCAGGTCTGCCTGACAAAACTTCACAGGCCTCTTGGAAGCAACACAATCTCTGTAAATTCCCTTTAGAGCATGTACTTTAACATTTTTTTCAATCGAACTTCTAACACAGGGATTTGATTGCTGCTTATACCTCTTGCAACGATTCTAAGCCCCTGGCAAACTCCTCGGCTGTTCACCCAATGGGCTCAGGGTAAATGTGATTCTTTTGTTTAGGAAACATTGATACACATATATGTTCGTTGGTTAAAACGGATGATAATATGAAAATAACACAAATTTCAAACAATTCAAGGTTAAGCATATTCACCAGTGGTTGGAATGTGTTTTTTGTAATGTAATCACGTTATTTAATGTTCCTTCGCAGATATGTGCATGTTCTCAACAGAGGGAAGTGTTTGTACGCATAAGTGGCTTTATAAATAGATTTGTGCTACAATTTCATGTTTTCCTGCTAGATGAAACATGCAGTTTTACTATTTACGTGAATATCAATTCAAAAGTGCCTAACAACGCACTTAGTCATCATTGACAATGAAACCCATTGTTGGAGACAGTCTTCATAGCAACCAAGGTCTTTAGCCAAAACGACAATAAATGTGCTCGTTTGCTGTGTTATTCTGTTTTAATCAAATATTATTTTATACATCTGTATTAGTAGAGGCGGGTAGTATCCAACTAAAGTAATACCCACAACATTTGTCAGGGTGAACTACGAAACTCACTAAATAAACCTGTGTCCAGCCCATGGTAGTTATGGCATATATTAAACAGGCTTAACTTAGAGGCAATGTGAAAACTTTATGCAGCACTCATTGCCTCAAAGTTAAGCCTGTCAGCTATGTACAATAGCTACCAGGGGTTGAGCTCAGGTCTGACCAGGTCGGAAGTTTGCCTTTCAACTTAGTCATGGGGTTGGAAACCAAGAATCCTTAATGGGGCAAGGCAGCAGGTTGTGGCCAAAGAGGTCTCCACATAATTGGATAGCCACTGGATGAGGTCTCAGTAAAGCCATTGACTTTTGTGGAGAAAGTTCAGAGTTGGAGGAATTTGATTTTCACTCACAGAGTAGAACCCTCACTGGCAGGATACTTTTGATGCTTTAGCCCAATGAAGATTTCTACCTTAGTACTTAGTCAATTTTTTAGGAGCTCAGAATCTTCCAACAGGGCAAGACTGCAGGCTGTTACTGAAAAGGGCTCCACAAGGCTGCATACCCTCTTTGAGAGGTCCAGCTGAATCAAATTTGCTGTTGCTGAAAAGCTCAGAGTGAGAGCAACCCAAATCTATGGGCTGGTTGCAGATTGGCCCTGGTCCTCCCCAGGTTATTATTATTAGTGAGATTTTATATAGTGAAAAGCAAACCCTGCATTTAATTCTGTGGACTGTGTTAAGCAACTGATTAGTAGAGCGCCATGGGATGTGGTATGGAGATACCAAATTTTGAAGGGATTGTGGTCCAGCCAGAGAGTTGATTTTGTGCATACAATCGAGCAAAACCAATGACCTTCCTGGTCAGTGTCACTGCTCTCCCCCACGCAGGGACTGCCCTGCAGCCCAAGCTCCATGCCAGGTAGGTGTTTAAGGCCCTCCTCCACCCGCAGGCTCCTGGCTGAGCCTCATCCCTGGTGGTCTAGTTGAAGAGCACTCTGCTCTTCTGCTGTTCCTCTCTGTTTTCTGTGCCCTTTTTCCTCTGTTTACTCTCTCTGTTTTTGCTCTCTTTCGGTTTTTGCCTTTCCCATGTAGAAGCTGGAAAAAAATCACAGAGGAACACCTCACATCCGCCCTCATGAGCACCTCTCCCCCTACCACTCCAAACATCAAAACAGCAGCAAGCAACCTCCATCGATGGATCACCAACTGCGTTGACACACTCTCCCCCCTCCAGAAGGCCACAGGACGACCAAAAGAAAGCAAGCTGGTTCACCATGGCATTCCAATAATCAATACAAAAGGGGGTGGTGATGGATGGAGCATCTGAATCAATCAAACACTCACACCCAGTCAAAAGATCTGGGTTTAATCCATCACCGTTCTTTAGCCCACTCCGCCACCCCAGTTCAGACATGGCTATATGCAAATCAGTCTGACCCTGTGCCTCATGGGAACAGTCCACCCCGCACTGCCAAACCATGTCTTCCCTGGACTGGAAACAAGCTTCCGTGGACCGGTTTCTGGCATTCCAGCCGTCTTCAGCCCGGCTTGCTTGAATCCAGTGGCAAAGTGAGCAAGGGACTCACGTCTGAGCATACCCTGCCACACTTATGGCGGCCAAAAGCGGTACAAAAGGGGGTGGTGATGGACGGAGCATCTGAATCAATCAAACACTCACACCCAGTCAAAAGATCTGGGTTTAATCCATCACCGTTCTTTAGCCCTCTCCGCCACCCCAGTTCAGACATGGCTATATGCAAATCAGTCTGACCCTGTGCCTCATGGGAACAGTCCACCCCGAACTGCCAAGCCATGTCTTCCCTGGACCGGAAACAAGCTTCCGAGGACCGGTTTCTGGCATTCCAGCCGTCTTCAGCCCGGCTTGCTTGAATCCAGTGGCAAAGTGAGCAAGGGACTCACGTCTGAGTTAAGTTGGCAGGGTATGCTCAGACGTGAGTCCCTTGTTCACTTGGCCACTGTATTCAAGATAGCCTGGCTGATGAGGATTATGAATCTGAAACCGGTCCCAGGATGCTTGTTTCCGGTCCAGGGAAGACATGGCTCGGCAGTTCGGGCTGGACTGTTCCCATGAGGCACAGGGTCAGACTGATTTGCATACGGCCATGTCTGAACTGGGGTGGCTGAGTGAGCTAAAGAATGGTGATGGGTTAAACCCAGATCAGTTGACTGGGGGTGAGTGTTTGATTTGCTCAAACGCTCCGTCCATCATCCCCTTTTGTATCGCTTTGTTCGCCCTAAGTTGTCAGGGTATGCTCAGACGTGAGTCCCTTGCTCACTTGGCCACTGGATTCAAGATAGCCTGGCTGATGAGGATTATGAATCCGAAACCAGTCCCAAGATGCTTGTTTTCAGTCCAGGGAAGACATGGCTCAGCAGTTCGGTCTGGACTGTTCCCATGAGGCACAGGGTCAGACTGATTTGCATACGGTCATGTCTGAACTGGGGTGGCTGAGTGAGCTAAAGAATGGTGATGGATTAAACCCAGATCAGTTGACTGGGGGTGAGTGTTTGATTTGCTCAAACGCTCCGTCCATCATCCCCTTTTGTATCGCTTTGTTCGCCCTAAGTTGTCAGGGTATGCTCAGAAGTGAGTCCCTTGCTCACTTGGCCACTGGATTCAAGATAGCCTGGCTGATAAGGATTATGAATCCGAAACCGGTCCCAGGATGCTTGTTTCCGGTCCAGGGAAGACATGGCTCGGCAGTTCGGGTTGGACTGTTCCCATGAGGCACAGGGTCAGACTGATTTGCATACGGCCATGTCTGAACTGGGGTGGCTGAGTGAGCTAAAGAATGGTGATGGATTAAACCCAGATCAGTTGACTGGGTGTGAGTGTTTGATTTGCTCAAACGCTCCGTCCATCATCCCCTTTTGTATCCCTTTGTTAGCCCTAAGATGGCAGGGTATGCTCAGACGTGAGTCCCTTGCTCACTTGGCCACTGGATTCAAGATAGCCTGGCTGATGAGGATTATGAATCCGAAACCGGTCCCAGGATGCTTGTTTCCGGTTCAGGGAAGACATGGCTCGGCAGTTCGGGCTGGACTGTTCCCATGAGGCACAGGGTCAGACTGATTTGCATACGGCCATGTCTGAACTGGGGTGGCTGAGTGAGCTAAAGAATGGTGATGGATTAAACCCAGATCAGTTGACTGGGGGTGAGTGTTTGATTTGCGTAAACGCTCCGTCCATTATCCCCTTTTGTATCACTCCAATAATCAAGGCACTCCTGCCAACTACTTGAAAAAACTTTAAAAAGCAGCAAAACCCCGGAAATATGCACTGCCTCCAGAGCAGCCACCACAGCACACCACCAACTCATCAAAGCCACGAAGAAGAGCTTCCTCCGAGACAAAATCCTCTTTAATGCCCACAACTCCAAGGAACTCTTCTCATCATACAAGAGTTTGTCAAACCAGACAGTGAAACAACAGACGTCCCACCCTCCCAAGACCCTGCAACAGACTCAGCTCCTTCTTTCACCTCAAGAGCATGACACTCTACAACAACTTTGATGACCAAGACCTCTTCACCACCCCAACTTCCACCCCCAGCAATGCCACCCAACAGACTCTACTCACCTGGACCTCGCTCATGACAGAAGACACCTTAAAGAACATGAAGAACATCCACTCCGGAGCACCCTCAGACCTCTGTCCATAAAACATCTTCCACAGGGCCGCCACAGCCATCGCACCCAAACTGCGTCAAACAATTAACAGCACCCTCGAGCTTGATACATTCCCCAATGAATGGAAGCACTCCAAAGTCAATACCCTACTCAAGAAACCCTCTGCAGATCCGATGGATCTCAAGACTTCAGGCCCATCCCGCTGCTTCCATTCTCAGCCAAATTCATCAAAAAGGCCATCAACACCCAGCTAGCATACTTCATTGAAACCAACAACATCCTAGACTTCTCCCAATTCAGATTCAAAAGCAACCACATCACAGAGACCACCCTCCTCGCCGCCACTGATGACATCCGCACCCTTCAGGGTCTCAAATGGCAGCCCTCATCCTCCTGGACCTATCAGCAGCCTTCGACACCGTCTCCCACTGCACACTAGCCAAGCAGACTCCAAGAGGCCTGGATCTGAGGAAAGGCCCTAGACTTGATACTGTCATTCCTCACAGGCAGAACACAGAGTCAGACTCCCGAACTACCCTTCAGAACCAACTGAGACAGGATGCGGAGTACCCCAAAAGATCCTCCCTCAGCCCCACACTTTTCAACACCTACATGGCCCCCCTCGCTAACATCATCAGAAACCACAGGCTCCACATTGTCTCCTATGCTGACACCCAGCTCATCCTCTCCCTCACCAAAGAACCCAACATCACCAGGCAGAACTTCCAAGAAGAGATGATAGCCGTCTCAACCTGGATGAAGAACAGCTGTTTGAAAATCAACTCAGAAGTTCTCATCTTCGGCTCCACCCCCTCAGCTTGGGATGAGACCTGGTGGCTCCCCATCCTCGGAAACGCACCCACCCTGAAAGACCATGCATATAACCTCTACATTATACTGGACTCATCGCTCATGATGAACTGCCAGTTCAAGGCTCTCTCCCCAGCCTGTTTCAACACAATCTGCATACTCTGTAAAACATTCAAATGGATCCCCTCCGATTCACACACGCCCTCTTCACCAGCAGACTAGACTATGACAACACCCTCTATGCTGGAATCAACAAAAATTCCTCTGCAAGCTCCAGACCATCCAGAACGCTACAGCCAGACTAATCCTTGATATCCCCAGGTGCAACCACAACACCCAACACCTCCATGACCTGCACTGTCTCCCCGTCAAAAGAAGGATAACTTTCAAGCTGCTCACGTAAGTATACTAGGCACTCCACAACATCGGACCATAATACATCAATAAGTGTCTTTTTATCCACGCCCCCAAGAGAAACCTCAGTTCAGCCAACCTCGCCCTGGCTACCATCCCACACTTCAACAGGAACAGAGTGGTTGGAAGGTCCTTCTCATACCTCGCAGCCAAGACCTGGAATGACCTCCCCCTCCATCTCTGGCAAAGCCCCACGCTGCCCCAGTTCAGGAAAGACCTCAAGACCTCGCTCTTCAAATGACCGCAATGGAACTGCTACCCCTCCTACCCCCCAGCTCCTTGAGACCCTAACGGGTGAGAAGTGCACTTTACAAACCCCTGATTGATTGATTGAGCTCCTTAAACTGGATGTGTTTATCAACTGCAAGCCAATGTAGGCCATTAAGTAAGCCAGACACAGAAGCATGTTTGGGAAATCCAAACAGAGGTCTGACAGCAGAATGTTGGACCACTTGAAGAAGTCTGATCATGGTTTTGTCTATCATGATAAAGAGGACATTATCATAATCCAACCTGGATAAGATCATGGCCTCAATGACGATCCTCTGGACTGAAAAAGGAAGCATCCACTGGATCTTTTTTAACCATTTCATAATGCTGAAGCATGTAGGGGCTATTTTGTTCACCTGTGGCTTCATGGTCAAGGTGGAATCCAGGCAATGGCTATATTTTTCACCTTCTAGACTGGTTCAGGAAGGACCCCTAGAGTAACTGGCCAGTGTTAGGTCCCCGAGCTGGGGATTCTTGCCTAGTACCATTACCTTGGTCTTCTTACCGTTTAGGTAGGGAGTTGAAACACATCCAGGGGAGACAAGACCAAGGCAGGAGTGTATATCTCAAGAGTTATGCCCATGCTCTGATGACCGAGAGAAAATGATTTGTGTGTCAGTATATCAAAAACAGGATGAGGCCACAGCTTTCCACCAGATTTGCTAATAGGCAGCCATGTGTGTTGAACAACATAGGGATGACCACTGTGGTAAGGGCCAGAGGGCTGGATACCACAGCCAAGAAGATCTGAAAGTAATGGTCAGTCAAATAGGAGGTTAACCAAGCAGAGCTGTCCATTGGAGACCTGAGTCAGTCTTTCAACAAGGATGTCATGTGGCACAGTATCGAACACCGCATTCAGATCTAATAAAACCAGCACAGCTGTACTGCCCAAATCTAGGAGCTTTCTGAGATGTTCCAGGAATTCCAGAAGGGCGGACTTTGTTTTTGTGTCCTAATCTAAAACTACACTATGAAGGGTGTAGAGCATCTCGGGACTCTACTAAGGTGGTGAGTTGAGCTTGGACAGGTTTTTACAACACCTTCTCAAAAATGGGCAGCATAGAAATGGGTGTACAATTGGACAAGTTGGACGAGTCCAGATGGGATTTTTTCTGTAAAGGTAGAACAATTGCATGCTTTCATGTTTTAGGTATATGTCCCTCCTGAAGAGTGAAGTTCATGATTCCTGCCAGAAGTTGAATTAGTTGTGGGCTCAGAGTCTCAGTTTAGCTGGGGGAAGAGGATCTAGAGGCAAGCCTGAATTGTTGATAGCAATAAAGCCAAAAGGAGAGAATATTCCAGAGGAGCCAGTGACTGCGTTCCTGCATAAAAAATAACTCAAACCCCAAGCATTTTCTTCCCTGATATAGGTTGATGTTGAATTGTTGTTCTGGATATCAATCTCCGATTGACATCTCACTATCCGCACTGTGGTTAGAGGAAGCGGAATATCCATCACCTTTTGAATGAAATACATTTTTTAAAAAGCGAGTGACTCACACAGAGATTATGACAACAAGGGGGGGTGCCATATTAATGGGGTCAGATAAATCCTGGACCGCTTTAAAAAGTGTCATGGGACAGTTCTGTGCTTCAGAGATTTTCGTTGAGTAAAATAAGGGCACATGCTTGTTAGTGCACATGATATTGATTTACGTCTATTTCATATTTGAGTTTTAAATTCCCATCATCCCGTTTCTGTTAGGCCCTTTCCAGTCTCTTACAGGGTTTTTCAAGAAAAGCCTCAAACCCCGAGGTAGGGTGGTGAATCCTAGATGAGTGCTTGAGTTTAGCAAGTGAGATTTCATCTAGACAGTCACATATCCAGTTGTCCATCGCAGGCTGGTCTAAATAACCCTTCTGTGCCAACTGAGGGCATTTATTCAATAGGGAGGTGTTGAGGAAATGTATATCTAGTTTAAACCTTTTTCTGATCATAACTTGAGGCCTTGTGTTAGACTTGGCATCTTTAGGCGTGTTCCCCTGTCTTTTTTATTTCTGACCTCTTGGTTTTGACTCTGCTTTTGCTGGTTTAGTGTCTCTGTGCACTTTTTACTGCTGTTCAGTGTTAAAGTGCTATTGTAAATTAGATTATGGATTGGTGTTTCCATGATTAATAATCCAGATTTGTAAAGCGCACAATCACCCGTAAGGGTCTCTAGGCGCTGGGGGCCGTCTGGAAGATTAAGCAAGCTATTGCCCAGGGTCACATGGTGCTGGGCTAATCTACCACCGGTGCCGGGGATCGAACCGTGATCCCCAGATTCCGGAGTCAGTCGTCCTAGCCACGGCGCCACACCTCTTCCGTTACCAGTAAATCAAATATGATTGGTATATTTGATTTACTGGTAAGTCCCTAGTAAAATGTACTGAGTGAGCCGGGGTCTGTAAATCAAATGCAGCTAGTGGGCCTGCAGCACAGAATGTGCCACCTACACAAGTAGCCTTTCAAAGGGTTCTAAGACCTGCCTCTGCAGTGTCTGCGTGCGGTTTTTACTGCCATGTCGACTTAGCAAGTGCACCTACTTGCCAAGCCTACCCTTTCATTTTATGACTTGTGAGTCACCCTAAGGTAGGCCCAAGGTACCCCTATGGGCAGGGTACAGTGTATGTGAAAGGCAGGACATGTACTGGTGTGTGTAACATGTCCTGATAGTGAAATACAGTGCAATTCGTTTTTCAGTACTGAAAAGCTATCTGTCCCATTGGATAGAATAAGGAATACTTTCTAACATTTTACAAGTATATCTGCCCATTGAGACATGATAGAGAAATGGAGTTTAGTATGCCTGAACTCAGTTTGCAGAAATGCATCTTTTGATAAAGATGATTTTTATATTCTGTTTTTGGAAATACCACTTTTAGAAAGTAGGTATTCTCTGGCTTAGCCATCCTGTGGGCATCTGCTGGGTTGTGGACTGACTGTCTGGCTTTTGAGTGACAGGAGCTGAGGATGCGCATTCTCTTCAGACAGCCACTGGGGGGGCTGGCGGGTCGAGGTATGTCCTGGAAAAGTCAGGGCTGGGCTGAATAGACCAGGGCTGCATTTGAAGTAATGGCAGGAGATTTCCTTGCACCTGAATGGGCTTGGTCTGCCTTGTAAAATGAGTTCTCCACCTCCTACTGGGAAGCTGGGCCAGAGAGGACCAAATTGGTTTGGACTAAGCACAGACACTCTTTGCCAGAGAGAACAGAGAGAAATGCAGTATATATATTGGGGCCCTGACCGCAGAACTTTAGAACTCGCTGGAATCAAGGAGCCTGCCAATAAGAAGAGCTAGAAGAACTACTAGGAGGAGTACTGCCCTGTTGCTGTGTAGTTGCTGTATTGGGTTGGCATGCAGTTGCTGCTTCTGCCTTGAGCAGAGCAAGGACTGGATTGAACTTTCTTTAGTTGTGCTGAGTATCTCCAAGGGCTTCAAATAGAGCTTGCCTCCGGTTCATGAAGTCTCAGGGACAGCAAAGACTTTACTTACCTCTAGGTACCATCTCAGGAACCGTGGAGTTCAGTTGCCACAGAGGGTGAATGCAGCCAACACCATCACAGACAGCGCTGCTGAGTCCGTGTCCTGATGGTACCCTAACCCTGGTCTCACCGACGACGATTGCCATCACCGAGCCATTATTTGAACTGTGACCTGTAGGTACCGCACACCGCACTCTGCACCACCTCACTTCACTTCACTTCACTCTGCCGCCCTAGTCTCACCAACTTTGCTGCCTGCTAATTGTGACACCAGTGACTACACTGTGGTTTGGAGCCACTGCTCACAAGTCACACGACGCACCACCCCATCACACATGCAGTCTGGGTTGACCAACTTCAGCTCTCATCAACCGGCACAGTTGCTTGCACCGAGACCCGTCAGCAACATAACGAGCACCGCCTCACCCCGCACCACAGCCCTGGTCTCACCAATGATGCTGGACAACCATCCCCGAGCTGCTCCCTGCACTGCGATGTGAAGGCACTCCATGCCACAACATTATGCTTCACATCGCAACCACAATGGTTGTCACGGCTGGCCTGCACTGCCGTAGCACCGGACGGAGCTACTGACTTCAAGGAACTGCATTTTTAAGGCATACTTGCAAATTGCCTATTTTTTATTACTGTATGTTGCTCTTTTATTGTTTTGGTCTTGTTTATACAGATAAATATTAGTATGGTGTCCTTTTGTAGTGTTTTCACTGTATGCCTGTTTGTTATTTGCAAATGCTTCACACACGGCCTCTGAGATAAGCCTGACTGATCATGCCAAGCTACCAAGGGGGTGAGCAGGGGTTATTTTAGGAATGTATCCCCTTTATTCTGACTGGAAGGATGTGCCTCGTTTGGACAAAGGTGCAAACCATTGCCAATTAGAGACCCCCATTTCTAACACCTAGCTATGCTCCAAGAGGGTAAGGAATGGAAGGGTATGTGAAAAGGCATTGCAAGGTGACTTGACCAGACTGGAGGCACATGAGGCTCATAGTGAGTAGCGTAATTTCGGAGATTATGGGGTTAAGGAGATGGCCTGCCTTGTAAGTGGGAGCAGAATTGGTGAGATCAAGATTCAGGGTGTCTAGGTCCTCAATGAGCATCTGGCTGAGCCTACAGGTAGAGTCCTCCAAGTGAATGTTTAGATCGCCGAATAGGATAAAATTGGTGCTCTTGAGCATGTTGGGAGCAATCAAATTAGGTATTGTCATGCCTTAAAACCCAGCACATTTAGGAGGATGGTACAACAACAAACCTAAGACCGTGTAATTGGGCATAAGAGGGAGTGAGAAAAATAGAGCTTCACAAGCAGGGAAAGGAAACTCCTCAATTTTTCACAGAAAAATGTCTTTAAAGACAATGGCTATTCCACTTCACGCCTTGTCCTCACGGCCCATTCTGACTATACAATAATTGTTTGGATATGATATCTGGCATAGATGCCTAATAAAGCCAAGTTTCTTTCAGAAACAAGGGATCAGGGGCCTTTTCTGCAAGAAGGTCGTGAATGTGTTGCTGGTGGCTTGTTAGGAAGTGACAGTTCAAACTAATAAAATGAAATGAGGCCCTAGCATTCTTACCACCAGAAACCTTGGCATAGGAGCTCTCTTCATTGACTACCCCATCGGTGATATTAATGTGGTTGCAGGAGACATGGCAGAATCGGCAACTATACAACAGTTTTAGGATCCATGGATTTTAAACATACCTCTAAGCATATGGGGCAAAGTGCTTCCAGCTATTTCGAGGAAAAGCACTTTCTTTCCAAGATGAAAGGAATAGGATACTGGGCCCATTTGGGCGCAGACGGGCTTGCCTTTTGCGCTAGTCCGGCCAAGAGCAGTGCATTGCAGTGACTACACAGCTAACTGCGCAGTATGTCTGGCTTCATGAAAATGGTCGCAATATGTGCAGAAATGAGCGGGCACTTCAGCCGTGCACCACTCTCTCAGTAAAATAAATTAAAACATTTCCACAATTTAAAAGACTCCAAGTTCCCTGACATAAAATAACAATTTCAGTGTTTGTAGAAAAATCAGCAGTAAAAAATGAGGTTCTCGAAGCCAAAACGTTTCTAAGTCGCAGGTTTCAGGAAAAGTTTGGAAACATAAACTTTGACACTAGCCAAGGGTAGGACCTTGAGGACAGCACTTGGGGGTAAAGACTCACTCCAGCAGAAGCCTGTAGCAGGGTCAAGTGAAGGTCCATTTAGAAGTGGAAAGCTGGGCAGTTGCAGGGAAGACCTTTCCAGCTCCTCCGTATTAGCGTATTCCCAGGTCTTGCTCCCCAAAGTGATCAGCATTTTCGACAACTCCAACAGACCATATTTCACCTCATTTTTCCTGAGACTTTGCCAGAGTCCATGAAGTGCTTCCTCATTTCAGTTGTTCCGAAGAAGAAGTCAGATGTGATGCGAATACGGCTATTCTTTTACAGATACAGTCCATACCTTTTGGCTGCATCCAGATTCTGAGGGGCTTGGTGATATCTATGGAAACAGGCAAGGATTTATTGGGAATGGTCCATAGAGGGGCGCTGTTGAAACCTTACCATGTGAGCTCTCTGAAATACCAGGGGTGGGTCAAAAGTCAATGAGAGTAGGTCAGCCGCAGTTGTCCGAGGAACGCTTTCATATCATCCCTTTCTTTCTCCTCCGGAATCCCAGATATGTGGATATAATTCCTGCGGCTCCGGTCTTCCAGGTCAATGATTTTCCATGAGAGCTCTGAGATGTCTCGGAGCCACACTGGGATATTGTCCCATCTGGACTCCATGTCCGCCAGCCTCTGTTGCATGCCAGATAACCTAGTCTGAAAGCTGGAGATGGGGTCCCTCAAACATTGTACTTCCACTGAGGTGATGACACTGTGGAATTCACTGTGCTAATGGATACTTTGATCTCCGCCAGTTCTTTCAATAGCGTAGTTAGAGTGGTGTCCGACACTGCTGACAACCCTGACTTAGACTCTGGAGTCACTGCCATGATCCCTGTAGAACCGGCCTACCTTTTCCAGCCACCACCTCAGAAAGGTTTAGCTGCCTGGAACTTTTGGCTTTATGGTGGCATGGCATGCGGGCTGGCACAACTGGTTGTCTAAGGAGAAAAGGCCCGACTATCGCCCAGCCAAACACTATCCTGGCTGTCCAGGGCCATCAATCCTTAGGTTTCTCGCAAATTATCAACTGTCCTCTGTGGTCAGTTCACCCCTTTACAGACCATCCTCTCATTGCCCAGTCTCATCTCTGGGGATCGGTAGGTACTCACAGCAGGGTCCATCTTCTCAGGTCATGATTGACTTTGAGCATTACAATCCGATGATCCTACTTCAAGATGACCACTCCTGGGGTCTGCAGTCCCCACAAATGCCAGGTGTAATCCACTGCTCACCAAGAGAACTCGGGATCTCTCCCCTCAAATAACTGTGTCACCTCTCCTCACCTCTGAGCTTCCAGTGATGGTGCAAATCCAAGGGCACTGCTTTCTGAAAAGAATCAACTGTCCTACCTGGCCTCCTGAGCCTGCTCACTGAACTTTCCTTGGACCACTTTAGGTACTTCCAGCAGGTCTCCTGTAGTGATGTGGGAGGAGATATCCCAGGGCCCTCAGCAGAGTGGTCTCTCTGAATTCCCTGTGTGCCACTGTAGCCTGCTACCCACTCCTCTATTCCCAAAATGGCCGCTCTACAGCAAGGAATATTCTGTCAATGCCAATCGCCCAACTCTTTCCTTTTTTGGGGTGAAGAACTTTCAGGAGTGTCTGCTCCATGGCCGCAAGCTGTTCCTCCTCCTCTATGGCCACCATCACTGCAGCTTTCACTGTGGTGGTTTTGTGCTGCCTCATCCGCTGCAGCTGAGTGCCCCAGAGAGCCCCCTCCTACATATCTGAATTCCCCAGTTGCTTCTCACACTTTGGGGGACATCATCACAGCCTCAATGCAGCAGAGTTGGTGTCAGGCCCAGGCTTAGCTTAGCACAGTCACCTTCTCCTGCAACCAGCCACTCTCCCTACTCCTTCCACAAAAATAAAATAAAAGTTATTAAGGGTAACCCTACTGATTTGCAGCATTTCTGATGGGCCGTACTGCAAGTAATCCCACAGTACCCCTCTCCACCTAAAGCCGGGACGGCAGAAGCCTTCTTCCCATGTGCAGAGCTTGTGTTCCCACTCCAGACTAACCCCCTACTGTAGTCACAAAAAACAGTTCTGGAGGCAGATCCTCTCCCACTGGGGTTGTTGCCTGAATGACGTAGTAACAAAAGAGAGCCTTGCCCAGGTGTCAGCTAACATTTGCCTTTGACAGGGTAGGCCTCTTTGAAGTTAATCAAGCTTTTAGGCACATGCAATATGGTCATCCTGCCAGAGAAACAGACATACTTCCTCCACACCCAGGCCTCTGTCCTGCTCTGCAAGCTGTTCACTCATTTAATGAAGGGGGTTATTCAGCTGTCAAGTAAAAGTTGGAGCTCATGCAAATGAGCCTCAAGAGGCTTTAGGCAGACAAAAGATACATTTATAAAATTACCTTGTTAGAACTTGGGTCCCTACTTGGCAAAGGTATGCACCCTGTCCAAGTAGGGACCACAATCCTAGTCGGGGTAAGCTAGACCCATAGTGAAAGATAACCCGTGCTCACCCTCAGGTCGCTTGGCACAGAGCCCTCAGGCTTATCTAAAGAGACAATGTGTTAAATATTTGTGCAATACACACACATAGTAACAGAACAAAAACACCAGAAAAACTAATTCACACAGGATTAGAAAATTAGAGAATAATTCTATGTGTAAAACAAGACCAACATGACAACAATCCAATAAGTAGAAGTGGAGTTATGAATATCTATAGACTAAATTAACAACTAATGTTGAGAAGTCAATAGAGCTAAGGGGTTACTGGAGGTCACAGTGGACCTTGCCAAATCATAATTTCAAGCCCACCAAGATGGAGGACAGGCCAACTACAGCACTCACGCCAGTCCTGTTGAGAAAGTACCTTGGATGGAGAAAAGCGTTCAAGTTTTGATTTGTTAGTTCCGACCCACATTCCGACCCACACAGTTGAGAAGGAACCCTTTACAATGCAGGCACTGCATCAATGTTGAGTCATGCTCTCCATTGTCCTTGACCTGCGCAGTCTGTTGAGGCGATGTTGATCGGCTCCTGTGTTGAATGACAATGTGTGTGTCCCGATCAGTGCAAAGTCATCAGTGTGTCCATTTTTATGGTTCTGGACAGGAGAAGTCACCTTTTAAGGGCCCAGGTCTGGATTCGCATCACTTGGCAGGGCAGGACTCACAGATGGCAGAGTCCAGGTGCCTTTGCAGAGTTGAAGGAAGTATTTGATAGCCCTGAGATTTCAGAGCCTGGAGCAAGCCAGCAAGCCCTTGGAGTCATTCTGGATCTATGTGAGATGGGTCCAGTCCTTGTCCTCAGCAAACACAAGATGATGGACAGAGTGCTGAAAATTTTCAACAGCTCACCCGCGTCAAGAGATCTGGGTTTAATCCATTGTTTTTTTGCTCACTATGCCACTACGGTTTGGACCCAGCAGTATGCAAATCAGTCTTGACCCTGCTCCTCATGGGAACAGTTCATCCCAGACTGCCAGGACAGGTCCTACCTGGACCAGAAACAAGCATCCTGGACCAGTTTCGGGGTATCAAACCTCATTTGCCAGGCTAGCTGGCCTGATAATTTGGGCTGGACTGTTCCCATGGGGAGCAGGGTCAAGACCAATGTTCCCTCAAATTTTTTCCTCTTTGTGCAGCAGTGTAGGGTCTCTGTGCGCTGCAGCCAATGCTATGTGCACCCGGAACCAGAACGCACTTGTGCGCAGCGCCAAATATCACTCCAAACTTTTGCCTCAAATCTGCCTCTAGTTGCACCTCTGGCTCCCATCCTGGTCATTCATTCTTATATCCTGCAGATAATAAAATGAGTACTACTGTGTTTGGTAACAAGCCACTTGGAGCCACATTATCAAGAACGCCGATAACATTATTGTCTTTTTAGCGGCAGGAAACTGCCGCTAAAATGGCAATAATGGGCTTGATAATATGCCCTTGTGAATCCCTATAAAAGCCCACGTTTGCTGTCAGCACCCGGTGAAATGGCACCGGTCACACTGCCCTGGATAACACTGCCTGCTTGATAACAAAGTGCTAATCTGCTCTCACCACCTTCTCTCTGCGTCCTGCTACAAGGGGCTCTGCACCATTGCATTCCTCAGTTAGGTGACCCATTGCAACAATGCCACTGATACAATCATGTGAGCTGTGTGAGTCACTCTATGAGGTGCTCCGTGTCTGACCCAGGGTGCCTCAGCTGAGCCAACATCACGGTGCCTCAATCAGTGGCGGTAGCAGGGGTAGTCTATATTTACAGCAGCCCCCTTCTTTGGCCCCTGTCATGCCTCCTTCCTTTCTGATGGGATTTTCCCCTACATTTGTTAATAATATTATTATAACAACTATAATTACTACAGGGAGTCGGAATTGTTTTTGGAGCTACTTCCGAAAGGCAGGGTTGCGGAATCCCAAGGCTGCCTGGTTTTGACAAGTAATGCAGCAAGCCCAAAAGCTCGACATGTGCTTTACATGCCATGCTTTTTAACTTGATGCATGTGTTCTCTTAATGGAGCGCGGCTAAGGGCTGATTGTGGGCACTTGTGAATGTATTCCTGTTAATTGCAGCACCCTACTGCACTACAATTAACAGGCCCATTAGGAAAGAAATGCAGCAAGTGCAAAGCCACTTGCTATGGAAAGCATCCCCACATCCTGAAAATTACCGATTTTCGCTCTGCTCGGCGCGAATGCTCGCCCGGTAAGTGCACGCTTCACTAAGGACAGTGCACACTCAGGCTCACTGACGTGCGTGGGTGCGCACGTGCGCACGTTACAGGGAACACTGGTCAAGACTTATTTTCAGATAGCTAGGTCTAAATTGGAATGGCGTGGTGGATGGATTCAACCCAGATCTGTGACTGGGGGTGAATGTTTGATTTGTTCAGCATTTCATCCATCATCTGTTCTTTTTGCATACGTCACCCTAAGTGGGAAGGGTATACCCAGACGTAGGTCCCATGCTCGCTACACCACCAGATTCAAGCTAGCCTGGCTGATGAGGAGCCATATCCCGAAACCGGTCCCAAGATGTTTGTTTCTGGTCCAGATAGAACCTGGCCTGGTAGCTTGGGCTGGACTATTCCCAAGGGGAGTAGGGTCAAGACTGATTTGCATATGGCTGGGTCTAAATTGGAATGGCGTGGTGTGCCAAAAGAGATGGATTTAACCCAGATATGTGCCTGGAAGAGAATGTTTGATTTGCTCAGTATTCCATCAATCATCTGTTCTTTGTGTAGTCCTTGTCCTCATCAGGACAGAGTTCATCAGGCAGCAGGGCAGTTCCACAAAGCAGAATGTAGTTCCTTTAGAGCAGCAGTCAGGCAGAGTCGCAATCATTGTAGCACAGCTGTCCTTACTCCTGGTAGAGTTCATCACAGTTCCAGTATCTACTGTCTTGGTAGAGTCAGAGCCCAGGTACTTCCACCCAAATGTGCCTTTGAAATTGGGGCGACTTTAAATCAGACCCTTGAAGCGCACAGATCCACTTTGATTCCAGCCTGCCAAGCTATTGGTGGGAGTAATCAGCCCTTTGTGTGGGGAAGTGGACACAGGATTCAGGTGTAAGTATCAGCTCCTACTCCCTTGCTCTACACAGGAAAAGCTGTCAGAATGTAGATGAATGCAGATGAGTTATCTGTCACACCAACCCTTCCTGTGGTTGTGGCGGACTGGAGGGAATGGACAAAGTGTAGTCATCACCCATTCCAGACGTGTATTGCAGACAGACTGCAAGGCTCAAAGAGCAGTAAGAGCAGAAAAGTGTCCACTTTATGAAAGTGTGATTTCTAAAACAATATGTTAAATACAATTTTACCAGTAAAGACGGTTTATCATTGTCATTCCGAAGATATAAAACATGATGCAGCTACTCCTTTCCTATCAGGAATTACAGCTTTACATTTTTTACCTCTCATTAATCAACTCCCCCCCACCTCATCCCCTCTTCACATTAACACTCCTAACACGGACTCCTCCCACTCCAGCCAATCCCCCACAGCTCAGTTGGAGGCACTTAACAGGACACCTCATCTCCTTCTCGAAACCACACCACCCTTAGTTCACACACCGCTCCCAATCATACCTCCAACAATCACTCTCCAGCCAGCCACACCAACTACCCTGCCAACCGCATCCATAACTCTCACACACACATACGCAACATTACCTCCATCCCTACTCACTCCTACCTCAGATCACACACCCTTGCCTCTAACCCTACTCTCTCCTACCCCAGATCACACAACCTACCAGTCCACATCGCACACACACACACACACACACACACACACACACACACACACACACACACACTCACATGGCAGCAACCCTCCCCATTCATAACCGCCCCAGACACCAGACTGGATGAGATTATGTCCACACTTCACCAAATCAAATAGGATCTCCACGCTTTTAAAGTGTTGATATCGAGACAGCCATGGCTCTCCAGATCCTCAAGAACATCTTTATCTAGCAAGCCCCCGACTCACCCATCTATCACCTCTAAACATATTCTACCCAGCTGAAAATCAGTACCCTCCGGTAACTTATCTACCCGCCCAATGTGAGCATCAACCCATTTTTGAAAAACGATCTCCGCTCTCTTCTACACTCCTACGAACCGTCTTCTACGATCCCTACATTTCTCACTGACATGCCCATCCCTACAGTGTCCCTCCCAACCCCCACAGGTCCTTCACTCACAACAATAGAGGAATCATCAACAATAATCTTAGTAGAGTCCCAATCATTCAGGACCCCACCTCCTCCCTCATCACACCCCGGCTTAAATGCACACTCCTGAACTGCAGATCGACCTCTAAACACGCTGCAGACATAGCTGATCTCATTAGCTCAACTGATCTGGACCGGATAATCCTAACCGAAACCTGGCTAACTGAATCCTGATTGCCTCTCATCAACATCCTAGTACCCCCAAATTATGACATCAGATTGGACAGGCGTGGTAAGACAGGGGGAGTAATTGCATGCATACACCGCAGCAACATCGCCGTAAACAGAGCCATATCCCCTCTATTCCTCTCTTGCGAATACATTTGCCTTGACATCAACAGCAATGGCAAACCCGTATGCTCGTTACACATCATATATCATCCTCCTGCTGACAACCTCATCTTCACCGAACACCTCATGGACCTGGTCACAATGAACACCGGGCGACAAAACACCAAAATATTCCTTGGCGACTTCAATCTCCAATGGAACGACCACAATGATATAGTGGTCAACAGCCTCAAAAACTTCCTCAGCGCCCTAAACCTTAACCAAATCTGCAACAGTCCGACACACAATAAAGGCTCAATCCTGGATTTATTCATCTCTAAAATTGATTCCACTCAGCTTGAGGCAATCCAACCCTGTGATTGGTCAGACCATCACATCATCACCTTCTTCAACATGGAAACAGTGAAACTCAAAGTGGTCCAATCCACAAAACCAACGGTATGGAAAAGAGACTTGAAAAAACTCAGCGCTAACACGTTACCCTCTTTCTGCCACAATCGACTTCTGCCCCCTGCTGGTGCTTCCAACGTACATGATCTCACCAACCACTACCTTAACTCTATGATCTCGATAATTAACGTAGTCTCAGAACCTCGGAACGCATCTGGAGATCGGTCCCATCTGCCAAGCACCTCAAGATTCTAAGAAAAAAGAGAAATGCATACTATAGAAAGATCAAGCGCTCTAAAGCAGACTTCTTCAGCCATCAACTAGACCGAGCAAGAAAGCGTCCTAAAAAACTGTTTGAATTATTCAAAACCCAATCTAAAGACGCACCTCAAGAACCTCAAGACTTAGCCCATCCACAACCCACTTGTGAAGAATTCTCTACCTTCCTTAATCTAAAGACTGACAACATCAAGAAAGATCTCCTCAATTACCTAATCTCACACTCTTGTCCTCATAGCAAACGCTCACCACTACCCCCAACTGCGTCACAACACATCCATTCATAGTTTGTTCAAAAAAACGACGCAGCGTGGTCTTCCTTTGATACCTATTCGGAAGAAGCTATTGGCAAGATTCTCAGGGCTCTGAAGCCTGCCAATCACCTCATCGACCCTCTCCCTGCAAACGTGGTTAAAAACATCACCCCACTACTCCTACCTCTCTGGACCAAGATCATTAACAGTTCACTTCTACAAGGCTGCATCCCTGACACCCTCAAGGTGGGTCAGGTATCACCCATCCTAAAGAAACCCACAGCTGACCCCACAGACCTAAACAACTACCGCCCCATCTTCAATATTCCTACCTTGGCCAAACCTCTGGAAAAATGTGTACACCACCAACTCACAAAACATATTGACCACTTCGACCTTCTTAACAAACACCAATCAGGCTTCCGAGCATGTCACAGCACGGAATTAGCCATGACACACATAATTGATGATGCACTACAAATACTTGATCAGAACGGTACATGTCTTCTCATCCTACTAGATCTTTCCTCAGTCTTTGATACGGTCAAACACGAGAACTTGATAGATCTGCTGAACCACAGAATGGGTATATCAGGGACAGTGCTTAACTGGTTTACCTCTTTTCTGCAGAACCGGACTAAAAAAATTCAAGATCAGCAATACCATGTCCAAACCCGTTCCAGTTACGCTAGGAGTCCTGCAAGGGCCTTCGCTATCCCCAACAATATTTAAAACATTCATGGAACCACTCACCGATTTGCTACAAGCATCTAACGTGCAATTTAACATGTACGCAGACAATACCCAACTATACCTTAAGATCCACTCCCTTGAAGACATTCAATTGCTCAATTCAAAGCTTAAGAACACCCAGACATGGCTGGCAGAGAACCATCTCAGACTGAACGCTCTAAAAACTGAATTTCTCCTAATTGCTCCACTGGCCACAGCCCCCATAATGTATGACTGGGTCAAACACCTTACTACGCTCAACGTCCAACCAACCATTGTTGACTCAGCAAAATCATTGGGTTGAACACTTGACTGCAACCTAAATATGCAGAAACACATTAGCATCGCTACTAAGGAGCTAACTTCCCGATAAATACACTGAGGAAGCTAAAACCCTTCCTGCCCATCAATGACTTCAAGATGGCAGTTCAAGCTCTAGTTATCCTTCGGGTTGATTATGGAAGTGTCTCTCTATGCGGCCTTCCGAAAGCTACTACAGCCCCCCTAAGAGCTTCTATTAATGCTGCAGCGAGACTCATCACTGGCTCGAAAAGAAAGTCCCACATCTCCCCAGACCTAAAATCCTTGAACTGGCAACCATTTAAAGCCAGAATTCATCTGAAAATAGCGTGCATGACGCATAAGGCAATAGATCACAATACACCCAGCTATCTCCCACAGAAACTGACAATATCTGGTGGCATGAGATCCACACGAAGTGCGGAAAACCGAATACTGAAGCCACAAAGAATCAACAAACAGAAAACATATAAACGATCCTTCTCAGGAATGGCGCCTAGGAAATGGAATGCACTACCCCAGAAACAAGACTGAACTCCTCCTCTGCATCCTTTAAAAAGGAAGTAAAAGTGATTCTTATGACAAAATTCACCTGAACACAGACTAAGGATATTCTTTGAACATTCGAACCCACTCCATTATTCCCGATTCTGACAAGGGTCCAACTAGTCAACCCAATCACTGTATTTGACAGTGGCATGGTGCACCCGGACTCACATATTTTTGAACCTTATTGCCTTGCTTTATGCTGCTCAAGATGTTATGTATATTCATTTTACCAGTTTTCTTGTACTATATAATTAACCTCATCTATTGTAAAGCGCTCTGTCAGGACCCTCTTGTCTTCGCAGAAGCAGAACAGCCGTAAATCCCTATGCCCGCTCACCAGTGCCGCCACGCTTCTTACAGAGCAACGTCACCAATAGGGGGGAGAGGGGAATGGGAAAGAGAAGAGACACTCCTTCAACAGCTACCACCCTCGTGCTGCTTCCAGGAATCTTCTATGTTGAAGTTCCCACTGACTTAAGAGTGCCTAATACACAGAAGGGGATAGAACATAAATACAACTACCCACTTTAAACAATTCTAAATATGCTCTAAGGTTGTTATATTCCTACCAGCGATTTATTTGCCTCTCTTCTAGATTATGATGTGGATGTACTGATGCTCAAATAGGAATAATGTTTGTTTGCTTTAATAGAGAAAATAAGTTATGGATTGAATTCAATTTGCCTTGCTCTAAACTGGAATGTACTCTACTTAATAATACCTTATATCGAGGAGCCAAGCTCGTGACCGTGATGGCCGCAATGTAGCTCGGCTCCGCCAGCCTTCCTGCCCAACACATATATCCTGACACGCATCCTGCCCCGAGACGACATACTCGGGAAGACACGGAAAGACGAAGGAAAGCTTGTACTCACCATCTGTCCTGGGGGCTCCTGCGAGCGGCAGATCCGAAGTTACACCCCTGCTTGGTCTGGGGCCTCCGCGGCGTAGAGACCGGGGACTTGCCTGTGGAGGTCAGCCGGTGAGATGGTGTCGACGGCGGCCCCTGGTGGAGAGGAGAGGCCGGCTGGGAGAGGCTGTGGTGCGGTTATGCCGATGGCAACGGATCGGGCCCGGTCCAGCGGCCGGAGGGCCCCGTGGTGAGGTGCGGCACGCCGTGGACGGGGGAAGACCATGTAGGAGGCTCCCCCCTTTGTTGCCTTGTCCAGCCATCTTGAAGCCTGCGCCCGGATTCGGCGTGTGGCGCCAGCGGGGCGGTGGTGCTGGAGGTCCCCCTTTTGGTGGCTCTCCTTTCTGCACCCAGATTGCCATTCCTGGGGCTCGAGGGGGCTCCCGTGGTGGCCTTGCTTGAGAGCCCGCTCCAGAAGTTGAGGCACACGGGGGACGCGGCTGGATCTGCAAGATGGCGGCCGGCGCCCTGAGTCACGGACTGAACCAGGGCGGCGAATTTGTGTCGCTGAAGTGTACGGGGGTCTGGTCCTGTGAGCGGGAGCCCACGCTTGGTGATGTTCTTGACGCCTTAAAGACTTTACGCGTGACCCTGGCCCTCGACGCCCTTGTGCTGGATAGAATGACGGCCGCCATTGCTGTCGGGCAGTTCCTCATGGACGCGGCTCGGCCCCGAGTGTGTGCTCTTTTGTCCCCCTCTGTTGCCATGAGGAGTGCTGTCACTCTGCATCGGCAAGACTATACACCAGCAGCCCCGGATCTTGGGGTCGCCTTGATCGTGGCGGGCGCGGGCGTGGGCGCCGCGTCGGAGCCCATTCCTGCTCGACTGATCGGGGAACAACGTAGATTGCCGATTCGAGCTGCCCCGGCGAGACCCCAGTGTTATCCTGCGGGGACGACTCTACTTTCCAGGGTGGCGAGACTGTACCCACACTGTTTGTGGTTCCCGTTGTCGTTGCTGAAACGTCTAGACTGCCGCACAAAGTTCTTGCTTGGCCGCTGGTTGCTGGAGTCCCCTGGTTTGCTCCCATGGTCTGTCCTGCTTCAGCTATACGGCCTCCCCACTTTGATTTGTTTGCTGCCCACTGCTCTACCACGCGAAGTAGCGATGGCTAGGAAAGGACAGGGGTGAACCGGTTCTGGACCTGGAGGTCTAATGGTTGGTGGAGATGAGGAGTGCCCTCAACCATGATACTATGGACGATTCCTTTGAAGGTTTATGATACCCGAGACTATGTCAATTTCGTTTTGATGTTGCATTACTGTGTGTGATGGCGGGGGGTAGGGGCCAAATGGTTAGATTGATGGCTCTCCTCTCCCCCTGGTTCTTTTTCCTTTTTGTCTCCTTTGTTTCCCTTCTCTCTCCCTAACTCTTCCTATATTTCGGGTCTCCTATTTAGGGTGACAGGCACGCTGCTTGGGGGGGTAGGCCGTAGCCTTCTGCAGGGGTGCAGGGTGGGGTGGGTGGGTTGGGGTCTTTTTCTGACCGTTTTTTAGTTTCTACGGCTCTTTTGTGTCCCTTTCTTAGGACGCCGTGGCTGTGCGTGTTTCCCACGGTGTGATTGATTGTGGGGGGGGAGGTGAGGTATTCTTACTTTATACTGACTTGACCGCCCCACCCCCAATAACGTGGTCACCAGCCACTTTGCTCGCCCTTATCGCTGTGGGGGCACGTACAGCGACACGGCGTTCCTTCTTTTCTTTTCTTTTTAGCGATCCCCCTTTTTCTTATCTTCTGGGTCAGTATAGAGAATGACTGTATCTCCTTTTGGTATGAGTATAATAATTTGGTGGTCTGTGTGCACGTGGCGGGCTACGATGGGTACTGATTGGAAATGTGGCATCTATATTCTGATTGCTGTAGACTATTGCTGATAACTTTTTATTGATGCCTTAATGTTTTGCTGCTTGCTTCGTGGCCCGCTATGGGCACTCAGATGATTAAACTGCAACTGATCCTGCTATAATTTCTATTATAAAATTAACCTTCTTTGATCCTGCATCCAGCGGTCACACTCAGCTCCTCTACGATTGAACTACTTGATCGCAATATAATGGATGACTGCCGTGAAATCTCATTATTGATTTACGTGCTTTTCAGATTGCTTCGTGGCCGGCCTAATTGGTTGTAGGCCCGTATTTGTATGCTACTATCTGCACAATAAAGGTTTTCAAAAAATAAAAAAAAATAATAATAATACCTTATGTCTTCACATGTAACAAGTTTGATTGGTATTCAATGTTAGTCTGAATTAATTGACCGTCTTTCTTAAATTGCTTTAAGTCATTTGCCAGTGTCAATGTTCTGTAACTGATGCGCGCAAATAGGGTTCAGGAAGGAAAAAGAGGGAGGAAAAAGTAAGGGAAAGCGCAAGAGAGGGAACAGCAGAATTACCTCGGTCAATAGCGTTCTGCTAACTAGCATGTAAACAATGTTGCTTCCTTGGAAAAGTCTTACTTGATGGTGAAGTGTTGAACAGGCGTACTCTCCACTGAAACTCCGACTTGACGAAGGTTCACTGGTTCTTCTCTGGTAACTCAACGTGAAGAAATGCAACGTCAGCCTTCAAGTAGGATAGAAGTCCTTGGAACTTTGGGCGGGTCTTTAACAAGAAATGTCTCACAGAGGGATGAAGAGACTTACAAACCATCTCATAACGTGGCACAATAATTTGCCACCAAACGCGGTAAAACTCCCTTACCGCAACTCGAATTCTCTATGAAAACCGTTTTCACACGCACTAAATAACTGCGGAGTAACGGTCTCAACGTGTGTTCTCTAACGAATCTCAATGGAAATGCACAGTAGTAAGTGCGCGCATTCCCTATAACCACTGGACTGCTCAGGTGTTGGTAAATGTGAAAGATGATTACTGTAAATGCAGCGGCCATCTTGTAGTGTCCAATTGCTATTCTATGTCATACCACTAATTGACCAAACGGGATTTGACAAAGACTCTGGTTCTTTTTGGTGTTCTGCGTAGTGGCTGATGCATTACTGTGGCAATTGTGAATTTCCTGACACGCTCGGATATCCGCAAGGATCATGTTTGCGCTCTATAAAACTTTCTAAATAAATTCTAAATGCCAGCCAATGAAAGGAGTAGGCCTTATAGGAGTAAAAGACACATTTAGCTGTGAATCACCATAAGGACACGTAAAAGTTTTAAAAGTAGATGTCCTACCTTCTAGTTACACAGCACCCTATCCTTAAGGATCACTAGGGCCGACCATAGGTGTGACTTACGTGTAATAAAAGGGGAAGTTAAGGCTTGCAAGTGGTCTTAAATGTCAAGCCAAAGTGATAGTAAATGGCACACACAGGCCTTGCAATAGCACATCTGAGACCGGTTTGAAAGGCTACTGGTGTGGGTGGCACAGCCAGTGCTGCAGGCCCACTAGTAGCATTTTGATTACACGCCTTGGGTATACGGTATACAATTTTACAAGGGACTTATAAGTAAACTGAATATGCCGATCATGAATACACCAATGTCACCATGTTTAGGGGAGAAGCACATTCACTTTAGCACTTATTAGCAGTGGTAAAGTGTTCAAAGTCCCAAAGCCAACAAAAAGAGGAGGTAAGTAGGCACCAAGTTTGGGGGAAGACCACCCTAAGGTGACAGGTCTAACATACCTTTTCCAAAAATTTTATTACAAATATGACTTCACCGGTGAACTGGGCTTTTACTAAATATTTTAAAAAGTCCAGGAATTACATTTGTATTTGTTTCCTAATTGGTAATAACATTTTGAAATTTGATAATATATCCCAGTACTTTCTCACGGAACAGCCAGCATTGCTACAGTGAAAATAGATTTTGGGTCTTTTTCAGCCTAAGGACATGTGTAACAATACACTTTTACATGTCCTACTTTTAAATTTAAATTCCATGTACCCTGTTTTATAGGTAGCAAGGATTACTCAGGGGTGATTTATTGATATATGAAAGAAAGGTTTTATCCTGTCAAGAGGGATTATTTTGATTGGTCAAATTTGTAGTTTAAAACTGCATAGCCAGGCTACAAATGGTATGCTCAGACGTGAGTCCCGTGCTCTCCGTGCCACTGGAATCAAGCTATCCTGGCTAATGAGGGCTGAAAACCCGAAACCGGTCCTAGGATGCTTGTTTACAGTCCAGGGAGGACCTGGCTTGGCAGTTCAGACTGGACTGTTCCCATGGGGCAAAGGGTCAAGACTGATTTGCATATGGCTAGGTTCAAACTGGAATGGCATGGTGAGCAAAAAACTATGGATTTAGGCAAGATTTCGGTACTGGGTGTATGTATGACATTGTTCTGCATTCTGTCCATCATCTGTTGTTTTTGCCTTTTACAAATGGTAGGTATGCAGTCATGTTTTCACTGTCGCTGTGGTGGGTGGCACAATAGGTGATGCAGCCCTCCAGTAACATTTAACGTACAGACCCAGGGTACTCTTTGTACCACAAAATTGGAATGTATAGCTAAGTAAAATATACCGATCAAGGTTATGTCAATTTCATCATGTTTAAAGTAGGAGCACTAGAACTTTACCACTGGGTTTGCAGGGATAAAGTGCGCAGATGTTTAAAAAATATCTTTTTAACTAGTTATCCAATATTTCAGTCATCTGTAGACTAAGAGACAAGCAGAGACATTTTAAGGCATGGGCAAAGTGGGTTTGGCTTAGGGTCCCAGCCTTTCAGGGGCCCCCTGATAGCCTTCTCAAATGTCTGCCTGAGCCAACTGTGTTCTCTAGACAAACCTGCCCTGATGCCCTTGAATTGTTATTAAAGGTTGATTGTTTGAATCCCATGATTTTTCATGTATTTTTAGTAAGGGTGATGTGTGGAAGTTCCTTACAGATGTTTTGTGGAGAAATATTGTGCCTATGTTTTTTTAAAACATGGAACAACCATAAAAAAGTTTAGTGTAGGTCGAAACAGTGCCTCCATTATGAGAAATGGAAGGGGGTCACACAGATTATTTTTAACATTAGTGAGTTACAGCTGCAGTACAGTATTGAAAACAATACGGCACCGTACTGCCTTCTGATGCACGCATTCTGCATGTTAGATGTGAAAGTTTGTAGAACTTGCAATTCAACCTAATCAGTGGCACATATTGATTTGGTTCTAGTGCATATTACATCTCACCTATTTCATTTTCAGCACATTTTAACAATAATAAAGCAGGCATATGGTCTCTGCTATCACAAAAGCTGCTTAAACAAGAGTAATTTCCAAGAGCACCTTTCTCTATAAGGCTACATTTTTCAGTAACATACTCCTACAAGGAAATATAACGACATTCAGTCCTGTTAACACCCACATTCCACTTACATTCACAGTGCACACCTGTTCTGCTCTAGTTACTGAGACTCTGACATGTGTGATGGAAGCGTGCTTGGTGTCTGCCCATGTGGGGAGCCAGGAGTGAGAGTTAGTGTGAAGGTGAAGGTGAGTGTGAGAGTGAGTGTGAGTGTGAGAAGACAGTTGCTGTGCTGCTACCCATACCATACTTGTGAAAGTGAGGTCTGCACCTGCCTGTTCTGTGTTGGGAATGTGGGAACTCTTTGTCCATCTTCATTGTTTTATGGGCATGTGCTCGTGCTGCTGACCATATTGGTCTTTTTGTTTGTTTGTAGATTTATATAGCACATCTTATCACCCACAAGGGTATCTAGGTGCTGTTCATGGGCACAGGGAGATTTTGTGATCTGCCCAGAATCACAAGTTATTGCGCGGATGCAGAGACTCAAACCCGATCCCCAGCTTCCAAGTTGGCAGATCTGGCTGCTGAGCCACATCCTCTCCCTGGTCTGTTGGAGGGACTCCACAAGCGTAATCCTTTATCTGTCTTTGAGATTAGCTTTCAATGGTAATGCCTGTTTGGTGCCTGAAGGAAGCTTAGATTGTTGTTGCCCGTTCTTTTTGTGAGTGTCTTTTGCACTACTGCTGTTAGCTCTGATGTTGTCTCTACTGTTCTGTTTCTCATGCAGACTTGCACTGTTGCTGTGTTGGTGTGTCCCTTGTGTAAAGGTTTTGTGTTCAGCATTCCACCAATGCTTAAACGTCCCAGATGTGTATATCCCTTAAAGCTACTTGAAACATGCTAGCCACTTATTGTGTGGTTCTTTTACTTATGATTGGATTATTGAAATGGATTGATTGCAATGTGAAAATGTGTTACTGGCTTTCAATTTTGACATCCATAATAGTCTGCTATAATCTAGTCTTATACAAGTGAAAGCATTCATCTACTCCTTGGCTAGATATTTTCCCACATTAATACTTAAAAGATACAAAAGGATGTTTTCACTCTGCAGGATAGTTCTTCTCTCTTATTTTGAGACTCTAGCCTGTAAAAAATCTGTACCTTGACGAATACTTTATTTGTAAGAAGCTTGAGCCTTGGAGAACTGGGTAAGAGGTACTCCTGTTTGATGGCTTACATGGTAAGTTTTATGTAAACTAAGTTACAGGTTGTGTGACTGATATCTCAGCCAAAAAGATTTCTTTAACCCCTTCGCTGCGGCGGCTATTCCGCCGCAGCGCTAAAGGGGCGGGGCGGCCGCGCGGCGGCCGCATGCTGGTGACGGAGCCGTTCCGTCACCAGCCGCGGTTGAGCTATGCTGGTGACGGAGCGGTTCCGTCATGACCCGCCCCGCTCATTAGAACGCCCGCGCAGGCGCGAAATCAGCGCCACGCAGGCGCGGCGGCTGGGCCATGACGGAACCGCTCCGTCATCAGCACAGCGCACCCGCAGCTGATGACGGAGCGGTTCCGTCATCAGCATGCAAAGGGTTAACATAGGGGTTACGTTTGCTCTCAGAGAACCGAGCCTGTACCTTATATGTAACCTGAGGGATAGATTTGCATTCTGATGCTTCAGCATATAAAGTTGATGTAACCATGAGCGTAGCCAAGCTGTTAGAGGACTGCGTCTGAAAGTTCTGTGTTATTAGAGGGATGCATTGCTGTCAGATACCTAAGTGATATAACTGCTGTATAAAACTGGAGTCTATGAAATCTGTGTAAAAAGTGTATTGGACTTGTCTGAGGTCTGAACTTGTGCAAACTGTGTAACAAGAGGGATAGCTCAAAAACTTTGGAAGATCTCTATAACTCATGGTGTTAATACCTGAGCCTGTAAAGCATTTATACCCTTGGGTGTGAGAGCTTGCCTGTGTGATGCCTGAGCCTATGTTAAGACATATAAAACCTGAGACAATGCTTTCCTATTGAAAGCATGTCTGACTTGTGTTAAAAAAAGGTTTTAAAGACTGCTAACAGTTAACATTGAATGACCCTGAAAAGGCTGCAATACATCCCACATTTTTCTTAACCTAAGCATTTTTTTGAATCATTCTTTTCAAGTTTACTGATGTTCAATTCTGTCTCCTATGTTTTTTTTAAAAAAAAAGTATTAATACTTTTGACATAGAATAGAAGCAAAAACATATTGCGACACACAACGTAACATATCATATAGCATAGACCTTCATGACTCATATACAGTTGCTATTTATGTGTGTCCTCAGTTGCCTCCCCAGTACTTCCTCCACTCCTGCATCAAGTGTCTGGTCAGTAATGACCAGTCCTCCAAGTTATCGGCCAAATACTCGTCTGTGCAGATCATTTTCATCCATATCTCCTCTGCAATGGCCCATTCCATCATGTCTCCCCCACTGGATTTTGTATCTGGTGCTGTCACCCTCAGCAGCCTTTTCGCCAAGGCTGCTGTATTCTCTTCCTCTTGGGCAGTTCTGTCTCCAATGTTTGACAACTGAAATTGTAGTCCTTCTTCCTTAGCCAGGAATTCATTGGAACTTGGAGGAGCGTAATTTGTACCACTTAATAAGTCTAAATCTTCGAAACATAGGTCCACAATTTTTGGTAAGGCCCAGTGCCCCTGTGCACTGACAGTGAACTGGCCTAGGAGGGTATGAAAGAGCTGAAATTATACAGCAGCTGCTGGCGTTAGGGAAGAGTGGTGTGCCGGGAGAAGGGGTGCTGGCGGGAGGGGGGCAAGAAAGAAAGAAGCAAAGGAAGAAGAAAGAAGAACTTGCCTACTGCCTGAAGTCCGTCTTATCGCTGGTCTTCAGCTCCTCTTGTGGCTTCACTGCAGGCAGAGACTCCTAGCCTGCCCTGTAGCCAATCCTAGAAGGTGCTCTCATGAATGAGAGTAGATTCAGGATTGGCCTGAGTCCCTCGATTGTGCTCCTAGGGATATTGGGATCCTCTGCCTGATATCTCCAACCAAGCAAAGCAACTCGGGCTGGAGACAGGCCAGTATGCATGTGGGTTTGGCCGGCCTGGGATGGCCAGCCAAACCCAGATGTGCACTGATAGCAGTACCTACTGCTCCCCCTTGTAACTGCCTCTGCAATGGCCCTGCACCCAGGACTCGGCACTTAGAAGTTGAAAAATAAAACAATAATAAACCTGTTTGAAGCTGATGGCAGGGGCTGAAATTCGATATTAATGTAAAAAATATTCTGAACAGGGTCCCCAAAAATATGTTTGACCCGGGGTCCCCAAAATCCTTAAGATGTCCCTGGAGACAAAAACAAAGGGTTTTACTACCTATACACATTTATTACATCTAGGTAAGAAATAATGTTCAGCAGATGAACAACAAAGAACAGGAACATAACTAATGAGCAGCAGATGGACAAATAGGCAAAATAAGCAAACAAGAAACCAGTTGATCAAATGAAGGGTAAAAGGTTTCCAGTCCAATATGGGAAAGTATTTATTCAACATAATCTTAACAACCACCAATTCTTCTCAGAGATGGAAGATCACTCTTTTTAAAATTGCTGGTGATGACATTTCAGAATGCAAGGTTTTGAAGAGCAATCAAGACGATTATTTCTAAATAAATACATTTGCCTACCTTGACCCCCATGGCTGTTACTGTTTATAGAAATATTTGAAGATTTTCAACCTAGTTAAGTCATTGAAATGATCCTTTGCCTAGCATATAGGATGCCCTTTCAAATCATCTTTCCACAAGTTTTCAGTCATTAAAAATAATTTTTAATGTGCTGTGGCAAATTATACAGCAGTTTCATGTATCTCAGGCACACACTGGTTCTTTCAAATGTCGAAAGAGTATTTTTTTTCAGGCAATTAACAACTGTCTAGAACAGTTGGGTCTTTAGAATACACAGACAAAAACTGTGACTAATTTGTTTACAGTAGGCAGTATTGCACATTTCTTCAGTAATGGCAACAGCAAGTTCTTTGCTTGAGTTTTTGTGCTAGGTTTGTTAACTTCTATCCACAGAGTTGTTTTATAGATGTGAAGTTTAAAAGTGTTGGCAAAGCTAAGCAAACCACAGTTTTAGAAATTATTTTGCCCAGAGAATATATCTGGATAATCTGGTACCTAGCATTTCTACTACCCACTATTTTCCTTCAGTTCATTGAAGGAGATTGGCATACTGATATATTTGAATAATGTACCTCTACTTCCAAGAGATTAAAAGCATTCCCTTATTTTGAAAATATAGTCCACAATGTTCCATAAAGTGGCAAAGATTAATATGTATTGTGAGTTCGCAACTTTAAGCACTTGTTAGAAAACCACTCTAGCAGTTTTGATGGAAACCAACCGATTAACTTGTGGTATACCCATGTCAGAGAAGGCATGACTTTCTAAGGTAGGTACACTACAGTGACAGATTCTGTATGCACCCATTTTAAGTTACTCAGAGAACACCAATGTCTTGCACTTAATCGATCAAAAGATGAGTGAAAATCTAAGATATTAGGTGCCATTACCACTTTTAGAAAATGCAATTTTTCGTTTGGAGATGGATCCAAGAGACTTAGCATTTGGTACCGCAGAAACCTTTTTAAAGATTATTCCCCAAGCTACCAAGATATGCTCTAAGTGATGCCCAGAAGGCTTTACAGTAACTAGTAACTAGTAATCTTTTTATTGTTTGATTATTTAAAATCTTACAATGTTACAAATTCATTAAAAAGTTGCTGGAGTAATTAAAAAACAGTTAATAAAAACAGTTTACATTTTTATTTCATAAAAATAAAAAATTACATTTTAAAAGTTTACTCTCCTAGTTTTCTTTTCGCTAATAATAAAAACCTTACAAAGGTAGCATTCAGGCTTATATCGTTCGACTGGAGACGTGCCTACATGTCCTTATTCCACGTGCATTAAGCGGTATTTTGAGTAAGGATCTTCTCTCAATTTGGAGTTCAGGACAAATACATAAGAGGTGGACAATATTCTCCTCACCCTTTTTACAAAGTCTGCATAGTGTACATTCTTCAATGTTTTTCCACGGGGGAAGATGACAAAGTCCCGGCATAATTCCAAATCTCGCTTTAAGTAACACTTGTTTATTTTTTTCAGACCAGGGTGTTTCTAAGTATTGTTGTACTTCCTTTTTTTTGTAACCATTTATTATTGTCCAGGCATGTTTCCTTTTTGTCAGGTTATCTTTGTTGTCTACAAGGGACAAATAGTTTGCATTTCTATTGATTATCTTTTTTAAACGGTGCATTGATTATGTTATTTTTCCAGATTGAGGTAACCGCAAATTCATCTATTGCTTCCTTAAGGTAGTTCCATGTCGTTGACTTCGAGTTAATATTTCTTTCTTTCCATAACAGCTGTGATATCTTGTTTTCATGGTCATTTTTTATTCGGTACCAGGTTTTAATGAAATGTCCTTGTCTCACATAGTATTGGTTGGCTAATCCAAACTCCAGTCTAATTTGTGCAGACGAGGCATTTGGTGGGAGATGAAATTGGGCTTTATATGTTTTAGATTGGGCCTTATTTATTATTTCAGCATCCTTTCCCATTAATGCTTCACTGCCATATGTGATAGTTGGTAGCAATCTTGCCCCTTTGATCTTCAAAAGCGGCCCATATGTAAGGCTGCTAAATGACTTCTGTACGATTCTAAACGCTGCAGTTAGTGCGGTTGCCTTCTGTTGTATATCCCTATTTTGTAGCTGGTAATTACCCTTCTCATCAAATAGCACACCCAAGTACTTGTATACATCAACTAGTTCCAGTTGGATCTTCTCCATGTACCATTTGGTTTTATGGCTTATCTTGTTATTCTTGGTGACTACCATGATCTTGCTTTTTGTTTCATTTATCACCATTCCATTTTCCTTTGCGTACATTAATGTTCGATTAATTAGACGTTGTAATCCAACTTTAGTGTGACTTAAAAGGATGGCATCGTCTGCATACAACAGATTAGTAATGTGCCTATCGTCTAATTTTGGGGGGTGAGCATTTAATTCATCCAGGATCCCAGTTAGATCAGCCAGGAACAAGTTAAAGAGGAGTGGGGCTAATACAGAACCTTGTTTTAAGCCTTCGTTTGCAGGGATTTCCTTTGATAACGTTTTACCATCCCCCATCCTCACCCTAACCCATGTTTTACTGTACAAGAGACAAATTAGTTTCAATAGAACCACTGGAATATTTTTTCTTGGAGTTTTTTCCATAGTAAGTTTCTTTGAACACAGTCGAAGGCAGATTTCAAATCTACAAAACATAGATACAGGGTTCGTTTAGCTCTGATTGACTTGTCCATAAGAATAGCTAATGCCAAGATATTTGTAGTTGTCTCCAAGCCTTTGATAAAGCCAGTTTGGTTCAAAGGCAAAATCTTGTTTTCCAATGCCCATTCATTAAGGTTGGTAAGCAAAATCCTGGCGAACAACTTGGCGTCAGTGTCTTGTAGTGTAATCAGCCTATAGTTTTCTGCGAGTGCCCAGTTTCCTTTTTTGAAAATTGGCGTGATTAAAGACCCTCGCCAAGACTCGGGTATAACTCCTTTTTCTATAACTTCAACAAATAGCTGTTCTAAATATACTGCCCATAATTCTGGATTTTCTTTATAGGGTGCAAATGGTATACCATTCCATCCCGGTGCACCATCCTTCTGTTTTTTGATTAATTTCATTCGTTGATCTTTTCTTATTAGAATAGGTATTTCCGTATCACTGTCACAACTAAGTATTTCTATATCACTATAATAACTGACTATGGATTGCATTTCAATTTCTCGTTCCTGTACTATTCTGGTTTAGAAGTTCTCAAAAATGTGACCCATTCCTGCTCGGTTAGTGAAGATGAGACCACCCGTTTATTTGGTCTAACTAGTCCATTGACAATTTTCCAGAATTCTCTTACATTTTATTGTTTGCTTGCATGGAGTTTTTTTGCCCATATTACTTGTGTTGCTTGATTTTTTTCGTTCCATATTAGTTTCTTCAAATTTTTATTTAGTGATTTCAGTTTACCCGACGTTTCATCATTTGCGACAGATTTCCTAATTTGCCTTATGATCTTATTTCGTTCTCTTTTTAATTTTGTTATTGTATGTGGCAAGTTTATATACGTTTCAATTTCCTTACGGTCCTCTTTATGATGTTTTTTATTCCATTGTGTTTGAGGTTGAGGTTGGGGTTTAACCAACTTCTTGGTAAAGTGTTCCCATTGTTCTGTTGCTGTTTCCAATGTACAATCATTAAAGCAAGTCTCTATAAGTCTCTCCACTTCTTTGTTTGTTGTTTCTTTGTTTCCGACAGTCCAAAACAGTTTTTTGTAATTTATGGTTCCAATGCACCCCTGGACAGTTGATACGCTTGGTTTGTATCACTTCTAATATTGATTGTTATTATCTGCTGACGGTGATCACTCTCAGTCGCTTTTTCTAGCTGATATGAGATGATGAGCTGAAAAATATTTAGCGAAGTCATTGTGTAATCAATCCTAGACTTTGCATTGTGCGCAAAATAGCTATATGCTGGTGGCATATCAGCTTTAAATCGGCCGTTATGAATACGAAGGCCCATCGCTTCCATGTCTTTAACAAATTGTGTACCCATTTTGTTATTAGCGGAATTGATCTCTTTTCCTAGCTCCTGCTGGGGAATTGACCATTGATGGTCTTGTGATTGTGTTATATAATCTCTTATAAAAGGTGACATTAAGTTTAGATTGAAATCCCCAGTGATCACATAGTCTGCTATCGGATCTTCCAACATCTGTTTCAGTAAAAAATTGTTCAGAGTTGCACACGTTTATTCCCTACTAGTATGTATTGGCTGGATATATACATTGATCGGATATAAGATTTTCGTTTTTTGGTTAATTGTTTTAAAATTCAGCTTAACTATTAAAATATTCGTGCTACTTGAATCCAATTGCTCATGTTCAACCTGTAGGTCACTAGAAATAAATGTTGCCAGGCCCCCACTTGGACGCCCGAATTTGTGGTGTTTATTCGCATTTTCAAAGTGGCCTGCGTACCCATGTAGCATAAATGGCTTGGTTTCCAATGTTTCCTGTAAAAGAATAATCTGACATGGAGTCCTATAGAATCTATTTGTGCATTATGAATCTTAGTTCCCAATCCATTTATGTTCCATGAACACATTCTTATTTGTTCTGTCTCTTTGACATTAACAGATGCAAACTTGGATCTATCGGTTCATTGATTCCGGTTACTATGTAGTGCCATGGTGATCCAGTTTTCATTTATTACTGAGGTTTTTTCCAAATTCCTTTGTGGAGTTGTCCCAACTGTTTTCTTAGGGGATCTACTGCGTGCATTTTTTAATACCGGAACTATCTGTATATCTATTTATTCATCCTTTAATTTATTTTCATCAATAATAAGCAGAGTCTGGTAGACCTCTGGGACTTGTTTATTTATTAATATGCCCCAGGATTTAAATGTCATTTGCTCGCTCAAAATCTGTTCGGCTATTGTCAAAGATATTAATGTTATTAGTGTGGGAACCTGGAGACTTTGTTTTCCTGTTATAAACTCAATAGAGATGATATCTTCACTTTCAATGTTGGTTAAAGGTGGAATAGACTTAAATAATCTGAGTAGATTCCCCCGATTTAGTATATCGTGCCTACCTCTAGACTCGTATTCTGATGTAAAGATAAGTTGATCGTTAACATTTGGCGGGTGATAATTAGAGAGATCAATTTCCTCGAGTTGTTTTGGTTTATAAGTAATTCTTTTTACTCCTTCCCTGTTTTCGATAAACAGATGATCCCAATCTGGCATTTTTGTGGTCATTTAACCCTCCTTACTCGAATTTGGTTCTGGGTGTATTACTGTTTTTTCCCCAGCATTCTGGTTTTGATGGGGGATAGGTATTAACATTGATTTAATTGGGCTCCTAACGTTCCTTTTTTTAGGACTGATGTTAATGGGAACACTCTCTTCTTCTTCATCTCGTTTTGTTTGCTTGATCTTAGCAAGAGGTGGGTGCCAAGCTGGTATATTATGTTGCCTCGGAAGCACCATGGAATTGAAGCACAGTCCACAACTCCCCCTCACCGGTTCACTCTGCACCAAGTTATATATACTAGTAACGAGAAGTGATGCCCGTGCGGGGAAAGCAGGGAAACAAAACAAGGTAAGGCGGGGAAACACAGGGTCTTTGTACACAGTAGGTAAGGTAGTCTGCTCAGGGAACAGGGAGGCTTCTGTCAACCTTCTCCTAAAAGACAGAGAACAGAGGTTAATGCCGATTCTTACAGGTCTGTTATGATTATATGAGGAAAAATGGTGCATGAGACTACCTGTTCGTTATGCTGGATGTATGTATACTCTTGGATACCACCAATGTCCTGTTCACTCCACAGAATAGAGGTAGATAGGGAAAAGAATGCTGAGGACACCCTGGAAGGTAAGTATATAATATTAACGCTGGTGAAATTTCTTATGTAAGGGTCATTAGAGATAAAGGGACATGTGTGTGAGAATGCTTAATGTTGTCAATAGTCTTCTGTTATCTCCACAAGAGAAAATAGAAGGAAATGATGCTGTTTACACCCTGTGTGGGGGTATTCGGGGCGCAGAAGAAATCCTGGGCCGTTAATAATAACTGTGCCCATAAAATAATAAGAGAGACTATCACTCTTGTATAGAAACAATCCTGCTTACACATAAACAATACTCGGCCAGACAATGGATTCTACAAACAGGTCAAGAGGACTCAGAATAAGCGGGACCAAGGTTAATCTGCTAAAGCCTCTAACAAAGAATGAAAAGCTACACCAAAAATCCAGGGCAGGAATACCTGACGGAGCTAGAAGAACAAGTTCTGCGAGGGACTTGAGTCGCCGATAGCCTTAACCGACGAGACCCGAAAACGTCGCCACCGTGACCCGGAAGCGATGCTGGAACTCCGAAACCGGAAGGAACGCGAAGCGTTCTCTAAACAGTGAGGATGGACTTTATACTTGTTTCACGCATGCGCTAACCTCCGCGCTTGCGTGTTGATTGTTCGTGATGTTTTGCCAACCATTCCTGCCGCAAGAAGTTCCAACCACGTCTCTGTTTTCAGTACAGGCATGACAGTGGGTTAGCTAAGGTCCTAATGACCACATGCTCTTGTACTCGACTACTTTCTTCCCTCAGTGGATTCCCTATGTGATTTAATGTAGCACATTTAACTGGTATAGTTTTGCATGTTGGTTTTTGTCCGAATATCGGGAAATACTTGTTTCTGCCCCTCTGAGTGATATTTATAGTTGTTGCCTGCTCCTCATCCGATTGTATTGCGCCACGTTGTTTTTTTTTCATTTTTTCTTGCTTTATGTAATTTTTATTTTGGTGTTTTGACATCATGGTGAAGCCATCTGTGTCCTGATCTTTACAGATCTTATCTTCTTTTATTTCAGTACTACTAGATTCATCTCTTATTTGTTCCAATCTTTGCAGGTCAGATAATTGTATTCTTTCGCCTCCTTGTACTGTGTGTTTTGTCTGTTGGATTGTTGTTGATGATAGTTCTGGGCTCTCTGGTTTTACAGTCCCAGTCATATTTTCATTTTCATTCTCAATCTTATCCATAGTATTAATATTTTTCATATTAACTTTAAATTTTTCACAGACGTTCTCCTTTTTCTTTTGAATATCTCTTTTAGTATCTTCTATTATGCTAGTCAAAACCTCTGGTATTGTTGCTAGTTTTTCAATAATAGGTAGGCAGATGCATTCCGGGGTCTTTTTTTCATTTTCTTTCTGTGCTCTTACTATAAGACCCTTAAGCTGGGCCTGTTTATTATCAATACCTGCAACAGTGTTTGCCATCATTTTTAGAAGATCGATTTGAACATCCATTTTATTGGATTGATATTGTAGGGCTTCAAGTGTAAGGATCGAAGTTTGGTAGAAAATATCCCAACTTATCCCTATATCTTTCTGTTGTGTTCCCATTTTGGTATTTTGTGGCGTCTTACTGTTGTGATAGTTAATATCCGAGTGACTTGCATGTTCCATCTTCTGGATATCCTTTTTTTACGTCTGGCTCATTGATTTCTTTGTTTCCTACCTCTTCTTCCCCAATTGAATTGTCTTGTTTTGTTCTGTGATTGTCAAAATCTTTATGGATGAGACTCTCTAGTTTAGGACTATGGCAGCTCAATTGTATTTCTAATTTTTCCTCAGGAGCTAAAAACAACCTTTTCTTGATTTCTACATTTACTTCTATAGGAATCAATACTTGATTTTGTTCCATCCTGCCTCCCTGATATGGATGGTTATCTTCAAAGGATTTTACAAAGGATTTTTCTTGTTGTATTGTCCCAGGAGATTGAGTTCCGTTCAAAATATCTTGATCTGTTATTTGGAAATCCTCATTGTTTTGTTCCATTATCTTACTTTGCGAATTACGTATTCCGTTTTGAATACTATTTTGTGTGATTTGTTTATTGCTTATTTCGCTACTTGTAGGTTTGATGGGGGTCTGTAATTTGTTATTTTCCACATCCGATCGCATTGTCATCAGAACTCCAGCTGGATCTTTCATGAAGTGAAACCCATCTGGTATTTTACCGGATTCCTCAAACATCCGTGCTATTGGAGAGATTAGTGACTGATTCATCCCTATGGTATTTGATTTAACCTTTTTTGACACTGTAAATTGTTGATTTCTATTTGTACATTTTCTTGTTTGTCCTGATATCCTCACCTTACCAGAACGCATACTTCTGTTTTATGATCACCTTATGACTTCTGACTTAATATTTTCCTCGTAGTCACACTCCGCTGTTATTCGTCGTTATTAACCAGTATTCAAAGCATGTTCACCAAGTTGATCAGACAATTATTCTATTGGTTTTTAGTTAGTACCAATGACCAACCATACTATTTCTCCACCTCCCCAGCCTGTGTGCACTTTTTTTTTGCAGACTCGGTATATGACCACCAACACCGCTCGGTCACCAGATTTTATATGATCACCAATACCGCTCAGCACCAATCACAAGCAGCACATCGCGGGTTAGTGGTGGCAGTGTGAAATTCAAATGTCAAACACCCGAGTACTGCAGGTACTAGGAGCACCAGCTGTCAGGGTCTAGCAGTGGAGATCAGTAGGGGGACATACGGGTAGATGTAAGGGCAGCTGAAATGGTCCTGGTCCCCTTCTTGAATGAGTGCCTTCCTTATGGCATCAAGGCCTAGATTAATATGTCTAATGTGTTCCCCGTTCCTCCCTTTCACCCTTTGTAGATCCCCCACGACACCAGAGATTAGTTGCTCACCTCTGCTGGGGTCAGGGGTCTGCTGTCTGCTGTCTTTCCGGACAGCCCCTCTGAAGTTCCTCTGACAAACGGTGATCTCCAGTGATCACCAGGCTCTGGGCACCTGGATGGCCCCGGTGATTCCCGCGGCTCCTGCGCCTCTGGGGTAACCCTGGTGCTACTGTTGTCTGTTGTCTTTCACCTGGTGCCTGGTGCCTGGGGTCTTTCTGCCCTAGACGCCCGCCAAAAAGTGCCAAAAATGCCAAATGCTCCTTGTAGCTGTACCAGCTTTACCGCTTTTACCGGGATGTTACCGGTATGCTCGCTGTTACTTCCGCTGTGGTCCCGCTGTGCTCCAGCTAGGCTCCCACTTTGCTCCCGCTTGCCGCTGCCAAATGCCGAGTGCCAAATGCCCAAATGCCCAGTGGCTCTGCGGCCCCTGCCAAGAACCTCTCAGCGGGTCCCGCCTCCACTCGGTCGGCCCACTGTTGTTTCCGAGTTTCGCCGCGGTCGAGCGAGAAACTGCACCGAGGCACTGAGGAACGGGGGGAGGCAACTCGGGGGGGCAGCTCAGAGCAGAGATCAGGAGCAGAGAGCAGAGGGTTCGCAGGTGCTCCCCGGCTTCAAACGCCTCAAAACAGTCAGACCGACTACAGGAGCTTTCCCTCCTCCTCCTCGTTGGCTGTCCTGCACAATGATGGCTGGCGGCTGCTCGCGGTGACTCGTGGCTCTCTGCTGACCTCTAGCGACTGAATCTCTCCGGAAGGGCTGTAATCAATTAGCCTGACTACTTACATCCCTTTAAAGGAAAAATAGCCATAGAAGAATATTTGACTGATTGTTCTGAACTTAGTGTAAACCCTCATTTAGCCAGGACCATCTCTCAATGCCTCCAACTTGGTTTTAATGCTGGCTAATGTAGTAAGAACAAGGGGTTCAATAGCCTTCCTAATTGAAATATCCACAAAATATGATTTTTTTTTCTTTCCCATTTGAACTTGCATTTAACATGGTGCAATATGTTCTCCATTTTTCAAATATGCATAAACGTAGGCTTAAAAAGTGCAACCAGAAAACAGTTTAATGCCTGTGACCTTATGGGGTAGTTTTGGAAGTCTGTCACTAAGTACTGAACAAACATTGAGCATGTTCTTGGTAAAATAAGTACTTTTTACTTTCTATTCCATATATTAATTCCAGTAATTTTCATCATTAGTCCTTGTTGGGATTGCAAGCTCCTCAAAAGAAAGGTTGAATCTGTAAAGAAATTACTTGCAGACGTTTCTCATTACTATTCCAAATTTAAACCCATACTACAGTAGAGCATTTGAAACTATTCCCAGTGTAGCGTACGGCTGAATCACTAATAGGCTAGTACAAAATCTCATTTCTAAGTACACTGGCATTGAGATCACATAAAATAATTTTTATTATATGCTGTCAAAGTAATTCTTTGCACCCAGGGTCATGAGGAGATGATGCTTTAAGTTGTCTAATTTAAACAGAACTATATCACACATCTAAAGTTGTTGTTTCCATTTCTTTTCTTTTTTGACTGTTTTTTCTTTTTTTAGTTAGAATAACTAGTTTTGTTGCCATAAATAGTCAATGCATTAGCCCAGATTGTTTTAAGCAGCTTTGTTGTCTATGGGGCAGATGTATCAAACTATTTTTTTGTCGCAAACGCTGCGAATCGCTAAAAAGCAGCATTTACGACTAAAAAATAGGAAAAAGGAATTTATCAGGAAAAAAGCCTCGCAATATTAAGGAATCGCAAATTTTGCGATTCCTTAATATTGCGTAAGCATTTAAGGAATCGCAAATTGCGGATCCTCAAATGCTATGTATGAAGCATTTAAGTTTTGCGAATTTAGGCTAAGAAATCACAAATTACCACCAACTTGTAGTTGGTGGTAATTTGCGAATTCTTTTAGAAATGCACTTTTTGCAATTTGTAAAGGTGCCATGTAACGCTCATACATGCCCTTAGGGCATGTATGTGCGCCATATGCGCACACATGTCAATTTCAGGGGTGCAGCAGGGTGTCCTTGAGACACCCTTGCACCCTTGAAATTATTCTCAATTTGCGATTAGCAAATTGCGAATCGCAAATTGGGAATAATTTCCCATTCCTTCCTATGGGCCTCCTGGCCCATAGAAATGAATGGGAAATTATTCCTTAATGACTATTAGCAATTTGCTAATCGCAATTAAGGAATTTTAAGAAATCGCTAAAAAATAGCGAATTTCTACATGCACACTATTTTGCAATTCTCATAGCGATTCTCAAAAAATCGCTATTTGAGAATCGCAAAAGGGTATCTTGATACATCTGGCCCTATATACGTAAGGAACGATGGTCAAATCCTTTGACATTCTTGGAAGCCCTGCTTAGATTTTAGTTGCAAAATAACTTTAATGTATTAGTTTTGCAAAAGTATTTTTTACTGCATTGTTGTAAATTCTTGCTGATGCTGCGTCAGGAATTTAAAAGGAAACGATTTGTTCTAATAGCAATCCTAAAAAAGGTGCTGTTCTTGTTTTTGTGTTGCATTTAGGTAGTGAGTTATGTTGTTGTGCAAATTGTGCCAAGGAAATGAGATCCACCTTGGCATGCTTTGGTGATATGGTTGACAGCAATGCTGCATTTGAACTTTTTTCATGGATGGTATGATATTGTATCCCAAGAGCCATTAAAGACACTGTATAAGGCGCTGGCAGTACATTTTTTTCAATATTGCCTATAGTCCATTCGGTAATCAATCTAACAAAGGGGGTACCCATTATTCCAAGGAACTAGTGTAGTGAGATCATCAAAGAGCAATGCTATCCAAGGAACCAGTTACATCATTGTTTGAATATAGTTAAAAGGTGTGGTTGGCCTCATCTGAATCTGCAAAAATAATCCTCAAGATAGCATAGACAAAGTAAGTGCCCCAAGTGACAGTACATTGCAGGTACCAAAAGTGATTCTAATAACATAATTCCATACAATAAAATAACATATACATACAGGGACATCAACCCAATTGGACAAAAAATTACTTTCAAAATCCGGCAATATTACAATATCAAAATTCAGATTTGGGTAGTCCAACAGTGAATGATAAGGGTGGAATCCTCATAAGTCAACATTTCAACACCTTAAAAAGAAAAATCTCATGAGGTCTTTATCAGGACAAAAGACATTTGGTATCTACCTACAAGAGAGACAACAAATAATGCAAAAATTACAGTTATTCTGCAATGTAATAGCATGCATATAGACCTGAGAAGTCTCACCTGACTAATTCATTTGTGGTCTGTCTCTAGCAGCATCTGTGAATCATTACCAAAATCTAAGAAAAAGTGAATAATTTTTCGAAAATTCTAAAGCTTTCATAATATTAAATATATATTTGTCACAAGACCCCATAATGACTTAGTTTACAAGAGGACTGGAGTTAGAAAGCACCCACTCTCTTCCTAAATGTGTCAATATATTGGCTAGTAGGAGACGAGGGCATATAATAAACTGTGCTTATCCTAAAGTATCCAATTTTCTTATTGACTTTTCTTTCTTCAAAATGTCTTTAATTCAGTAAGTTGAGAATTGAATCAAGATTACCCTACATCTAGATCAGATATAGCCATCCTAGACTGGTTCATTTATTTATTATACATCTTTCCTTCTTTAATCTACCCGTAGGTAGGTCAAGCACATTCTCAGAGTTTGGCTGAAAATTTCTCTATGTATATCAAGATTTACTTTGCCTAAGCCATGTAATCGATTTGTAGATTCCATGATCCTATCTGATTTTTAAGTCGTTTACAATAGTTCGCGAGTTTGTCAGCTTAATTTGGTATGTAGTTTTAGTTTCTTTGAACTGTTCCTTTCTTTTATGCTCGAACATTGCTGTCATCAAGTAATTATCTGTGCTTTTTGACATTTTCTAGAATAAATTGATTACCCTTACTGAATCCTAAATAACAAAATGGATTTCACTTACTGAATCCTACATATTACTTGACACAGCTTTAGTGTAATCTACTGTTTGGCTACAAATTACAGAGCTTTACATTTGTAAAAATGACACCAACTTCCAAATATACAGCCCGATTCATCATCGGCATGTTTTGCGAGTCTGTAATAGCAAATAATAAGGAATCGCTATTACAGACTCGCAAAACGGGATTCATGTAGGAATCGCAAAATAAATTGCGATTCCTACACATTCCTTATTTGCGATCAGCAAATTGCTAATCGCAAATAAGGAATAACTCCCCATTCAATCCTATGGGCCTAATGGCCCATAGGAATGAATGGGGAGTTATTCCTTATTTGCGATTAGCAATTTGCTAATCGCAAATAAGGATGTGATTTCAAGGGTGCTAGGGGTGTCCACAGGACACCCTGTAGCACCCCTGAAATGTAAATTAGACTCATTTTGCGCACACACATGTCCAAAGGACATGTGTGTGTGCAACATACAACTGAGAAAAATGCACAAAAGAGCATTTTTCTCAGTTTTCGCTATTTATCACGAAGTCTGACTTCGCGGTAAATAGCAGGTAAAAATAGCGAATTCGCAATTTTTTATTGGGCCATGAATAGCATTTAAGGAATCTCAAATTGAGATTCCTTAAATGCGATCGCAATTTGAGAAATCACAATTTTTTGCGATTTCTCAAATTGCGAGTACATGACCCAATGATGAATTTCAAATGCTATGCTTGCGGGTGCAAACGGCCGAATTCTGCGATTCGCACCGTTTGCGCCCGCAAAAATGCTTCATGAATCAATGTTTAAGCTCCTTATTGGCTCTTCAAATATTTTATTTGGAATTAGTGTTCAAATTTGACTTGTTAATTTCAAGAGCTGGGCGCTCAATGAGCCATTTTAGCCTATAAATTCTTGGCTTGAGGACAGGATGATCCTCTGGAAGCTCCTTGCTAGCCAGTGAAGAACACACAAAGCTGGTATATGCCCTCGAAATCGCCAAGAGGAAAAAAGCCAATGGCCCAAAAAAAACCTTCCAGAAACTTGCAAACAGCAACAGACCAGAATAATTCACAGGGCTCAGCAGGAACACTGGAGACAATAACCAGGTTGGAATCTAGGAGCATTGCACAAAGACTATTGCAAACTTTTATAGTAAAACATGACCAGGAAATAGAAATAGATCCAAAGGAAGTACTTTTTCCATATTGGTGAGCAAAGATTCTACTGCAATCAAATGAGATGGCTGCCATAATGAATTGGGCCAATGACATGGAGATCCTGCCCCACCATGGTGACATCATTTCATGTCACTGGAGTCCCCCTGATGCCCAAACCACCATGCAGACTCCCCAAGAACCCCATCACTCTGGATGGACGCTGCAGGTAAGTTACCTTAAGGGTGAGTCCCACAGGAGCAACCACAATTCCATGAGGAGGAGGGATTCCTATTGGAAGGAGTGTCCTGTGGGAGAGCCGGCAGCTAATCTGAGGATGTGGTCTGTGTGGCCATCCTTGGATGTGGCTTTTCTCTCCCTCCCTCTCTCTTCATGCTGCTCCCCTTTTCACCCTTACCCCTGAGAAGATAGAAATATAGTTGTTTTCATCTCTATTCAATTTGCTCCCAAATTAGACACAAACAGCATCTTCTTTTAGGTTTACTTCCCAGGCTACCTGCATCTTTGAAATCCTCATAATTCAGTTCTATTTCCAACTCATTCATAATTATTTCTATTTTCAATTTACAGTTTGTGATTACTTTCTATATTTGTGTAGGTATTTCCTGGTCAAGTGTTCAAGCTCATTCATCATCTTTCATCAGACAGAAAATTATGGTCTAGCTATCATGTCTTATTTCTGACTACCTATTCAAATGGATCACTTAAGATTCCTCCAGATTTTACTTTATTACAGTCCATTTTTCCAGTTTCTTCAATAAGGCATTGTAACTGTAATCTGAATCTTTGCTTCCTATGTTTCCTTTTGTGTTTTCACTGCAGATTGTCTTTCAGCTGCAACCCACTTCACTTCTTTCTCAAATGTGATTCATTACACTTTTTCATCACAGTTCATGGAATATCAGTATGTTGAACTTTAAGGCAGAGCATATCCCATCTCTGAAACTAGACTTTTCACACTCATTCCTCATCAATCAAAATATACATACTTGTGGCTAATACATCACCTCTTTCACTTTTCATCTCAGTTCTACATTTGTTTATGATCTGCCATCGCAGTGGATCATTTTGTGATCATGAAGATAGCTGGCCATCTGTCTCTTCTAAACAGTCTGATTGTAAGTAATATTTTTACCTAGTCTTCATAGTATTATGACAATGTCCTTTTTATTTTACTGGGTATGGAGGAAAGACATTTTATGGCAAGGCACAGAGGCCAATATGATGCATATCTCTTTAATTGCAAACTCACAGCAGCAACTTCAAAACAATGAAAACAGCTTAGAATAGGAATCTAATAACATTTCAATATCTATTTAATTCCCTGTGTGGCAGCCATCTTCCTTCTTTGTTGCTGCTCACAGCTCAGATAAGTTCACAATTTTAGATCTGTTTATTTAAGGTGTGAAAAGGTGCTGTGAGAGTTGTGTGTGAGAGTGTTTATCATTGTTAAATAATTCTGCATGCTTATTATGATAGGCTTGGATTGTATGTGGATTCTTAATATAAGATCCATTATGGGCGCAAGGCTTCTGTCAAGAGATATTGAATCATAAATCGTTTAGATGCAGAATACATTTACGAAGGGAATTCTCTAACATAGACTATGCAGAGCTTTAAGTGAGTAGGTTTAAAAGAAAGGGCAAGGCAAAGTTAATTTGGGCTTGAGCACACGGGGTATGTAAAGTACGGTTTGAGATCGAGCAAAGCCATAGTGAGGAGAGAATGCATGAGCGCACGTAGTCTGTTGCTCTCGATGCCCTGATTGGGAGCAAGAGGCCATGCGCTCGGAATGTTTTACCACTGAAGCCAAGTTCAAAAAAGAGAGTTGTAAGCAGTGATTGCGTTAACCAAGTGAATCATTAAGAGCCAGATTAAAAATAAAGAAACTGTATAAAGTCGCTTCTCACCGGCATTTAACGTTGGAAGCTCCTCACTAATTTTCTCCTGGGTCATCGTAGGCGCGTCAGGTGTGTACGGTGGCCATCTAAGATCAGGTTTAAAAGTGAGGATTTGTTTAGTTCAAAGTCAACCATCTTTTGGGCGTAGAGAGAGGCTGAGAATATGGTATTTCAGTCCGTAAGTCAAAACTGCATACAAGTATTTGTGCTTTCCAACATTGGAGGAGAGGAGGTTATTGACAGGAATTTGAGTTCTTAAAGGAGAGATAGAGGTGTAACTTTGTGCTTATTATAGTTGATTTAGAATATGGAGGAGAATAGACCAAATGAAGGAAATGTTGAGGTCAGAGTACAAGAATGTGTTGATAAGGCAGTCTCTGTTTTGGCTACGTAGTTGAGGAAAAAGCTTGATGATTGTATAGACAAGTTGGAATATAGGTTTGGAAAGAGAACAGATGATGAGCAGTTTTGGTCAGTAGAGGAGGTGGTAGGCGAGGCCTCAGCTAGTGGAAGTGGTAGAAAGGTTTGTCAGAAGAGGAAACATGTGTAAAGAGAAGGTCACTAAGAAGAAAGGGGCCTTTCATCAGAAATGCAATTAGAAGTCAACTCAGAGGGAGTTATGTGGTAAGGCTATAAAGGCAGCTTAAGGTGATTACACAGCTATCATCTATGACAAATCCTCCAGCATTGGGGATATTGTGAATTCATGTTCTTCTGACTTTGATGCCTCTGAGGAAGAGGAGGTGGAAAGGGAGAGAATTAGAAAGGAGAAGAAAGATAAAGAAAATTTAGATCAAGTTAAAGACACCTAGGGTGATTTCATGTTCGATCCTCACAAACTCCAGCACCCCTTCTCCCCTCAAGGGGTCATAACAAAACACGTTACTGAATATGTAGAATTTTGGATTAGGTGGGAAATGCCTAAAGAGGTTAGGACAAGACTCCGTTCAGAGTGTCCAAGACCTTCTCTAGCAAACAAAGTGGCCTTCACACCAGAACTAGATGCAAAGATGCCTGCTTTTCTAAATAAATTGGGTAGGGACCCAAGACTAGGAATGGATATAGGACTGAAGGGGCATCAGGACCGCCTTCTGGAGGCGTTTGTACGCTTAACAAAGATCTTTGATGTATGTGAGGAAGCTTATCCTCAGGAAAGTGCAGTAAACATGTTGGAACTGAGACAATGGGCGAAAAGAGCAGTATGTTTATTAAAGAAGACTAATGCTGCCCTGTGCGTGGAGCATAGAAAATAGACACAAGGTTGGCAGAATTGGCAGGAAAGGAATTGGGTCAAGAGGTTAATGGTCTCCTTTTTGGTGAAGAGTTTGTAAAGGAGATGGCTCGGTGTGCAGGAGCTTTTAACTCTATTCAAAAAGTCCAAAAAGATATTAGAAAGGTTTTTGGCATGGCTGGGAGAATGCGGGTCGATTCCCGGCATGGCGTTTTGTAATCATACGGAGTTTATTTTCACATGGATATAGACCCAATGGCTTTCAATCATCTGGAAATTATAGATCCAGTTTCTACCCCCAGAGGCATAGGAAAGGAGGACGATTGAAAGTAGATAGGAAAAGACAACAATGTATGTTTGGGAAACAACCCTTTATCTATTCAGGGGAAATTGGATGGCACACACTCCCATTTTTTAGACAGGTGGAAAGAGATACAGAAGTATCAGAAGTTGATACAAACAAAAAGTGGTTATTGAATAGATTTTGTAGAAATGCCGACCCAGGTAAGATGACAGACCCTTGACGTTTTCAAAAGAGGAAGAAAATTTGGTGGACCTAGAGGTTCAAGAGTTAGAAAAAAAGGGAGCTATAGAGAAAGCAGGTGAAGTCACTGCAGGGTTTGTAAGCAACCTTTTCCTCATAGGGAAAAAGGACAAGGGCATGAGACCGGTGATAAATCTGAAAGAGTTAAACGAGTGGGTAGAGTATATTTACTTAAAAATGAAAGGGATTCATATGTTGAGGGACCTTTTGAGGAATGTGAACTGGTTGACCTGGATAGACCTAAAAGATGCATACCTGACGGTTCATGTGTGCCACGAACAGAGGGACTATTTGAACTTTCAGTGGCAAAAAAACATGTAGAGTTTCAAAAGCCTTCCCTTTGGTTTGACATCAGCTGCTTGGTGCTTTACAAAGGTGTTGAGGCCCATAGCAGTGTGGTTGCACACAAAAGGAGTGAGACTGGTTGTATTTCTAGACAATATCCTCATTATGGCTCAGAGCAGGAAGTTGGCTCATGAACATACAATGAAGGCAGTTTGAGTTATTGAGGATTTGGGTTTTGGAATAAGCAGAATTAAGTCATGTTTGGAACAAAGTCAGGAAACCGTGATTTTTGTTTTTCAGATTTGGACGTTGGATTGTGTATTGAGATTGCCCATAGAGAAGGTTAAGAAGATCCGGAGAGAGTTTCAGAGAATGTTACTGAGTGAATGGATAACTTTGAGGCAGATAGTGAGGGTATAAGGCCTCCTTTCGGCCTCCAGACAGGCAGTCTCCCCAGCTCCCTTGTTATGTTATGTTATGTTATGTTATGTTATGTTATGTTATGTTATGTTATGTTATGTTATTCTGAGCTTGTAGAGCGCTGCATCACCCAGGGGTATCTAAGCGCTATCAGCGGACACACAACATCAGTAGGCACAGAATGCCATATCACAGAGGCCCCCACGCCTCCCCAAAAAGCACAGTCTTCAGCTTCTTCCTAAACAACAACAGGTTAGTTTCCTTCCTGAGTTCTACGGGCAGGTGATTCCATGCCAAGGGGACGGTGCTAGAGAAAGCTCTGCCACCATTGGATGTAAGATTATACCGAGGGCATAACAGGTTACATGCCTCAGCAGACCGGAGGGTCCTACTTGGCATGTACCTGAAGAGCCGATCCTTGATTTATTTGGGGGCTGAGCCGTAGATTGCCTTGTGCGCAATACAGAGGCTTTTAAATTTTATTCTTTGAGCAATTGGCAGCCAATGTAGGCTGCAAAGTAGAGGCGTAGCTCGGGTGTGCCTGGGTTTGTTAAAAATAAGCCTGGCCGCATCGTTCATTACAACCTGAAGTCGGGCCAGAAGGTTGTTTGGGAGGCCATGGTATAAGGAGTTACCATAGTCCAGCCGTGCCAGAATCAAGGCGGAGACCGCCAGCCTCATCGTGGAAAAGGACAGGAGTGAGGAGAGTTTCCGCAACTGGCGTATCAAGCCCACACAAATGCCCACCACAGATGATACCTGCTGTGTCATAGATAGTAGGGCATCAATTTTGAAGCCGAGGCTTTTTACTGCTGCCGCTGGTTCTGGAAGTGGCCCTAATTCAGCCGGCCAAAACTGATCACTCCATTAATTAGCAGCTGTTGTAATTGCCAGGACTTCAGTTTTGTCTGGGTTTATTTTTAAAGAGTTGTCCGACATCCAGCTGATAGTAAATTTGAGTATGTTTTGCATTCTCAAGTGAGCCTGAGCTGTGTCGGCAATCTGAATCAGGATCTGTGTGTCGTCAGCATAGTTATAGACTCTACAGTCCATCCTGTTCAGTGCTGCGATCAGAGGCTGAAGATATATATTAAAAAGCAGGGGTACATTATCGAGCTCTGCAGAGATTGAAAAATGTGTTTTAGCACAGAGGGGTGAAGTAGTCACAGAAAGTGCAGACGGATGCAGAGACGAGAGAGAGGAGTTGAGGTGGTGGTTGGAAATTGTCGGACCAACCCCAGATATAGTTATAGAACCGAATGCCAAGTTTTAAGGATGGGGAGCAAGGTGTGGTTCAATGACAACAGGGGCAAAATGGACAAGCCGAGAAAAGGAAATGCACATGAACTACCTGGAGTTGTTGGCAGGTTCTTTTGAGGTGGAGAGTTTTGTCAAGAATCAGGTGAGATGTTGTGTACTTTTAAGGATGGACAACATTTCAGCAGTACGATATGTAAACGAGTTGGGGCGTCCTCGTTTAAAGGCTTTGGGCTGATTTGGCAAGAGAGGTTTGGCATTTCTGCCTGAGCAGAAATATTATGAATCAAGCACAGTACTTACCGAAACTAAAAAATACTATTGCAGATGGAATTCAAAGCAACTGAAGGATTTCAATGTTTGGAGATTGAACAGGGGGGTGTTTAGGTTCATAAACAAAAAATGGGGTCCCCTGGGGATGGACCTGTTTGTGAATAGGGTGAATTCTCAGGTTCCCAGATTTTACAGTCAGAGACCAGATCCAGAGGCGGAGGCTGTAGATGCTTTTCTTCAAGACTGGGGTCGGTTACGGCAATATGTCTTCCCTCCATTTGTCCTGATTCAGAGGGTGTTACTAAAGATAAAAAGGGAGAAGGCAGAAGTAGTGTTGATTACTCTCTTTTGGTTATCCCAGATATGGTATTCAGATGTTATGGAGATGTTGGTTGTCGACCCTGTACTTCTACCGAATACCCCAGATTTGCTGATAAGCACATCAGGAGACAGACACAAGTTGGTTCTGCAGGGACAGTTGATGTTGATGGCTTGGATGATTTCGGGAGAACCTGGCTGGTGTCAGGGTTATCATTAGAGGTTTCAAAAAACTCATCAAGGATTCATAGGCTCCAGGGACTTCAAAGTTGTACGGGGTGGCATGGAGAAGATGGGTTCATTGGTGTGTTCTGAGGGGGTTTGGATCCCATATCAGGGCCTCTGGTAGAGGTGAAGAATTACCTGACAGAAGTTTTCCTTGCTGGAAAATCGTACAGATCCGTTAATATTGGTAGGTCAGAAATTTCAGCAGGGCATGAATTGATAGATAGCTTTCCTGTGGGTCAACACGATGTATTAGAGAGGTTACCAAGTAGTGTAAGGATAAAGGCCCCACCAGAAGCAAAATATTAATCTGTGTGGGATGTGGACCTACAAAAAGAATTAGCTAGTTGGACTGAGAATTAATTTTTGGACTTGAAGAAACTTTCATTAAAGTTAGTTATGTTATTATGTCTGGTTTCATTTAGGAGGGTTTCAGATGTAAAGGCACTAGAAATTTCAGGACTAAGGCTTGTACCAGAAGGGGGTTGTTTATATATCACTAGGAGAACAAAAACTATGTCTATAACAAGGTTTTACCCAAATTCAGACAAATGTAGAAAGTTGTATGTAGTGAGATGTTTGCGTGAGAATGAAAGGAGGATGGAGAGCCTGAGATGCAGCACGGATTTGCAGCTGATAGTTTCTTTCAGAAGCCCTCATACAGCAGTGTTCACTCCTGCTTTGGCTCGTTGGGTCAAAGAAGTCATGAGAAGAGCAGGAATAGATCTGTCTAAGTTTGGAGCTCACTCTACTAGGGGGACTATTGGATTGAAAGCATTTTTGTTAAGAGGAGGGCTTCTGGGATTTTACCTGCAGCGGATTGGTCATCAAAATAGGTATTTGAGAACTTCTATTTAACCCTGTGTATTGTCCAGTGAGGAACATTATGGCAAAGCTTTAATCATGTTTAATATTGGCCTCCACGCCTTTTCCCATGAAATTCAGATTTTCCACAGCTAGGATGGGTAAAAAATCATGATTTTATCAAAGACACAGAGGCTGATATTATCCCTTCCAGTAATTCCCACCCTATAATATGTTTTTTAGTTCATTTTCAGGGGGAGACTACAAGAAATAAATGAAAGAAGAGACCATTCATTCCAGTTGATTTTTTGAGATTCGTTTATTTAAAGTATTCTATGTATGGAGGATTTTCACAGCTAAGGAAGATGGTTGCCGCACAGGGAATTAAATAGAGATTGAAATGTTATTAGATTCTTAATCTAAAATCTTTTCATTATTTTGTAGTTGCTGCTGTGAGTTTGCAATTAAAGAGATATGCATAATATCAGCCTACGTGTCCTTAATAAAATCATGATTTTCTACCCATCCTAGCTGTGGAAAATCTGAATTGTATCATACAAACAACTTACCTTCATGTAAAGAAAACAGAGAAAGTATGGAATTTTGTAAAATTTTGTAAAAAGAACCCAGCTGGTCTTCTGACATTGTTTTTCCTCGTCTCCCCATTCGTCTCTCCTTCCCTCCCCTCCCCCTTCTTCTCCCTCTGTGATTCTTTGATACAAATTGGTATAGCTATGTAACCTGTAACTCGCTGATTCAACTGATATAACTATGCATCCTGTAACTCTCTGATCCTCATGTAAAGCGCTCTGATACCTCCGGGTCTAGCCAGCGCTATATAAAACTCTGCAAATAAAACAAATAAATAAATACTGTTCACTTTTAATACTAGAGACTTCAGAGACTGTAAATATTGCAAACCTCATACATTGGCAGAATTCCCTAACTCTACCACAGTCTTTGATACCAGCACTCGTGATTAGCCTGAGGCTAAAAGGCAGAAGCTGATTTCAGACTGTGAGGCTCATTTTGACTTGCTTCTAGTTGTTTATCTCAATCATCATCATCCAGACAAATGCATTTAGATGGAAAATTCAGTTTGGATCCACATTTCATTATCAGAGGAACATATTATAATCCTGATCAGTTGGAAGCCAATGTGTATGTAAGAATACACTTTACAAAATGGATGACGTGGAGGAGTGCACATGTGAGTTGGATTATATGGTACAGAATGTTTGTCCCGGTAATGGAAAAGTACTATACACAGAAGTTGATGTTACTACTAAAATACGGAATGTTGACAAATTGTTGTTTATATGTAAAAAAAAGATATAATAGGGATCATTTGATATATTTCTCAAAATTCAACACAAATATGGGATCCCAAGATCTACTAAAAACAAAGTGATCTCTCACTTAAATTCACGAGAGTCATAGACAGATTTTTTTTACAAAACTCAATGTTTCCAATCAAATACTCTACAGTAATTTTGGGGCTCTTCATTTTATGTACGTTAAGCTACGGGACCTGGATCTAACTAAATTCTAAAATAGATAGCTGAGAGATATAGACTAACAAACATTTAAGAAAGACACAAGAGGGAGGAGCCAAGATGGCGACCGGGACGGACGTGTGAGCTCTCGGCTCCGCCGGTCGTCCGATCCTGTAAAGATATCCTGCCTGCAATCCTGCCTACACCGCATCAAAACGGAAACAAACGTGCACTGAGGTCACTGGCGCTTCTTTGAGACCTTTGTCGGCTGTTTCGACGGTGAACTCGCACCGTTCGCCGATCTCCTATGCTGACCCGAGACCCAGAGCCACTCGCCGCCGCTGGACGCGGCTGAGCATTGTTTGCTGGGACGGGCCGGGAGGGTGCCGACAGGGGCGGAGGTGCAGCCGATCGTGGTGGTGGATAACATTGGCCCCCTACATTGTGGCGAGACTCCCTCCTGGATCGACCTGACTTTTGACGAGACGGGCGCCCCTCACACGGCGCTCCCCCTGATGCGCTGTTTACACCAGGACGGAGTCCATCTTGGGGCACCTTCTCTGCCGCGGTTGCCCGCACTACTAGTGGCCGAGGGGGCTCTCGTTCTACTTTGTTCCGCGTCGGTGAGCCGCGTCTTCGGTGGCTCCCTCCCGCCCTGACCTCATCAACGACGAGGCCCCCCTCTCTCCATTATTTGCTCACTGCCGGAGCAGCCATGTCGCCCCCCCTGCTGGGGGAACTGGTGGCTGCTCCCCTGCCTCTGTTGCGCTATGCCCTGCCTGCTCACGGGCTGGTGGCTGGTCTGACGGAGCTGCCGTGTACTCTGGAACAGCCAAGGCCGCACAGGGACCCGACTTGTGGCGATATCCTCTCTGCCCTCGCCGATCTGCGGGCGACATGGTGGCGACAGTCCAGAGAACTGGAGCGGAAGATTGAGAGTGCTGTGCCGTGTCTGGTGAGCCCGCGACCGCCATGCTCTCTGCTACCGCTGATTACTCCTAGCCCGGATACAATGATGCAGCGTGAGAGTGAAACGGTGCGGAATGCTACTGGCTACAATGTTGGGTGCTTCTCTCCCGCTGAAGATACAGTTGCACAGTCTCCCCTCGTCTCGACGCCTGGTACTTCGACTGTGGAGTCGTCACTGTAGCCTCACCCATCGTTCTCCCATATGCTGGCCCCCCTTGCTGCCTCTGCCTCCGTGTTTATTTCTCTGCAATTGTGGACGGTGTGCCATCCTGCTGTGGAGGGGGCGTCCGTCATTCTGGGCACTGAACTTACTGGTGACTGTATACGCCCGTCTCCTCCTTCTCTTCGTCTTCTTTGTTTGCAGCGGCACACGGCGGTGGCCATACCTGGAGGGATTTCAGCGCTCAGGCCAGGGCTGATGGTGTTCCTTGACTTGGTTCTGGCCGATTGACTGGTGACTCTGATTGCAATTGCTATTGCTTGGCATGCTCATTTTCGCTCCGGGTTGTACTTGATGTATCTAAAATTTTTTGGCTCTTCCTAATGGGGTGAATGTATTGGGGGGCTGGGAGCCCGGGGACGACTGTTACTGTTGGTGGTCTTAATTGTTTCTGATCGGCTGGGAGAGACTCGGGTTGGGACGCTATCTGGTTCTCCGCAGGGGCCCTATCTGGGTATCCCTCCCCGTGAGTAGCTATTACTTTTGTATTCGCTCTGACATAGTGGATGTGGTGTGGGTCCTGTGCGGGTGGTGGAGTCCGGGACTCAGAAATTGTGGCCCTCCTCCGGGGTTAGTTATTTCGTGGGAGTTTTAGATTAGATTTCTCTTTTCTTGCTCCCTATTTCTCATGTGAGATTATACCTTTTTCTTTCCTTCTTTATCTTACTCTCTACTCTATATTTCGGGTTTATGGGGCGACAGACGCGCTGCTGGGGGGGGTAGGCCGTAGCCTTCGCATGCGTGTAGGGTGGGGGTTGAGGGTGGGGTTTTCGTTTCTTTTTGTTCCTATGGTGCCTTGTTTTTTCTTTCTAATTTAACTCTTCTTTTTCTAAGTGGGATTCGTGTCGATGTTACTGATGGGCGGGTGGCGGTGGATCACTGTTGGGCCCTTAGGTCTAATATCCTTGCTGCGTACATTCTGGCCGCCTTGCCGCCTGGAGGGGTTTCTCATTTGAGTAGCTGGGCTGAGTATGCCTCTGTCGCTATTGCTATTTCACGTCTACATGGTCCCTGTTTTTTCTTTCCTCTATGATTTATCTTATTGAAACGGAATAGTTGGTCATTACTAGTTGCTACGAAACTTTAAAATTAACCTTCATCATTCCTGCGGCGCAATAGCACGTGACCTACAGTGTAACTGCTAAATGCTTGCTATTTGATCCTGCTGTGTTATTGCGTCACCGTATTGTATGCCCCTGTGCTCAATAGTGTTTGTGGCCGGCCTGAGGGTTGTAGGCCACTATTTGTACTTCTTTGGATGCACCAATAAAGGTTTTCAAAAAAAAAAAAAAAAAAGAAAGAAAGACACAAGCAAAACCTACAAAACATTTGGGAGACATTATGTTTTACCAGGGTAAAACTAAGGAGAATTAACTTGCATGGCAACACCTTTCCTGCCCGTTTTTGACCAAGACTGAAGAAATATATTTCAGCTATTGAATTATATTACTAGTTAACATATGCCCTATAATGCATGTCTCAATTCTAGTTGGAAAAAGTTACTGATGAACCTTCGTGTAATATGTCAAGTGGGATTAAATTATATGATTAAAAGATGGATTACTAGACATTCACCAATACATGAAAACCAGTATAGAGAGTTATCAATGTACTACTTTGCTGAAAGTAGGGCATTTAACTATTCTATGATCTAATTGAATGTTGAAGACATGTGGCACCCAATAACTCAGTCACTTCCAGCACATATAATGCTCTGTTTAAAACTATGATTAGAACTCCCATGTTACAGTAATTACTAGTTGTTTTGTATTGTTTTGTTTTTTGTCTTCTGTTATGTTGCTCACAAGTTGCTGAATTAAAATGAGAGCAGAAGTTGGATATGCATTCCAGAAAACCCTCATTACAACCATGATCCGGTGCAACCTCTCAGAGTATGTAGTAAAAACCCAAAATGGTGAGTGAGGCGGACTTCTGCTCTATACTACATTGGCCACTCAAACGGACAACATGAGAACACCATGGAAGATGCTCAAATCTCGTCTTGCTACTGTGCTGTGTGGCCTCTTCAAACAAGCCACATTCTCAAAATTCTCAGAACAAAGTAAAACCCAATTTCATCTTGGGTGTTCTGATCCAGATGATTTAGTATTTTACATTCCTACATTTAGGCTCAGTGATTAAAACATCAGCATGAAAAACTGAAGGAGGAAAGAATGAAGGAATAGATGAAAGAAGACATGAATGACGGAATGGAAGAATGGCAAGGAAGGGAGGAAAGGAAGAAAGGACTATTATCGCATGCCACATGAAACTAACAGAAAACATAAAAACACTTGAGTTGCAACTTTAATTGAAATTATAAATTGAAATTTGTGTAGTAAAAGGGCTGATTTGAATGTGGTGGTTAAGAAAATAGAAGGTAGCAAAGAAAATTAAGTTCACCGTAACATGTTAACCTGGCAACAGAAAATTTGTGTCAGTTTATCAACTTAGCCAAATGGAAACTCCTGGTAGCTGGGAGAAATAATGCTGCCTGATAAAAACATTAACTGTAGCAGAGGACTAGACTTCAGAATTCATGTATTTGTAAGTTTTCCGTGGGAAAAAAGTTATATGTGAAGCATTGGAAAGTGTTACAATGCTAGTCTAAATCTCCCAGGGGTTGTTGTGAATGCTATTTTGTAGGGGCCACATTAATGCATTGGCCCTGAATAACTAAGAATGTGGGGTGGCAGGTTCTATAGGATGGGTACAATTGAGGACAATAATGGCATGGATTACTGATGGAGCAAGGTCTCTGAGAAAAGAGACTTGCTCTGAAGCAATCCGCTTATCTAATTCACTAATAAGTTATTAATAACGTTTTGTGGAAACTAATACACAATCACACAAACATTTTTGGGTTAGTGAAGCATGCGTATGGATGTACTAATGCAGATAACATTGAAGAAGGACTAATACCGTTTTAAACAGGAAATCTGTTTTGTGCATATGTCAACTACATCTACGTAGGATGACGAGTTAATGCTTGGAGAGAAATTCCGGCACATGAGCAGAAGCTATTAATTTGGAGTCTTGAAGACTCGCATGCATGGAACCTGCTTATCAAAAATTAAAGCAAGCTAATTTACTAATGCTAATACAGGGATAAGTATGATAAATAAAATGGGATAGAGTAGAGGTGGGTGGTATACAGTGCAGCTACTTTATCTGAGAAATTAACACCTGTCTTTTGCCTTTTATCATTAGTGCGTATTTGGGCCTTTCTCGTATACTTGAATGAGCTGAGTGACGCGAAGTCTGCGCATGTCCGCTGAGTGAAGCCATGAAGGCCATGGCAAAGCAGTTGAAAGGGAGCCAAGTATCGAGCGATATTTCATTGGAACAGGATGGCGCAGAGTTCAACTGTGAAGAGTTCAATTCATTATAATGTTTAAATCTTTCAATTTTGATACAAGTAGTATATGGGAATAAAATGTATGAACAAAAGTAAGGGGTTGGGTGTATAGATGATGGTTTAACTGAATCTTGTGACTTGTGACATGTAAGCATGGTGTGATGAGGACCCCCCCCCCCTTTGACTGACCAATCAAATTTCGTATTTTTCTGATATTTAAACATTAATGGGTGGAACATGCAGAACGAAATGTATAATTAAGATAGCTTTAGTTAGTTCGTTAGTCAGTTAGTCAGAGCGGAGATCGGAGATCTGAGAATGCTGGGGAGGGAAGCTGATGCTGTGAGATGCTGTAGTTGTTGATGAAGAACCGATTGTAGAACTTGAAGCAGAAATTTCTATCCTAATTTAATTGGGTTAGAATTGAAGTTTGTGGAAGAATCTCGAGGATGAAGAGAGTGTCAGAGAGGTTTGCGACGCAATCGGTATCTTATAGAGGGTAACTATCCTGTCCTGATTTCTATCCTGAAGTCTTTGTCTCCTGAATCTATCTCAGGGGACCCCCACCAGCCCTGTGGCCAGGGGGTTGGGCTTCCACACCATCCTTGGTAATTATACATTTTTGTCATTTGCTAATTTTCTTGATCTTGTCTCTCCGTCCTCTCTCTTTTCGACATCAATTATTGCGTAAGTCAGAGATAAATGCATTGTGTTTATTAATTGAATTTTCTCTACAATCAATGATGGTGACTGCACTGTATTGACATTGTTCACATGCATTTAAACTTTTAGATAAAAATTTAAAACCTTCTTGCATCTGTGGTGATTCACTTAAAGTGTAGAAAAGTTAGTTTATGTTAATTATCGCCATCAACTAGATTCAACTAATGGTACCTCGACTAGAAGAAATAACTTAATCTGTGAACTAATTCTAAACAGTTTGTGAAATTTTATAAAGCTTGACCCTGCCAGCAGTTTAATCACTGTGAGTTTATGGGCCCAGGTGAGTATATGGTAATAGAGTGTCTGTTGATGGTGAACCGCTGGATCATTACTATGCAACCCGAGTACTGTGGAGGGTGTGAACATAAGATTGACATCATTTTTAAAAATCTTTCTGTAAAAGGAACCCCATTGTCCACCCTTCACTGTCCACCCATTAGTCTCCCTCCTTTAGAGGGTCTGACTTGGTCATTTAGGCTTATTCATGCCATAGGAAGCTGGTCCTGCAGAATTCTCAAAGGTGGCTTTTTGGTAGAAGTTCACCGATCATTACAATGTGGGTAATGCTTAAGCAAAGCATCTGATCATTCAAATCAGGTGAAGAAGAGAAATGTGGCTGATGAGACATTTCAGAATGAACACAAATATTTATTAGTAGGATCTAAGTAAACTTACTTTAGGTAAACACATCTGATTGTTATTAGAGAGACTCAAAGAGTTGCCCTTAGTGGGTTTTCATATAAGTGGAGCATTCTAGATCCTACAGTAGTGGTTACTGCTCACTCAACATGAGTTTTTACCCATTATTGGGCAGTTTATAGGTGTGTTATTCTCTGAGGGATATGGAGGATTAGATTTTTTTATTTGATATGACTCACACCACAATCAAGAACAAGTGCATAGCATCAATGATCCCAACAGGAGACACTTTGACCACAATCTGATCGCTGTCAGATTGTACAGTATAGCCTTTGGGTAGGTACCAGAAGAATTTCAAAACACATAGGGGTCTATTATGATGGCGGCAAGATCGCCCCGCCGGGCCAGCGGTAGCCACCGCCGGCCCGGTGGGTGCCATCCGCCCACCATCAATGCCTGATTGACCCCCTGCCATATTAGTATGGCTGGGGGGTCCGCGGTGAACGGAAAGACCGTCTCCCGCTTTTCTGCAGGTCGACTCGTCAACCAGGCGCAAAACATGTATAATATGGTGGCGGTGTCTGCAAGATACCGCCATCCATATTATGATCATGGCTGAGAGCAGCCTTTCCATGGCAGCATTGCAGCCATGAAAAGGCATGCGGTTTCTGCTTTGGGTGCCCGTTGCCGGCCCCCAGGGTGTTGGGGATGCGCATGGGGGTACCTATGGTACCCACCCTGTATTTGAATGTACAAGGTGGCAGGCACTGCGCGATGCCTCTCACATTGTGCATGCAAATGGATTACAAGCATTTTGTACATTGTGGTGGGTGCTGCTTACAGCACCGCCCGCCTCAATGTAAAAAATGTGGGATGCGCCTGCCAGTGTGGCAGGCACACCCTAATTTGAATGGCGGGACCGCCGCACCTATGGCGGGCAGTCCCTTTTGCAGTTGCAGTGGCTGGCGGACTTTGTCCGCCGGCCATCATAATAAACCCCATAGGTCTAATAAAAAGTAAAAAGTGTGGATTAATACATTTAAGTCTGTTTGGTAGACTGGGATAGGGTTTCACAAGCAGACATAGGACCCTATTAAAGGAATTTGTTGTCTTCAGCCAAATAAAAGCACTTGCTCTAAACTATTTCTCACACTCTGGGGATTGGCCACACTTCTACAAAAAACTTATAATGACAAGCATTGTCAAATCCAAATGGTCTTGCTTTGCAAATACCTTTGATCTCCACCACTGGCTTTGCTAAAGTGTTTAAAATTGACCAGCATTGAAAAAGCCAAATACAGTGACCAGACACCTCAAGAGTGTATTTCCTATACTTACAGAATGCATGACAGAATGTAGCAGTCAACTTTAATGTATCGGAAATAAGTCTGTTATACTTTAAAGATGGTTGCCATGTATTGTCATGCCGGTAGAATCACACAATGTGGCAACTATCCTGCAAGTTTTCAAAAAGGAATAGTTGTTCATGCATAATAAATGAGTTCTTGGAGAAATCAATATCCACGCAAGGGGAAGTCCCTAACGGCTTAAGAGTCTGGTTTTCCAAGAAATTGTTGTGACGTAGATGAAAGGATGGAAGTAGCCATGCCTGTCTTTGGGTAGCATGGGCTAAGCCTAAATAAGGGCTGGATTTCTATGCCTATATAAGGGTAATGTGAAATGTACCTATATAAGGGCATGAATCGGGAAAATTCATACGGAATATGAATCGACATACAGCACCCACTCCACTTTCTTATGTACGACGTTACTAAATTCTAAACATGTTTAATATAGCAAAAACCTATCTGCACATGAAGTGTGAAAACCCACCCGAAATACATAAAAAGGCATTTGAACTGGTTGTACACATAAAAGATGCATTGGTTGCTGTAGGCCTTCAAGCAATGTTTCATTCAAAGCATATGTGTTGACATTTGAATGCTAACTGTATGAATCATGAAAATATACATTTATGAAATGGCTCATAAATACAGAAGAAAAAAAGGTGCCGAAACCATTTCATGTCAGATTACATAAAACTGTTTGTATGTGGACAAGAGTAAAATATTGTCTCTGGAAGTGTTTTCAAAGAATTCTTGTACTCTTTGAATAGTTCTACTATAAGCAGATTACTTGTGCCAAAAAAGGAAAAATACAAATTTTAAGAAAAAAAAATTAATCATAGGAAAAAGTTCTTTTGTTTTAAACAATGAAGGCCAAATTCAAAGTTTCTCAGAATACTGTGTGACAAAATCAAAAGTCAGTGTTAGTGCTTGGAGAAAACATGAAATCTTCTATATCTGTTGACAAAAAGTAATCTACCATCGTAGGCGAAAGTTGGATTACCTTGTTTAGAAGATTAACCACACATAGAGGTGAAGCATTGCCATCAGCATTGGTCGCGTTACCAATGTTCGAATCGGATGTTACCTGGGCGCCTGAAGTTTCCTCTCCTACCTCAGCATCAGCATTTTGCATCTGTGAGATCTCAATGAATTCCGTCATCAGAATTGGTAGCCGCTGGGGACAACACAGAGCATGGGCCGTTACAGGGTCCAGCAAGGTATCAACATCCATTGGCGTAACTGATGTGAGTGTTAGACAGATGTCTAGCACGCATTCTTCTCGGCATAGCAGGCAGCGTATCACAGGTAAGATGCAATCTTGCCAGATTGGTCTGAATGACAGAAACCATGTGGTATTTAATTCTCGTAGACAAGGTAGTCCCAAAATTTGGACGATGCGCTCACGACACTTCATTGCCAATGGAGTTGACTCCATGGAGAACTGGGTGACACTGGTGAATTGGCTTGCCATTTCGCAGCAGTAGGAGCAAAAATAGGATCTCTGCACTGAGTCCCAAAATGAGAAGCAATCCGCCAAACATAGAGTGCACGAAGTTTGAAAATATCCCTAGGACTGCTTCAAAAGGTGTTAAAAGTCCAGAAAATATGGTCTTAAATACATGATTAATACCGCTCGTATCAGACATGTTTAAGATACGACCTAACATTTCTGAGAAATGTATAGAACAGTTTGTTGTTAAGAGGGCATGTATCTCGGCAGAAGTCCTTGCGACTTGTAGATCATAAGTTTCTTTGGCCGAGGTCAGTGCACAGTTTTTTGCAAAAGAATGGCTTACATTCTGCTTATAGTATCAATTTTTATAGAAGAGATGTTCAGTGAAGGCCATAAAGGTGACTCCCTGTCTCTCTTGGTTTTAGGAAACAATACTTGCATACAGCAAGTGACCCTGGCTGACACAGTTACTATATATGGTATACCTGGCAAAATGCCACAGCAGCTGTGATCGTTCAACATGAGGTAACTTTCATTTGAAAGCTGTCCAAATATTGGATCAATCACTGCAGCTGTTGAACCTTGCAGGTGGCAGGATAAATTGTGGGAGGAACCATTGCAGGCCCTGTGTATACCCTAACAAAGGAGAGAACCGCTTAGTGCGTTTTCACAGTTTTTACCACTAAAAAACAATTCCCTTCCCCCACTCCAACATCTGTGTGTGCATTGTAATTCCCAGGATGTCTTGATGTATTCTTTACCCAACCTTTCAGATGTGCCTGCTGGTATGTGTTTTAGGCAATACTGAAAATGGAAAATTGTAACAGGCAGAGTGATTGTTCCATGTATTATCCATTCAATAGTTGTTTTTTTTGCTACCGTAAATGGCTCTCTTTCTAGTTTTTCAATGCTCGCACCATATAGCCAGCTTCCCTTTGTGCCAATTTGATCTGTTTTTCAGTGAGATTGAATTCTGAAAACAGTGACGTAGTATTGAATAAACGCCAAGGCACATAGTCTGAATGAAGGTTTTGCAACGTCATGATAGAACAGAATTGCGACTGACCATGTTACAGCATGACCAAGTCCTGTCCATGAGGTCTATGGCAGAAGACACTATGCTGTCCAATGAATATATCCTGGATGACAGAGTCATTAACCCACTGTCAACTACAGAGAGAGTTTTCTCTAAATTAATACGATCAATTTCCTGTGTTCTTTCTGCAGTCTCTGCTTGTGTAATCTTCCATGCTTCAGTATAAGCAGCATAGATACCGGCATATATAAAACGTTTATTATGCGGTTTTCTTGGTCCTAGCAAGAATTCCCTAAGATCAGCGCCATCTTTAAGTAAAGATAAGTGTTGCTTCATATCCTTAAAGTGTAGATCTTTGTAGCCAATCAAGGCAGAGCTTTCCTACACTGTATGTTGTTACTATTCCAGGATGCTGTCTTTGAACATATCTTGGGTCTGGCCTATTGAATTTAAACCCTTGTGTTTTTTCCAGGAATCTATCTTGACAGTTGTTTGTGTCTGTGTGCCAGATCAACCATTTATTCCAATCTGGATCTGTTCTGTTGTGAAGCAAAATAGAAGGTACATCGACCTCCCCTTCTGAAGTGTTATTGCTATCAGGTGTAGGTGCAGGTGTAGACGGATTGTTCATGTCCTTAATCTTGGCTAACCCAAGGCAAGACGCTTGTTGGACAGTGTCATTCAAAAACATAATTTGTTCAGGTACTATACAGGCTCTGAATAAAGCTTCTAACCCTTGCACTAATCAATCTTTCGTACCCCAGACAGTTTTTGTCCTAATGTTGTCTTTCCAAAAGTCGAAACCTAGTCCAGACAGTTGGGCATAAAAGGCTGCAGAATAAATCTGTTTTAGGTTTGTTAACATAGTTTTCAGGCCTGTTTTGTTTACATTTCTAAAGTAAAACGATTCTGGATCGGATACAATGAACCCTGAAACGTATGGAAACTTATTGACAAATAATTTTTGAGCTACCCTTTGGTGGAGTAGGACAATGTTCCCATTGGTTATACATATATACATTTCTAGGCATTGTTGATGTGTGCAAAAAATGATGACCATAGTGATTATAACAATACATTTGTTCATAGTCTGATTAACCTTCTAAATATTCATGATTAGTGAACACTGCTGACATTTCTAAGTCTGCCATCATATTATTACCAGTCTCGAAGTCCCAGTCATCAGAAAAGGTACTAGATGAAACAAAGTCACTGAATGAAATCTTGAATAAGTTTGGAATTTTCGACAGCTCAGACGGGCCAAAAATGTCACATTCTGTTCTGTCCCAAGCTATACCACCAGGTATAGGAATGGCTGTGATATTCACCGCTGACAAGTCTCTTTGTTCACGATGAGATGACTTTTGTGGCTTGAGGAGTAAGTTGATGTTCTTACTTGCTGTGTCCATTTTGACATATCTTCCATTTATCAGCATATTCAGAACAATTACCAGAGCTAACCAAAGTAGAAGAAATAGTACACCCAACACAATCCAAAGTTCAATCCATGGTGAAACCAGATAAGTCTTTTTTTCCAGGTGATGAAGAAAGTCATTTGCCTGCTTTTTGAAAGGTCTTTTTGCTGGCATTGTTTCAGGCTCCCTGGGATCCTCAGAAAACATATCAAAGTTAATGAAATAGCCAGAGGCAGTTCTGTCAATTGTTGAGATTGCATCAGGATTAGTTGAAATCGCTGGAACCACTTGAACACGTTCTTGATCCGTGGATTGCTAGGACAGGTACTGGTTGTCTGTATGGAGGCACAAATTCCTTCTTTTCCGCAATCTTTTCCATGACAAGATAACCAAGCTTTGGGAGCCAGACGGGCCTTGCTGGGACGGTTGGTTTTTCCTCAGTGGTGGGCGGCTTCAAAAACACGTTGCATTGTTTCGCTCTTATTTCATTTAAGTCCAGTAAAAACACCCAAACAATCTTTTATATCAAATGTTTTTTGGTCCACCACTGATGACCGACAATCAAGGTCCGTGACTAACATTCTTGTCCAAAAAAGGACTTCATATGGAGTGATACCCTCTAGAGAACCTCTTGGCAAGTTATTAAGACTACGTTGGACACTTATTAGATGTTTGACCCACCAGTCACCTGAACCTAATAACCTAGCTGTTATAGATTGCTTTATGTCCCGGTTTTTTCTCTCCACAACTGAATTTACCTCAGGATGGAAGGGCCTAGAATACTGCAATGCAACACCCAAATTGGCCGTGGCCTCCTTGTAAGCTTGAGAGCTAAACGCAGGACCCTGTTCAGAATGTAGTGTACCGATTGCGTATGTGCCGATAAAAATGTGCAAATCTTTCATAACAGTTCGAGCGTCAGCCGAGCGCTGAGGCCACATCCAAATGAACTTTGTCTTAACATTTGTGGGACTGCATTTGTCCATAGGGACGTCTGCGTGTAGAAAGTCTAATGCTGTCTAACAATGGTGCCTGTACCGGGCTGGCTATGCTATAGTCAAGAATCTGGTGGCGTTAATTGCAAATGTGTGAATGTGTGCATTTATTCCTGGCCACCAGTACATCTCTTTTAATTCTAATATAGTCTTAGAGATCCCCGGAAGTATCAGACCCTCTCCCAGATGCGCTTCATGAATCCAAGCTACCCTGCGTTTCCCGTTTGGAATTACTCTGTTCCCGACTCAAGGGATTTGATCAAAAAGAACGCTGTTTGCATCAATTATGTATGAGTATTTGAGTGAAAAGTTTTGGAGGTAACGCTATACTGCTGCCTTTGCATGCCGCATTGACAGCTAGCATTATTTCGCTGTCCATTTTTGTTTTTGAACAAGTGATTGCAGCTATGGAAACCGTTTGCACAGCTGCCTTCATGGCTTCATCAGCCAATGAATTCCCTTTAACGTGAGAGCCATCACGTTGATGACTCAGCGTATGTATCACATGAGTGTTTTGTAGTCCTTCTCGTAATTGAACTACTTGTTCCCAAAGCGTTTTTTGCTTAATTGTGCCACCTTTTGCATCTTTGAAACCGTTTTGAAGCCAGTTTTGCAAGCATTCATTGTAAGATTGAACACAATAAAATGAATTCTCACACTATGAGTGAGGGGAATTCACGATCCGTATTCTCAAGTGCCATCTTGAACGCTTGTAGTTCAGCTCACTGAGCTGTACAATCTCCTAAGGATTGAGTTTTAATGACCATAGGTCTGATTTTGCCATTGAGCCAATGACCTTTAACGATCGAGCACGCCGCACTATAGGCTTGTTTATCCAACGTAGTGGGGTGAGCTGATCTATCAGTATAAATTATATATTCAAACTGGTCAAGAGGCAGAATTTCAGTAGGCAGAGGACATTCTTGTTCGTATTGTAGAAATGCTTGTATTTTTAAATCAGGATCAAAAACGTATACAACATCTGTTGCAGTAAGAGAATTAACCCATTGTATCCATCTTGGATGTAAAGCTTTAGCATTAGGAATGCTTGCTTTTGTCACTGCCTCTATTGCAGGTACAGGACTCACAACCATTATGCTTTTTCCCTGTGTTAGGGCTCTTTATTTTGCTACAGCAGTTTGAACAGCTGTCAGAATTGAAGTGAATTTCATGTCTGCTTGTGTGTACAAATGTGATTTGTAAGCTATTGGAACTTTTTCACCTACATTAAAAAGTTAAACAGGTGAATCCCCATTGACCCGGAATGATTTGGGTCACGAAGTTGCGTACGTTTATGCGTATTTGTAAATGTTTAGTTGCTAACCTATCTGATGGCAATGAACGCAAAACTTCTGTGTGTTTTTGTGTCCAATTTACTGTTTTAAAATCAGGTTTGAATAATTCGTAGAGAGGTTTAACCCTCTCTGCGTAGTTTAGAATGTCAGTTCTTCTGAAATTCAGGAAACCTAGAATCGACTAAGTTTTTCAGTGCTTTTAGAGGTTGGAGCAGCGCACACTTTTCTAAAAAGTTGGCTACCAGGCTTTTGCCTTCACTTGATAGCTCGTATCCTAGAAATAGGACGTTGAGATGGGCAATTCTAGATTTTTTTAAATAGAATCTGTAACCCTCAGAGGCAAATCCAAGTATAATGGTGTTCACTCTGTTCAAGTGCCTATCCAAGTCATCATCTGTCAGATAGATGTCATCTACATATGATAGTGCTTCATCGTCATAAGTTTGTAGTAACTCTGTTACCCTTGCTGAGAATAACCCAGGACTATTCTTGAATCCCTGAAGGAGACGACAGAAGTGACGCTGTGTCCCCATAATTGGGAAAGCGGTCAAATACCTGCTTTCAGGTGCAATATTTTGACAAAAGAAACTGTTAGAAATATCTAATGTGGTTTTATACTTTTTACGCACAATGTTATTCATTAATGCCGTACTGTGTGTGTTTTGCACTCCAAATGTTTTGCATTAAGAGTTTAAATGTAGGTAATCTAATACTAGACAATATGTATTGTCTGGTTTGGATACAGGAAACAAAGGATTTTTCATTGACGAGGTGCATGTTTCAATCACCCCTTGGTATTCAAGTTGATCTAATATCTCCCTGACCTGTTTTTTAGCTTCTTCCTTAACTGGGTACTGCCTTTGTGCAGTTGGTTGATTTTTTAGTTGGATTTTATGGTGAGGTGAGACTTCATCCATCCTACATGAATTTTATATAATGCTCGAGTTTGGGCCACTTTCCATTTTATGGTATATGCATACTTTAAATTAATTGGAATATGGTTAGAGAAGGCTTGAATATTGACATCTTCGCCATGTGGGCACTCCCTGACAAATTGTGGTGGCTAGTCTTGTTCAGCTAGAAGTATGTCATAACCCTTAGAAAGTCGCTCCCAAAAGAGGGCTTTCCCTTTTCTTGGTATGTCTCCCTCCATCTGGAGGGTTATTTCATATAACCTATGTGGAGAGCTAACCCTGGTATCTGCAGTTTCAACTTGAATGAACTCATTCAAGTCCACTGTCTCCAGAAGACCCTTCAGGTTCTGGCGAGCTATTGTGACTTCTGCTGCGCTGTTCTACATTCTCTGAGCCTATTCTACGTTCTTGAGTTGTGTCCTCAAGATCCTCGGCATGTTTTATTTTTAGACCTGCTACCTTCTTTTTGGTGAATTGAGGTTTCTTGTTTTTCTGAACGTGTTGATAGTCTTTGGACTTCAAGCGTTCTTCCTTGTTTTCTGACCATCTTCTTCTTTCGGATTTCTGTGACAAAGTCTGAAAGGTACGGGAGGAATGTGTATCTTGACATCTATCAGGTTTTCTCAAATTATCCCTTTTCCTGAGATTATACCTCCTTCCAGAGGGCTCCTTTTGAGGAGACCTACATCTGGAATGAGAACGCTTCTCTTTAGAAGTTTGTTTCCTATTTTCCCACTTCTTTTTAGAAGTGGAAAGTGTTTTTAGTAAAGACCTTTTCAGGACTTTCGGACAGTTGTGGTTTCACTGTATAATTCTACTAATCTTTGTATATTACCAAGAAATTCATCGTCTGACATTGCTTTAATGTCAGGGTCTGGTGTGACCATGTAGCTCCTGGTCTACCTAGTGGACCGAGCCTTGTAGAGTGATTTAAATGTTTTAGGGCGCCTTTAAACCAGAGCTCATGCTCCTGGTATGTGAGTGGAATTTCAATATCCTTGAAAGGAAAATATTCCTCTGGTGGTTCATCTTCTTTGTAGAAGTGAAACATACGTGTTACTGGATTTGTTTCTGGGAAAACTATCCATGAATAGAATACCTCTGTCTGGTGATATTCATGTGCCTCTATCACAAATAACTGCTTTACCACCTCTCGATGTTAGGCCATGTTTTATACGTTTTATAGTGATGGCTTTCCTTGAATTTAGAGGAATTGCTTTAGCATCCTCGTTGGTTTCTTGAAAACCTGTAAAGTTAAGAGCTGCATTGGCTGGATCAGCCGCAGCTCCACCGGTATCGGTGTTGTTGCCGTTATTCAACATTGTTTAATGAATTTCTTCAGAGCAAGTTTCAAGGAAACAAAAATAAGGTGCACAATATTCTCTGTATCCTCCAACATGGAACAAACCAAAAAGTTAATACATAGGATTTTCGTCCTACTCAGCTAAGGCATATATTATCCCTTACCCCCTCCAGACGTCTATTCGAGTATTAGGAGTATGGGGTCTCTTAGAAAAGCACAACTGAGTTACTTCAGTATCTAGCATTAAATTAGTGCCTTACCAAACGTTGGGCGCCATGTCCTGTAGTTCCTATATTCCCAATCGGCTTTGCGCATTGGAATGATATACACTATAGTTTTGATTTAGGTCAGTATGTCACTATAGAGTATACTAAACTTAATTGTGTGTGCCAGCTAACTCAGAGGTCACTAGAAACTTTCTTGAGTAAACAAGAAGGGATTAGTCTCTGACAACCGTGTAAACATGACAACTTTGTTTCCTCCTAGAACCGGAATAATATCTTCAGAGTCGTGGAATCAATATATAACTATTTCAATCAATCAATCGTGCATGCTTCGTTTCTACAGAGTTGCACAGAAATAGTGAGGCGGGTGTTTCAATAAAAGGATTTATTGTACAGTCTTATTTCTCATGCAAGAGATACGAACTTCTACAATCGTTAGACTACAAATTATTATGTGTACAGCGAGAACAGTAATATAAAATAATACTGTAATAGCATTGTCTCTTGCTATGACATATATAAAAATACATACATAAATAACACAGGCCAAAATACTCAACTGGTGCTTCTAAAATATGCCTACCCCAATGTACCTAACCCATGTCTAGTACAAAGGACGAAATAAGTGTTGCCTTAGCATAGGTTTAGTTTTTCCAAGAATTGCCAAAGGTTTCTCTAGGTTCTAATCAGCTCCATACCTTAGAATGAGAGAGGCTGGTATCTCTGTCTTGGGACTCGATTTCCCAACACCCCGCAAGGGGAGTCTGAAACACTGGAGCTGGATTCTTGGCAGGAGTATGACAGCTTCTTGGTCTGTGCGTCAGCTGGAGAGTTGGCTTCCATGGGCACTTGCTGTAGCGAGCTGCATCGTGCAAGTAGGTAGTCGAACTGCACCGAACCACACTGTGCTTTGCCATAGCAAGTGAAGGTATATTTATACCTGGAAGGTGTTTAGGAATGCCAGCTTTGACTTAAAGTCGGGCATATAAACGTCATGAATGAACCCCTAAGGAATAGTTGTTCATGCATAATAAATGAGTTCTTGGAGAAATCTATATCCAAGCAAGGGGAAGTCCCTACTGCTTAAGAGTCTGGTTTTCCAAGAAATCGTAGTGATGTAGATGAACGGATGGAAGTAGCCATGCCTGTATTTGGGTAGCATGGGCTATGCGTAGGCTGTCAGGTTTTAGGTTTAAAACTATAATAACTGACAAAACCCCACCAAAAAGAAAATAACCCTCACCAGTATAAACATAAAAACACTGAAAAGATATCTTTGCAACCACAAAATAAATGTCATTCAAAGAAAGGAAAAGGTGAGTGAAAGAATCATTTCTATTTCTCCTCAAGGGGTCAATACAATGTAACTTTGTTACATAAGGCAGCAGCAAGAATGACTGGGCTAACATTATTCTGCTTGAGTTTTGTTGTTTAGGGATGTCACTAAAATATTGCTTCTTCTTCCTTATGTTTTTTTCCGTTTTGTGGTTTGTGGTCTAATGATGAATGGTTTAGAAGCATGTTTTAGGTCTTATTTAATTATTTTATAAACTGTAGAGAATCAGGAAATACATTTGAATAATTTACAGATAGGTAAAATAGCTGGTTTCATACAAATTTTTCCCAATTTGTACCATCACATTTACCCACAAACAAAGAATGGGTGAAACCCTTTGATCCATCAGCCCATTTTCCAGCAAGTCATTATTAATAGTCGGTGAATTGCCAAACACCCTAGGATTTTAACATTCAAGGTAAGGTGACTGGTATATGTGAAAAGTGTGCGGTCACCAAGTATCTGGGCTAGTTGGGAAAACATGACACCAGATGTTTGGAAAATATGGAATGCAGTGTCACTTGGAATGCTGCTGCTAACAGTTCTTACCAAGTCCAGCAAAGATTTGAGGATATTGTTTGTATTCAGTTACGTATATGAAAACGTTGTGTGATGACCTTTCAAAATCAATACCTGAGCTTCCATGTAAGAGATTCTAGCCTTTTGTAAGACGCTATGCTGAAAGCATCTTTACAATCTTCAGAGTTAATGAAAAATGCTATTGACTTTGTAGTCCATTCTGGTGCACTGTTTTATTATGAGCGGGAACTAAAATGCAAATATTTCTCATTTTGTGCTTTGTGTGGCATCAATGAGAGAGTTATCTTAACTGTGTCATTTAGCCAGTGATTCTCAGTCCAAGAGGCCATGATTGCTATATTATCCATGTGGCGACCATTTACAGAATTTATGCTTAGTGATGTTGCCAAAAGTCAAGAAATGTGAGGATCTTTGGTCGCATATTTATACTGATGTGAAAAGAATTACACTCTACTGCATTCTTAGATTTTTACTGGAAAACATGATTGCTGTAGTGTACATAATAAAAAAATACAGTCTTTAATACACCCTTGTCTACCAAGTGTTCAGGATAATTAGTGTAGATGTGAAACATCTCCTTGTCAGTTGGCTAGGCAACACATTTAGTGACTTTGGCACTGCAAATTGTTCTATGATAGAATTATTGCCACTTGGTAAGCAAAACAATGTTGAGGAGAAATTCAGGAAATTTAATTTTACAGTGTATGAGAAATTGCTGGCTATGATGAATAGAAATGTTCCTTTACCAACCATGGCGTTTGAAGTCAATGAAGCCTCAGTGAGGTAAGCTGTACAAGTCCTAGATCTTTTCCATGAATGAGAATTTTCCCCGGGCTTTGAAGAGAACTGCTTAACTTTTGACCGCTTCAAAATCTGAGGGCATATGCGCCCAGTTCAAGGCATATTTTACAGAACCTGTACCAGAGATTTGCAATCATCAGGTGCACCAGTATTGGCATGGAAAGCCATGTCAGTGGCCAGAGTTAGCAAATTGTGTAATGGTTGTTTTGGCATTGCCTTGTCTCAAGTGCCAATATTAAGAGGGCCTTTTCACAGATAAATGTTTAGATGGGAAGGAAAGAGCAAGTGTGCATGACCAAAGACTCACGTAAGAAGTATTGTATGATGCACTACAATAAGTTTGATTTTAAAAAGTGTATTTGAACCTCATTCACCCTGGATGCACACTGTCTATATACATGCACTATCAGTGCAGAAAGAAAGCAATAATAAAAGCAAAGCGTTCCTTAAACACCGGAAAAACACTGTTTCTGTTGTTCTTAATTTCGCGTACATTTGTAACCACTGATAAACATTGTTTTTTAAGGTATTGAAAACACTGAAAAAAATCACACAAGAATTTACCAAAAATAGAAACTGAAACAGGAAAGCCTAGCTATGCCTAAATAAGAGCTGGATGTATATGCCTACATAAGGCAAGGTCAAATGTACCTATATAAGGGCATGAATTGGGAAAATTCATACAGTCTAAATCGACATACAACACTACTGTTCCACTTGCTGGAGTGGGAATAGTAATTTTTACCCTCCTGCTATCCAAAACTTTCCCTACTGTTCCACTTGCTATAGTGGGAATAGTAATTTCTACCCACCTGCTATCCAAAACTTTCCCTACTGTTCCACTCGCTGGAGTGGGAACAGTCATTTTTACCCTCCTGCTATCCAAAACGTTCCCTACTGTTCCACTTGGTGGGGAGTGGGAATAGTACATTATTCCCACCCGCTATCCAACACTTTCCCTACTGTTGCACTCTGTGGAGTGGGAAAAGTAAATTTTACCCACCTGCTATCCAAAACTTTCCCTACTGTTCCACTCGCTGGAGTGGGAATAGTCATTTTTACCCTCCTGCAATCCAAAACTTTCCCTAGTGTTCCACTTGGTGGAGTGGGAATAGTACATTATTCCCACCCGCTATCCAACACTTTCCCTACGTCGCACTCAGTGGAGTGGGAATAGTAATTTTTACCTAGCTGCTATCCAACACTTTCCCTAATGTTGCACTCGCTGGAGAGGGAATAGTAAAATGTACCCTACTGCTATCAAACACTTTCCCTACTGTTCCATTCACTGGTGTGGGAGTAGTAATTTTTACGCTCCTGCTATCCAACACTTTCTCTACTGTTACACTTGGTGGAGTGGGAATAGTAATTTTTAAGGTCACTGTAGTTGGCAGAGAGGTTTTTTAGGAGAGGTCTGACCTCTGAGTGTTTCCATTTATCTGGGAAGATTGCTGTGGAGATGGAAGTGTCGAGAGTGCTCCTAGTTCAATGCCGATTGGGTTGGTTTTGAGGTTGAAGAGTTAGTGGGTGCTGGGGTCGGTGGGTGCCCTGGAGTGGATGAAAGATACGATGGTTGTGGTGGTTAGAGTGATTACCGGAGACCAGGTGGTTATCATTCCAGTGGTGTTCGCTGGTAGATTGAGGTTGTCGAGGCTGACAGTTGGGAGTTGAAGTTGGTGTAGATAGTGGCAATCTTTCGGTGGAAGCTGTCAGAAGGTGTTGCAGAGTTCTTGGGAGGGGTGGATGGTGTTCTCTGTAGCTGTTCGTTGGAGATTTCCTTGACAATCTTTAAGAGTTCCTTCATGTGGTTGGCTGCAGTGTCGATGAGGTCAATGATGTTCTGCTTTCTTGGCTTCCTTGATGAGCAGGTGGTAGTCGCTGAGGGATGCTTTGCAAACAGCTCTGTCAGAGGGGTACATGGTGATGTGCCATCGCTTCTCAAGTCAGTAGCAGTTGTGCTTGGTGGTTTTGAGCTCCGGGATGTCCCAGCTAACTTGTTTTGTTGGTTTGTGCTGATATCAGTGGAGCGACTGTCAGCGCATTTGATTATCCAGTCAGAGAAGTTCAGGACGGCCTGGTAAAGACCTACTGAAGTTTTGTTTTTGTGGCGCTGTAGGCCCGCGTCCATTGAGTCTCGGTTACCTTGTCCCAGCTGCATTGGGCGGCGCAGTGGTGCTTGGCGATGGCATGCTGGGCGTCGTTAGATGATAAAGTGAACAATGGTGTGGTCGGTCCGGGTTAGTTCTGTGAGGTGGGTGAATTGGATTCTGTTGCTGGAGGTAAAAATGGCTTTGGGTGTGTGTCTGACTTTGTGAGTGGGTTTAGTGACTTGGGTGAGGCCAATGTTGTTGAGGTTCTCTAGGAGGGATGTAGAGTTGTCGCTGGGATCGTCGACCTGGAAATTGAGATCACCGAGCAGGGCTTAGTGGTGGGAGTCGATAGCAAGGGGGCAATGAGGTTGGAGATGGCATCGCAGAAATCTGGTCAGGGTACCAGGGGTCTGTAAGCGAGGGTGCCTCTTTTTGTGGTTTTAGCCTCAATTTGTAGTGGGAATTTGAGGAGTTCCATGAGAGGCGTTGGCTGGTTATTGGTGCGTCAGACGGTTTCCTTGAAGAGTATGGTGATGCCCCCTGCTGTGTTTGTTGGTGCTGTCTCGTACCATCCAGGGTTCCTGTCGTGGATGGGTGCAGACTGGCTTGCGCTTGACCAGCCGGTGGTGCGGCCACACAGAGGCCTCCATTAGTAGTCCTAGGAGGTGCCAGGGCCTGTCAGGGAGGCGGGAGAGCATGGAGCGGGAACCATGGTGGGAGTGGAAAAAAAACAAGGGAACAGGCAGGGCAACACAAACAATGGGTACAACCAATAAACTAGGCAAACTAAACCCAAATTAATTAAATTAAATGCAAAAGAAATTGGTTAGAAATAAATGAAGTTACATAAAACTAAGCCAAAAAACACAAGAGGAAACAGAACATAACATCATTCAGGCTCTAACTGAGGCAGTAGTGACTGCAAACGCAATCCCAGAGTCGAGGAGCAGTCAGCGGCTGACGGGGGAAGAGGCACAAAATCAGGAAGTCGAATGCTATGGCATTTTTATAATCTGGTACTTCAATTAAATTTATTTTGCTGACGAGTACCAAGAGAACAACTACCAGAATGCATTAGGTTGGAAAATAAAAACCTGAGATTCAAGCATTGCATCATTGGTAACCTCTGGTAACGTTACCGATTAAGGTCCTTATTAAGAGCCACCAGATAATTGATGTGTTTCGTAACTCCTGCTTCTGCACTTATCGTAATTATGAGTTTTGTGATAAATGTTGGCAAGTCAAATCTGGCAACATTCCCGATACTTACCAGGATTTGCAGATTTTGGAGCCATAATCAGCAACATCCTCGTATTATTCCTTAGAAATTCGTAATTGATTGGCATTCGTCACACCCAAGATTTTACCCAGTGCGATAAATATCACTCGGGCCACTCATAATAACAGGAAACACGACAGAGGAAAGTGTTGAACACTAAAGAAACACAGACTTATTTTCCACAATGTGTGATAGCATATTTAAAAACGTATACCAATCAAAGAGTATTCAAAGTTAACATTCCATACACGAAGAACCCTCAAATGGTTTGTGCTCCCACGCTTTCGGTGGGAATGTTTGAGGCACCCTGCTTCTTGTGTGGCCAGTTCGTTCTATTGCAAGCCTCCACACCTGAATACCCTTATGTTATATGAATACTAAATTCACACCTCCTTCCTTTCTCCACTTGACGAGGTCCACTGAGTTCACTGTCTCGACTCTCTGTCCATCTGCGAGCTTCTCTCCTTCCGACATGTGTGACATGCCTACAGCAAAACTTTCAACCGATAAACTACCAAGTAGCACCTTCAGTCTGCTCCAACTAACGGCACTTTGCATCCTGGGAATTGTAGGCATTCGACCTGGCACACAACCTCCCCCCCCCCCAACCTATTAATGAATCAAGCTGGTAAACAGACAGCTGTGTATTCCCGTCTCAGGCGGTTGTGCAGCTGTAGAAGACAGCGAGTAGCACAAACGTTTCTCACATCCTCGCATGAGTCGCTCCGGCAATACAGGTTCTGTGCTTGCATTTTAAGACGTGTAGTCTTCGTCATGGATTATAAAACCAGGACCACAAGTCCCAAGATGCAAGCAAGAAATTGGACTTGAAGAGCTACTATTGCATAGACTAGGATCTTATACTAAACAAAGCAGGCCTTGGTAGACACATTCACGCTAGTATCTTATGATGGTCTGGGATGTTACAATGTAATGCCTTTCATTTTACTTTATTTACACTCGCGCATCTAATCTAGTTTATCCACAAAATAAATGCTATCATCATTATGCTAATTCTTTCACTCGACATGCAAATATATGGAGCATTTGCATCCCTAATATACACGTTTCTGTCAGCAATGTTCTGCTGCTATTTACAAGCTACATTTTATGACTTATGTATTTCTACATCTCTAAATTTATATCAGTGCTTTGACATATTTGCAGCCAGTGGCAGTTTTATGAGCACTAAAAAACAGCTGAAAATCACAGCCTCTAAACAGTAATGACATAAATGGTTTACACTAATGCTTTCGATTTTTATTGCAATAAAAACTTCAGCATGTTGCAATTACCACTGCACTAAGAATAATGCAATACATGCAGGCACATTTTGCTACATAATCACGTAAAACGACAACGCGTTTACTCTATTGTAAATCGTTTCGTCTTCTATTCTGTGCGTCCACACAGTAATGTCTGGTAAATTTCAAACTAACTTAAATGAAAAGCCACGTACGCACAAATACACTCCCTGTGTCAATCGATTCGTCACAAAATGTGTCTTCTCTCCATATATATTGAGTATTTAGCTATCTTTAAACAAGATGTCTTCTATTGTTCTATTTGCAGATGGACCTATGTGACCTCGAGGGCTGCTGCATTTAATTATGGGAAATTTATAGGACAAAAAGGAGGTGGCATATTTCTTGCAGACTTGCACTTGACTGAGAGTAACGTGAGATTCTGGCAAGCTATGCCATGTCACTGGGGGTTTCACAGTACTGAGCGCTAAGGGTGCCTGGGAGAGTGGCATCCGACCAAAACTGAGCTGACTGGGATGGGTTCGGCCTCTTGATACAAACTGAAAACATGCACTGCAGGCTGTGCTTAGGGTGACCAACTGGCAAGGGTGAAAATTCAGGACGGTGAGTGTAAAAATTCAGAACAAAGGGTCAAAATTCAGGACATAAATTCAGGACGGAAGGTCTAAATTCAGGACAAAAATTCGGGACAAAGGTGTTTAACAGACATTACTAAGGAGGTCGCACAAAAGTATATAAGTAAGTAAATAGACAAACATAAATACAAGTCAGAATAAGTTTATATTAGGCTAAAAAGTTCATTTCCAGGCATTTAAAAGTTGATGTGTGTTACAAAAAAATTGACAGCTTACATCCTTTGTTTATGCATGTCCTTTAGCACCACAACAAGATTGTCAACTAGTCCACTTTTGTATTATGTCTCTGAATTTTGTAAACACCAATCCACATGTTAAAGGAATAAGCAGAAATTTGTCAGGAGATATGGCCTGACATTTGTTCTCTATTCTTGAACACATAGCACTATGACAAGCTAAAAACTAAATGTAAAGGCATCTATATTGCCCATTCACCTTCTCAACTGAAACTCATACTTCCGTGATGTATGTGTGATAGTCTGCCTCATAGATATGGAGTAAGACAAAGCAGTGCAAGTGTCTGCATTGCCTTAATCTGCATCAGGAAAGAGTTCCATGGGCTTTGAAGTGGGTTTTCCCATGCAACAGCTTTAGGTTTTGATGCTTCCCCTTATTTATATCATCACACAAACCCGGGAAAGCGCCAACACCTTACGCCTCCCTAGAGCTAGTGTAACGAGGAGAAATATTTTTATTTCTCCTTTTTTCTATTTTCCATGTGTCCTGAACACATAGAAAGAGAAACATGCATCTCTGGATTCCTTTTGACCAGGAAGGTGCCCCTTCCTGCACAAAAACTATCCTGCATGCAACGGAGGCACCCTTGCACCTTGGTGCAAGGGTGCCTGCATTGGCCTGTGCAACACATTGTTCACCAGCACGGGGGGAAAGGACAGGAATGCAATGTATTGCACAAATACGGTGCATTTCTGCCCTTTCACATTTGTGTAGGGCAGTGCAGCCCTGTGCCAATCCCCCATAAATAAGCCCCACAGTGACAATTAGACAGCATGCTAGACAGAGTAAACCTTTGGACATTAGCATTTTCACCCCACCAACCATATGAGGCAACATAAAACTGGTGGCATGGGAAGCCATGAAAAAGCAACATTAACACACAGTGGATATAATGGAGAGTTCATTATTGTGCAGTTCGGGATTCAGGAAAGGTAGATTAATAGCCTCCTTCATGTTTAACCTTGTAAAAAATGTACTTTTACATCCATTGCGTAATACAACTATGTAAGCATGCACTGGTATAGGTAATGTCATGGGCTGCAGACCCAGCAGGTGGAGAGATATCCAGTACTAGTAAAACAGTAGGAAATGCTGGTAGACAATCTGATAGGGCAGTGCCACTATCTATCTGACTTGGCATCATCACCACCAACATAAAGCAGTGGAATATTCTCAAGGTAAAGAAACTTACACCCCATGTGGGTTCATAGAAGCAAATTCTATGTTGAATACCACTTTAAGAAAGGATGTTATGAATTTTTCTCTACAAAACTCCTCTCATTTTCCCAAAATGTATGTTTGTGGAAATTCAAACCTGTGCCAGAAAACAGCACAGGAATATTTGCAGAAACTATTGAGTATTTCCCTAACATTCCAGAAAACAGGTTCCTCTGACCACTCCTGGGACTATGTTATACGTATGTGTGAGCCATTTCCATTTCCATTTAAAGAACTTCACGTGAAAGCACCATAAAAGGAGCAGTGTTTATTCCTAGTGAGTAACAAGGCCATTTAATATATATAGATTCCTAGAAACCCTTACAATGGAGGCGAGTGGCTGTTCATCGCTTTGTGTTCCTGTTAAAGAACAACCCCAACAAATAGGCAGTATGTTGTGGGAGCAGACACGGCTTGTGCTTTACTGATTATGTAAGTTTTATTGTTGCAACAGAAATTGAATCACGTAAGCAGCAACTATCAGACATATTACCACCATGAAGCAGAAAGTGCATTGATTCACAGTGAGATGTACAGCCCAAAGTAATCCAGACAGTATAACGAGGGATGATATAGATAGCATTACTTCGGCAGATTCATGCTCCTTGGTATTTACTTTCGAGATCTTATAGCTAATACTGTTTAATTAGCTCTGTAAAGGAAGGTAGGTAGACATCAAGCTAGGCAGACAGAAAGGTAAAATTGTGGCACTCGAGAAGTTCTTTGCTGGGGTTAATGGAACCATACGAGTTTAGGCTGAACTTAAAGAGTATTTAAAATTACAAAACAGCTTTGTTATTACTTTACGTACTTAGTCGCTAGAAATAGTAAAATCTGTAATGAATTGAGTGCATATGAGACCGAGGAAATTAGTGCATATGAGGCCGTCGTTGTCTGTTTCCATTATCTAACAGGTGCTAATTGGTGTATTCAGTTGCCCTGTTCCTTTTCGTGGGTTGCCATTAAAGTAGTGACCCAGTGGCTGGCATACAATGAAACAGGAGTGTCCTGCAGCAAGTGAACTTCTGTGCTGCTGTCTGAGCAGGGAAAGAATGTCAGCAGAGCTGTTAACATAATGATAAAGAAGCACCTTCAGTTGCAGTGAAGGCGCTTCCTCCTCCCAAACAGAGAGATGGCGGGGGTTAGCCCCTGTGCACAGAGTGTTCTGAGACGATGCACATTACCCACCAGCCAGCAGCCCAGGGTGACCAACCATCTGTAATGGTGGACTGACAATTAGACTGACAATTAGAAGACAGACAGACACAAACAGGTAAAGAAAAATAGAGAGGAAAACCATGTGGTAGCAGGCAGACAGATAGACAGAAATATATAAAAACAGACAGATATAATTTTCAGACCTACAAATACATGAAAAGCACATTTTTTCAACTTATTGAGTGTCCGAAAAGTTGTTTGTAGGGGGTAATGTAGACCATGGATGACGCTGTGCTCTGGTTCTTTAAGGTCTGAGAGTCTGCTGGCCTGGCACACAACGTTGCTCTCCCAAAAATGCAGGAGTCAGACCCTGAAGTATAAACAGGAAACGAACGACCAAAAGTGTGCTCCACAGTTCCTGGGCACTCTAAACGTGTACTCATTGGTCCTGCAGTGGAGCAGAGAGAAGTAGGATGGGCTTATGGCTTTCAAACCAATCCTAGGTAGCTCCAGAGAGTGAAAGGCACAACATCAATGGCTGGAATGCACAACTTCTATGGCTGTCACCTAAAATCATGAAAATTACGGACAAATGGCGTCGGTTAAAGATATTATCATGGACAATGGACAGGAGGTGAAACTTACAGACCGTCCGAGAAATTTACGGGCGGTTGGTCACCATCGCAGTGCTTTCTGTTACTAAATGCAGGTCTTAAACTGGGATGAAAAAACTGGGGGGTCTCTCAAAGGGGTGTGGCCAATGTAATTAAGGGCGTGGCTTAAGAACACGTACGCTAAACATTTATGCTTAGCACAGTGTGCCGCCCGACTTGTATTTTCCTGTTTCTCTCTTTGCACCCAGATATATGATACAACAAGTAACATCATACCTACAATAATTCAGGACTATTGGCTTTGTCAATGTTTCTTAGTTGCATATAATAAATGAGCAGCAACAAGGGCTTCCAATTAAAGCCCTGGTGACACCACAACAATGTTTCTGCTCCTGGGTTTCAAAAAGAGAAGGGAAATCCAGAGAGAAAATGACTCTCTTTGAAGGATTTCCCTTCCCCTAAAACACTCACCTGGCATGACGTCATGCTGTAACTTCTCCACCAGTGAGCAGTGTGAGCACATCGATGTGACTGCTGTCACTGCAGTCCAAAAAAAAATGGACCGCCTGTGCCAGGGCATAACACAGAGGCTGAAAGATACCCGGTTTGATCCCCTCTTTAAAAAACTGGTGGTGCTCAGAACCTGGTAAGACCAGGCCCACTTAAAGCCCTGACTAAATGTTGATGGCACAGACTCAGTATCCTCGGACTTCAGTCCATGGTGGCAGTTAAGGATACCACCTGCTTCTCCAGTCTTTGTTGACATGAACACTTTAATGCCAGCTCAACATGAAGCCAGCTCAGTCGGGATCTTCAGTCATCCTGCCATCTTTTTCCCTACAATATTTTAGGCACATTAAAACCTGGACACCTGGTGACGCAAGGATTCTTGGTTCTTTCCGGGATAGTAGGCATCCTATCTGACAATGCCAATGACCACTGGCGTACATCAGTCTAAAGAGAGGGGTGTGGCCTGGGGGCCAGAGCGGCGATATCCTGTGATTCTGGGCAAATCACTAAGTTTCCTCGTGCCTACCAAAAAATGAAGGAGTTCTTGAGTAATGCAACTGGTGCACATGTAAAGTGCTCTAATACCTTAGGGTCTGTAGTGAAGACAGGGTCCTGCTTGCACACCTTGCAATGTAAGCATAAGCTTATTGAAAGCTTAAGCGCCATTTTGCCACTTTACAGCTTTTGCACACAATACTACATGTAACTTATTTTGTAAGTTAGACGGCTTGGGTTCCTCGCATGAGAACGGTCTGTTTTTTACATCCCTAGACTTACATCGCGACCTTAGTCTGTACACTGCGTGGAGAAGCCTTCAAGGTCACCATAACAATGTATGCTGCTATTCAGGTTGATCGGCCCCCACTCTAGAAAGAAGTAAAAGCTATCCTCATGGCTAAATACACCTGAACTATTATTTCGAACTCTTTAAAGACACTGCACCGATCTGTACTACTTGTTTGATACCGTTGCTTATTTGTATTACTTGTATTATTGATTTACATGATTGGCTTTGCCCCCACCTATTTGTACTGTTAGCTTCATTGACTTACCTGTTTGACTATGCTCCCTCATGTACCCCTTCTTTGTAAAGCGCTCTGATATCTGCAAAGATCTTGTCCGCGCTATATAAAACTTTCAAAATAAACAAGCACACAGCTGCAACCAACTGAAATTCTAGTGCCTTTAAAATTGCACTGCATGCATGATTTGGGCACTTGGAAGAAAACCTTTTCCAGCGAGAGAGCTTCTGCTGATCCTGTGATGTGATTCACCACGGCTGAACTTGGAGTTATGGGGTTTCCCATTCAAGCCTAAGAGACCTTCTATTATTATAAAACCTAGTTCCTAGAAGGAGATGGTGGTTCTCAAGGCACTATGGGCCAGATGTAGGTAAATTAGATTTACCGATTTATAATTACCGAATTTTACCGATTCGGTAATTAAAAATCGGTAAATCTAATGTGTGGATATGTAGGTATATCCAGATGTTCAAATACCGAATCTTTAACAATCGGTATTTACCGATTCTGTAAATACAGAATCGGTAATGGCCATTCATTCCTATGGGCTTCAAAGCCCATAGGAATGAATGGGCATTACCGATTCTGTATTTACAGAATCGGTAAATACCGATTCACACAAGGGTGCAGGGGGTGTCACTTTGACACCCTCTGCCACCCCCAAAACAGGCACGGGTGCCATGTGGCAGGCAGACCTGCCCTAAGGGCAGGTCTGCCTGTCACATGGCATAGGTGTGCATGCACACATGTGCATGCACACCTGAATCGGTATTTTACCATCAAATTGGATTTGATGGTAAAATACCGATTCGTTAAGGCTCCTGGGACTCTGAAGAGTCCCACCTACATCAGAAAAATACCGAATCGGTAAAAATACCGATTCGGTATTTTACAGAATCGGTAATTTTACCGAATCGGTAAAAATACCGATTCGGTATTTTACAGAATCGGTAATTTTACCGAATCGGTAAAAATTTTACCGAATCGGTAAAAATACCGATTCGGTATTTTACAGAATCGGTAATTTTACCGAATCGGTAAAAATACCGATTCGGTATTTTACAGAATCGGTAATTTTACCGAATCGGTAAAATTACCGATTCTGTAAAAATGAGCCCCTACATACCATTTCAGGTATACCGGTCGGTAACGGCCGAAAATAACCATTTTCGGCCGTTACCGACCGACCTACATCGGGCCCTATATGACCTATTTCCACTATCATTATAACATGATTTCTCCCTATGTGTTTTATGGAACTGTAACAATGCTGATCATAATATTTCTAATCATATGCCTGCTTATCTTAGCCAAAATCCTGCATCTTAGAGCACGTCGTTAAAATAAAAATTTTCAACTTTTCTGTGTCTCTGATTACTCAGGCTGTGGACTGGCATGAGAATAAAAACGAAAGAGTGTTCTTGATTCACACCATTCCTGAGAGTGCCCTAAGGCGCATGTTCTTAGTTGTCTAATCATTGCTAGCTTCGCTATAGGATGGAGAGCTAATGAGACACTGATGCTAGTCGGTTAAGGGTAACTGGGTACTGAGGGGAGTTTTTCGGTACACCACAATTCACTGAGGTCCTGGTTTCCTGTGCATAGTTCTGTGCATGATCAGAATTCCCGCAACATGGCTCCCCTAAAGTTTGGTCTTATATTTGAGATTCTCAAGTAGTGCTTATAGCAGTCAACGACACACTCACTCCTGTTTCTGGTTGACAGCAGTGACAGCTTAACCAACCTATACGAATGTGTTATAGGTTCATTCAAGTTTGAGATTTATAAAAAGGTCCCTGTTTTGAGTTACTATCCTTTTTGTGCTACAATTTTTGGACTATTTTTCTCTACTGTGTCCTTGTGGCTGACGTTGACTTAGCTCAGCATAGTCACGTGCCACTCCGCAATCACTTACACTAGTATGGGGTGTCCGCTGAAGGAATGGCAGTGGTCTATGTGGTTAGTGCAGAAGTGGCTTACCCATTTGAGCTTTTATACTCTTGGGTTACGTTTCCTGTTGTGAATGCGGATTATGGTACATACCATTTATATGCAGCCACAGTGGTGCCTGCGGACTATGCACCATATAGGACACAGAAGGTTCCGCTTTCTGCTTGGCAGCATCAAGTTTGGTTTAATGGCGCCCTCCCCCACACCGTATCTGCGGTTCGGTTAGGTCCCTTGTCTATTTCAGGCGCCACTGGCCTGTTTTGGCCGGGCTCACACCCCATCCACGTTATTTGACAGTCCCTAAAGCTGAGTTGCGATTCCTCTATGCCTCCGTCGGTGGGGTGTATAGGGCTTTAGTGCAATACATTTGCCGCAATATCCAGGTGGGGGCACCTGGAGCTGTGGCACAACCAGTTGGACCGGCTGGGATTAAAATTAGTCCCGCCATGGATAATTTGGTAATGGGAGAGCGCCCCCAGGATAAGGACGAGATGCCTTATTGGCTTGCCGAGAAATTTGACCAACTGGAAGCAGGTTTCCAGGATTCTGACAATTAATTTGTAAAAAGACCTAGTGCCTGAGGTGACTGATTGTGAGACCTGGGGTAAAGTATTTGCAGCAGTCTATGCAAAGTGCTTCGGCACACCATCTTTGACTGTCCTGCCCTCCGTGATCAAGTGTGTTCAGGATCAACACAGTCCGGAGGCAGCTGTCAAATTGGGAATGAGGCTTGTCGGAGTGTTTGACGTAGTTTCCGATCTCATCCTTGCTAATGTTAAGGGGGATGCAGTAAGCTTTCAGGTGCCTAATGCTTTGCGCAATGTCCCTGATGCTGATAAACTGCGACAGTTACCGAAAATCATTGCGGAAGCTTATAAGACCATTGGCTGCAAATAATATGGGTGTTAAGCCTTTTGCTAAGGTAACAGCTCAACTGCAAACTCAGACGACCGTCCAATTTTTCCTAAACAAAATTGGAAATCTAAGAAACAGGGAAAGCAGCAAAAGAAACAAGGGTTGCGTCTGGCATCGCCAATACCTGTGTCTACTGAGCGCACTTATGATTTGCGCGACCGCTCGAGTAGTAAGTCATCTAATCAATTTCAGGTTTTTGATCAACTTTCTCCTCGTTCTTTGCAGGAAACATCGGTCTCGCAAGCCGGTGGAGGAGACCGCTGCAGAGGTCGGGGTGCCTAACAAGGTCAAGAGCATCCCCGCCAGATGGAAGTTAAAGGCAAGCAGGACATCTTTCAATGTCAACGTCCACAGTTTCAGAAAAAGAAAGTTGCTACTTTAACAGCAAGGTATGCCACGAATAGTGAGAACACAGCTTCGGAACCTGACATGGGCGCTAACGCTGCTCGACAGCGCAGCGGAGATTGCAGTAGTGCGGCAAGCACTGCTTCCGTATCTGAAGGTGAAAGCAACTGACACGTTCATTACTGTTGAGACAGCTGACACTAGAGTGGCTCCCTCTGATACACTATATGACATACTCCTTTTAATTGAAGGTGACATAAAACGTACACTAAGAGGGATTTTTTGGGAAAATCTGACCTCTACATATGACATTTTGTTTGGGGTTCTAAAAGTTGGTCAAGTACAGGGCACTGAAGCTCTGCATCATGCATGCCTCATCCCAAACCTTTTGTTACATGGGATATTGGGTTGAGGCTGTGGCATTGACCGCAACAGAATCTCAAGCCTGGGGGAAAAATTGTTCCATCCACATTGAGTATGGTACAATGCTGGTGCAAGATCCTTAGTCCACTCTTCTGCAAAATACAGCGCCTGCTCTTTCGGCACAGTGTGTGCAAAACTAGGGAGGATCACCTCCTTGCCTCTCAGACCGTCCAGAACGAAGAGTGTGGGCGAGTCGGCCTCTGCCAACAAAATGTCATAGGTAGAGGTCAGATTTTTCCAAATTATCACTTTTATAGTACGCTGTATGTTACCTTCAACCAAAAGGACTATTTCATAAAGCCTGTCAGTGGGAGCACTACTGTAATTTCCTCAGCGCTGTCTACCAGCGTCAGCGCCCATGTCAGGTTCCAAAGCTGTGTTCTCACTATCCGCGGCATGCCTCGCTGCTAAGGCGGCAACTTTTTTATTCTGAAACTGTGGTCATTGAAGCTGAAAGTCATCTTGCTTGCCTTTACCTTCCGTCAGGGCTGCTCACAACTTTGTGGGGCACCCCAGCCTCCACTGCTGTCTCCTCCAGCGTTTGGTGCAACCAATGTATCCTGCAAAGAGCGAGGAGAACGTTTATGAGGAACCTGAAAGTGATCAGGTGACTTAATAGTAGCGCGGTTGCGCAACTCATACGTGCGCTCAGCAGACACAGGTATCGGTGATGTCGGACGTGACCCCTGTTTCTGTTGCTGATTCCCGTTTTTTATTCTTACTCCAAGTCTGCTTTGGAAAATTGGGGCATTCATCTTTATCAGAATTCGTCACCTAAGTTTGCTTTTTTGCTGCTGTCTCAGCAAAAGGCTTAACACTCAAACTATTGCAGCCAATGGTATTATAAGCCTCCACAATTATTTTCGGTATCTGCAGGGGTTTATCGGCATCGGGGACATCACGTAAAGCATTAGACACCTGGAAGTTCACCGCTTCTCCCCAGTAAAGACTGTCGCAAATATCGTACCCCAGGTCTCACAATCAGGAACCTCTGGTATTAAGTCTTTCTGCAAACTTATCGTTAGAATCCTGTGTTTCTCATCAGGAGTTGTAATAGGAAATACTGCTTCCAGCTGGTCAAATTTTTCAACGAGCCAAAAAGTCATATCATCCTTATCTTGGGGCCACTTGCCCGTAACAGAATTAACTATTACAGGATTAATTTTCATACCGGCCAGTCCAGTTGGTTGCACCACAGCCCCAGGTGGCCCCACCTAGACGTTTAGGATACGTATTGCACTAGAGCTCGATGCACACCAACAAGGGATGCACAGAGCACACGCAACTCATGTATAGTAACAAGTTGATAATGCGGATGCGGTGTGTAACCGGCCAAAACCGGCCACGTGGCCCCAGGAATAGACAAAGGGCCTAACTGAACCACCGTTACCGATTGGGGAAGGGCGCCATCAAACCAAACTCGATGCTGCCAGGCAGTAATAGGAATCTCTAGTGTCCTATATGGGGTGTAGGCTAAAGGCACGGCTGTGGGAGTATAAACGTGAAAAGTACCAGTATCCGCATTGACAGCAGGAAAGGTAACCCATGAGTAGAAGAGTTCAAATGGGTAAGCTGCTTTAGCACTCACTACAAAAACAACCGCCATGTCGTCCACTGTGAGGCCAAACTCCTGCAAATGATTGCAGACGGCCACCCTACTATGCGTTGGGATATCAACGTCAACCATGGGGACACAGAAGAGAAAAGACAATGCAAATGTAATGTAGCACCAATGGGTAGTAATTCAAAATAAGAACTTTTTTGAAATATCAAGCTTGAATAAACCTATACTTTAACCATATAGGTAGGTTAATCCATCACCACTGTCAACCGGAAACAGTAGTGAGGGTGTTGTGGACTGTTATGAGCACTACTCGAGAGTCTCAAATATAAGACCACATTGTTGGGTGCGCCATGTTGCAGGGATTCTGCTGATACACAGAACTGTGTACAGAGACCCAAGACCTCAGTGAATTGTGGTGGACCAAAAAACTCACCTCTTTACCGAGAACCCCTAACTGACTAGCATCAGTGTCTCATTAGCTCTTCATCCTATAGCAAAGGTACCAATGATTAGACAACCCAGAACATGCGACTTACGATACGCTCAGGAATGGTGGGAATCAAGAAAACTCTTTCGTTTTATTCTCATACCAGTCCACAACATGGGTAAAAAGAGACACAATAAAGTTTAAAATGTTTATTTTAACGACATGCTCTAAGATGCAGCATTTTTGCTAACATAAGCAAGCATATGATTAAAAATAATATGATCAGCATTGTTACAATTACATAAAACGCAAAGGGAGAAATCATATGGTAATGATAGTGGAAAAAGGTCCTATAGTGCCTTGTATGCCATCGTCCTTAGCTAGGAACTAAGTTTTATATAATAATAGAAGGTCTCTTAGGCTTGAATGGGGAACCTAATACCTCCAAGATCAGTAGAGATGAATCACATCAGGATCTGCAAAAGCTCTCTCTCTGGAAACGGATTTTCTCCAAGTGCTCTAATCATGCATGCAGTGCAATATTAAAGGCGCTAGAATTTCAGTCAGCCGCATCTGTGTGCATGTTGTGTCTAGAGCATGAGCCAATCAGCCCGAATAACAGCTTACATTGTTTTGTTAACATTGGAGGCTTCTGCACACACTGTACAGGCAGAGATTGCGGTGTAAGTCTAGGGATGCGGAAAACAAGGTTTTCTAATGTGAAGAAAAGTCAAGCAGTCTAACTTACAATAACAGATACATGCAGTGTTGTGTGCAAAAGCTGCAAAGTGGCAAAATTGTGTTCAAACTTCTAATATGCTTATCCTAACATAACATTGTGTGCACGTAGGGCCCTGCCTTCACTACAATGGTATTGAAGCTAAAATAACTTGGGTCAAAGAAAATTTAGCAACCAGTACTATGGATGCCAGACAGTCCTATAAAACTACTCCAATTTAAAAATGATCATCCTACTAACTCAGAAAGATGGAAATAGCTATACTCAGTGAAGGACTTTCTTTTGCTCCAGTACATAGGAATATCAATGTTTTAATACATTGAAATTATAATGCTTCTTCAGGGCAATCTTTTACAAGTATTTTTCTAAGTACGCATGATATTTTGCAAATCTCTGACACTACAGTTCTTCATCGCCCATATACGTCTTATCTACCGAATAATTACATAGGCAATTAGACTATCAATTTTGAAATCTGTAGCATATTTACTCCACCCCAGCCTTGGAGTATGTCAAGCACCACACATGGCCACTCACAGATACTGTAACACACCCCGATGATACATAGTAGAGGCAGGTGCTTAAGATAATATCCCTTAGAGTTATTAAACAACTATTTTTTTATTTTGAACTTAATTAATAACCTTAGTGTAAAAATGTATTTATATTAAACGTTCAACTTTTTGTTAAAAAAAATGAATCAACTTATTTTAAACAAAGCTTATTGACATTCAATTTGGCATTTATCAGTTACATGGTACAGCAAGAGTCTGTCCATACATCCAATCAAGAGTGAAGGTTTTCTGAATTTAACTCCAAATATCGAAATACAAGAAAAAAGAAACGACAAGATAAGCTGGACCAAGCAAAACCCATCCTCTCATTGCTCCCCACCACATCTTGCTAGTACCTGCTTCTCAAATGTACATGAATACAGGCAGGTGTGTGGAAAATTGGCCCTATTCGTCATCATTCACCCTCTAATCTCAGTATGTTTTTCATTGAAGGGTTGCAGAGCTTTTGGTCCAGAGTGGCCTCTTGAGAGGAACTCCACCAATAATTTCCAAGTTTCTGTAAAGTTCAAGCATTCCTCTTCTAAGTTGCTCACCTATAGTTACTTAGAGACCATGTTCTCCAACCATCTATGCCAATGAAAAATCAATAAAGAGTCTATTTTCTTCCACCAGAAGGCAATTGCCAATTTATCCAGCCCAAACAACCCCCCAGGACTAGTTTTTCTGAATTGGACATATGCCTCAGGTTCAGGTGGCGAAGGTCTAATAGGTAATGATCTGATTTAAGTGGCAAAGGGTATCCCAATATCTCGGTAATCAATGCAATTACTTCTGACCAAAATTGTCACATGAGTCGGCATTCCCACCAAATATAGATCATTGTACCCCTTTGCCCCCTAAAATACCAACTTAATGGGCTAGCAGTGGGAAACATCCTTGGTAGGATAATATGCCATGCATAAATCACTTTATATTGAATCTCCTTGGATTTCATGGAAAAATTGTGTTTATTAATATCACCCGAAATTGTTTATCAATGTTTGAGTGCAATGTCTTTATTGTATTTAACCCTTTCGTTGCAGCGGCAATTACGCTGCAGCGCTAGGGGGCTAGGGGGGCGTGCTGCGCTCCCACGCTGGTGATGGAACCGCTCCATCACGAGCCTCGGGTGGGCTGTGCTTGTGACGGAACGGTTCAGTCACGGCCCCAACCGCTCAATAGAACGCCCAGCGCAGGCAAAAAAATCGCTGCCGCGCAAGAGTTCCGAGCGGGCCGTGACGGAACCACTCCGTCACCAGCACAGCCCACCAGAGGCTCATGATGGAGAGGTTCCGTCACCAGCGTGGGAGGGGTTAATGCTTTACTCCATTTTGTTTTGAATGCCCATTGAGATCTTTGAAAGGATGCTTATAATCTTGGATATATATTGGACATAAGCCTCTTTTGAGATGTTAAGCTTGCTGGGAGTTTCTCAAATAATGTTTTCCAATATACAGTGCATGAATGAGTTAGTTGTGCCAGTATGGAACATATTTGATAGGAGTTTACAGCTGCATTTTGGGGTCTATGCATTTTCGGTATCCAGACCATGTTCTGCAATGATCTCGTCATGAGGTAATTTCCCTTATTTGTAAGTATGGGTGAAATTTGCGAATTCGCGTTTCGCGAATTCGGGCGAAATGGAATTTGCAATCCGCAAAATCCGCGAATTCGTGTGAATTTGCGGATTTTTGTTTTTTTGCGTATTCGCGGGGTTTTTTGCATGTTCGCTGGGTTTTTTGCATGTTCGCGGGGCTTTTTGCGTATTCACGGGCCGCTTACATGGGGAAGTTACCCATGCGGCCGTGTATGGGCACAGCACCCTCTGGTTCACCACTGCCACCCTCTGGTTCATCACTAACACCCTCTGGTTCATCACTGCCACCCTCCGGTTCACCCCTGCCAACTTCTGGTTCTCCCCTACCACCCTCTGGTTCACCACTGCCACCCTCTGGTTCAGCACTGCCACTCTCTGATTCACCCCTGCCACCTTCTGGTTCAGCACTGTCACCCACTGGTTCACCACTGCCACCCTCTGGTTCACGACTGCCACCCTCTGGTTCATCATAGCACCTCTGGTTCACTACTGCCACCATCTGGCGAACCACTGTCACCCTCTGGTTCAGCACTGCCACCCTCTGGTTTACCACTGCCACCCTCTGGTTCAACCCTGCCACCCTCTGGTTCACCACTGCCACCCTCTGGTTCATCACAGCACCCTCTGGTTCACCCCTGCCGACCTCTGGTACAGCACTGTCACCCTCTGGTCCACCACTGCCACCCTCTGGTCCACCACTGCCACCCTCTGGCTCACGACTGACACCCTCTGGTTCATCACAGCACCTCTGGTTCACCCCTGCCACCCTCTGGTACAGCACTGTCACCCTCTGGTTCACCACTGCCACCCTCTGGTTCACGATTGCCACCCTCTGGTACATCACAGCACCTCTGGTTCACCACTGCCAACCTCTGGTTAACCATTGTCACCCTCTGGTTCAGCACTGCCACCCTCTGGTTCACCACTGCCACCTTCTGGTTCACCCCTGCCACCCTCTGGTTCACCACTGCTACCCTCTGATTCAGCACAGCACCCTTTGGTTCACCCCTGCCACCCTCTGGTACAGCACTGTCACCCTCTGGTTCACCACTGCCACCCTCTGGTTCACGACTGCCACCCTCTGGTTCATCACAGCACCCCTGGTTCACCCCTGCCACCCTCTGGTTTACCCCTGCCACCCTCTGATCACCCCTGCCACCCTCTGGTTCAGCACTGCCACCCTCTGGTTCAGCACTGTCACCCTCTGGTTCACCCCTGCCACCCTCTGGTTCATCACTGTCACCCTCTGGTTCATCACTGCTACCCTCTGGTTCACCACTCCCACCCTCTACCAAGACCTGTTGTGATGCAGCGGCAGCACAAAAGATGCGCCATGGTGCTGGGAATTAACAACGTGACGCATCTGAGAGATGCGTCACGTTGTAAAGCCCTGCGCCATCAGGAGGCGTTACGGCGCAGGGAGGGCGTTCCTGCGCAGGAACGCCTCCTAAAAGTGACTGAGTGAAATCTACAAGGATTCACTCAGTCACTTTTAGGCTAATGCTGCGTCAAAACCCTGCGCCTGCTTGAAGCAGGCGCCAGGCTTGATGCAGAATTGGGGAGATAGGGCCCCCCAGAGCATTGCTGGAGCTGCGTCGCAAACTCGACGCAGCTCCAGCAATGCGCTGCTTTTACGGCACAGATGCAAGACGCATCTGTGCCGTTTTTGCCACATGGTGCGCCGCATTGTAAAATGCGGCGCACCATGGGTGGCGGAGCTGCGGTGCACAATAACTGGCGCATCCCTGGGGATGTGCCAGTAATTGTAAATCTGCCCCTATACATTTAGACAACGAGGGAGCATTTACTGATTAAACAGTAGAAAGTACTCCAGTTGAGTAGAGGTTTTGCACAAAAAGGTGGCATCTTCGTGGACGAACACGCAGGGTGGGATTCATTCTGCCCCCTGTTAGACTCGTTTTTTGTGCCCTTCTGCCCTCTGTTAGACTCGTTTTTCCCTTGTTTTTCTGCCCCTGTTAGACTCGGTTTTTGTGCCCTACTGCCCTCTGTTATTCCCTTGTTTTTGTGCCCTTCTGCTCTCTGTTAGACTCGTTTTTTGTGCCCTCCGGCCCTCTGTTAGACTCGTTTTTGTGCCCTTCTGCTCTCTGTTAGACTCGTTTTTTGTGCCCTCCGGCCCTCTGTTAGACTCGTTTTTGTGCCCTTCTGCTCTCTGTTAGACTCGTTTTTTGTGCCTTCCGGCCCTCTGTTAGACTCGTTTTTGTGCCTTTCTGCCCCGTTGGACTAGATTTTTGTGCCCTTCTGCCCTCTGTTAGACTCATTTGTCCCTTGTTTTTCTGCCCTTCTGTCAGACTGGTTTTTTGTGCCCTTCTGCCCTCTGTTAGACTTGTTTTTCCCTTGTTTTTCTGCCCTTCTGCCCTTTGTTAGACTGCTTTTTGTGCCTTTCTGCCCTCTGCATCACCACATCATCACTCAGCGCTACCCCAGCATCACTCAGCACCACCACATTATCACTCAGCACCACCACAGCACCACTCAGCACCACCACAGCATCACTCAGCACCTCCACAGCACCAATCAGCACCACCACAGCACCACTCAGCGCCACCACAGCATCACTCAGCACCACCACAGCATCACTTAGCATCACCACATTATCACTCAGCACCACCACAGCACCACTCAGCACCACCACAGCACCACTCAGCACCACCCCAGCATCACTCAGCACCATCCCAGTATCACTCAGTACCACCACAGCACCAATCAGCACCACCACAGCACCACTCAGCGCCACCACAGCATCACTCAGCACCACCACAGCTTCACTCAGCATCACCACATTATCACTCAGCACCACCACAGCACCACTCAGCACCACCACAGCACAACTCAGCACCACCCCAGCATCAATCTGCGCAACCATTCAACAACAACTGGTTCAAATATGTTTTCTCAATGTTTCAAACGTTATTACAAATGTCACAAAAAGATGTTAATGTTTCAATTCTGTTTTTGGATTTTCGTCACAATAAAATACACTGAACATAATTTTCACAAAAGTTATTTACAAAAGTTTTAGCTATTGCCATTATAAATTAAAATCACTTTTATTTAAGTATTAATTATTTAAAAAAATTAAAAGCCATTGTAATTTGTAATATCAATACAGCTAAGTCACGTAAATACAAAACATGTTGATTTACAAATGCTATAGGTGTCACATTTGCGAAAGTTATAACTATTGGCATTGTAAATGACAAAGCTATTAATTTAGCTATTTTCAAAACCAACACATAAATAAAAAAAATTGTCATTTACAAGACCAATAGCTCAAACTTTCCTAATGCGAGACCTATTGCATTGCAAATTCTTGTTTTTATATCTGTCAGTGTTTCCTGTTGAGGTTTAATTTTCGTGACAGGCGCCTCATTGCCTACTTGTAACTATTCTCTGACCCTGCTTCAAGGGTCAGAGCAGGGTCAGAGAATAGTTGCAAGTAGGTAACGAGGTGCCAGGAAGCACTTACAGGCTTACAGCAGCAGGTGCCCAAGTTGAAGTTAATTTCTTTGTAACCCTTTTGTTAAAGGTTACAAAAAATTAGCTTCAACTTTTGCACCAGCTGCTGTAACCCTGTAAGTGCTTGGCTAAAAATTCGTCCCCGCTGATTCGCGGATTTTACCGCGATTTCGCAAGATTCGCGGATCGCAAAATCGCAAAAAATCCACAAATTCCGCGAGCGGAACGAATTTTCAGCCCATGCATACTTATTTGTACATTTGAGTATCTGTGTTCTCTTCGGACCATTCAATCATCACCTTGAGGTTTGCTGCTTTGTAATAGACTATTGAAATCTGTTAGGGCCCAGTGTCTAAATTCCTTGCTTTTGTATAATATTTTAACTAGTAATCAAGGCCGGACACCCTTCCAGAGAAATGTATTTATTGGAACCTGAAGGGATACAAAAAAGCTCTCCACCATTTTTATAGAAAGTTTCTTTAAAAGATAAAGAGCTCTTGGGAGAATCCTAATTTTAATACAAATGCGTGTGGCCTATTCAGGGCAGGAACAATGGAGTTCATCTACGCAGGTCTTGTTTTATCTCCTCCAGAAGGGGAGGGGTCATTCATTTTATGCAGGTCTTGAATCTGTGAGATAAGCTTGACCATCCAGATATTTACTTTATGTTTGAGCCCACCTAAATTGAAATGCATTGCACAGACCAGACATCTTGGCCCAATACAAGATTAGGTTTAGGATTTCAGATTTATTTTGTATTTATTTTAAACCATGTTAAGTGCTTGAAATCTGATAAATATTTAAGTAGACCCTCCAATGATCACACAGGGTCTTCCTGGTTGAGAATAATCTTTTCTGCAAAAAGGGGAGGTTTATGCATTTCTGCTTCAAATTAGATTCCCTTTGTAGTGTCTGCACATCTAATGCGAGAGGCCAGAGGCTCAATGTTGAGGGAAAGTAGGAGGGGAGAGAGAGTGCATCCCTGATTAGTTCACAGTTTAAGTTGAAACAGTGCTGACCTTTGACCATTCAGTGTTGCTTAGGCCTTGGGGGAAGCATATTTAGCCATAACCTTAGCAATAAATTGGGGCCTAAATCCCACCCCCGCCAGGACCAGCTTCTGAAGCGCCAGTCCACCAGGTCAAGGGATCAATAGGGCAGGCACCTTTTTATTAATGACCTTCTCGACCAGATGGATTACCCTCATGATATTATTGTGTGTTAGAATTTTCTAGTATAGTTTTGAGTCTAGATTCAGAAGGGCAATTGATTTGTAAGAAGCGCATTTCTGCCAGTCTTTACCAGGTTTCGGAGTCACAGTTATGACTGCTTCTGTCATGAGGGTGTCACCATTCCCAGTGTGGTAAACGTTTTTAACAGAGATGTCAGTTTAGGTATCAACTTATTTGAGAAAGCTTTTCTAAAGTCTTCGGTAAGACAAGTTGGGCAGCAGAATGTCCCTCTTAAGTAGGGCTACTGGAGTTTTAACCACCTAATTCGAAATAAGTATGCTCAGATAACTGGTGAAATTTTTGTTCAATTAGCATTTCAGGTCTGCTCTTTTTGAGAGGGAAAATGGAAAGGTTATGATAAAAATGTCAAATGCCTTCTAGTTTGTCTAATTATTTTTGTTTAAGGGTGCCATTGTATGGAAGTATGTTGTTAATGTGTGTTTTTTCAGTTTTTTCCATTAAACGTCTTGCAGGATGTGGCCCTATTTCATCATTTTTTTCATAAGACTGCCATTTATAGTGGAGAAGGGTGAGCTTGGTCCCATTAGTCAATATGGACCAAGGTGGCTTCCAAGAGTGTTGGTCTTTTGAGGGAGGGTTGTTGTGGGTCATTAATCATATTGATGTGTCAAAGTCTGAAGTTCTGCATCTACTGTTTGCATCACCAAGTATCTGAAACACTTGATATTTACCATGGCAGTGATACATTTCTCCAAGAGAACTGCCAGAAAGGCATCCCAAACAAAAGCTTCTGAGGCCTCCTGCTTCTCATTAATAGTAAAATATTACTGTATGCATTCAGTAATTTCTCACCTGAAATCAGGGCCACAGAACAGGGATGGATACATCAGACCTGAAGTCTAGAATAATGGATATTGTAACATCATCAGAAGTATAGATCTGGCCTATCTCAGATTGCAAAAACAGTGGTGTGACTGAGTTCTATGAACCTGGGGAAAGTAGGTATATGGAAGCTTATTCTCATGCTATTCCCTCCATTTAGCATATGTAAGTGCAATTTGTTTTTGAGGTTTTTAGAAAAGGCTCCGGTAGCATCTGGAGAGGACACCTTCATTCCAACGAACAACCCCTGACCACATTTAAGTCTCTTGTCATCATGGTTCCCCCATGCAAACTCTGCCAGCTGCAGCAGAAATTTCTTCAAAAATGCACCCTGTCCTCCTGTTTGGGTCGTAGATCATGACAGTTGTTCAGTAGACATTTTCCTAATGCCCACTCACGAGCACAAATCTCCCCTTCTTGAATCTGAGCTTATCTTCTATGTGGAATGTGAAGTCCATGTGCATGAAGGTGTCACCCCCATTGGGTTTTGAGTAAGATAAGGAATATAAAGCCGTTGAGTGCCATCTAAGTCTCAATCTATGTTGTTTTTGTTTTGTTATCTTTGTTTCCTAAAAACATTGTTTGGTTGGTATTCCTTTGAAAAAGCCTGCTTATGAGGAAACATTTATAGACAGGCTTGAAAAGAAATTGAACAACCTTTGTAACAACAAGTACAAACTCAGAACTCAACTGCATGAGTGAAACTCTTTTGTAGGATAAAATTGAACAACAGTGTCTTGCTGGATGGGGGAATACACCACAATGTTCCCCCTGTCCCCAAGAAGTGGGAACCAGTAGCAAATCCAATGTATTTTTTCCATATGGAGCACCTTTGGGGGTGATGTGGCCCAAGTGCAAACAGCTCCTACGCAACCCCAACTATTAAATTAAGAATATAAATACTGACATAGTCCCCCTGTTATATATGTCAATTGATACATTGAGGAGATCACACCTTATTTAAAATCCCCTAGATCTCAATTATTTTGAAATGCATCCAAAAGGGTTTCACTTATCTCTCTTCTGTGAGCAGCAGATTTACATTGTCCCTCCTTCAGTCTAGGATATGTTCATCAGTCTACTCGAGACAGGGTCTCTTCACTTGGTCACAGAGGAAACCGCTGAACCTCCCCCTATTGTTGCTGATTGTATAGACTCTTGTCTTATTTCTCATCTGTTTTGTCCCATGGTTACATTCCAAGGACTGTTCAAAGCAGATTGCTGTGGAGATATCTGTGTGGACCGGGGAATAGATGTGAGTCTGGGTGCTCCATCGGAAATTCTCATTCCCAGACATTTAGCTGTGTTGTTTAAAATATAATGGACTTTGTTGTCTCTTTCAAATAGCAGCCAAAGGGGAGAAGTCTATTTATACTTGGTATCAGCCTTCAATATATTTGTGATTAGACAAAAGAGTTGTTGTTTCTGTAGTGTTTCTGAGGAAATGTCATGGAAAAGTTGGCATGGAAATGTTTTGAAGGCTTTTTCGCCTCGTTTGCAGGTTGCTAACATTATTACTTACTTGACCTTGAAACAGTAACGGTTGACCAGAATGTCTCTTGGTTGTTTGTCTAATTGTTGTCCACATGTTTTTTGTTTGTAGCGCATATATGAATCCTAGAAAGAAATGGCTGAAACTAATGTGTAACCTTCTGGGAACTAGGTCCTGTTCAACAGCCTTTAGGATCATGAAAAGTAATTCAACCCAGTTCATTGTATTTAGTATAAGTAAATTTCTATATTCTGCTTACATAATCCGTAAAAAACAAGGACATTGTCTCTGAGCTGGAAAAGTGTATATGTTTACATAACCCTTACATTTTTAATATTTTTAAACATAATTTAAAAAAAAAATTCCAAATGAAATATATTGCGTGATTGTTTCGAAAAAATGAACCGTAAAAGCTATTCTATCTCCGTACAACACTTTCTTGAATATTGTTGTGTTTAATGTTTGATTTTTATGTATGTATGTGACTTTTATGGCCAAATTGGCCGAAATAAAGTAATAATAATAATAATAATTGTGGTTTCTGGTGACCAACTATGTGGACTCTATTTTAGGTGTGTTATCTGGTTCCTCTAGAAGAGAAGCAAAGATCTGTCATAAAGAACACCAAGTCAGACCCCTCTGCTCATCCCTGCAAGCCTGATTAGAGAATGCTCTCCCTACAGGAGTGATTTTCCAAGTCTTTGCACTTGGTCGGTGCATATTCTTCAGTCTTGGTCAAATGTCCAGTTAATTTTTCATTTTTCCTATCTTGCTTTCCAGTACCATGGTCCTTGATCCAAAAAAGTCTGCCTTCATTCTCAAAGACTCTAATTTGAGGCTTAAATTGTCTTTTATGGCCTGTAGCTCTTGGTTCAATTCCATTTTCAGGTCTTGTTTCAGTTTGTTTCTGAGAATAGCCAGACTATCCAGGAGGTCTGCTTTTGTGAAGGCCATGGTGTCTGCTGCTCTACCCTGCCTGTGCCGATAGTATGACAAATGACGTGTTGGCATTGAAGTGAGAAACTGGGGCGTTCCCTTCAGACCAGGATTGCCGGTGAGGCTTGCATTTATAAGGAGACACACCTGGACCAAGGGCTCAGGCCATGCAGTGCCCCTGTACAATTTAATGTCAGGAGGAGTGAAGTTGCTAAGATGACATCCTGCCTCTTCCACTTACAGAGGCGTCAGGAGTTCAATAATCACTGGAACAATTCACTAATAAAAGCAAATGTTAATGTCACTGTTAATGTTAGTTGCATTTGTAGAGCGCTACTGTTACCCGAAGGTGTCCTGGTGCGAGGTGAAGACCTTCCGGCGGAGGAGTGGTTGTGAAGTAGTGAGAACTAGGTTGTGAAGAGCCATGTTTTTAACGCCTTCATAAAGGCCATCAAATTGGACATATGTCCAGATGTGGGGGTGGGGTTTTCCAAGCCTTAGCTGCATTGGCAATGAAACTCCTGCCACCCCAGTTAGCTTTTTTCATACGGGGCATTATCACTAGTTTGACGTCTGATGACTGGAGTGCTTTTTTTGGTGAATACCAACGGAAGTGTTGTTTAAGGAATTCAGGTCCTGTTACCTGCAGAGCCTTGAAGACCAAGCACAAGGCCTTGAACTGTGTGCATTTTCTGACTGGCAGCCAGTGAATTTTTTTGATTGATCCATTGATTGATGCATTCCTTGGCGTTCCTGTAACGAGTCTTGCGGCTGCGTTCTGCAGGATTTGTAATTTATTCATGGATCGTTCTTGTAGCTTAAGGTAAAGACTATTGCAATAGTCTAGTTTGGCATTATTAATGCAGTGACCACTGTTTGTTGTGCGTCTTTGGGAAGTAGGGGCATTATTTTTTTACAGGATCTAAGGATGAACGAAGTAGCGGATGCCATAGCATTCACCTGGTCCTTGAAACTGAGTGTATCATCTATCCAGACGCCCAGGCTCTTCACCTTCCTGGTCGGAGCAGGCAGAGATCCTAGTGAGTTTGGCCAACAGTCGGGGGTCCATAAGGTAGGATTGTTACCGAAGAGCACAACTTCAGTCTTGCTGGAGTTTAACTTTAAGTAGTTCTGTGCCATCCAATTTCCCACCGCATTCATGCAGTATTGTAGCATAGATGTGGTGTCTTGTGACTATTCTGGACGTATTGACACCACAATTTGTCTGCATAGGATGTCAAAGGAAGCCATAGGATTCAATGAGGGGGGCCAGAGAGGACACATACATATTAAAAAGTGTTGGACTTAGTGAGGATCTCTGCGGGACTCCACATGGAAATGAGAAAGAATCTGCCTCAAATGTATCTAGTTTGACTGTTTGGGTTCTTTCAGAGAGAAAGGATTCAAGGAGTTTTTGGTCTAAGTCCTTCACATCTATTTCTTCTAAGCGGTCCACCAGCAAGGAATGGTGGACCGTGTCAAATGCCGCCGGGAGGTCCAACATTATCAGGGCGGCCCTGCCTCCTATATCGAGAATGGCCCTGATCTCTTCGGTGGACTTAATAAGCGCTGTTTCTGTGCTGTGACATTCTCTGAAACCATATTGAGTGGGGTCCAGGGCTTGCAATGATTTTAGAAACTGATTAAGTTGGGTATTCATATTTCTTTCAATTATTTTTGCTGGGAGGAGAAGTCTGGAAGTGGGCCTGAAATTGTTTGGGTCTTTGGCTTCTAGGTTGGATTTCTTCAATAGTGGCAGGATGGATGCCTGTTTCCAGTCTCTTGGGAAGTATCCCACTTTGTACATTCGATTGAAGATTGATGTGAGTTTGCCCGCCACTATCTCTGCCACTAACTTTAATGTTTCTATCGGGCATGGGTCGTACGGAGATCTTGACTTCACTTTAAGAAGGAGATTCATGGTATCCTCTTCAGTGAGAGGGCTGAAACTGTTGAGTTCAGTTTTATCTTTAATTTCTTTCATTGGGCAGCTTGGAGAGTCCAATAATGTTCTATTTGATAAGTCTGAGAATGTTTGAAAAATGACATTAACTTTATCGAAGAAGAATTTGGCTATATTATCACAGGGTATTAACTGTTTTAAACAGTGTCTTGAATGAGTTTTTCGTCTCGTAATTTTTTTCCGTGAAATACTTTTGTTTGGTGTCTTGAAGAAGCTGTTTATATTGCGCTAACATTGCTTTGTATTCCTTTTTTCTTCATCTTTGTATTCCTTCCTCCAGTTTCTTTCCCGGTGTTTACAGACGAGCTTAAGGTCCTTGAGCTCCTGCGAGTACCAAGGTGCGGAGGGTCATTGCCTGTGGAGGCGTATCCACTTTTTAGCTTATTTCCTGCCTCTTCAAGCCACCTTGTGTAAGATTTGGTTGCCTGGTCAAGATATGTCAGTGGCTGGGAATCGGTTAAGGGTATGAGGTTGTGTAGATCCTCCGCTACTATGTTTTTCCAGTCTCTAGTTCCAGATATTTTGTAGTGGGTTTTATGCCTGATTCGTTAGACATGGCAAGCTTAAAGAGTACTGCAGAGTGATCGGACCAAGTTAGAGGGAGTAGCTTCGTGAAAGATGAGTGGGGGTTATTGGAGAAGATACCATCAAGAGTGTCCCCCCTTGACACCTCAGATCTTCTGCCCACAACCTATTGATCACTCCTAGGTTCAAACATAAGAAGCACGGTGGTGCCTGTTTCTCCTTTCTCGCTCCGGCCACCTGGAATTCCTTTCCCCTCTCAATTCGACTTACACCTGACTATCCTATCTTCTGCAAATCCTGGAAAACGTATCTGTTCTGTCTTGCTCACGATTAGCTGCTCCTATTTCCCTGTTTCCTTCTCCCACTGGTCTCTGAGCGCCAAGAAACCAATTGGTGTATGTGCGCGGTACCAAATACCTTTAACATAACGAACAAGAGTGTGGCCCACTTGATGGGTGGCTCCTATTACCAGTTGTTCTAGACTTCCACCCATCATAAGTTCTAGTAGGTTGGCTGTGTCTGGGTCTGCGTCTGACTCAAGCTGGAAGTTACAATTGCCTAGAATTGTGTAAGAGGAAGCATTTAACCCTATTTGTATGAAGTTATTGGCTTGAGTTGTGAAATGTTTTCTCGGGCCTGGGGGCCTATAGATGAGAGACCCTCTAAAGTCATGATGTGTGATGTAGAGACAGAACTCTAGCGCTTCACATTCCTCATTCACCAGAGGGTTAAAGGATGATGTGATTGTGTTATAGTGTATGATCGCTAGTCCACCACCTTTCTTCTGTGCTCTGTTAAGCGAGTAGCAGAGATAGTCTGATGGCGTGGCTTTCACCAGATTTGGACCAGACGCCTCGTTCGTCCAAGTCTCTGTAACAAATACGATCATTATCCCCTCGTCCTCCAGGAAGGAAGTAAATTCTGTGCTGTGCTTCAGCAGGGACCTCACATTGATGAGGACACAATTCCATGCCGTTCCTATGGCGGCTTTACTTGTCCTTTTCTGTAACCTCTTTGAGCCGACTGCTGCTTGAGACGTTAATTTCGGTAGTTTGATATTACAACCTGGGCACATCTTTAAGATTTGAGTAGAGCTGAGTTCTGGGGGAAATCTATAGCAATTCCTGTCTGCTTTGTTGAGGTTAAGAGCTTTCAGGTCGTTACATGAGTATGCGTGAGTTGTGGATTTCCCTGGAGTCAGTTGGGCAGGGGGGTTGGCACTGAGCGCGGAGCTAGCACGGACGGGCGCAGACGGGCTTGCCTTTGATTAAGTACTGGTAGTTACAGAAAAAATGGTCAGAGTCTATCGATTCGTGAAAGCAATAAATGTTAAGCAAGTAATTAATCAAAAATATAGAACAAGACAATGTTATATCCAAAGTGTGCTTACACTATTTATTCCTAAATTCAGCATAGTATAAATCAGGTACCTGGTTCAATTCCATAGGTACCTTGACACAAGAAGTATCTTTACATGCAGACACAGGAGATACATTAATCAATTAAGTCATTGAAACATCTGTACACCAGTAGGTGTTATTCTTATATTGAATACACCGTTCATAAACTCCATATAGAAAAACCAAACATTTTGCGCCAATTATTTACATGAATGTCGCGCTCAAAGTGATAGAAATAGGGGAATGGTTAGGTGGGATGGGTGTGATAGGAAACAGGTGAGGACTGGGTAAAGGTGGTTGTGACTAGAAGCAATCACAGTGGGATAAAATAAACCCTTTACAGTCTGTAGTTCGATCTGCAGTTCCAATATACACATATACATAGGATTCGTATTACTCTGTAGATTTAATCCTATGATTGGAGATTGGTTGTGATCAGGTCTACGTTTCGACCCCCAGGTTTAAAGGGTAGGTTTGATCCTCATGGTGGGGTCTTCATCAGGACGGCGCAGAGCAGGAGCGCCTATGAATAATAATTCTGAATGAGTGTATCATATATTTAGAGAAACTGAAAGGCACACTGCGGAAACACATCAATGGTTATGAATGGCTTACTTTAACAGAGGCCCTTATGTGGCCGTAATGGTAGGACCACCATGGGTTCCTTTCTTTTGGGGTGGTTACTCCGCCTTTATCTGAAAGGGGAGAGTAAAATTACTAGCCAAACTTGTTTAAAGCGTAGCGTATGCATTAATTATCAAAAGGTCCTGAGGGGGTACTTACTGGGATTAAAAGCTTTTCATCCAAAGGGTTGTTTCTCTTTCATGAAGGTTCACAGCTAATTCGCCGATTATGTGGTCTTGTTTCTCGCACCACAAGCGATTCTGAAGGAAGAGGAAATCGCCAGTTGTTAAGGGCAGTTGCCTCGGTATACGGGGCACATTTATCAAAATGCCGATATTTTATACTTAAAGGTCGGCGCTCGAATGCAGCGCTAGTCATAGGGCTAAAATTACACGGTAATATTTTGCTAGCATATAGCATTACATATGGGAGCTTGGAAGCGCTGCTGTGTATAGCGAGCACCAGGTCTCTCTAGTTGCTGGGACCCGGGGCAGGAAAATGGCTCACCGTAAAGTCTTGACAGCAGTGGCTGTCTCTCAAATGCTTCTTCCTCGTATGCCGGCTGTGTCTAAGCCGCTAGGTGCAGCCGCCAGATACTTACTGGAGGCTCGACTGCTCATGGCCAATCGAAGCGCATGGGCGTAGGGGAGCGTCTGCAAAGTCCTACTGGTTGATGAGCACGTTAGGGACTATACAGCAAAATGAATAGATTCTGATGCATACACGCTGCGTGTAGAGTGAACATTAGCGGTAATGCATATATCTAGGGGAAGCACAGTCTTTCAGTAATTACATATAAAGATGGGGACAAAGCAAGGCTTATTACAGTATCTTCTATTGCGAAATACATAAACAAGTGTCACATTGTATGCACAATTGCATCATCTGATAGGCTTGGATGGTTATGAGCTTAATGCTACCCCATATTAAAGATAAGAGCAGATTTTAAATAGTACATGACCGCTAACAAGGTATAGCTAGTCTTGGTGGAACATCCTCTAAGCATAGAAAAACAGGTATCATAACACACAGATAAGGTTCACATTTCTACATGTCCTGTCGCTATTGACTGAGTAGTGCCATTTGAGAGAAGGTGGCATCCTGCTCATTGAGGCCATTCAGCACAGAATTAAGTGACTGCATCCACTTACATTCACGTAGGTTTAGGATTGAGTCTATATCTCCACCCCGGGCACCAAGTGTAATCTTCTCAATGACCACCCATTGGAGGGATTCAGGTGTGTGGGCCATCGTAATGAAATGTTCAACTAGGGGTGCCCCTGTGGTTTGACACCTTATCCTGCTACAGTGTTGCAGTATCCGGTTCTTTACCCTTTGTTTGGTCTGACCTATGTAGATTTGCCCACATGGACAGAAAATGGCATAAATCACTCCCTGACTATTGCAGTTAGTTAGTGTTTTCAGATGGATGGTCAGATTGTTATGTGTGATTACCTTCGTTTCTATACACATTGTGCAGGCCTTGCATTTGGTACATTTGTAATTACCCACTATGGTGGGTAGATTCCACATAGTTTGTATGGTGGGTGCTGGAGGGGCGTCGAGTAGTGAACGTACAACGTAGTCTCTGACGCTTTTGGCTTTTTTGAATGCATGCATCGGAGGATTGGGTGTCTCTATTGTCTCTGCCACGATGTGCCAATGCTTGTTGATCGCCTTGCGGATCTCGTTGCTCTTGCTACAGTATGTAGTTACACAGATCATCTTATCTTCAGACGGTGTGCGTTCTTTGGGTACCAGTAAAGATGCTCTGTCACTGAACCAAGCTCTCTTACGCGCTCTCTTAACCAATCTCTTGGGGTATCCTCTGTCAATTAACCGAGAGATAAGATCATCAGATTCAGCAAAGTAATCATCCTTCATGGTACAGTTCCTCCGGATCCGGAGGAACTGTCCAAAGGGAAGGTTGTCCCTTAGGGCCCTGGTGTGGTGGCTTGAATATCTCAGTAATGTATTCCGTTCAGACTGCTTCCTATAGAGTGTGGTATAAAGTAGTCCTTCATGTTCCTTGATGCTAATGTCCAAGAAATCAATGATTAAGTACTGTCAGGGGCTTCAGGAGACTAGCCCGCTGACCAGATTACACCCAAAAATGCAGCGGTCCCGCACTGAAGCTGCGGGGGACTTTGGGCTGAGGACTCTGAGCTGGTGAATTTCTCATCGTGCAAATGTGCAAGTTAAAAATGTTCATGACTATATTTAAAAATACCACAAGTGCAGGTTTTGAAAACAGATAGTGCAATTTTTTATTGCAATGAACAACAAGCAAAGTTGGTCTCTCCCGGCTGAGCCTCAGGGGGACTTCACCTAGTGCGCTTGCCCCAGTGTCTGATTAGGTACCGTCAGGGGCTTCAGAAGACTAGCCCGCTTACCGGAATACACCCAAAATGGTGGCGGTTCCGTGCTGAAGCAAGGACCTATTGCAAGGCGTGATAACATACAGTGTTACTGGTCCCCCTGGATGGCTCAAGATTCAGTAGTGATTTGGGAAGTCAATCAGCCTTTCCTCATTCATTGGCCCAGGTGTAGAAAATGGCACCAGGCCTCATGGGCAAAAGGACATAGCTTTGAATAAGGTAATGAAGAGTGGCAGTAGCTCTGTGAGTATCCCCTTAATGCCCACCTCAAGTGTTTGCAGTCACCATGTAGTGCCCCATCCTTTCTGGGGGGAGTAATATTATGTCATTACAGGTCTCTTCCTATAACCCATGAAAAAGTACCCATGTGGCAATAAATCTGGGTGCTAAAGTCAATGGTTCAAGGAGGGGATTGACCCAGCTGAGCTCTAGTCCCCACCCAGGCTGGCCTCCAAGGAGCCCTGTCTCGCCTCTCCACGTTGTGCCACTGGTCACCTTCAACCTGCTTCAGGGTTTGAGCCACAGGCTCCCCACTTCAGCCAGGGATGCGGGGGGCCACAACTTATCAGGGTGCCTCACCTGAGCCAGATGGGATCCCCACCACTCCTGTGAGCTTAAACTGCGTGCAGCTTAGGGTCTTGTGGTTGCCATCTTTTCTGTGGGTTGCATTTGCACTTCTTGGTGGACTGCCCAGCTCTAAATCTGTTGTGTCAAGTCTTTGGATGGGTTGTAGAGCCCTGAAGCAGACGACCGCTCTGTTTTCGTGCATTGTGAGGACAGCTGCAGGCATTATGATTGGGGAGCGAGACTGGATGAGTCTTTTGGCATCTCTATGCCGTCTAGAATATAACTTTTAACAAAATGTAATACATAATAAATAGAAATAAAGAAGTTACACAGGACGAAAGTTTTATTTTAATTATATTATGAATAAAAATATTTATAAATTAAATTAATATATTTTAATTAAATATTCAGTACTATCAATCTCAATCAATCTCAATCTTTATTAAACAGTTAATTAAAACCGTAACATACTAGGGACATATTGATACTCAGTAAAATATTAAAATAAGTCAAATTAATAAAAGTTATGTACAAATTTATAGATCTGGAAGTGCAAATGCATTTGAAGTCCAAAGGGCAGCATCACAAGTGGACATTTGATCAAGAGAAGGTGTATAATTATGAAAAGAAAAGAGAATAACAAAGGGAGTCACGATACTTGTTACTAAAGATTTAACTTTCATCGACATAAATTTATGCAATTAGAGTGAAGCTTGTCAGTTTCTTAAGACTGGGCGTTGTGCAGTGCAGTTAAAATAATATTAACAAACTTCCCAGCTCTTGCTAAATCTTGAGCTGAGTTGTTACAGAAGGACAGATCCGATGATTCCCTGCAATGTCTCAGTGACTTTCCCTAACAACTGGAACCAGTAGGCATCAGCGATCATTGGCAAGATGGGGGCAAAAATGTAGCAAATATAGCCAGGATTCATAGGGATAACTGCAAAGCCTACATGTCAGTTGGCCTTTCCTCCGAGCCCACAGCGGGTTAAAGTCGTAAATTGGGAGGGCTAGCAACCTCATATAAATGATTTTATTGCGAGTCTGTGAATGAAGAGGATAGTAAAAGTATGGTTGCGGTTTATCCTTGATATAGGAGTCATTCAAAGCTGCAACTAGTGGTTTTTTGGGGAGCCAAGCTACATCTCTCTCGAATGACACTAGAGTGATTTGGTTTTTTATCGTTTTTTTCGACATTGACATGGAAATGATTGGGCTAGAAAAATGTATGGTTTCGATCTTCAATGTTCAATGTGGAAATAGCCAAGTGCACTGCCTGTGCCAAGGGGAGAGTTCGTCCGCAAACAATGATTGCAGTTGCTCTTTCATGGATTGAGCTGGAGCACGTCGGATACAGATGTAGAACTTAATTAAATCTCCCAGACAATGAAGATCTGCGCTTGCCAGGCCCAGCTCAAGTCTCAGCCTTGCCCTCCTTGCATGCTGGGGAGCAGAAAATATTTTCTGATAGGTCATTATTTGATAGTTCGCTAGAAATGAATCAATTTTGCCAGGGAAGGCCAAATGGCAGTAGGATTCAGAAAAGGGGGTGGTGATGAACAGAGTGTCTGAATTAAGCAGACCACTCTTACCCAGTCCAAAGATCAGGGCTTGATCCATCACCGTTATTTATCTCACTGCACCATCCCAGCTCAGAACCTGGCTATATGCAAATCAGTCTGTCCCTGGCCCAGTGCATCATGGGAACAGGGCAGACTAAACTACCAAGCCAATTCTTCACCAGAAAGGAGACAAGCTACCGGGGACCGGTTTCTGGCATTTCAGCCTTCTACGGCCCGGCTTGCTTGAATCCTGATGGTGCAGTGAGAAAGGGACTCATGTCTGAGTATACCCTGCCACACCTATAGTGGCCAAAAACGATTCAGAAAAGGGGGTGGTGATGAACAGAGTGTCTGAATTAAGCAGACCACTCTTACCCAGTCCAAAGATCAGGGCTTGATCCATTACCGTTATTTATCTCACTGCACCATCCCAGCTCAGAACCTGGCTATATGCAAATCAGTCTGTCCCTGGCCCAGTGCATCATGGGAACAGGGCAGACTAAACTACCAAGTCAATTCTTCACCAGAAAGGAGACAAGCTACCGGGGACCGGTTTCTGGCATTCAGCCTTCTTCGGCCCGGCTTGCCTGAATCCTGATGGTGCAGTGAGAAAGGGACTCATGTCTGAGTATACCCTGCCACACCTATAGTTGCCAAAAACGATTCAGAGAAGGGGGTGGTGATGTAGTTTGGTTTGCCCTGTTCCCATCATGCACTGGGACAGGAACAGACTAATTTGCATATAGCCAGGTTCTGAGCTGGGATGGTGCAGTGAGCTAAAAAACGGTGTTGGATCTAGCCCTGATCTCTTGACTGGGTGAGAGTATTCTGCTTAATTCAGAAACTCTGTCCATCACCACCCCTTGTTGTTTAATCAAATGGCAGTAGGACATTGCCGGGAGTAGTTTGGCGCGTAGGACCCTTAAAATTGGCTCAGCTGTTGGGCTGTGCAATTGCCGGTTCAGGCGACTAAGACTATAAGTAACCCCTGCTCCCTTGGAGCGAAGATGTTTGAGATGAGAGGCTTGATTTGCCTTTTCAATAAACCACACTCCTAGATAGTTATAGCTAGAGCAGGTAACTATGTGCAGGTCACCTGCTCGCCAGGACAGATTTTTCTTCTTTTTATGTTTCGCAAAAATCATAACTTTGGTTTTTGATTCGTTCATCAAAAGATTGTTTTTTATGTTATATTTATTAAGGGCAATGAGCGCTCTTTGTAGGCCTGTTTTTGTATGCTGATAATGTCATTAGCGTATTGCATGACCTGTACGCGTGTGCCACCCAGTTTTGGAGCAACCAACGATGCTCCTGCCACTCTTTGGGCAAATCGCCAGTGTAAAAATTGGATAATAGCGGAGCTAATACACAGCCTTGCTTTAGGCCATTTTTTGTTGCAATTTTTGCAGATACTGTCCTGGCACTTGTTTGGATCCTTACCCAGGTTTTCTGGTGCAGAGATATCAGTACAGAGAGGAGAGCAGATGGTATCCCCCTGTAATGAACAGATTCTCAGACCAGATAGAACCAGCTCACTGAGCAACACCAAGCTGGCCAAAACGTAACCACCTCCCTCCTCAGGACCATCTATCCAGGCACCTGGGTACCTACCTAAGGATGGGGATTTCGCAATATACAAGCTCATATCATCAGAAACACCACTAAATCTATAGGGTTACTAAGAATACTCACTGATTACTAAGGACGTCCATGCCCTACACCACACTCATACCTCATAGTCTCGCGACCACATGGGCCCAGACTAATCTACCCTGGGGCAGTTCTGATTATCTACCATTACACACTGATTACCCTCAGTGCTCACTCAACATGCAATCCGGCGTGTCTACACACTGGGCTGCAGCCCCAGTGCTCTCTGTTTATCCGGTCCACAATCCGGCGGACCTAAACACTGGTCTCCTTCCCAGTGCTCACTCACTTACAATCCGATCTGCAATCCGGCAGATCTAAACACTGGTCTCCTTCCCAGTGCTCACTCACTTACAACATGATCCACAATCCGGCGGATCTACACACTGACCACAATCAGTGCTCTCACTAACGCCACTTACCAATGACGACCACTTTCCTATGAATACCTTCAGCTCTCTGTCTCTCTATGTTGGGAAGTCTCTCTCGCTATTCACTAAGGGTTCGCTACTACAATAATATTATGGGATGGCCGAATCACTTAGTGTCAATAATTCCCTAGCTCAAGGGGTCCTCTCTCTCCCTAATTATTCAGTGGCTACTTACCGGATCAGGGGCAGCATCTGTTCTGGCTGTAACACCTGACTAGAAGAAAAGGTTACCTGTGCTTTAAGAACAATAGACACTCACTGTATGCAAGAACAACACATGCACACTGGTTCACAAAGAACTGGGGTATCTTTATTATAACAATATCAACAATATAATACTGCACTATAACACATAGCCTGAAAAGTAAGAGGGGAATAGACACATACACAGATCTGCGGGGTCTCTATAACTAACAGGAACTTTAACACACCGCTGAAAGAAAAAGATTAGACATACAATATAACAGGGACAATGTTATCTGCAGGGTCTCTGTGACTAACAGGAACTTTAACACACAGCTGAAAGAAAAGGATTAGACATACAATAGCCTAGGGAATAAAGATAAGATTAAGGTGTAAGTTAAAGCAAGCTAATTTAGACTACCTCACCTATTAGAAGGGATATTTTTTCTCTCTGGTAGGATCAGGGCTCTCTGTCTCTCCCTCCGTCACCATAGCTTCACGCCTCTGGCTCAACTGCTCCAGCTGACAGCCTCAACTCCTCCATCTGCTTTAATGCATTCTGATAGTCTCTCTCCAGCTTCAGCAATCATCTGCCTTCTTTCTCCATTCCAGAAAACCAATAGAACTGCCCTGTAGTCTGCAGCTCCAGCAGACATCCTACTCTCCACTCTTCAAGAACCAAACTGACCACTCCTCCTCTTCTGCACTTCGCGGATATGGATTCCTCTCCCCTCATGGAAATTTCCAACAGAGGGCTGCCAACGGAGCTGATGCTTCTTGGCAATCTATGTTCAACACTCCCCAAATCCATGTGGCCGGACAGTCTAGGTGCCCCCCCAGTTCCCAAAGAAGCAATAAAAAGTTTGGGGGTCTGGCTAGAACCTGAACTGTCAATGACCACTCAAGCTAAACGAGTGGCAGGGACCTGCTATGGACTGCTTAGGTCAGTACGGAAGATCCTCCCGCTACTCCCTGAAAACTCCCGGAAACTTCTGGTTCAAGGATTAGTCATGTCAAGGCTGGATTATAGCAATGCCTTATTCCTTGGCTCACCAGAATCCACTCTGAATGTGCTCCAAAGAGCTCAGAATGCGGCTGCACGAATGCTCACTGGTACTGCCAAAAGATCATCAGCTAAGCCTGCTCTCAAGGCCTTGCATTGGCTTCCAATCCGAGCTCGCATAAAATTTAAATCCCTTTGCATCGTGTTCAAAGCTTTGCAAGGATCAGGCCCTCCAATCCTTAGAGACCTGGTGCGCCCTTACAAACCTACGCGAGCCCTTCGCTCGGATGATGGTAATTTTGTGGTGATACCCAGAGCCAAAAAGGTGAAGTCCGGCGGTCGCCGGTTCTCTATTAATGCAGGCCAACTATGGAATGCTCTGCCGACGGCCCTGCGGAAAGAACCCAATCTAGTGCGTTTCCGCAAGGCATTGAAAACTTATCTCTTCCCCCGTTAGGCTTTGCTTCAGCTGTGTTTGGGTGGTGGTCCTGTGTTTTGTTTCAGCGCTGGGACGCTCAAGGGCAGCCATGCGCTTTATAAGTCTCTTTTCATTTCATTCATTTCATTTCATTTCATTTCATTTCATTTCCCACCGAATTCCTGTGCTAGCTCCAGAGCTCTTTGCGCAACCGCAGTGGCCATCTGCATGTTACGTCTGGGCCCAAGAGACAAACACATTCTTCCGATAAGAACTAGTCCTGGCTGGTTTTCCCCTAGCACACAACAGCCTTAACTATAAACATTACCTTTCCCCTTCAAGCATCTCAGCTCTGCAGGGATAGAAAGCAAAATGGAGTCTCTCTAGTTCTGGGCCTTGTAGGCCTGAGAAGGATGAAATAACCCTTAGCTCTGTCAGAGTACCTACATAAACCATACCAATGTGTAATATAAAGTCAGGACCACAGGATCCACCCTCTACTATAGGCAAAATAATGAAAGGCAAAGCCAATAGGCAATAGATGGATTAGAGTAAGGGATCTATCATCATATAAAGCAGCTATCCTCTTCTAGGTCTGGAAGAAAGGGCTTAAAAGAGCCAACACAAGCTAAGAATACATATAATGGATGTGAGCAAGTTTAAAGTCTTTATCACTCCAAAATAGAGCCAAAAAACCCGTCAAGACACCCCATAAATATAGTTTGTTCCATAGTGTCCCTCGGTTAACTATGTTGAATGCTGCGTTGTAGTCCACAAAACAACAGAATAACGGTAGTTGATTGGCCAGAGTAGCTCTCCAGGACAGATAGGACAGTGCCATTATATTGTCCGTTGTGGAACAGCCTGGCCTAAAGCCTGACTGAGTGCGGGGAAGAATACTGTTTTCTGTGACCCAGTTTTCAAGTTCAACCAGCAGAACTCGAGCGTAGGCCTTGGCTTTAATATAAAGTAAAGCTATTAGCCTATAATTAGCCGGGTTTAAACGATTGCCCTTTTTGTAAAGTGGGTGTAATATTGAGCCCTGCCAGGTGGATGGAATTGTGGCTGTAAGGAAGGCTTGCATGAAGAGAGGTTTGATTTGAAAACTGTGGGAGGTATTCCATTTGGCCCTGGCGCGCCGTCATTCTTCATGCGGCTAATAATCTTATATACTTCAGCTACAGAGATACCTGAGCCCTGGGTGTTATCATGAGTTGGTACTTAAGGTGAGGAGAAGACTGCCAACTCCCCTGACCATCTCCTATAGAGCTGATTGATGTGATCCACCCAAACGTTTTCAGGTACCTCATTCTCCTTGGACTGGCCACTGTTACTGGCTTGGTTAATGTATCTCCAGAATGGAGCTGGATTTTTTTCCTTAAGAAAAGAGAAGATTTTTAGCCATGCTTCCTCTATTCGTTTGGTGCGTAGCTCCCATGCACGTTTCTTATGAGCAGCTCGAAGCGATCTATTTGTGGCACCCTGCAATGCTTTTTTCTCCTTTTGTCTTAGATTTAGGGAGTTTTCACGTCTCCATTTGTTTTCCAGCATTTCCTTGTTTTGGAGCTGGTTTGGACTGTTTAGCGCCCGTTTTTGTTGGGCATCCAGTGTTCCCCCCAGAGAGTGGGCCAATAGTCTAGGAGGGCTTGTGTACCGAGAGCTGTTTTTAAATGATCGTTTTTAGTTGTACATGTGGACAGTTTTGTGCTAAGATTGGTAGTCCATTTTATCCTGCGTGGGACTTTGTCGCGTTCTTCGCCCGTGGATTCGCCTATAGATGTAAATTTGCTAGATGCGACAGTAGAGAGACTAAAAGATGCTCTAAGGGGCCTGTGGTCGCTCTCGACGTGATTATCAATGTCAAAATTATTCAGATGCAAAGCTAGTCTGCTACCAATGAAAATATACTCAATTGTGGAGATGTTCCTGAATGTTTCAGGCGGAGTCCATGTTTGATCCTTGGCTTTCTTAAGTTTATAAGCAGAGGATAAGGAGCAGGCATCAAATAGGGCTTGTAATGCCTCGGTCCCTTTGGGGTGCTTATTCTCAATTCCTGTTTTGTCGAGTTCTATTGTAAAGACCCCGACTATGAGTGGATTATGATGAGGATATCTAATGAGAAAGTCTCCAATGATAGCTGCCTGGTCATTAAGTGCTTGATTTCTCTGGTGCATGGCTGGATTAAAATAACAGTTGAATAGTAACAATCTGAGCGGATAATGACTATTTTTTATTCCATTAATGAGTAATATTTGAATCCCAGGTGAGGGGGGTGCAAGTGTGATTAATTCCAACCTTCTGAGTGCTTAATAAAAACAGAAAGGCCACCCATTGGCCGTCCAAAAATATTGTGTCTTAGAGCCGGGACATGGATTTCGAAGTACCGGGAGAGAATTGTGGTTGATGTTGCCCATATTCAGTACTAGAGCTGTGCAGAATTTGCTTTCATGTACCTATGTGAAATGTTAAAATAATGGCATGATTATGCAAAAAGCAAATTCATTATTTTGCAGTATATTTTAGCACAAAATCAGTCCTTGCGTCAATCTTTGGCACGAGGAGAGCAACAGCCGTTCAATTTCTGCTATTCACATGGGATCATTGTAAATTTGTACCTCACATGGCATGTCTCCCTGTACATTTTCACCGTTAATCGTGCATAAGGAAGTCACTTTGTCAATTTCACATACCAAGTGTGGCGCGATAATCCCAAAAATTAAGAGACGTAATATAAATTTCACCCAAGCCTATTTAACATACATTTAATGTAATAAGCTAATGTAATGTAACATTTTAACTTTTATTAGTATTTTTTAATAATAAATATGTAAAATTATTTTCCATTTATATTTTATATTAAAATATTTGGAATGATTTTTTAAAGATTTATAAACTTTAATAATTTTCCCTATACCTTCCCATAAGGAGAATCCACTACCGCGTCAGAGATGGCTACCAACATGTGAAAATGTACTTGTGGTATCTTTACACCCACAAGTTTATTCTTACATATATCTATCCTCTGGATTCAGAGGGTAGAGATATGTATGGCTACATGTATGCTTTATTCTACGTTTGGTAATGGGGAATAGCACCAATATGTAGATTTAAACTAACACAAATGTAAATTTAGATTGTTAATAGGGCCTTTTAAACTTGACATTTTGTGACTTTACTATTACGAATTTTGTTTTAGCAAAGTTGGACAGAGTGAAAAAAAAGCATACACTTCCTTTTTGTCCTATTTTCTCTGCCTTTGTGAATTTGGATAGCCCCTTCGATGCTCATGACGAGCTCAGCTCGTCATGAGGCACAGTGGAGCTGTGCTGATGACGAGCTGGGCTCGTCATGAACAATGGGATTTCCAACAATTCAGCACCGGAGGAAAATCCCTCTAGCAGCGATGTTGTTAAAACCGTCATTCTAAAGACTTGGATTCAAAACTTGCAAAAAGACAAATAAAATGTATGTCAATTCCAGAGATTAACAGTTTCTGTCCATCCTTGTTAAGTTTATCAAACTCACTGAGACCAAATATGTATTGATATTGGAATCAAATGAGAAAGTTAAATGGAACAAGCATCCTAGGATAATACTAGCTGGGTAATTTTATATTTCGGTATGGTTAGGATTATGCAAGAGAAAACTAATGATATGGAGCAGGGTTGCTGCACTTCTTCTCTTGGACCTTTCAGCAGCCTTTGACACAATGGATCAGGACACACTAATCCAAAGACTTGAGGAAGAAGGTATAGAGGGCACAGGTCTCACTTGGATCGCATGGTACCTACACATCAGAACAAATATTATACATACGCCTCCATTCTCTTCTAAACCAAACAGCATTAAAGCAGGAGTCCTTCAAGGCCAATTTATCTCCCCCATGTTTTTCAAAATCTAGATGAAATCATTGCCAGGTCAGATCAATGGTTTTGACTTACCCTGCTTTAACTCTGCAGCTGACATGTAGATACTTATGAAATTGGAGAGCACAAAGGACATAGGAACATCAAAAACATTCAGTTGTGTATGGGCCGTTTACCTCTGGATGCCATGGAGACACCTCAAATTGAATGCTTTCAAAACCGACGGACTCACTTGTGGGTTTTGGAAAACATATGATCCTCTCTGCATCTAGCTTGATAATCTCAGCCCACTGCCAAAGATATCTAAGGAGATAAGCAACCCATGGGCTTCCATGGGTGGCAAGCTGTCAATGAATGCACAAGTGGATACGGTAGTCACATCAAGCTTTCTCACAATGAAAACACTGTGACAAATGTTCTCACACCTAGGATTCCCCCACATGGTTTAAGCTACCATCTCTCTTAACTTAGCAAACCTGCATTATGCTACTGGTCTATATCATGGCTCACCTTTGTAAACTATGAAATATTACAAAGAATTTAGATCATGCTGCTAGACTCATCCTACATGTAAAGTCACAAGCACACATCTCCCCTGTCTTTCGGGTCCTACACTGGTTACCAGTTACCAGAAAATCTACCTTCAAGCTGCTTTGTATCAAACACAAAACAATTCATGATGAAGGACCACTCTTCATCAGGAAGAAAATCAGTAAATACATACCACAAAGGAGCCTACGCTCAAGAATGGCTCCCTGCCTCAAAATTTCTACAAAAAAGAAAAAAGAGCTGGGGTTGAACATCTTTCTCTGTTCAAGCAGCCAAACTATGGTATTCGCTACCCACAAACATAAGACCCACTGATAACTATCTCAACTTCAAAAGACTAGTCAGGACCTGCGAGCATAATAAACTGGTGGCTAATCAAAGTATGAGCGTAATGAACTGATGGCTAATTAAAGTAAAACAAAAGTGCTGATATTTGGCTATTACACAAGGAAAACCGCGAAAATGGAGGCTGGGCCCTCTGACGATAACATCTACAAAAAGTTACAACTATCTAGGAGCCCGGTTAAGTGATACAAGGAATGGGACCATACATCAGGACAGAATGAAGTCAAAAGGACAAGCAACCATATATGCCCTATGTAAACTTAATGGTAAACTATATAGTCCGACAACAGCAGCAATCAGGCAGGTCATCACTGCAAAACTGATACCCAACGCAGGCTATGCACAACAAGGTTTTTCTGGAAAATGTGATATATTATTAGAGAAACTCCAATGCCAAGGATACAAGCATATATTTTAACTACCAAAATACACACGTTACAGCCTGATAGAACGGGAGTTTGGTCTCACACAGCAGAAATAAAAATGCTTGGGTACAACCGCAAAATACTTCTATCAAATTTTAAAGACTCCAGCAGGCTCTTTGAAGGAAGTATTAAAACTATATATAGTGACCAGCAGTCACCCTGGAGTACTCACCTAAATAGAGCAGTGGAGATGTTGAAGCTGGCAACAGAGGCTTGGTCTATGGAAGCAATTAACTACACGATAGTGAGGAACTCCATAAGCACACAATTTTGTAATTTATTGCATGAATCGGATATTGCTAGCATTCAGGAACAGCATTGGCAGACAGCCTTAAACAGCATCGTACAAGGCCCCCAAAACACAGCCTTATCTAAGACAGACACTGGGGAGAAAATGCTTAAGAGAAATTATTTGGGCAAGGCTGGTACCCTGCAGACAAAATAATTAAATTCCACTCTGAAAACGTTATCAGGCATCATTAGATGCAGATTATGCAATTGCAAAAAGGAGTCCTTATTTCATCTGATATGCGTTTTTCCTCAACAGAAATTATTAAATACTATTTTCCAGACAAAGGGGACATGAACATGTGTAGAAGCAGTGGAGGCACTGTTTCTATGCACTGTTCAATCTGAGCTATCAAGATTCTGCAAATTTATGCAGGTGTTAAGAACTGCCCCTAAAAGAAGCAAGGTCTCACTGTATAAACACAACTTTGCATCCTAACTCAGGCAACGTCACTGTGGTCCCACTCTGTATAAACGTGTCCACATGCTGAGGGAATACAATGGCAGCTTTAACTTACTGGATGACATTTAACCCGGATCACTTGACTGGGATGAATATTCGATTTGTTCTGCATTCCGCCCATCATTTGTGTGTCTTTTGCTTTCTACCTCTAAGTGCACCGGGTATGCCCCGATGTGGGTACTGGGCTCTCTGTGTCACTGGATTCAAGCTAGCCTGGCTGATGAGGGTGATACTCCAAAACCGGCCTAAGGATGCTTGTTTCTGGTTTAGGGAGGAACTGGCTTGAAAGTTTGTGCTGGACTGTTCCCATGAGGAGCAGAATCAAGCCTGATTTTCATATGTCTGGGTCTAAACTGGGGTTGCATGGTGAGCAAAAGAACAATGAATTTAACCTAGATCTCTTGACTGGGGATAAATGTTTTATTTGTTCCACATTCAATCTTTCATTTGTGTGTCTTTCATATCTATAACATGGCATGGACGCTGAGGCAAAGGGATTACGTCATTTGCATAGGGCTACTCACCCATGCAAATGATGGAACGCCCTCTTGAGAAAGCACTGGCACTGTATGGGAGCCCACACTTTCAGTATTACAGAAGGGGCTGCAAAAGCCTCCGTGGCCCCTTCTGTCACATCAAAGCATCCCGGGGTGCATAAATCAGGCACAAACACCTGTTTGGCCCCTGGTGTATTTTGTGTAATACAGACCCTGGGGCCCTATTATCTATAGGGTGCACTTTCCCTGTTTGCGCCTGGCACACCTTAAAATAGGTGCGCCAGGCGCAAACAGGGAAAGTGCACTCTATTACATAGAATGCGATGTCCCAGCGGCATCCATGAACTTGCGCTGCCCTGGGGGCAGATCATTCAGGTGAAAAGCAGAACGGCACTTAGTGTGCAGGCGGCAACCCCTATTCACTTTTAAAGGGGATTAGCGATCCCCTTGCAGGCAGGTACAGTGAGTGACTTCGCCTACCTGCAAGGGGATGTCTAGGGGGTCTATAGGACCCCCTTTCCCCTCTACACAGGACTGCTATCAGGGGGCACACTGACAGTGCACACTTCCTTTTAGGTGATGCACTGTCACTGTCAGCGTGCCCCCTGACAGCAAGCCACCTTTTAGGAGGTGCATGTCAGTGCACCCACTGAAAGCTTCTTTGCCTCTGCACTCGAGTCTGTAATACGGCATGGGTGCAGAGGCAGAGGGATTCCCTCATTGGCATGGGGCCTTGCCCCCCCCCCCCATGCAAATGTGGGAACAATCTCTTGAGAAAGCGCTGGTGCTGTATGTACATCAGCCCTTTCAGTATTACAGAAGGGGCCACACAAGCATCTGTGGGCCCTTCTGTAATACTGAAAAGTCCAGGACACATGCAAAGTGGGCGTAAACACCTGTTGTGCCCCGGGGCACTTTGTGTGGTTTAGTGTTTTAAAGGCATAGAAAACCCTTTCAGTACAAAAGATTTTTGGTGCTGTTTGTAAAATGTCTATCTGGGATGGAATCTGATGACTATGTTGACTGTGTTTGAGCTGAAAAGTGAATGTGTTCTTATGCCCCTTTTACCATCACTTTACTCCTGCCAACCCCTGCCCACAGGACTCCCAGTCACCTCTGATAATCTTGATTGCCATCAGACTGCTATTGTGATGAAATTTCTGCTACCTCACAACTCAACATGTTTTGCTCCTATGCCAAAATGTGTTTTGAAAAGTAATAGGCCTGGCGTCTAATTTCTTTCACTTCATTTTCACGATTATTTAGCTGCCGTAGATTGCACAGTAGGGGCTGTCTTTCGGATAAATAAGAATAAATTGTTTTTGGATATCTGGATTGCTCAAATGGACTACCCATGCAGCCCCCGAACATGCTATTACAAATCAGCGCCATAATTTAACAGATGTTAGGAGCCTTTCATGATATTGGATATAATGTGGGAGCTGTTTATGGAAGAAAGTACCATGCACGTTTTCAGTAAGAAAAACTGAGGACATTTGTAAAGCAAGTGTGAGCGTTTACAAACTGTTCATCTTTATTTTATACGGGTGTGTGTCGGTTGTACAATTTTCAAATAACCCGTGATTTATATTTTCCTGTCCCAAAATTAACAATTAAGAGGGATGGGAGGTTATGTGTTGGTTGTACAATTTTCAAATAACCCGTGATTTCCATTTTCTTGTCCCAAAATTAACAATTAAGAGGGATGGGAGATACTGTAATTCCCTCCTATCGCTGCAATTATATTCGCATTAGGAATCAATCAGCTCTGGCTATTAGCGGGTTCATGGAGGCTCATAAACTGAACAGAAATCCTGCTAATGAACTGGCTGATGCATCGTCGCTCATTGTGTAAACCGATCTTCAAATCTCATCTCAATCAAAAAACCGATGGCCTACAGAAAACACAAGAGACCTCCTTAACATGTAGTCAGCACAGGTGCGGATGTAGAAATGGCTACAAAATATTCTCCAGTTGTATTACAGAAAATGGCCCGGTGGCGCAACTGGCATAATTCTGTGTTTCGGGGCACTTTCAGGGCCGGACTGGCCATAGCAAGCACTGGGTGTTTCCCCGGTGGGCCGCTAGGTTGAGGGCCGGTTTTGGTCCTCTGGGGGGTCCGTTTATGTTACAGTGAGTCGGTAATATCAGCCCCCTGTAACTAAATAGGCCGAAACCGGACCTCACAAACTGCTCGGCTGCACTCCCCCTCACCCCATGGGGCGCCGGCTGAGCAGTTTTCCCTGGCCAGTTTCTGTACCCAGTCTGGCCCTGGGCACTTTGGTATTACAGAAGGGGCTGCAGACTTTTGCACGACATTACGGTAGTACAGATTATAACAGTGCCTGCACGATTTTAACAGGGTGTTTCTTCATTAGCATTGGGGCGTGGCTAACCAGGTAAACACGTCGCCTTCTCACCTGGAGTCCAATGTGGATGGGGATGTAGAAGCAAAGCCTGACTGTGCCCCGCAAAGACGTGTGAGGAGCAAAACGTGGTCCAATAGATGCCTCCCTCAGACATCCCACTTTCAAAAGCAAGCTGGGTGCCATCTGCATTGTGAAGGATGGGTCAGCTGCTTAGGTCTATGTACCTTTCACTAAAGTGCTGCCCCCGGGGCAGCGCATTATCTGTAATAGAGTGCACTATCCCTTTAACTAAATGTACAGTGGGCAAACAGGGAAGGTGAGCCCTCTTGTATATTATATCCCCAGAAGAAGAGCTCCATGATCTCTTTGTAAACAGGTTACATATTGTTGCTACTTCCTTATACCTTTCCTTCCGCTGTGGTGGAAGTGTCCCTCCATTACAGGGATTTGTTAGTCAGTTTTCTCTTTTCACTATCAGGGAGATAAGCATTCTATTGCAGTGTACATAACCCCACTGCTCGCGAGGGCTGACTATGTTCCTGATTCAGGAACAATGTCAGCTTTGTCATGCGAAGAGACCTCCAGTCGCATCCTAGCTTCATTGATGGAGTTAGGGTGACCAACCATCTGTAAATTTCACGACTGCCCATTATTTGGGGCTCTTGTCTGTGAAGAATTCTTCACAGACGCCTTTTATCCATAATTTCGGCCGGGGCGTAATACAGGCCCCCGCAGCCCCTGTGGTGTGGGGGGGCCCCGAGCTGCAGGGGACCCCCTCAGGTACAGCTGCATAGTATGGCTATCAAAAGGCAACCGTAGAGACTTTGAATACGGAAAACACCGCCATTCCCAATTAATGTTTTCTAAATTGCAGTTTCCTGCAATTTTCTGTCAAGATGATTTAAAATAAAAGTGCAGAAGTCTTCATTAGGATCATGTGAGGCCACTTCCTGTGATGTCATGGGGGTCAAGGGCAAGTGACGTTACATCTTCCACTGCTTTCATTTTCGAATTGCTACTACACCGCTTCCTCATATTAGGACATCTTTTTTACAGAAGCCACCTACCTAATAGGAACTCATTCAGGTGACTGGAGACAGCAGGCACCACGCCAGAAATAAATCTGCACAATAGCGCAATTGTACAAATATTATCACCCTCAGCAGATGAGCGAGCGCTCCAGTGCACCACACTGCATCACACCGTATGCATGTCATGGATCCAGTATCTATGACATTATTGTAGCGTTTTTCTGCAACAAAAGCTGCCTTGCACAAAACAGGACATTCTGTTATTTGCCGGACACCCATTCATTCACCAAATGTTTCTGGAATATTTCCAAATTGTTGGGCTGAAAACCCCTCATTCTTGTCACAGTGGGAAAAGGAAATTCCGACAAAGTGTTCAAGTTAAGGGCACAACAAATCTACTCCACAGATTGCTGCCTGTGCAATGCTATAGAGACATTGCAGAGCCAACCTGTGTTTCGGGCTTTCACTGGTTGTATGAGGCAACATGCTTCAAAGGGGCCTGCTCCTTACTAAACATTATGTCAGCAAGCTCTATTACCACATTCCTTCCTTCCCACCCAACCCATGGTTCTTGTTAAAGTGCATTCCCTCCGTGTACTTCGAAGAGAGGAAAGGCACTATTTGAACTCCCATATATCAACATAGCTAAAACTGTCTTCTCTGTTGTTTAAAACTTGCCACCACAGAGTTAATAAAGTGGTCCTAGACACAACTCAAGAAACCAATTGATGTATACCTTATTTTTAGAATAAACAGATTTAATCTGCAGCTGAAGAAAGTAGATGTATTATTTGCATTTATAAAGATGGTATTAATTCAACATACCCAACACAAACTAAATCAAATATGTAATTTGCCACTGAGTGGCTGGTCCGAATGTTGGAACTAATGCCAGTACAAAACTGTACCACGCTCAGTGCACTCCCAGAGATCAGGGTGACCTTCCTACGTGTGTGGGCGGCTCCATTTAAGTACTACTGTGGCTTGTCTTGCTTGTAACCTCTTCAAATCCTGCCTAACGTTCAATATAAGGAATCTAGGCTAACACAAACCCTTACTGTATAATGAAGAATTAGAGGGGGGTCTGAGGGAATTTTAACGGCCTGCAAGGATTATAGCCCCAATTATATACTTATTACCCTTGGGTCTTTCAAAAGGCATGTAAAGTAACGTGCAAAATCACACAGGAAAACCTGTGGAATGAACCCTTTCAGGATGAAAACACTCACCCACCATAAGTGGCATGCATCATCATTTGTGTTTCTCCTCTAGGTGACAAGTACAGGGTGGGTGGAGGAGACATACTAGAGGGAGTGATGAACAAAGAGAGGCAGTCAATCAATCAATCAAGCAGATTTGTATAGCGCGCTACTCACCCGTTCGGGTCTCAAGGCGCTGGGAGGGGGGGGGGTCGCTACTGCTCGAACAGTCATGTCTTGAGTTGTTTCATGAAGGAGAGATGGTCCTGGGTCAGCCATAGGTGGGTGGGGAGGGAGTTCCATGTCTTGGCCGCCAGGTAGGAGAAGGATCGTCCTCCAGCGGTGGCTTTGCGAATTCGTGGGACGGTGGCGAGGGCGAGGCTGGCGGATCGAAGCTGACGGGTGGGTGTGTAGAAAGTGAGGCGGTTGTCGAGGTACTTGGGGCGGTATGTAACTGTTACAACGCGTTTTTTACCACGCATACTGTTACCACGCATACCGTTACAACACAGGACCCTTTACAATGCATGACATTACATCGCAGATACTATTACAACGCATGCCATTACAACGTAAGTATAGGTAAGTATATCATTTTATTTTACCTTTTTTTTAATTACTAAAATATTAAAAATAAATTAAATTAATGAATTAAAGTAATTTTATATATAGTTTGGGTTTTGGGGTACAGGGGTATTTTTAGGGTTCAGTGCTGGGTATGGGTTATGGGGTACAGGGGTATTTTTAGGGTTCAGGGCTGGGTTTGGGTTTTGGGGTACAGGGGTATTTTTAGGGTTCAGGGCTGGGTTTGGGTTTTGGGGTACAGAGGTATTTTTAGGGTTCAGGGCTGGGTTTGGGTTATGGGGTACAGGGGTCATTTTAGGGTTCAGGGCTGGGTTTGGGTTATGGGGTACAGGGGTATTTTTAGGGTTCAGGGCTGGGTTTGGGTTTTGGGGAACAGGGGTATTTTAAGGGTTCAGTTTTATAAAAAAACTTAAATTTAATTAAATACATTTATTTTAGAAATTGTAATATTTATTTAAAAAAGTATATATATATATATATATATATATATATATTTAAAATTAGAATGACATTAATAATAAATGTATTTAATAAATAAAAATAATTAAATATTTATTAATTGCACTTTAAAAAAAAATAATATAATAATATTTAAAAATAATATACTTACCTATACTTACGTTGTAATGGCATGCGTTGTAATAGTATCTGCGATGTAATATCATTTGTTGTAAAGGTATGCGTTGTAAAGGGTCCTGCGTTGTAAATATTCCGTTGTAATGGTATGCATGGTAAAAGTATGCGTTCTAACGTCATACATCCACTTGGGGCCCATGTCGTGGAGAGCCTTGTGTGTGTGGGTGAGGAGTCTGAACGTGATCCTTTTGCTGACAGGGAGCCAATGCAGGTCTTTCAGATGGGCAGAGATGTGGCTGTGGCGGGGGATGTCCAGGATGAGTTGTGCCGATGCGTTCTGTATGCGCTGGAGTTATTTCTGGAGTTTGGCTGTGGTTCCAGCGTAGAGGGTGTTCCCGTAGTCCAGACGGCTGGTGACGAGGGCATGAGTGACCGTCTTTCTGGTTGCAGTGGGGATCCACCGGAAGATCTTTTGGAGCATGCGCAGGGTGTTGAAACAGGATGACGAGACGGCGTTGACTTGCTTGGTCATCGTGAGGGAGGAGTCGAGAATGAAGCCCAGGTTGCGAGCATGGTCCGTTGGCTTGGGTGCGGTGCCCAGGGCAGGGGGCCACTAGGAGTCATCCCAGGCGGAGGGGGATGGTCCCAGGATGAGGACTTCCGTCTTGTCTGAGTTCAGTTTCAGACGGCTGAGCTTCATCCATTCCGCGACGTCTTTCATTCCTTCCTGGAGGTTGGCTCTGGCGGTGGCGGGGTCGTTGGTGAGGGAGAGGATCAGCTGGGTGTCATCGGGTAGGAGATGATGTTAAGGTTGTGTTGGCGTGCGATGGCTGCAAGGGGGCTCATGTAGACGTTGAAGAGGGTGGGGCTGAGCAAAGATCCTTGCAGAACGCCACAGATGACTTCGGTGGCCGCGGATCGGAATGGTGGGAGGCGGACTCTCTGGGTTCTTCCGGCGAGGAACAAGATGATCCACTACAAGGCCGTTCCTTGGATTCCGGGTTGCTGAGGCGCTGTATCAGGGTGCGGTGGCATACCGTGTCGAAGGCAGCTGAGAGGTCCTGGAGGATGAGGGCAGCTGTCTCCCCGTTGTCGAGCAGGGCCCTGATGTCGTCGGTCGCTGCGATGAGGGCGGTCTCAGTGCTGTGGTTAGCTCGGAAGCTGGAGTGCGACGAGTCAAGGGATCAGTTTGTCTCGAGGAATGCGGAGAGTTGATTGTTGCCGGTCTTCTCGATGACTTTGGCAGGAAAAGGGAGGAGCGAGATGAGGCGGAAGTTCTTGAGGTCCGTGGGGTCCCCGGTGGGTTTCTTCAGGAGGGCGCTGAGCTCGGCATGTTTCCAGCTCTCCGGGAAGGTGGCGGATGCAAATGAGCTGTTGATGATGTTCTGGAGTTGGGGTGCGATGATAGAGTAGGCTTTGTTAAAGATGTGGTGTGGGCATGGGTCGGTAGGAGAGCCGGAGTGGATGGTCCTCATCGTGCGGGCGGTGTCTTCAGTGCTGACCGAGGTCCAGGTGCAGAGGGTGGTGGTTGGGTGCGCTGTTTCGGTGGTTGGGTGCGTGGTTTGTGCGCCAAAGCTGTTGTGTATTTTGGCGATCTTGCGGTGAAAGAACGAGGCGAGTGAGTCGCAGAGGTCTTTTGAGGGTGTGATGCCGTTGTTGCAGGCGCTGGGGTTGGAGAGCTCTTTGACGATGCTGAAGAGTTCCTTGCTGTTGTGGGTGTTGTTGTCCAGTCGTTCTTTGAATGTAGTCCTTTTGGTGGTGCGGATCAGCTGGTGGTGTTTGCGGGTGGCGTTCTTGAGGGCTGTCATGTTCTCTGTTATCTGGTCGTGGCGCCAGGCTTTCCCGAGGGTGCGGCAGGTTTTCTTGGAGTTTTTGAGGTTGTTGGTGAACCACAAGGCTTTCTTGCTGCCGGGTCTGCTGGGTGGTTTCTTCAGTGGTGCGAGGTTGTCGGCGCAGTTGGTGAGCCACAGTGTGAGGTTGCGGGCTGCTTCGTTGGGGTCCGCTGTGTTGATGGTAGGATTCTGGCTGAGGGAGGTGGTGTGCTGGTCTGTGGTGATCTTGCTCCAGCTTCTGCAGGGAACCTGTTGTGGGTGGTGGTGGGTCGTGGTTCTCCTGAAGTTGAAGTGGACGCAGCTGTGATCAGTCCAGTGTAGTCCGGTGGAGTGGCTGAAGGAGATGTGTTTGCTGGAGGAGAACACAGGGTCAAGCGTGTGGCCGGCGTAGTGGGTGGGGGTGTTCACCAGTTGCTTGAGTCCGAGGTTGGCGAGGTTGGCGAGCAGGGCGGTGGTGTTGCTGTCATTGTTGTTCTCCAGGTGGAAGTTGAGGTGCCTAGGAGGATGTAGTCAGAGGAGGTCAGGGTGTGCGGGCTGACGAAGTCTGCATTGGCTTCGCTGAACTGTGTGCGTGGTCCCGGGGGTCTGTAGATGAGGGTGCCTCTGAGGGTAGTCCTGGGGTCAGTGTGTATCTGGAAGTGAAGGTGTTCGGCGGCGGTAAGGGTGTCGTCGGAATTAGTTGTGATTCGGATGGTGTTTCTGTGGACGATGGCGTTGCCTCCTCCGGTTTGGTTGACGCGGTCCCTCCGGGTGATCTTGTAGCCATCCGGGATGGCTATGGTGATGTCAGGGGCTGAGGAGGCGTTCATCCAGGTTTCCGTGAGGAAGGCGACGTCTGGTGATGTTGAGTCCAGGAGGTTCCAGAGTTCGACGGCGTGCCTGTGTACGGAGCGGGTGTTGAGCAGGATGCACTTGAGGTGATTGTTGCTGGTGCTAGGCTTGGCGGGTGCTGGGCTGGGTTGGAGGCAGGAGAATTTGCAGTCTTGGCAGGTGAAGGGTCCGTGGGTGCGTCTCGGGGTGGCCCGGTAGCAGGCGGGGTTCCGGCCGGCGTTGAGTGCATGGAGGGTGGCGGTGTCGTAGGTCCGTTGGGTGCTCTGGCATCGTCGAGGGCCAGGGGTCCTGGCGCTGGGTGTGGTCCAAGCGCAGACGGGCGTAGACGGGCTTGCCTCTGGCGCGCCTTTGGCGCACAATCGGCGTGCCCGCTGCACGTGTCTGCTGCGCGCGTCCGCTGCGCGGTCGCTACGTGGTCGTCATAAGTAAGGAGCCGTAAGGGAGGAGCAGCTGGGTGGCGGGAGCGGGGCGGCGAATGGGCTGGAGGGGGACGGAGCCGCAGGGAGGCAGAGGCGGGAAAGAGCAAGTCTGGAGGTGGGTGACTCAGCGGCGGCTGGGTCGTCCGAGGCAATCAGCAATCAGCTGGAAGAGGAGGCTGGCTGGAGGGCAGCAGCGCGAGGGGGCGACCTAGCCTGGAGGCAGGATCAACGGTCGCTCGGAGGAAGAGAATGATGGGGACAGGAGTGGACATAAGTGATGGAGAAGAGATCTTTGTGTGGTTGAGAACGGAAGGAAAGAGTGCGAGAGATAAAGATGAAAGGGGAAGGAAATGACAAAGCAAGAAGCAGGGAAGAGAGTGAGTGAGTGATAAAAAGGAAGTGATGGAGAGACTCAAAGGAGATGATCTGAGGGGGACACACAGGGAGGAGAGTGAGTGATAAAGTGTGAGCAATGAGAGAGACAAAGAGGATAATATATGATGGAGACACAGGGAGGAGAGTGATAAAGAGAGACAATGACAACATTGTCTGATGGAGACACGCACAGAGGAGAGTGAGTGATAGATAATGATTGACGGAGAGAGACAGCAAGGATAATGTGTGATGGAGACACACATGAGAGGAAGTGATGGAAAGACTCGAAGGGCATCATCTAATGGAGACTCATAGAGAGGAGCGGGAGTGATATAGAATGAGTGATGACAGAGACAAAGAGGATATCTTATGATGGAGATACAGGGAGGAGAGTGAGTGAAGAGAGTGAGTGATAGAGAAGAAGTGATGGAGACAGACCCAGAGGAGATTGTCTGATGGTTTCACACAGGGAGGAGAGTGGGTGATAGATCAACAGAGTGATGGAGGGAGAGAGACAATGTGTATCTTGTATGACGGAAAACAAATATACTGACCAACACGGCAGTAAACACTGTGCACTGTGTAATGGAGTCCAGCCGGACCCTTTAAAGATTCAAATGCATATTTCAACAATAATGCAAAATCAGACAGTTACATCACTTTTGTAATGCATTACATTGTGTTTATATATACAAGGTTATTCAACATACTAATGTCAAGGAATAAACAATGTTAGACAAATGTATGATGGGACATGAAAAAAACAAGATCATGTCATCATTGCATCATGATCAACACAAATAAATATACTGTGATGTTTAAAGGAAGGCCCGATGCATTTCGGGACAATGGTGTCCCTTCGTCAGGGGTAACCTGTAGAAACAAACATAAATATCACAGGTGTATACTCAATAATGCATCAGTTTTCAAAAGACAACAGTAGTAGTCACCATTACACCGGTACCATACATTTGTCTAACATTGTTTGTGCCTTGACGTTAGTATGTTGAATAACCTTGTATACACAAACACAATTTAATGCATTACACAAGTGATATAACTCTCTGATTTCACATTATTGTTGGAATATACATTTGAATCTTTAAAGGGTCCGGCTGGACTCCATTGCACAGTGCACTATGTTTACTGCCGTGCTGGTCAGTATATTAGTTTTGTTTGATTCACACGCTTGTAGGACAGCAAGCGGCACACTGTAGCACCATTGTGTTAAAATTGTTAAATTAGAGTTCTATAGTTTATTTGTTAGGACAGGTGTGCACTTCCACCCCCCTTACATGTAGTCTTGTATGATGGAGACATACAGGGTGGAGAGTGAGTGATAGAGAATGAGTGATGAGGGATACAAAGAGGATATTATATGATGGAGACACAGGGTGGAGACTGAGTGAAGAGAGGGAGTGGTGAATAGAGATATGGGCAATATTATTTTATGGAGACACACACAATGGAGAGTGAGTGATAAAGAATGAGTGATGGAGACAGTGAGGCTATTGTGTGATGGAGACACACACAGAGGAGAGTGAGTGATAGAGAATGAATGATGAACGAGACAAAGAGGATATTATATGATGGAAACACAGGGAGGAGAGTGAGTGATAGAGAGGTAGTGATGGAGACAGACACAGAGGAGAATGTCTGGAGACACGCAAGGAAGAGACTGAGTAGTGTGTGAGTAGGGAGTGATGAATAGAGAGACAACGACAATATTGTGTGATGGAGACACACAGAGAGTGAGTGATAGAGAGGAAAAGATGGAGAGAGACTTGAGGAAGATAATCTGATGGAGACACACAGGGAGGAGAGTGAGTGATAGAAAGTGATGGGGAAAGAGAGACCACAAGGATAGTGTATGATGGAGACACACACAGAGGAGAGTGAGTGAGAGAATGGGTGACGAGAGATTGAAAGTAGATATTATATGATGAAGACACAGGGAGGTGAGTGAAGAGAGTGAGTGATAGAGAGAAAGAGTTGGAGATACACACATATGGGATTGACTGATGGAGACACACAGGGAGGAGAGTGAGTGATAGAGAATGAGTGATGAGGGAGACAAAGAGGACATTACATGATTGCGACGGAGGGGAGAGAGGGAGTGATGAATAGAGACAACAAAAATATTATATGATTGAAACACACACATAGGAGAGTGAGTTATTAAGAATGAGTGATGGAGAGAGACAGGATATTATGTGATGGAGACACAAACAGACGAGAGTGAGTGATGTGGCAAAGTGGTGGAGATACACACATATGAGATTGTCTGATGGAGACACGCAGGGAGGAGAGTGAGTGATAGAGCAACAGAGGGAGAGAGAAAGGTTATTGTGTGATAGAGACACACAGGGAGGAGAGTGAGTGATAGAGAATGAATGATGAGGGCGACAAAGAGGATATTATATGATTGAGACGCAGGGGGGAGAGGGAGTGATGAATAGAGACAACAATATTATGTGATTGAGACGGACACAGAAGAGAGTGAGTGATAGAGAATGAGTGATGGAGAGAGACAGGATATTTTTGTGTGATGGAGACACAAACAGAAGAGAGTGAGTGATAGAGAGAAGGTTATGGAGAGAGACTCGAAGGGCATAATTTGTCACCTAAACTCACAGACCACAACCCTTGAAGAAGCCCCGACAGCCTCAGAAGCAGACCCAGGGACAGTGGAGTAGGCAGACCGTTTGCCTACCCCCTACCCAAAACATGTACCCTGTGGAAGTCCTACATGAAAAGGTCAACCGGAGGGGCCCCTTCCACGTATCCTGCAGGGGGGCCCCCTCAAGTTTTGTTACGCCACTGAATTTCGGCCATTAGAGCGAGCTGTTGCCCTGCAAGCAGTCTTAGGGTTCTTTAACTCTCACTGCAGAGGCCAGCTTGCGCACCTGCGGTGATCTTAAGGGCCTGCAGCAGCCTGTCTTTGCAAACAAATTTCTCCCCTCACAGCAGGGTCAGAATCGCACCAATCACCATACAAAATTGTTTTTTTAAAGTCTCACTCTGGCTTAACTACATGTTCTTTGGGTAGTACGGTGCCACAGGTCAGATAATGTGGTAGACAGTGCATTTTATGGCAAACTGGGACAATAGAAGCGGGGAAAATTGCATATATTTTTTAAGGGGACCTTTACATGAATATGCAGGGTTTTCTACCAATGATTTTGTGACATAAGTGGCAAGTTGCTAATTTTACAACACGTTCGGCCTATATAATTGGTGAATGGAAGACAATTTGATATCATGCAGGAGGGTTGGGCGTTCTCATCCAATACATTGGTGATAAATAGTGCCTTTGAAAGTAGACCTGACTGCTAATTAATTGCCTAAACTTGATAGGATTTAACAAGACAATTTAACAGAGTGTCGGGGAGGGCTAGAGCTTCACTTCCTGCTAGAAATAAGTTAAACATATAATGAATATTCCATTTTAATTGATGAATTTTTGTCCTTAAATTTGACCTTCTGTCCTAAATTTTTGTCCTGAATTCTGACCCTTTGTCCTGAATTTTTACACTCACTGTCCTTTATTTGCATCCAGGCCGGTTGGACACCCGAGATGTAGTTTGTTAGTGAGCCCGTGTGCTTTGTTCTTTCCTCTCTTGTAGGTATCAAGGACCCCCTGATGTGGATGAGACTCCTGGGTCAGGGACAACAATTTTTTGTAAAAGTAAATACCCAGGCAGGCTAGAAGTACAAGAGCTGGCTAAATATAGAAACAATATTCAAATACACAAAAAGTAATAAAAATGATTACTGCAATGGACTGAAATGATATCAAAAGAGATACTCTTTAATATAAATATAAAAGATGAATGTATACATATAATTAATAAATTACACAATAGACATATTATATCGTGAGGTTCATGTGACTGTTTTCAGAATAAATAAAAAACTTCATAGAGTATAAAAAAGATTCTTTTTCTTCAATAATATTCTCTGATTGTAGAGAATATGGCTGTGTGTCGTGTGTCAACGCGTTTTGACAAAGTCATTTGTCTTCATCAGGACAAAATGGATGTTCAGCCACTTTTTCTAGACAGAAAAATACAATGATAATATTTAAATAAATTTAAGATCACAGTGCATTGCTCTTATAAACCATAAAAATATTCTTCAATTAATCAAGTTTCTTAGACAGACTAATGTAGTGGTACAAAACACATTTGAGAAAAGTAGTTGGAAAACCTACATATTTCATCTTTCACAATCATTACAAACAGGACTCTATCCTTAACATTTTAATTACAGACATGTGTCATAACTTCATAGAGGTTGGCGTATCATTCATAAAGTTTCATATTCCAGGATGGTACCCCTAACTAATACTAGGAACTTTTTTGGCCCAGACATTTCTTATTATCCCCTATGTATTCTATCTAGCGTTTATTTGGGTTAGTTTGAACATGAAGGGAGGCCTATATTAAAGGGTGGGAGGGCTTGAATTATGGTCAGTTTATGTTAGTCAATCAAATTACATAGTGATAGGTTAAAGAAAAAGGGAAGGGGGCATCTAGTTAACCAGGAAAAGTATAAAGGATGCAATTCAATATTTCAAAGTTCCTGTAACGTTAATGACTCACTGAGTTCTTAAAGACCAAAACTGATATCTAATAGGAAAACGGACAAAAGCATGCTTTTCTCACTTTATAAGGTTAGGTCTTTATTAATATCTCTTCTTACCTACAATAATTAATAACCAGAAGGATTCGAAGTAGTTGTAGGGAGTAAGGCACCTTTCCTTTTAAAGTCCGGAATCGGTATGTGATAACTATACAAAAGGAAGCAACATATTGGTATTTAAGTTCCTATTGTAATTCACCTGTGGTGCACATGATTCTTCCTCTTTCAGTTTTTTGATCATGTCAGATAACAATCTCACCTGTTTAATCAGTGTTCACTGCCTCCATCTTACTACCACCTATCACTACTCTTCGTCATCTCTTTTGGAGCAGGGGAGATAAACTTCAATCGTTCACGGCCATTTTCGTCGTCATGTAGCGATTGGTTAAAAAGGCGTTTTACACTCACTGTCCTTTATTTGCATCCAGGCCGGTTGGACACCCGAGATGTAGTTTGTTAATGAGCCCGTGTGCTTTGTTCTTTCCTCTCTCCAGAATCGCACACATCATCATGACTTACAATGAAGTTAGTCTTGGTTTAAAAAAACACCTATAGGCTTCTAGGCATGCTGCTTGTGTTCAAATGCCACTTGAGACTGAGTACATCTAAGAGTACCTCTTGCCGGCAGAGATGATGGACTGGGAGTGGGTCTCTGCTTTTATGTTGTTTTCCTCAGTACGCTGTTACATGATCTGTTTCCGCAGATTTTTTAAGAACAGAACTTGGGCTTAGCATTCAGGTTGTTATCCTTTCAATTTCATTTGGAAGTACATGGATCTTTAAGTCGATAAATATTTTTTCTCCAGCTGTGCAGCGACTTTCATTTGCAGGTGTACTTGTGACTCACCTCTGTGTTTCTATTTGAAGGGACATGATGTGGATTCCAGTTATGTTGCAAAAGGACTCCTAAATGGGAACCATGGACAATCATTCACAGAAAAGGCAGCACATGGAGTTTTACTCAGGGAATTATCTGATTTAGCTCCTGAGGCTTCTCACTTTAATTCCACAGGGGAGACATCTAGGGAATGACCAGTTGATATTGCAGCACAAAGAATGTGTGAATTAGGTTTATAAGAACTGTAGAAGTATTTCGAATTCTTCATCTTTTGATTCAGATACATAGGAGTTAATTTAGGAATAAGGAAGGTGAGTTGGGGCGGACGCTCTTTCTCATTCACTGCTGCAAAGATGTGGAATTCCCTTCCCCAGGCCGTGCGGGGGAACAATATTCTTTTGGTCTTCTGTAAACTCTTAAAAACCCATTTGTTTGGAATGCTTGTATAGTTCTGCGGACCGGCCCTACTCTGTTCTTCTTTTCCTCAGCGCTACGAGGCCTCCGGGTAGTTAGGCGCTATAGAAATACATTTTCAATCATTCATTCATTCATTCATTCACTTTGGAAGACTAGAACATTCTACAAAAAAGTCACTTTTTCAGAGATAGTGTTTTACTAAATGCAGAATCAGATTTTTCCAAAGTTGGAATACGTTCCCAGCACTAGTGGTGGTCTTTTTTTGTCAGCTTCAAAAGGACCAGAACGCTTGTTTGACAATCCATCAGTTGGTTAAGGATTAGATTAAAAATCAACAGAAGGGGGGGCATGGCTAGCAGCCAACAAGAATGGCTGCTGCCTAGCGAAGCTCCAGTTCCCTGTACTACTATCCTGCCTTATCCTAAGCCACCCATGACTGGAAGTCTGCTACAACTGCTGTGACTCGTCCCTTACCTCCTTCCTGCGAGAACTGGCCGGTCCGGAGGCCTGTGCGGGGATTCCAGCATCCTGTTCCAGGACGCTGGCCGGAGCGATATATGACGGCTCCTCGTTGGTGATTGAGGGTGGCGCGGCCTGGACGAAGCGGTGATGCCGGTGTTCTA